>NC_089874.1:22512500-23112500 GCF_040182565.1 Anser cygnoides
TTCAAGGACAGCAAATTACTCTGGTTTTGTACACATACATAGAGCTGCCACAGTTGGTCATACAGCAATGTTATGAATTTGCTATTTTTTCATAAGCTGTGAGCGTTACAACCATGGCCTGGCTCTGTCTATGCTAGTGTTGAGCAAAGCACAGTCTGAGCCTCATCCAGGCCCTCCTGCCCTTGTAGAAGTCCTCCTGCAGGGAGGCTTGGGGGGATACAGCTTGGGCTCTGCCAGATCACAATATTAGCAGTGCTAATGTCTCCTCTGCCTCCTGCAGCCCATTTCTTGGAGGGGAAGGTCTCTGCAGGCTGCAGGCTTCAGCTGCTAAACCTGGATATCACCAGAAGTGCTGAGCTAAGCTGGTATGTGGGGGACAACTTGACGGTGCTTCCACAAAGTACCAGAAGCTGGCTATGCTCTTATGACTTGGCTAATGGGTTGGGCCCACAGGGTTCTTGTAAATGGGGTTATATTGGGATGGTGACCCGTCACTAGTGGGGTTTCCCAGGGCTCCATTTTAGGACCAGTCCTCTTCAATGCTTTCATAAAAAATTTGGATGTAGAACTTGAAGGTTTTTTGAGCAAGATAGATGATACCAAATTGGGTAGAGCTGTTGACTCCGTCGAGGGTGGTGAGGCCTTGCAGAGAGATCTATACAGGTTGGAGAGCTGGGCAATTACCGGGAATATGAAGTTTAACAAGAGCAAGTGTAGAATTCTGCACCTGGGAGGGGGCAACCTTGGCTGTACATATAGATGGGGGAAGAGATGCTGGAGATCAGCCCCACAGAAAGGGATCTGGGGGTTTCGGTTGATGGCAAGCTGAACATGACCAGCAGTGTGCCTCGGCAGCCAGGAGGGCCAACTGTACCCTGGGGTGCATCAGGCACGGCATTGCTAGCTGGTCGAGGGAAGGGATTGTCCTGCACTACTGTGAGCTGGTGCAGCCTCACCTCAAGTACTGTGTGTGGTCTTGGGCACCAAAGTGCAAGGTGCTGCACCTGGGCCGGGGCAATCCCAGACATAAGCACAGACTGGGAGAAGAAGAACTCACTGAGAGCAGCCCTGCAGAGAAGGAGTTGGGTGTTCTGGTGGATTAAAAGCTCGACATGAGCCAGCAGTACGCGCTTGCAGTCCAGAAGGCCAACTGTGTCCTGGGCTTCATCAAAAGAGGAGTGGCCAGCAGGGGAGGGAGGTGATTGTACCCCTCAGCATTTGTGAGGCCTCGCTTGGAGTGCTTTGTCCAGGTCTGGGGCCCCCAGCACAAGAAAGATGTGGAGCTGTTAGAACGGCTTCAGAGGAGGGCCATGAAGTTGATCAGAGGGCTGGAGCACCTTGCCTATGAAGACAGGCTGAGAGAGCTGGGGGTGTTCAGCCTGGAGAAGAGAAGGCTCCGGATTGACCTCATTATGGCCTTTCAGTACTTAAAGGCCATAATTTTAGGCCGCACCTTGAGTACTGTGTTCAGTTTTGGGCCCCTCGCTACAGGAAGGACATGGACGTGCTCGAGCGAGTCCAGAGAAGGGCGACCAAGCTGGTGAGGGGTCTGGAGAACAAGTCTTACGAGGAGCGGCTGAGGGAGCTGGGCTTGTTCAGCCTGGAGAAGAGGAGGCTCAGGGGCGACCTTATCGCTCTCTACAGTTACCTTAAAGGAGGCTGTAAAGAGGTGGGGGTTGGTCTGTTCTCCCACGTGCCTGGTGACAGGACGAGGGGGAATGGGTGAAAGTTGCGACAGGGGAGTTTTAGGTTGGATGTTAGGAAGTACTTCTTTACCGAAAGGGTTATTAAGCATTGGAACGGGCTGCCCAGGGAGGTGGTGGAGTCACCATCCCTGGAGGTCTTTAAAAGACGTTTAGATGTAGAGCTTAGCGATATGGTTTAGTGGAGTACTTAGTGTTAGGTCGGAGGTTGGACTCGATGATCTTGAGGTCTCTTCCAACCTAGAAATCTGTGATACTGTGAAAGGGGACTTGATTCTATGACCATTACATAAGAAAGATATAAAACTGTTAGAGAGTGTCCAAAGGAGGGCTACAAAGATGGTGAGGGGTCTGGAAGGCAAGACATATGAGGAGAGGCTGAGGTCCCTTGGTTTGTTCAGCCCCAAGCAGAGGAGGCTGAGGGGAGGCCTCATGGCGGCCTGCAGCTCCCTCACGAGGGGAGCGGAGGGGCAGGCGCTGAGCTCTGCTCTCTGGGGACAGCGACAGGACCCAAGGGAACGGCATGGAGCTGGGACAGGGGAGGGTCAGGCTGGGTGTTAGGGAAAGGTTCTGCACCCAGAGGGTGGTCGGGCACTGGGACAGGCTCCCCAGGGCAGTAGTCATGGCACCAAGCCTGCCAGAGTTCAAGAAGTGTTTGGACAATGCTCTCAAACACATGGTCTGATTTTTCTGTGGTTCTCTGAGGACCAAGGAGTTGGACTCGGTGATCCTCGTGGGTCCCTTCCAACTCAGGATATTCTATGATTCCAGATTCTATGCTTTACCTGCTTGAATCACCCCAAAACCTGGGATTTCATCCCAACAGAGTGCCTGAACCCCCCCCCCCCCCCCCCCCCCCCCCAGTGCTGTCCTTATGTCCTACCTCATCCCAGCAGACAATGTGGATGCTGGTGTGCACCAATTTCCTTTCATCTTGTGTGCAGTCAGAGATCCACATTGAGAGTGAAAATCACCTGCATTCTTTTCTCTCCTGTGAAGCTTCATCGACTGTGAGCCTCCCCAACCCGTGACACAGACAGCTGGAGCTTCCAAGGGCACAGGGCAGCCAGCTGCCAGGGCAGATGGACGTGGCCCTTCTCACAAGGCGGGGTGATGGGCTACTACCGGCTTTGCCTCCCTTTGCTAACTTCTGCTGTCTGCAAGGGCAAGCGATACTCTAGTCCCATGCTTAAAAGGTTTCCCTAATGAATCTACGGCTTGGACATTGCTCAGGTATCATTCCCAAGGTCAGACCTTGTTTTGCCGTAGTTGTGACATTCTCCTTTGCATAAGCAACCTGTCCGCACAGGACTTTTTGTCTGCAAATTTTGTGAAGTATTGTACCCAGGGTAATTAAAGCAGTCTGTTTCTACAGCACGTTCTGTCTGTTTCTTCTTTTCATTATTAGATGTGATGACACATTTGCCTGTGTGGCTTCCTGCAGATGGCACAGAAATTTTGTGATCAAATGGTAAGAGTAAACCAACTGTCAGCTCTGATCACAGCTTCCCATATTGCTCCACCGGTGTAAGAATACAGTTTTAATAAAGGGCTCTTTCTTTTTTAAAGTGGTATGGTTTGCAGCAAGGAGGCAGTTTGAGAATAAGATGTCAAATTTGATATTAACAGATTCAGGACTCTATTAAGAAGTTTTATGTTCTAGCTATACTGTTTATTTGCAAACATTTTATAGAAAGAAGTGTATATATATATATTTTTTTTACATAAGAAGTAACTTTCTTATTCAAGACAATTGGTCTTTTAAAAGCTCAAAAGTTTCTCTTGAGCATTTAGAAAAAGAACTAAAATACATAGAAAAATCACTGAAAGATTCACATAAAGAAATTTCTTTTTCACCCATCTAGAAATATAATTTAGAAGGCTTCAAAATATTTGATAAGAACAAAGGGTTTCATTTTCTTTGTATTGTTTTTGAAACACGTCTTAGAATCAAGACTACTAAAATTACCATATTTGTATATAGTGATAAGTGAACATTATTAAAGAGTATGTTTAAACCCATGAGTAGATTTCATGGCAAACAATAAAATACAGAATCATGTAGGTGGTGTATAGTACGAATGTTTTGAAAATTCTGACTTCACAATAATCTAGTGTAAAATACTACAAAAAGAAAAAGAAAAAGAAAAGAAGAAGAAAAATCAGTTATGTAGCATGCCTTTGTTGCTGGTTTATAGGAAGAACAGATGTAGGTTAGAGGTGCTCAGTGCAGTGCTAATGCAAAGCACACACATGCCTGCACTGACCAGCTCACCTCTGCCTCCTCTAAACACATCAGGCTTGTCTTGGCAGCACAGGAAATTTGATCTGGCATTTAGGAATCTAAGTAGGATTTCTGCTTGGTAGTTCAGGTACTGAACGAGCAGCATAAATGGTGAAGGAAAGAAAAAAACATTTATTTGCAATTTTATCCCTTTCTGCTATTCACAAATTATCTGTGAACAGAATTTGATTTTGACAGATTTACTCAATATTCAAAATAGTCAGAACATATTCCAGGCTATGTCTTGTTTGCAAATTATTTGTTTTCAGTACGGGTGTGTATTCAACTGTTTGCTGAGCATCATCCTCTGCTGCTGGTTGGAGGAACAAAAGATCTCAGAAAATAAAGGAGAAAGCAAACTTCACACATTAATAAGCATCTGCATGAGCAGTGAGCAGGCTCTGTCTGCTGAGGCCAATCTCTGATTTTCTTGCACAGAGCCGTGGGAGGCAGCCAAATATGGTGAGCTTCTCCCCTGCCTTCAGTCAGGTAACCTAACCAAGAGGCTAGGGAGTACTCTGGTCTTTCTGTAAATGTTACGCAGGAAGGGGAACACAGTGGTGGAAACAACTAACAGTCCGGGTTTGGCAGTTGGAGAGGGAAAATCCCTCAATATGAAGTGATGGTACCTAACTTGAATACCTTACAGGCTGCCACGGATACAGCAGTCAGATGCTCTTCCATTCCCTTGGCACTCTCAAGAGACTGATTAAACGGAGAGATCAATGTATGGCTCTGCAGTAATTTCACACTCAGAGAGAATTCCTTTCTCCTTTCGTTATAATTAAAATAACTGACATTTTTCTATGTTAATAAGCTATTTTATTTCTTGGTGGCGCTTGTTGGGGCATAACGAACTCCAGCATGGACTGGTTTGATGATGTGCATTGTCCTTTTTAGTTCTATAGATACAGACAGTTTCTCAATACCACAAAAAAATCAATTTGACTAAGATACAGAATTTAGTATCAGAATTTCTCATGCGCATATTAAATAGTAATTTTAAAGGTCATAGCAATTTAAATGGTGATCTGATGAACCTTGCAGTTTAGTGCATTATGCATTAGATACAAGTATTTTCGGATTTTTAAGTCAAAGGCATTAAAAACCATTATTCTATGATTTTCATCTACAAATTCTACATTGTCTTCTGCCTCTGCTCAAGGATATTGTTCATGAAAGAAACAGCTTTCAACCAAATAAAGGTACGGTGTTCAGTTGTGGGCCTCTCACTCCAGGGAGGATACTGAGTTGCTGAAATCAGGTGTCGGGTAATGGGGAATATAAGGTTATGATACACTTTCTACTGTGCGCTCCTGCTTGCAGAATGCCCGCCATTGCAATTGCGAATAAACTAGCTTCGCAGAGACCCTGTCTGAAAAATTACTGAGATATTCCTCACAGTGTCCCCTGGCCGGCGCCCACAGGGTGCTGGGGTGGCCCGGCCCTGCTCAGGCCTGGGCTCTGAGCAGCCGGCGCGATGAGAGCGGGGTCTGGGAAGAGGGTGGAGCCCGGGTTTCTCCCTCTCCAACCTCGCAGTCTTCTGGGAGCTCCTGGACAACCGCCCTCAGCACTGCTGTCACAGGAGAGGAGAGGACAAGCCCCAGGGCCAACCTCCTGCCACCATGTTCCTTGGCTTCTGAAGAAGGGCATTCATTACAAGGCCAGGATAGAAATCTTCCTCGGAGTTAGAGACCTCCCTCTGCATGGCCCAAAGCCTTGTGGCTGAATGGCCTGGTGCCATTTCTGATGCTCCTGGTATGTCCCCAAGCCTGGGACGCCTGAGGGGATGGGTAGCTCTGTGTGGGGAGTTGAGCAAAGCCCTTGGGCACAGGAATCATTCATTGCCTGGAGATGTCCTGAGGAAGCTGGTGAAGGATTTGAAAGGATTTCTGCCCAGCAGAAAAGGATCTTGGGGGTGTTGGTTGACAGCTGGCTATCGTCAATGAGCCAGCAGTGTGCCCAGGCGACCAAGAAGGCCAGTAGCCCTGTGGTATCAAAAACAATGTAGCCGGCAGGACTAGTGGAGTGATTGTCCCACTGTACTGGGTGCTGGTGAGAGCACACCTCGAGGACTGTGTTCAGCTGTGGGCCCTTCACTCCAGGAAGGATACTGAGCTGCTGGAATGTGTTCAGAGAAGATCCATGAAGATTTTGAAGGGACTAGGAACCCAGATATCTGAGCACCGGCTGCGAGAACTATGGGTGTTTAATTTGGAGAAAAGTAGGCTTAGAGGAGACCTCATTGTTTCACAACTACCTGAATGGTGATCGCAGCAAGGAGGGTGTCAGTCTCTTTTGTCCGGTGACAAGTGTTCGGACAAAAGGATACAACCTCATGTTGCACCAGGGGAGGCTTAGTCTGGATATAGGAAGAATTTCTTCATGAAAAGTCTGATGCTGACTAGGGAAAGGTGTAGTCGCATTCCTGGAGGTATTTAAGAGAAGTCTGGATGTGGCACTTACGGACATATTTGGTGGTGGACTTGGTGACATTAGGTGATGGTTGGACCTGATGAGCTTAAAGGTCTTGTCTAGCCTAAATGATTCTAATTCTAATCCTATGATTCTAATTTCTCCCTCCCTGCCTCCCCATTTCCCTCCTGCCCTCCCTTCCCTTCTGCTGTCCCTGCATCTCCCACTCCTGCTGCCCTGGCACAAGGGTGACAAAAATGTTTGTAAAATATATGAATATATGCTGCCTTGTCCTATTTCAGCTAGCTTGAAATAAACTGTCTGGTTTGGGGAAAAAAATCAGATTGGCTTCCTAAGGGTCTTGTTACATCGCTGAGTGCAAATTGCAATTGGAATTGACTGTTAAAGATCTGGATAGAGCAGGTTAAACATCTGCCAGATTTATTACAGTTTTATTTGTACTTCATCGGTAACTGGTACAACTAAGCCAATCAGCGTAAGCGAATCAAATCTAATTTACTCTCTAATGGACCAAAAAGGAACAGATAAACACAACACTACTAGATCCAAATGATTAAACACGTCTCTAAGGTATTTTTTTTCTATTTCAGCATAGAAGAATCGCAGTGTTTATGCTATAATTAACCACCAAGGAGTGATGTAAAGTAGTTTGAGCATTCATTCATTTTTCATATGGTTTCATAAAAATGCTAAACAAAACATGTGAATGCAGTGAAATAAATTCCATTGGAATTGGGTACATTTATTTATATAACCATTTACCTTATGTCTAAGATCCTGATAGGATTGATACAAATAGAGAGACGTATTTATCAAATCCAATGAAATTGTGTTATATGAATCTTTTCCACAGGCCATTTAAAGACAAAATTCAGCTCATATGTAAACAGATGAATAAGATACACACATCATATACAGGTTCATTAGGTGACCATAAAAGTTAAAGGAAAATAACCAGGACTAATTTGATATTTGATATTTTAAAATATGCAAAATGGAGGTGGGAGCCCTATCTACTCTCCAGTAGGCAGGAGCTGCATGCTGCTGGTAAACCTGCAATAATTCCTTCTTCCCACCACCAGCAAGAAAACCCTCACAGCTGTTTACTCACACTGCTTGCTGGAAAGAGGATGTAACTTAAAATAAATATGCTAAATAAGAAAACAATTTAAAGCACCTATGAACAGAATACAGAACATGACTTAACAATATCATTTGGAAACAACTCATTATTTTGGGATGACTGGCTTTGCAGCTCCAGCGTGACTCCACTGGGTTTTCATTTGAGGAGCACCCATTTATGATATAGTTTCATTCGTTGCCTTGAGATATTCCTTATGACATCAGGAGGCAACAGCAGTCCCCATGTGGCTGCTTTGTATCCCTTTGCTCCTCACTGGACCTTTTCCTTCATCTTCCACCTTCATGCTCTTATGTGAAGTTTTATCTCTTCGACAATGGGAAAGAAGGCATATATTGCCATATATGAATAGGCTTGAAATAGCAAATGCATTATAAATGTAAATGTATTTAATTCCATGATGAGACACCTCTCCAAACATCAGTCTTCTGCAAAGACTGGTAGTTCCCGCAACCTCCCAAAGTTCTCCTTAGTTAGGACTTTGTTAGGGCACCAGTCCCCATGCAAGAGAAAAACACTTCTAGGACAGAGACACGAGGAAAGAGAAATTATTCAGTCTTTTTTGAGAAAGCATGTTTCTCCATAACTCCTAAGTGCACACAGAAATTTAGCAAACAACTGAAGATATTAATAGCAGCGTTCATACTGTGAAAGCAGTACTTTTCACAACTGAGGCTATCATCATTCATCAAATCACTTAAACGGTAAATTCCCAGTGACAGTTTTCAGTCTGGGCTTGTACAAAATCTAGCGTGAAGGAGTCCTGGCCCACAGCTGAGGCTTCAGAATAACATAACCATCAGACATACTATGTTGCTATAGCAAATTTACCACTGTCTTGGCATAGACTATAGCGCATATTTTTATCAGTCGTTACCGTTCCCAAAATATTTTTGCAAGTGTGGCCACCGAGATGAGGGAATCGTTTCCACAGACGGTGTCAGCATGCATTCCCTGATGCAGCTGGGCGGTGAGCCGCGGCGATAGCGTGGGGAGCTTCGTGCTGCTTGCTGAGCTCTGCATCCTGCCAAGCCTGGGCTGGGTTTGCGCACCAGCACTAAGCCTCGACTCTTGCCCTGGCCTTTGGGATGCTGAACGAAGAGAGACGCCAGCCCAAGGCAATTTTGGCAGCTCCTCTGTGCTGCATGCAGAAAGACAGCCTGGTAAACCCATCTCCTGCATGTTTGCTGATCCTCCTGAACCAAAACCAAACGGGACTCCAATAACAAACTGCCTTTGAGTGCTGGACTCAGTGATCCTTGGTCATTGAGAGCTGAGATGGCTGGATATAAGTAAAAAAAAAAAAGGTGTAACTATACAAAAAGATTCAACCTGGGCTAAATGCCAAATATAGACTTTTATTTTATTTATTTTTTTTTCTTTCCTTAGGCATAAAGTGAATGAACTCAACATCAGGGCTCAGGTGCATATCTGTGTAAACGTGCTGTTCACATACGTCCTTCCATTTGCTTGTGTTGCTACTCTGGTGTGACACAACCCCAACGCATAGGCTCAGTCCCCATGACAAGAACCAGACTCCCCAGGTGTTTGTGCTATGCATACTTTATTTCAGGAGTGAATACGCACCATGAGCTTGCTGGATAATCTGCAGATCTTTGGTGACTGTGTTTTCTTCATAATGTTTTATTTAAAGAATTGAATCAATTCCTTAAACTCCCATTCCTGTAATACTGCCCAACCAACCACCTGTTGCCTTTGGTGAGTGACTTTTGGGATCAATGATCCATGGAGTCAGTTCAAAGGACGCACGTACTCTGTCTTGCTGCCCAAGGATAATTGCTGGTGTGGAGTCATTGGTTATGAACTGGATCATCTCAAGGAAAGCGAATCCTGCACACAAGCATTTCAGATCTAAGTGTGGGAATAGATGCTGAAATGCAACATCTGCCTACACATTTCTGTTCCTTTGATTTTCACGCAGGCTTACAGCTGGGTGTTAAGTAATGCGATTCTAAGAACATATGTAAAGGACAAAACAAGATGTTTATTTTTGAAGTGGCAGACCAATTCAAAATTACAATGAATTATTTAGCTAGCATGATTAATAATTACTTTCCTTTAAAAATATAATGAGTATGATTTTGATGGGTGGATTTAATGCACTGTATCTAGCAAACATTGCTTTTGAAAAGCACTTAAAAATACCTTAACTAATCACCTGGAAAATAACTGTGTACCAAATGAAAGGGACGGGATCCTCCTGAGACTGCAGATCAGAGCCTTCACTGAGATGGTTTTAATTAGCAGCAAGAGAGTGAGGAAATGTATCTCCAGAGTCCTGCTGCCACAGCTAAAATTCAAAGTAGTTATCCCTGGAAATGCAAAGGTGCAGATATGCAAAGGAGTTTAAGCACCTAAAAATGGATAAGGGGTAGGGCTGAGAGAGAGAAAAAGCCAAGAGCTCCAGCTGGAGCAGGGCTGGGAATGGGCTGCCAAAGGGAAAGCTGCAAAGACGGCTTTGATGGGAGGCATGGACAGGGACAGGAGGTGGAAACAACAGCTAGATTAGGAGAAAAGACTGTGGTGAGAGGCCTTCTGGTGAGAAAAGGGATGTAGGGGTGCTAGGTGTTTATAGCATTTGCTTTTCATGCATATTCCTGGGTTTTGGGTTTTGATCACCATACCACTGCTTTCATGCAGTGTGGCTGCACGATGGCTGTTCAAGGCATGAGTCTGTGCTCACACATTACTCTAAGGCCTGAAGTAAGGCCCCGCCAGCTGCATGCTTTCTTTACAGGTTTACATTGCCGTGCTTTCTCCTGTCGCCCATCTGACACTAAAAATCTCCCCTCTGTTTTTGCACAGTAGGGAACCTGTACCAGCCAGGAGGCTTATCCCCGTGTGGCTTACATCTCCGTGTTTAGCCTTGTCTGCTGGGAACCAGGCTTGATCCACTGCCTCATGCTGGAAGGGACTCAGGTCTGAACACTAGTCTAGCTGGTAAGATGTTGCTGCTGACTATGTTTTTTGAACAAAGAAAGGAAGCTGGTTGTCTGTACCCAAAGAGTAGAAGTGACAGAGTATTGGTCTGTGAATCTCACATACAATTTCTCCAGCCTGGGGCCAGAGACAGCAAGAGATGTCTAAATCCAGAAGAAACACGCTTCCCTTTTTAGCACTTCCTATTGATCCTTGTGAGCGTCCCCTCATTCCGTGGTGATTTCAGTTCTTCCATAGCTGGTTCTCCTTGTGCAGCTATATAGACACCTAGCCTGGCACTGGGAGTTTTATGGAGGAGCTATGCTCCTGATGCAGTGATCGCTGGTGAACATCTCTCCACGTGGACTCTAAAAACCCATGGCTGTAGTAAGCTTGGGGTGCAGTTGTTGTCAGGTTCAACCTCAGCTTTTTCATTCCAGCTCCTTAGAAGTGTGGTTAAGAAAGCCAGGTTGGTGTGGAAACTGCCACTCACAAAGTCCTTTGTACCACAGGTTCCCACGGGAAGCAGGTATATTAGGAGACTGAAAGAGAGGGAAAGCTGTCAATGTTTGTTTTCTGTTTGTGGATACAACCTCTTCAGAGCTGCACATCATCTCTTGGTAGATATTTCTATACAAATCAGCCTTTGTGTAGAATAAAGGGCTGTTGGAATCGCTCTCTCAGCTAAGTCAAAATGGGTAGATACTGAAGTGCTAACTTGGCATGATACATACATTTCACCTCCATGAAAGTTTTGAATTTTTGAATCTGTTGTTCTTCACAAGCAGCTGTATGTATTGCTAGCTCTTTTGGCAGAATAAATCAGCAGAAACACTGCAATCAGGAGAAGAAGGTGTCAGGAACAAGAAGAAGGAGCCAAGAGGCCTAAGGCTATAGAAAGACAACTGAGTGATAATATTGGCAAGATTAAAGCACACTCTCTGTGCTCATTAGAGGGATCACGGTATGTCTGTCTGCTATTACTGAAGCAACAAGACTTTCAAAACTGGGAAGGGGATATTTTTCTTTAGGTTACAGAGGATTTACTATTACTTTGAGGTTGCTAGAACTTCTGTTTCAATTTTATTTTTAAAATGGAAAATATTAGTCATCCATTCTCAGTCTACAGGATCTAAAATATTCACTCCAAACCCACTTCAGGTTTAACCGTGTGATACCATCTTTGCCATGCAACATGTGGGCTGGCTCCTCAGCTGGCTGCAGAGCAACGTCTCACAGGTCTCCAGTTCTCTGGCAAAACCAAAGCTTGCAGGTGGAACTGCGCTCTTCATCCCACCGCCACCTTTGCAACCTGCAGGAGGAGTTCAGGTCACACGCAGCACAAATCCAGATGGTCACCCGAACCCAGACGCTGCCACAGAAGTTGCTTTCTCTCAGAGGTGCTCCCTGGGAGGCTGTGTCATGCCTCCCACCCCTCAGCATCAACAAATCATCCCAACTGTCCCAGGGCCTATACATGCAACCCTCTGCCCCAGGGCCAACACAGTCATGTCCCAAACGTACGAAGGGGACCCGCCATGGCCCCTTGTCTCCTACACCACCGCTGCTGCCACGCACAGCCCTCCCCTCGCCTCCTCCAGCACTCCCTTCCTCTCTAGGACGCTGCAAAAATGGGTATTCATAATTAGTTTGGGGTTTTAATAAAATCCGCTTATTCATTCTCTGGCATGGTTTGTTTGTGTCTTTATTAAAACACACACACACACAAACTTTATTTTACACAGAAATAATTTTATGAGTGAAATGCAGAGTGCTGCCAGTTTTTTCCCCTGTGGCTCATCTACAAAAGGGTTTGGGTGAAGATAAGAGAGGGTAGATCAAAAAATTCTGCATACTGTGCCAGAGAACATAAAACGTGGAAGCAGCTGACAAAAGGTGGCAATGAGACAGTAAGAGAACCATTTTGTTGCAGAGATACAAAACCCTAATGCCATAAAAATAGCATTTCTGAAAAATAAATTTAAGTTACGAGCACATATTCAAAGAGAGCTTGAGGAAGGCAGGGAAAGGATATTTATGTAAACGGAGCAGTTCCTGGGGTTGCAGAGGTTTGAGAAGCTTCCAGATGACAGGACCGTTTATTGACCTCAGCATGCGATCAGGCAGGGTTAGCACATCGCTTCTCGTAGCAGTCTCCTGGCTACCTCTCCTCTTTTTCTGTATGTCTAAGACTCAAGCTGCCCCTTAGTGTAATCTCTGAGAGGACTGATTGTACATAGCTTCCTGATTATTTGTAGGCTGGATATTAGTATTATAGACTGCATGATTTAAAATACCCCTTTTGATGATACTGTGTGGATATATTTGGATTACATATGTCTCCTTATGTAAAAGAGATCTTCTTCTTTTAGTAACACATTGTCTGCTGCATTTGCCTAGCACCCCCTACCATATGCTCTTTAAAACAAGCTGTTGCATTTCAAGAACTGTCCCTAGTAATTAACAGGAAAAATATTGTTTTTTTTTTTCTTTTTCTTTTTTTTTTTTCCTGAATAAACTAGAAGACCTTGCATCAATTATGACTTATTTTTTTACCTCCAGCTAGTTGTTCCTGTGAGCCATAAAATCACTTCCTTCTGTTTGGTCCCTCAGCTCCTGCCTGTCAGTTCAGCTTCTAGCACCAGTGCTCCCAGTAAATGCAAAGTAAGATTTTCCCAACCATCTTTTCATCTCCCTTTTCTACTTCGCCTCTAAGCTTCTTGAAATCATTAAAATTAATCTGCTCTGAGATCTTTTCATCTGTTTTGCTCTCTTTATTTTTCTGTATGGGTTTTTCCTTTCTTTTTTCCAAAAACCTGCATTTGAACCAGCCTCAGAGCTACCATTTGCATCCCTTTGGACCTGTTTCTTTTTTTCTTTTCTTTTCTTTTTCTTTTCTTTTTTTTTCTTTTTCTTTTCTTTTTTTTTTTTTTTTTCTTTTCTTTTCTTTTCTTTTCTTTTCTTTTCTTTTCTTTTCTTTTCTTTTCTTTTCTTTTCTTTTCTTTTCTTTTCTTTTCTTTTCTTTTCTTTTCTTTTCTTTTCTTTTCTTTTCTTTTCTTTTCTTTTCTTTTCTTTTCTTTTCTTTTCTTTTCTTTTCTTTTCTTTTCTTTTCTTTTCTTTTCTTTTCTTTTCTTTTCTTTTCTTTTCTTTTCTTTTCTTTTCTTTTCTTTTCTTTTCTTTTCTTTTCTTTTCTTTTCTTTTCTTTTCTTTTCTTTTTCTTTTCTTTTCTTTTCTTTTCTTTTCTTTTCTTTTCTTTTCTTTTCTTTTCTTTTCTTTTCTTTTCTTTTCTTTTCTTTTCTTTTCTTTTCTTTTCTTTTCTTTTCTTTTCTTTTCTTTTCTTTTCTTTTCTTTTCTTTTCTTTTCTTTTCTTTTCTTTTCTTTTCTTTTCTTTTCTTTACTTTTCTTTACTTTTCTTTACTTTACTTTTCTTTACTTTTCCTTTTCTTTTCTTTACTTTTCTTTTCTTTACTTTTCCTTTCCTTTCCTTTCCTTTCCTTTCCTTTCCTTTCCTTTCCTTTCCTTTCCTTTCCTTTCCTTTCCTTTCCTTTCCTTTCCTTTCCTTTCCTTTCCTTTCCTTTCCTTTCCTTTCCTTTCCTTTCCTTTCCTTTCCTTTCCTTTCCTTTCCTTTCCTTTCCTTTCCTTTCCTTTCCTTTCCTTTCCTTTCCTTTCCTTTCCTTTCCTTTCCTTTCCTTTCCTTTCCTTTTTCCTTTCCTTTCCTTTCCTTTCCTTTCCTTTCCTTTCCTTTCCTTTCCTTTCCTTTCCTTTCCTTTCCTTTCCTTTCCTTTCCTTTCCTTTCCTTTCCTTTCCTTTCCTTTCCTTTCCTTTCCTTTCCTTTCCTTTCCTTTCCTTTCCTTTCCTTTCCTTTCCTTTCCTTTCCTTTCCTTTCCTTTCCTTTCCTTTTTTCTTTTTTTTTGACCAAGAAGTAGTTTTCTTCTTTAATTCTAGAAAGATTTTCCCTCTATGACTTTCTGTTCCTCCAACTCATCTCCCTAGAGCTCTAGCAATCAATACTTTGTGCTGTGTGGGCTCCTCATTCCCTTCTTACTCTTCTAGTCTTTGAAAGACTCTAGGTCTTCAAATCCTTCCCCTTTCACTTCTGTACCTCAATTCTGGACCATGTCATTTCCTTATCAATATCTATAGACATATCTATAGATACATATATGTTTATACAACTGTCGGTCTCACATTACCTGAATTCTTTCCTCCTTCTTCCAGTTCCTTTCCTTTATGCTCTGTCCAATATACCCCAGACACTCAGAAGCTTTCTTAAATGCACAGTGGTGACAGTTGAGGGAATTGTCTATCCCCGGCTAGTTCTCTCTTCTTTTTGTGACAGCTGCAGGTTAGTTTGACATCCATCCATCCAGAACCAGAAAAGAAGATAACTATACTAAGAAAAAAATTGATTTGTCTTCATCTCTTGATGCTTAGACTCTGGTTTCTCAAAGCTCACTACTAACTTTCCATTCTTGTGTTTTAATTGGCTTTCTATCACCACCACATAGGAACATTATTTTTGTATAAACCTATAGCAAAGTTCCCAATAAAGTTAGGAACCCCTTCAACCAGAATTCTATGTATGATTTGTTTAGTTTGTGGTGGGGTGTGGGTTTTTTTGGGAGTGTGGCTTGAAAATGAAAAACCTGGTTGAATGGTAACCTTCCTCTTTGTCAAAGGCTTTCTCTGGAACATTAGAGTACACAGCTCCAAAATCTTATCTTCTTGACTGAACATGTGAAAGCAATCTTGAATTTATCACTGTCTTAAGAAGTAAAGCTGTTGTGATGTCTTATAAGATGATTTTTGTTGATATCAGAGTTTGAACCATAAAGTCTTTGAAAGCCATTTGGGAGCAGTAAGGATATGAACTTCAGCATTGTGACTTGAGCCAAAGGGAGATGTCCTCTTTATTTGTGAGTATGGAACTTCTTTATATGGTGACTGTATATCATCTTCATGTTCAGCTTTAGGTATTGTGATCGCAAGGGATATAGGCCTGGCTGAGTTTCTTAAAAATTCTTTTGATAAGACCCCTTGAAGTATGGAAAGGCCTCAATAAGGTCACCATGGAGCCTTCTCTTCTTCAGGCTGAACAGTCCCCAGCTCTCTCAGCCTGTCTTCGTAGGAGAGGTGCTCCAGCCCTCTGATCACCTTTGTCGCCCTCCTCTGGACTTTCTCTAACAGCTCCACATCTTTCTTGTGCTGGGGACCCCAGAGCTGAATGCAGCACTCGAGGTGGGTCCTCACGAGGGCAGAGTAGAAGGGAACAATCCCCTCCCTAGACCTGCTGGCCACGACTCTTTTGATGAAGCCCAGGACACAGTTGGCCTTCTGGGCTACAAGTACACACTGCGGGCTCTTGTTGAGCTTTTCATCTACCAGAACCCCCAAGTCTCTCTCTGCAGGGCTGCTCTCAGTGAGTTCTTCTCTCAGTCTGTGCTCATGCCTGGGATTGCCCCGACCCAGATGCAGCACCTTGCACTTGGACTTGTTGAACCTTCAGTATCTTCACATGGGCCAACTTCTCAAGCTTGTCCAGGTCCCTTTGGATGGCATCTCTTCCTTCTTTGGTATCAACTGCACCACTCAGCTTGGTGTCATCTGCAAACTTGCTGAGGGTGTACTCAATCCTATTGTCGATGTCATTGATGAAGATATTGAAAAGCACCAGTCCCAAGAGAGACCCCTAATGTACGCCGCTTGTTATTGGCCTCACCTGGTTATAGAACTATTGACCACTACTCTCTGGGTGTTGCCTTCAAGCCAAATCCTTATGCACCGGATGGTCTACCCTTCAAATCCCTATCTTTCCAGTTTAGAGATTAGGCTGTTGTTTGGGACCATGTCAAAAGCTTTACAGAAGTCCAAGTAGATGACATCAGTCCATCTTTCCTTGTTGACTGATGCAGTCAATCTGTCATTGAAGGCCACCAGATTGGTCAGGCGTGATTTGCCCTTGATGAAGCCATGCTGGCTGTCCTGGATCACCTCTTTGTCCTGCATGTGCCTTAACATTGCTTCCAGGAGGATCTGTTCCATGATCTTATGAGTCACAGAGGTGAGGCTCACTGTTCTGTAGTTCCCCAGGTCCTCTTTTCTACCCTTTTAAAAAATGGGAGTGATGTTTCCCTTTTTCCAGTCACCTGGGGACTCCACCTGACTGCCAGGACTTTTCAAATACAATGGAGAGAGTCTTGGCAACTACATCAGCCAATTCCCTCAGGACCCTGGGATGCATGTCATCAGGCCCCATAGACCTGTATTTTTTAAGTCGCATCACAAGGTCCCAGACTTGCTTTTTACTTACAGTGGGAGGGAGTTTGCTCCCCCAGCCCTTACCTAGAGGTCTGGGGACTTGAGAGACATGGGAAGCCTGACCACCACTGAAGAGGCAAAGAAGTTTTAAAGTGCCTCAGCCTTCTCTATGTCTGTCGTTACCAGTTTTCCATCTTCATTTGTCAGAGGTGGTACACTTTCCTTAGTATTTCTTTTGTGGTCAATGTACCTGTAGAATCCCTTTTATTGTTTGCATCCCTTGACAAATTTAGTTCTGTCAGTGTCTTGGCTCTCCTGATCCCATCCCTGCACATCTGGACAGTGTTCCTGTACTCCTCCCAGGGCGCATGGCCCTGTTTCTACTGTCTATACATTTCCTTCTTTCGCCCAGTTTGGCCAGAAGGTCCTTGCTAAGCCATCCTGGTTTCCTACCTTTCTTTCTTGATTTATTCCATATGGGAATAGAGAGCTCTTGTGCTCTAAGAAAAATGTACTTAAAGAGTTGACAGCTCTAATCAGATCCTCCATCCATAAGGACAATGTCCCAGGAGATTTCATCCACTAACTCTTTGAACAGCTGGAATTTGGTTCTTCTAAAATTCAGGGTCCTGACTTTGTTCTTAGCTAGGCCCATATCTCTTGCCATCACAAACTCAACCAGGATGCGATCACTGCAACCCAGGCTTCCTCAATGTCTTCTTCAACAAACTTGAGAAATCTCCATTTCCTTTAGACTGAATCACCACTTAATTTTGGCACGCAGGTCCTTTGTTCGATTTACAAAGACAGTCAGGTGTCTGGATCAAATACAGCAGCAGTTATACTCTTGCCTCACAGGGAAAAGTTAACCCAACACTTTGACGTATCAAGTGATGATTTGACTCCTCTTGGGAGTCCTAAGTGATGGATTTGCTTCTTCTAAAACAGCAGCTGTTTCAGATATGTGTTACCAATTAGGAAATCATTTTCCCATACATCGAGTCTGCAGAACATATGGTGTGTTGAGGTCCCCATAATCACATTCATGCGCACCTTCCCCACTGATTAATCCCTAAAGAACCTAAAACTCTGGTAAATACAGTGCATGGTCCCTGAAATAGACCCATGCACAGTCCAGTCATCAGTACTGCAGGATTAAACACCCTACTGGTACTGCCTCCAGCTACCTTTCCAAAATTGCCCTCCTCTTGCAAGATGGCTATGAACACAAAAATTCAAAAAAATCAGTTGTATTTAATTTTGTCATGAAGATTTATTTCACAATCTGTTCACAGCTTTTTGCTCCCCGTGTTTTCCAATTCTAAACTCCAAATAAGATTTTTCTTTGAACTTTGTTGCTAGGGAAAAGCACTGCTGTATATTATATCCTGCATTAAGGAGCACGATGAAGGAGGTATTTTCAGCTTCAAGCCAGCCTGTGGGCCTGAAGTGGAAATATTTAATGGTTGCATTTTACAATGGCATCTTGTGCATGTACCGTGTTGCATGGCTTAGAGGGCTTCCTAGGAAAAAGTGTCAGACCACAGCAACATTACACTGTGACATGGTAAAAACAGATTAAGGGGAAGATCTTAGCCACTCACTACAGGGAATTGTGAGAGTCTAGGATTTTACCTAAGCCAGGAAAAGAAGAGTTTTCTCCTATTCTGTGCTGAGAAGCGGCAGTATTCTCATAAGACTGAAAGGCTGCTAGAAGGTGGTTGAAGAGGAGGAGCTGCTCTTCTCCACTGACTCGGAAGAGCCTCCAGACCAGCTGGTGGAGAATCTGCAACCTGCCACCACCTGAGCTGGTTCTGCCCACGGACTCGTCAAAAGCCTACCTTCTTAACAGACAGATATTTCACCACCTGACTCAAAACAAATCTCTGCTCTGAGCATGCTTTTTAACAGCCAGCTTTCATCACCACTTCCCAATACCATCTTCCTCCTTTGCAGCCTGGAGAAGGACGGTGAACTGGGTGATTTCCAGAGGAGTAAATGTTAGCAGTGCTGGGAGCAGCTTCCCTGCGTTTGGAAGCAATGATAATGAAACAAAAACAGGATTGCCAAGTATCAAGACTTTTTTTTCCTTGTTTTTTTTCCTTTTTTTTCTTTCTTTTTCTTTCTTTTTTCTCTTTTTCTTTTTTTTTTTTTCCCTGTGTATCCCAAAACATATAATGTTCTTAAAGCTTCAGTTCAGTATACCATCACAAGACAAATATACCTTGTCTTTCATTCTAATGCAAACTGTTGTTTAGAGATATTTGGAATAGTAAGTTGCAATCCAAATTTTAAAAAGTCTAAAAGGTTTATTTTATTTTGGCGTTCATTTGATTTGGGTACTTATTTAGGTACTTCTGTCTAGTAATGACATATATGACATTTAGCATAACAACTATCAAAGGAGAGAAGGTTATATGAAAGAGGTAAACGTTAGTGATTTTTGAGTTTTTATGTTGCTAAGTCTAGCTTCTTTCCTGATATTTTAATCCCAGCTAAAGTGATTTTTAAGCTATTAAGTTATATAAAAGCTTAAATAAAATTGAATATAGTTTTATTCAATAAAATTAAAATAAATTAACTTCTTTTAAGACATAGGCAAGCTGTACACTTTTTGAAAAGAACTGATACTTTGCGATACACTGTAAAACTTAGTCTTTAAAATAAATTGTAGTGGGATGACAAAGAGGGCCAGTAATGATACCAAGGAACAGCACACACTGTGAAGGGAACTGTACCAAAAAATAGGTATTGGCAGACTCATGTACCATCAGCATGGAAGTGAGAACTTTCTTATCATTAACTCAGTTATATGTTGTTTGCAGTTATCTAGAAGTTACTTCTTCCAAGCTGAACTACAAAACATACTGTTCCAATTTTGTGATTACAGTAAGTGTATTCTTGTGGCAATATATCAGTCATTCAAATCAGTAAAGACTCACAAGAGAAATATTTTTAAAATAGCTTCTTGCCGTGCAGTTACAATATAGGACTTTTACAGTTTCAGTGGAATAATAAATACATATATATATATATTTTTTCCATCCTTGGAGAGAGAAGTTCAAAAAGCGTGAACTATTCCCCAAAGGCAACCCTATGCACCAGTGCAATGAGTAACACCAGGCCCTACCAAATACAAAGGAAACTCTTTCCGTGTCCTGGGCTGCATGAAAAGAGGCACGGCCAGCAGGTCCACGGAGGTGATTGTTCCCCTCTACTCTGCCCTCGTGAGGCCCCACCTTGAGTGCTGCATTCAGCTCTGGGGTCCCCAGCACAAGAAAGATGTGGAGCTGTTAGAGAAAGTCCAGAGGAGGGCGACAAAGGTGATCAGAGGGCTGGAGCACCTCTCCTATGAAGAAAGGCTGAGAGAGCTGGGGCTGTTCAGCCTGAAGAAGAGAAGGCGCCGGGGAGACCTCATTGCAGCCTTTCCATACTTCAAGGGGTCTTATCAAAAGGATGGAGAAGGACTCTTTACTTGGGTAGATAATGATAGGACAAAGGGGAATGGTCTTAAACTAAGAGGATAGATTTAGATTAGACATTAGGAAGAAATTCTTCACTGTAAGTGTAGTGAGACACTGGAACAGGTTGCTCAGAGAAGTTGTAGATGCCCCATAACTGGAGGTGTTCAAGGCCAGGCTGGATGGGGCCTTGGCCAACCTGATCAAGTGGGAGGTGTCCCTGCCCATGGCAGGGGGTTGGAGTTAGATGATTTTTAAAGTCCCTTCTGACCCAAGCCATTCTATGATTCTATGATATGAGTCTCCGTGCACCTATTGAAGAAGTACTTGATGATCTTAGTTTTATTATTATTATTTTATTTTTCCTGTTCTAAGTTATCTAAATATTTAGAAATTACTTTTAATCCCGGGATGAAATATAAACATCTGGGAGTTCCTGTCTTTGACAGAAGTATGTTTAAAATACTGTTGGTATATTTTGGTGTATGGAGTATCACATACAAATTTTGATGCTGTTCCTCACACAGAGCATTTGTTTCTTGAGCAGGCTTGACTTTAAAAGGTGCAACTAAAACTATATTTACAGTATCCTGACTCTGCCTCCCACATCCCTTCCTTTTCATTAGTCTTAGAACAAAAGCTCTGAAACCCAGCAATATTCCTGGTATATGTGTAGTTCATTGGGGCACCAACCCAGATTGCTGCATTACAAATTACTATTAATAAATCATTGCAAAAACTCAAAGAGTTTAATTGCATTGGAATAACTGATCTACTACAGAGAGAATGCACAAGGGGTGAAATTGCACTGCAAGATTGGCAACTGTTTGCCTTTAATATTAATAGATTAATTAGACAGTGCATTTGAGACATGATTGCCTGGAAATTTTTTCTTCCCAAACCAATGCAATGAACTCAACAGGATGAAAGTTTGGTTGTCAATGGTTACCCTGTAGATCTTTGAAGAAAATAGTTATAAAAGAATATTTTTATAATAACTTACAAAATATTGGCATCATCGTTACATGCGCAAATGTAATTAAGAGTCAGTTCAGTGTGTGTGATATTTTAAAATATGCTCAAGATGTATAATGTCAGTGCTCTTGAAACAAATTTTCTAGCATGACTTCTTAATATAAAGATTTCTCTTGGCCTTTCCAGACCTATATTACTCCACTGGAGACATATGAGCCCAAAGGAATATTTGTAAGAGGTGTTTTTTTTTTTTTTTTGTGGATCCTTGGAAGTGCCAAAGCCTGAATGAAAGTGTCTACAGCAGTTACTGATCTATGGAGAACTGCCTGGATGAAAATGAATGCAGAGTAAGGGAAACAGCAAAAAGTATGATTCTGAAACACATACAGTTGTACAGTACTGAGTCAGTGCAGCTGGGCCTTTGAGCTGCCATTCAAACAAATTGGTGATACAGTCTCAGTGTTGGGGTGATGTGTTTGAAAATAATGGCACGTGATTGCAGAACACACTCCAGCAATGTCTACCAAGTACCGATGCTGCATACAAGAGTTGTTGCATTTGGACTGTCAAACCTAGCTCAAGCAGCATCCCTGGCTATCCTTTTTTTCTGTATTTTGCTTCAATTTTTTACATACATCTTGTCTGTAAGCTTAATTTAAGCCTAAGCAGCGTCCTGTGGGAATCCATATAGTTATTTGGTCCAGTCAACATGAACTGGATTATAGAACAGGGAAGCAGGGTTTGATATTACAAAATGAAAGAGAAAGTACAAAAGCACAGCACTACACTTATGTGAATTTCTTTACAAAATGAAGCCCCAAACCTCTAGCAAACTTACCCCCTTCCATCTCAGAAGCTGTCAGATCTATTGCACTTTGTAGTTAATTTATAATACACTGTTACATATTGTGAGAAAAACTGGCAGGAGTTAATCCACTATGATGCAAGCTTGTCTCAGAAATATTCCTAAAAGGCATAGTACTTGAGTAATAGAACAGTTAGAAATGCTCTACAGCAACAGGGCAGCTGATGATCTGCCTTCCCCAGCTGTTAAGCTGCTGTTTTGCTAATAAAGTGTCTGCTAGCCTCACTCTCCAGACAAGATTCTATTAAAATGAAACCAGCTTAAATGAAAATAGAAATGCCTATGCAAATGTTTCAAACAGCAATGAAAAGGTTGCTGAATTTTGTCTCTGACTTTCATATCAATGGTTTTAATTAACTTAAAGGTAACAGAATTAAAAATAAGAGGGAATAATGTAACAAGACAACCAAAGCTACTGTGTTTTCAGAAATAACTATCAAATTGCTTTCGTGATTTCAGGAACTACTTGCATAAGTCTTGGCATTAGAGATAAAGTGCGAGTTTCAATTTCAAATATATGCAAGCCATTTACAATCACCAATGGGACGTTCAGTTCAGTCACTTGGGTCATGGATACTGAAATATTTAGTTCATTAGAACTGCTATAATCTTTGCAAGTGTCTACATAAGGCAGGTGGGTTACATAGAAAAAGAGGAAACACTATTTTAGGTCCAGGCTGCCTCAGTGGCCTTGGGCAGATGTTGTTACCATGCTGTACTCCATCTCTACCTCAAATAAACAATACTTTTTCCTAAGATCCACAGGTGTTCTGTGAAGTTAACATCTGACGATAGAGTGTGGATGGTCTCAGTAAGTCTGGGCAAATGACAGATGTTCTGGCTAAAAAAAAAGAAAAAAGAAAAATAAAAAAGGAAAAAAAAAAAGACACTCATGTTGGAGCAAGATGAAACAAGAAAAAAAAAAACACAGAACAAAAGTCAGCCTGAAATAACCAATTGCTAGCACCTGCAAGGCAGAGGGAAACAGGCTGAATTCTCCTGTGTGCTTCAGGTAGAGAAGGGAAGGGAACTGTGGTTTCTATCCCTTGCACAAATTCTGGGATGAAAAACTTCCTTTTCAATTACAGATTCTATCTAAAACCTGGAAGATCACCTTCAGTGAGACTGTACGCATTCCCTTTAAATGCATTTTTTGACAAATGAGAGTTTTCAGACCCAATGGCATGGCTGAAATGCTCCAGTCAGCTCTAGCACTCAGCTGGTGCACGACGGAGACCCCTGGAGAGGAGCTCAGCACATACCACGGGAGTCCAATCACCGTCAGAGTTCATCACAATGACACTGGAGTTTTGGGTCCCCTTTGGTTTTTCATTTGCATTGTTTCATCAGACGTAATGCCAAAAACAAGGCACAAAGAACTAAAGCAGCAAAACAAGAGGAAACTCAGGGTCTACATGTCTGTGTCTGATGCATGCTTTGTCCCAATACAAAGATGGAGATAGTTCTGCTATCAAAGTCACCAGGTAACCACTTAATTTTATGTGCTGTACTGGCTTTTTACTAGTCAACCAGTAAAGGAACCACTCATCCTCCATCCATTTCCAAGGGGTACTGAGCAATGAGTACCTTACACCCCCTCTAATGTCACACTTCAGTAGGAGTCCATCACCATTTAAGTTATACTAATAGGATGTTGAGAATGAAATCTCTGCTTTTTGATCATACAGTGCCCCTCCATGTGCATATCCAAAGGTAGGCTATCGAGGCTGGGATGAGCCTTCAACTTTTTTGGGCACCATGATGATGACTATATGGCATAAATGGCTGGACTGAAAAAATGTAAGGTTAACAAACTGCTAAGGTAAGATCATTGCTGAAGTCCCAACACTGTAGCCATGGCAATGGACAATTCAGTTTCTAATGTACACTGAAAGGAAAATGGTATTTTTTCTTTATTTTGTCACCTACTGACTTTTGTCTTAGGCCAAGATCGTCACTTCTTTTTGCCATGGGCCCACCTTTTCCTTCCGTTCGTACATGCTTAGGACAGGGGTATCTAAACTGTAATGGGTCCTCTTAGCTATACAAGATTGCTATTGCAGGATTGATAACAATTATATAGTCAGTCTTTCCAAGAAGGAGGGCTGTACTTTGTATCAGGCTGCATGAGGAGAATAATGAAATTATGCATGCTGTTCCTGTACTGTATAAAATGTCTAAAATAGACATTATTTTCTTATTTAATGTACTTATAAAGTTACACATATAATAATATTCCAAGTCATTCCAAAAGCCATGAGAACCCACATTAATTTCATTTGTGATGGTAACACTAGCAACAGTGATTCTTAATCATTTGAATATGCAATTAAGAAAATGGCATGTAACTTTACATTGGCAATGCTAGGAAATAACACATGCACTGTGGAAGGACTTCACCCTGGAGGGACTGAGTTAAGCCTCCCAAAAGCAACAGCTTCCAAGACTACCCAGGATTTTCTTTTTCCATTTTTCTCATTCCTCTTGCTGCACACCTAACTGTGTGGGTAGTACAAGCCTTTTCAAATGTCTGGTGTGTTCTTCCTGCACACCAGAGAAATAAAATTTGGAAAACGCCAAACCATGATGCTACCTTTTCCATGGAGCTAAGCTCAGGCTTTGGTTCTGCCATTGAAACTCTTAGAAATGCAGGGGTAGAGTGCAGGTTTATGGTGGATGTTTAGATGTCTGTTTATACTCTTAACCCCAGTAGTATGCTTTCATTTGTAAGAAAAAAATAATAATCCTGAAGTTCCTGCCAACCAATAATAAAGAATGTCGGTATTTTGATACATGAAGCAGCTGGTATCTCCTACTAATATTTCAATTAGCAAGATGAATACTAGTTATAAATATTTCCGTGCACTTTGGGAATTTACAGTTGGAACGCTTGACTGCAGAAGAACTGGAAGGGCTAGCATTTCCTGACATAGCCTGAGTACCTCTTGGAACAGCAGGTAGACAGGATGACATATAGATACTACTCGTTCATATGTTCATATTACAAGCATTGGCTATAACTGAGATTTGCTATTGCTTCCAATTTTTAGCCTCTCTTTCTGGTTGCTTATAACTTCACAAAGCTGTAAGTGTTCAGAAGTGCTCTGTCTATGACTTTCTATTTGGAGACTAGATTTGTTTTTAAAGAAATCAACCAAAAACTATTTGTAGAAAAGCTGGGTCTCTCATACAAGTAAATGCATTTGAGAGGCTGGAATCTTCCAATGACCCAAGCACGAACACAGGGGAGACAGAGCACTCCATTCGTACGTGTCAAACCTTTGCCCAAATTCCATTTGGAAAATTCAGTTGGCATTGATTCAGTAGAGTTTTATTAAAATGTAGCTTCTAAATTTCCTGATAATTTCAATCGTAATATGCATACTCTAGCATATGTGAGGAAACTGGGAGCTTGCAGAGGTGAAAACTGAGATGAAGAGAAGAGGTGCAAGAAGGAAAATGGGACTGAGTGGAAAAGAGTGCAATTTACTGATGGGGTATGAACTAGACAGGGAAATGATCCAGAGTCAGCAAGGTTGTGGAAGACTGGACTCCAGTCAGAAAACCAGTTGGAAGAGAGACCCTGAAACTGGAGACTGGGATTGTGCAGGGAAAGATACTGAAGTGGTCGCACATCCTGGGGAAGATTCACCTTTAATTTTGCCATCCCTCATGGCGTGAGCTAAATATACAATGGCACACAGATCGTTGGCCAAGCCAGCAAAATAATGGCCTTATAGTACTTACATAGTTTTCTTGTTTGGTTTTTCTTTTTCCCTTTACCAAGACAGTTGTGCAGCTACTTCATTTTATCTTCAAAATAGAACTGGAAGAAGAGATCACTCTTGCCGTTGCCTTGCACTATGCAGCAACGCCCATCCCTAGTGGGGGCTGCTGCTCCCTGTTCCCTGTTTCTGTGCACTCTTACCCCTCCTCTAGGTTTGTAGTCTGGCCATGTAAAGGAGCATGTGACTTTTTATATTTTGAAAACCAATGCAGAGGTGTTAGGAATACTGTCATAATTGTTTGAAGAAAACAGCTAACCTCTCCAGAAGGAGAAGGGAACAGCAGGAGGTGTTTTTTTTTAATGTAAGTTTAATTACAATAGCCAAGTATCTCAGCACCAGCAGAGCGTAAGTTGCAGCTCACTGTTTATGATACACCTGCCAGAAGGAATTTCAGAATCCTTAAGATATGTGTCTAATAACTGGTGTCACTCCCTAAAGGCACAAGCCTTCTGCTCCATATCCTTTTCCACTTCAACTTGTTCATTTTTTATCGGCCTATGAAAATACATAGCAACAAATCCTTTAAAATTAATAACTTATACAGTGAAGTAAGATTAATGAAATGCCTTATAAAACAGCTTAATCAGTGACAAGGCTAAGTGCTGCAGTTCACAAGTTCTGAACCTGGAAGTTCACAAAATAAATCATTTCTGTTTACTCATGCTGGGTTTATGCAACTCACCCAGTAACTGTAACCTTCAATGGACGTGGAGAGATTCAATGGAAGTAGAACAAAAGAGCCAACAGATGGCACTGCATGTAATTCTTTGTGTTCACTTTTTTTTTCTTTTTTTTTTTTTTGTGTGTTAAATTATGTAATTTTTCAGGGCAGTTTGAGAATGCATCAACAATACTCGATTTAGTGTGTGACACAATGTGTTTTCATGCCCATGAGTAGCATGTCTAAAATTTTCAAGGCCAGTTTTAGCACAGCTATAATAGCTTGAATGGAGTCTCAAAATATTTTATATCTGGAAGCTGCTTTTTTTTTTCTCTCTGCTTTTTCACTGACTATCAAGACTATTCCAGGAACACCTCCCAGGCATGTTAGTGTAGAACGTCTGGTGGGTGCGCGATAGTCTTCAGCTGTGGCTGGTGTTATTGTAGGAGTGCTGGGCAGCAGTCTGGGGCTGTATTATTGACTGTGTGCCAGTCTCCAAAGCTGGTGCTAAACTTAGATGCCTGCTGTCAGCCGTACTATTCCCTTGAGTATCACTCACAGGATGAGGTGTTACATGCACGACGTTACATGAACTACACGGTGGATACAAAGCTCTGGAGTGCTCTGGAGCTATGCTCTGAGATCCCATGGATGGCTTTGCTTGGTTCTTACCCTACTGTACATCACAAGGACCTTCTTCTACCAAAGATACTAATGGCATAGGTCACAGTTTAAGAGACAACCAGAAGCAGAATCTGGAAAAAAAAAATCTTCCAAGCATATGACAATTTTACAGTACTTTAACTATAAAGGGGGGAGGGGGAGGCAGGAAAGGTTGGAGATGGATGATTCTTCCTAAAGACCTTTTCTGGCAACCATCTCTTGGACACCGTAATACATGAAAAATGCCAAGGAGGAGTTATAAGCTGGTTTTCCCTGTTATTCTTTTTATCAGCACTTGCTACGTTCTTCAGTTGCATTTCTTCTGGTTCTCACTCACTTCTGTTCAAAAACAAAATGTTCTCTTCAAATATAGAAAATATATTATTATTCCAGCTATGGACAAGAAGTTCTTCAGGGGTCATTGATGAAGCTGTGATGTTTCCTGAACACTGATAAAATATGTGCAAAACTTCAGGTCTGTTTTCTCTAGTCTTGCTCTGTCAAACAGTTCAGTTGTCCACTGCGCCATGTCCTCTCTTGAAATGTGCTTTTCTTTTCCAGATAGTGAGTCCTCATTGGTACTTCCTTGAATGCCATCTCCGCGTTGAAGAAAAATACTCTGGATTTTAATTCTGCTACTATTATTTATATATTGCAATAGTATTAATACTACTATATGTGATATCTTAATGAGACATTGCTGGGATAATGTATTTTAACAAAAATGTTAAAATTAAATTAAACGACTAAATCCAGTTTTAGACATCTAAATGAAACATCTAATTTCCTGGAGTACAGAGATAAAATTTAGTGGTTTTCAGGTCAATACTTTTATTTAAGTGTCTAAAAATTATGAAGAAGCTTAATTTCTGATCCATCCAGTTGATAGTGCTGGCTCCTGAATTTAGAGAAATGTAGAAGATGCAGTAGGGATAAACAAAGTAGGATGGGAAGGAAAAGTATATATTTTTCTGACACTCTGGTGATACTGCCAATCCCATCTCCTGTCTGTTGACACAAATATACTTTGTTGTCTGTTCCTCAGGAAAAGAGATTTGTAACATCAACAGGGAGCCCTTGTGCCAAGGGGCCGCATAATTCAACTGCAAGTGGCCACGTGGGAGGGGAAGAAGAACCCCAAGAAAAACTACAGTCATTATGTCAGCAGACCCACATCTGCAAACCTAAGGAGCATTTTGTTATTCTGCTAAATCAAATAGTATTTTTGAATACTAAATCTGAACTTATTGATGCAAACAGCCATTTGGGAAAAGAAACAAATGGTAAAATCACAGAACTATCTTCTACCAAAACACCAGTAGTGTAATACAACCAGAAGCAGAATCTGGAAAAACTCTCCAAAACAAAAAGCAATTTCATAGTATTTTAACTTTAATTGTGGGAAAAGAAAAAAAAGTTGGAAAAATACAAGTTGGAACTGGATGATTCCTCCCACAGACCCTTTCTGGCAACACTACATCTGTGTTTTGTAACATGGTAAATGTCACAAGAATCCCTGAGTTGTTCTCTGATTGAATTTAGTCACCAAAATCTGAACTTCTTCTGCTTAAATACAGACTGCCCTTTCACAGCACCAGTGCCAAGCTTCTGCTAAGCTGGAGCACACTGTTGCAGCCTGCCTGTGCTGGTGGTAGCACCAAGCGGAGGGTTGGGGCCAGGGGTTGTGTAGTCTGTGCTGGTATGAGGGAGAAGGAAGGGGCTACCTACAGCCTCCCAGACATCCTCTGAAAGCCTCCCCTGGCTTTTTTTCTTTCTTTCTTTCTTTTTTTTCAAGGTTTGTGGTTTGGAGAAATGAAAATCTGGGAGTGGTTGGAAGGAGGATGGGCAGAATTGAGAGGTGGAGAGAAAGCCATGATTACAGCTGGTGGGGAGCAGGGCAGGCAGCAGAAATCAAAGCAAGATCTGTATGCAGAAGGAGTTGGAGGGGGTGAAGCATCTCTGTGGGGCATGGAGAGATGGAGGAGAAGCGAGCAGCAGCAGCCTGAATGCCTGCGCATCTCTCGTGGTGAACAACAGCGAGTCTTAACGAGGCATTTTAACTACTACAGGAGCAAGAGCTGAAGGATCAACAGCGAAAATCTGCCATTTTGCACATTTAAAAAGTTAACCCCAACAGATGACATTGCTGCACTGCGTTCAAAGATCGAGCAGTCAGGAAAATGTCAGAGGTGGGAAATGCCGGGGGCCGCAGGAAGCACTGCAAACCGCTCGGTTTTGCCTGCACTCGTGGTACTTTACTCATTTGGAAAGTGGTAATGAGGAGACATTTACTTAAAGGCTGATATTTAAAATAACAGCCACCGGTTTTACAAGCATCTCCTTGTACCAGTTAATAACTGTGCCAGGAAAATGGAAGGTATTTTTAACAGCCAGCTCCTCAATCTGAAAGCCTTGACATGAGAACAAGCTACTCCTAGAATAACAAGTTTCCAGAAGGCGATGGCTAAATCAAAATTGCACCAGTGTGGCTCCAGATCAGCTTAAAATATATTTAATTATATCAAGCAAAATCTCTGTTTCTTCCAATTTATCCAAAGGTTATACAGACTTCATCTGAACTGACTCAAATCCATATGAACCTGCTTTAAATACAATTAAGATCTGCCAGTGCGTCAGCTGGGGCTTGCATCTCGCCAGTGACAGGAGCACTCTGATGAACCTTTCTGATGCTCGTGACCAGAAGTCAGGTTGGGTAGCAGGTAACATTTCTCCTTATTAATCAGGTGGCCATCCATGTGCTTATTCGGCCTGGGAAGAAGGGCCTGAGGGCCCTTGAAATGCAGGGTTAGTGGCAGAGATTTGCACGTGCCTGATGCCTCCGTTCCTATGCTGACGGCTCTGAGCTGGTAGCCATATGCAAAACACACAGACTTTTTGCACAGTGAAAAAAAAAAAAAAAAAGCAGGAACAGAGAGCTGCAGAAAATTGTCTGGCTTTTTTTTTTTTTTTCTTTTTGTTGACTTTTTCACACATAACATTTAAGTCTGTGAGAGAAACCAAACTCTGCTTATTAAAAATATGTGTGTTTCTGAAGGGATACAGGGATACACATATCCAATATAACCTTCATTATGATGCTTCTAATTAACCAATCTGCTTCACAATAACACATCTAGCTGTCACCAAAATCAACACTTTTCAGTTATTAATAGATTAAGGAAGGAATGTTAATTCCTCCAGGCTCCGCTCGGTTTGGTCTCGTTACTTCGCGAGCCAGATGGCGGCAGGGCCGGGCCTGCCAGCAGTCACCCGCAGGAAGACGGCGCTCGACAAGTGCCAAGACGCAGCACGCGCCACATCCCCAGCCCCGCGCTCTGGGGCGGCTGCTTGCCGTTCCCGCCGAGTTACTCCTCAGAGAGCACAAGAAACCATGAATCGGCCTGATTCGGTTTTGGTTTTTCTCACCTCTCCCCCTACTCCTCCCGACATCGGCCCTGAAGGAACAGCGGTGTATGCCTCCAGCTGCGGAGGAGGTGGCTCTTCGTTCGTTTCAGGTGGCCAACTAATTGCGTTTTTCCTTATGCTGATGGATTTTACTGTCTCTTCTGAATTGGCTGAGGGGATGCCAAGTTGGAAGAGATACTGCCATCTCCATCCAATTTGCTAGAGACTTTCTTCTTGCAGGATAAATCTAAGGAAAGAGAAAAGCACTTTGTCACTCCGATCAGCCGAAATGTGTGGCTAGGGCCCAGGATCACACGACAGCAAAACCCAGACGCAGAGGCTCACCTCCTCACGCTGCTCGGATTTGCAGCCCGGGATAAAATGGCTCTCACGCTGAAATTTTCAGAGGGTTTTATTTTTTCCTCCTCTTGGAAATAAATTCAAGAATTAGGGGGGTTGAAAAAGAATTCCATTTAAACTTCTGAAAAAAATGAGACCATCTGGTTTTCGTAAACACTCTCCGAGATTTTTGTTTTTCATCAGAAAGAAAAGAAAAATGCTGATTTGACCTGAAACTAAGATTTTCTCATTTTCACTTTTCTGTCCTTGAAATTGTGCGGGGAAGGTGGTTCATAGATACACGGGGCTGAGCCAGGTTCTTCCTCCATAAGGAGGCAGAAGTGAACAGACCGAGGCCATGCTGTAAATCTGTTCTTGGAATTTTCCATCGTGGGCAATACTGCCATCTCTCTGAGTAGCCTGTAATGGTAATTTACTATCATTATAATTAGCAAGGTTTTCCTAAAGTCAAACCTAAATCTCTGCTGCAAATTAACCCAATGTCATCTCATCCTTCCTCCATGTGGAACTATGGATTATTTATCCCCTCTAACACCTATTTTATTTATTGTTTGAAATGTTGATATTTCTGTCCCCCTAAATGTTGTCTTATTTTCAACAAGCTCACTATTTCTGAATTTCCTTTCAATTCTTTTTCTATTCCGGATTTTCCTCACTCATTTTTGGGTTCCTTTCAGCTTACCAGTGTATCAATAACAGATTTTTATTATTATTATTATTTTTTCTGCTTGTTTAGTTTCAAGACCAAAACAAAGCTAATTTAATGTAAACTTAAATGTTTATATTTTTCCTCTAAAAAACAAAACGAAAGGGTGAGATAAAATTGCAGACATTTTCTACAAAAAAACATTGTCCATTCTTTTCTAGAAAATGCCCTTAGACTGAAACATTTTACCATCCAAACACTACTGTATCACTAAATCTTGAAACTTAAATGTAGAAACTGTAATATTTGTGTGAAACCTTACAGTAAAATGGCTCTGAATCGGAGCAGGGTGCAGATATACCATAATGTGGGGCGACCTGTGAAGAAAAAGCCTCTATTCTGTTCCTTCTGTATTTTGCCACTCACTCTGGAGAGACCAAGTTTTGATTTCCTTTTCTATCTGAAGGCAAAGCTGAGCAGGGCTGAGGAGTAGGTGAGAGCGGGCAGGACCCCCAGCCCCATCCCATCGCTGCCGCCAGCAGCCACGGCGACTGCCCCATGGATAAGGGTAAAACTAATGGCAGACACAGATACAGAGCTGATAGCTCTAATTATAGAGTCGGGTTATCGAGCTCAGATATAAAAGGCTTTGGCACAAACTCGTGTGTATGATAGCCTTATGTAATTAGATATTGTAGAAGACATAGATTAATAGGAATGAAGGCCATTTTAGAAAGGCCAGCTAAAATTACCCAGAAAATTAATTGAGAGAGGAAGCATGGAGGCACTGATGGGGGAATTTATCAGAAAAAAAGTGTCCTGTCCTTCATCTGAATAATACAGAGGGAGGGGAGGAAAGTAACATTAACAAAATGTTAATTAGTACAGATAAAAACAATAAACTCTATAGTTTTTAGGAAATAAATGAGTGTCAGATGGTACCACATGTTATGAAAAACAAAACAAAACAAAAAATATGCCACTATGAGGCATAAGGATCTGCTCCTGCAACTTTATTTTGCATTTAAAAGATCTTCACCAAACTATGTTTTCTCATCAAAGCAGGAGGCTACAAATTTAAGACCTAAACCTAAAATTTGTTAAGACTGAATCTATTTCATTTACTCACATACATTCTTGGTGGAGACTTTATAGGCAGAAGAAGAACGGATGAGCAAATGCAAGAAATGCCAGGATTAGGCATCCTAGACCTCTCAGTCTTTGCTGTGGGACATAGGGCTGGAGGGTTCCCCAGGGTCGTATAGCCTGTTCACCACCCTCAAGGCAAAATCAGCAACAGCCATGGCATTCCTGAGAAAGGCTAATTTATCTGCTTAATCTGCTCCTAGAGACCTCCAATAGCAATGCTGGTGCAGATTTCCTTGTCAATCTATTCCAATCCATTTTTATATACATATATCAAATACATATTTTAACACGTGATGAAACTTTCTTGCAGCAGCTTAAGTCCACTATCTCCTTTCCCATTCACTCCTGCTTAGATTTCTACCTCCCTTACAGCAGTTGTGGTGAGGACTCTTTACATTTTACTCTATTGCTGTCTGGGTTAGATAGTCCTTGTTCATTTATTCTTTCCAAATACATCACACTCTCTAGACCTTGATCATCCTTGACACTCAGCTTGTGATCCACCTCTAAGTTGTTAGGGTGACTCTTTATAGTTAGCTTGAACTTGTTCTTCTCACGGAAGCCTTTATTTCAAGTGCAAGGCGTGGTGGTGAGACGAGTGCCATCAGGGCTTTCACCTCAGGAGGACCTGGGTATGCCTAACGGCAGGGTAGACTGAACTCCCTCCCTGAAGCAAGTCGCTTGTCCTCTGAATGCAACAGTTCCTTACAAATTGTTATTGTGGTTTGCCTTTGTTTTGACAGGGTGAGCTAGGAAGAAAACCATTAACAAATGCAAAATGTCTACTACAAAAATGTCCCCCACTGCTCGACCAGTTAGCTGCCTCTTTTTGTGTAAGGGGGACAGGGCAATTCAGTGGTAGACGGTGACACAGGGGACTTGGGGTGTTGCCTTAACCTTACTTTTTCTCTACTGTGGGAAATTTGCAGCCAATCAATATTACCACCCAAACCAAGCAGCACTTAGTGGGATATCTTATGGCCAACAACTCAGATTAATAGTATCAATAATGAAAAAGGTCTGTATTTAAGATTCTCTATTTCAAAATGAATTATTTTAACTAAGGGAACTAGCTAAGGGAGCCAACATTGCTGAAAGGCATCAGGATAGACATTCAAGGGAGGGTTCAGATTTCTCTGCATCTCAGAGGCAAAAATGTCTGAAACTAGTACACCAGCCTAGAAGAAAAAAGCTTGGAAAGAACAGCTGCAGACCTAACTGCAAAGCTGAAAGGAAACACTATGCCTAAACAATAAGACTACAATCAAAGGAGGAAACAAGTGATCAATAAAGAAAAGTAAGGTGTTGAAAAGTATTAAAATAGAATGAGAATCTGCAAAACTGAGTTAGACCTGCCAAAGAAAATGGGAAAAAATAGCAAGGAATTCATATAATTAAAAAAGAAAAGGAGTTGGCCGCAATGCATTGAGAGTAGGAGAGAATGATTAAAGATAGATTGGGTACAGCCTAAAGATAGATGAATACAGGTCCTCAATTTTCAATAAAGATATACTAAAAACCTTTCCAACATTTTGAAAATATAAATTGTAGAAAAAGACTTTTGACAAGCTCATAAAATCAGAGATTATACCAGAGGACTGGAGAACATCAAATTCAATGTCTATTTTTAGGAAAGGGAGGGCAGAAGAAAAGTGATTCCAACAGCTACACTCTGGTTCATAATCATCCTGGAAAGCTGTAAATCTGAATGTCTGGAGAACTAAATGTGAGAACTGTTTCCAAAGATACCAAGATAAGCAAATGAAGATTTATCAGGCCAGGGTAAAGAAATTAAGGGTCTCTCCTTCCTCCCAGCAGCAGTGGCTGGTGTTACCAAGGTGGTGTAGTTGCACAGTGGAAGGACTCCCACTTTGCTGTACAAATGTAAAAAAAAAAATAAAATAAAATAAAACAGAGCTCTGCTGTTTCCAGTACTGTAAATGGGAAGACAGGACAAAATTCACCAAGATATTCCCAATTTTTTTAAAGATATCCTGAAAATAGATACCATCAGAATAACACACTATCTTCCCTCAGTAATTTAGTTTTCCAGGCAATGACATGCAGGCAATATTATTTATTTGGTCTTCAGTAAAGCACTTCTTATGGGGCCACGGAAGCAATTATTGTCTAGAGCTGTGCTGATTACAACAGGACTTTAAGGAGTGCAGGAAGTTAACCAAGTAGGAGATGACAAAAGTTAATTTTGAAGGAAAAAGTATAATACTGAAGGGATCCTTACGATCCTGTGCAGCACAGATCTTGCTGATGACATTTTCTGATGACACAAAGTTAAAAAGAATGGTCAGGGCAGGGAGAGTCATGATGACCTTGAAGACTGGAGTCTAAGAACTGCTATGAAATTAATCAAATAAATGGTAAAAACCACGCACTTACAAGCAACATTTTTTTTTTCTTTTCCTAGAAGTTGAAAATGTTGAAAGTGTAGTGGCTTTGGAAATCACTGAGGAAGAGAATGGTGTGGGTATTGAAGATGACCACAGTTTCCGTATGATTGTCTACTGCAAGGGAAATGTGAGAAAAATCAGAGGATGAATGGCTTAACGTATTCAGGAGAATCAGGGAATATGTTGCCAGGAGCACCATGGCAGGGCTCAGTGACATCTGTGCAGGAGCAATGACTGAGCACACAGCAGATATGGACAAAGAGACAGGCAGGGTGTAAAGCCCTGACACCTGGAGCATCTGACTTACATAGTCTTGCAACACACAGACTAAGGAGCATGATTGTTTGAGTGCAACAGGGAAAGAAGAAATCATGGAAAAAAAAAAAAGGCGCTATTTAAGTTAACAGTCTACGAGCAATATAGAGCTGAGAATAAACTTAGGCTAGAAACTAGTTAGGTCTCCAACTATCAGGAAAAAAAAAAAAGTTCTTGCATTGTTTTCCTACAGAAACAGCAGGAACAACAAAAAAAAAAACAAAAAAACAACAAAAAAAAAACACTGTAAGACTTTCTGCAATGGAATCAGAATTTTACCAAAGCGATTACATGGTGTGACTGCCTGAGACAGCAGCAAGCAGGGCGTTATAATTAAGGAGGACACTTCCAATTCTTCTCTCATATTTCTGTGTGGATCAAGATCCACTTTGTGGATTAATCAAACGCTTTCATTTCCAATGACAAACAAGATGAGAACATAATGCCTAAATATCTGTGAGGGCTCTCATAAACAGCACAAGGCCTTTCCACATAACTTAAAAAAGAAAAATTCATCTGGTCTTCTTTAGGCTCTTCTTTAGGCTACTGGCTAGCCTCACAGTTTGCACCTTTAATATTTAATGTACTTACTTCAAATGCAGCCCATCTGTGACTTGCAAATTACCAATTAACTGTAACAGCCTGACATCTCTAAGACGCAGTGCTAAATCTCCACAGTTGTGCAAGCGCGCTCCAAAATGTGGCCTGCAGACACGATCCTCTGGCATCCAGACCTGAAAGCCAACTGGAGCTCAGTGTGACCCTCTGCTTTCCTTCTTGTACGAGTTTCCTGCTAAACGTCCCACCTGGGTGTGCGTAGGGTATGCCCACAGATGCACAGGCTGGGTTGCACCTCTGTCTCCTGGATGAGAATCAGGTGCAGATGGAAGAACCACGTGAGCAGTAACCTGGCTCTGGAGAGATTTCATGTAATTCTTCCGTCACACACCTTCTCTGTGACCTTGGTTAAGTTTCCTCAGTAGACCATCTGCAAAATGTCTGAGGAAATTGTTCCAGCTTATAGGCTAAAGGCAGAAGAAATAGCACATCAGTGATCATGGGAAGGGGGGGGGTATTTTTCAATACAAGAAGGTAAGTACCATGTACAGTTAGGTTTCATGTACACAAATGCAACAGCAGGCAGATTTTATTTGTCAATAAATGTCCATTAGTTTAATTCTCTAATGAAGATGCAATGAAAGATAAAATATTAGCTCTAGAAAAGGTAGCAGCAGTTTGGCTATTCACAGTAATATGCTAGAAGATTTAACTCTCAATTTCCAGAAGAGAACTTTTCAGAAAGCCCGGACTGATGTAAGCTCTGGATAACCTGTGTTGTATCACTGAAGTTTAACCTACTCTGCCTTGCCCACAACGCTGCATTACCTGTTGTGCAAGGGGCATTAGCCTAAAATGTTCTCAGAAAAGGGGCTTCCCTCTAACTTTTCATTGGGAAGGTCAAAGCAGGGTGCAGTTTAGAAACTCGGTGTTAAGTCCTTGGAAGTTGTTTGTCCTTTCCTGTTGGTTTCACACGTTTGAGAGCAGCTGCTGCAGTCTGAGCCCTGGTGGACTGGGAGCGTTGGAAAGCTGCGGGGCATCACAGAAAATAGGTTTAGGCAGCTCTATAGAGAACCCTGGAGCTGGAGAGTGAGGGCTGATTGCTTTATTCTGGTGTGGCCTCCCTAAATAAACAGCTTTTTTTTTTTTTTCTTTCCATCTCCCGGTCCTAAATTTGCTCCCCAGGAGTCCCTCAGGATGCCACCTGGTGACGGACAAGCACGCTCGCCCCAGATGTCCTGCCCCAGGCCACCGCCACAGCCCAGAGTCCTTCGGCAGATTCAGTTCTGCTGCTCGCTGTTGTTTTCCTTGCCTGCACCGACTGACTGTGAATCTTAATAGCTTGACTGAGATAAGGGAGGATTCTCAGCCTTTCTTCCCCGAGTTAACGACAGCATGCCTGTTAATATGGGATGAGCTCAATACAAAAGAGCTCTTTAGCCAAGCTAAAGCAAACCAAAAGATTTCAAGGACATTTCATGCAGATTCCTAGGAGAAAATCGTTCCTGTACTTACCTCTCAACATTTAAACCTTAAACCTGAGAGTCCCTAACTCTCATTTTGTTATCTGAGACAAAGGAAAGGCACTGGAGAAGTGGTTTCCTTGTCTCTCATCTCACCTGCCTTTTCTTCAACCCGCAGCAAAACAGCAAGAAACGCAGTATAAACAGCATTTTTCATTTATTTTGTGTTTTTCCTTCAAATGTACTATGCAGAATGCAATCGAAAGGAAGTAGCTGACACAGACATATGACTTAATAACTAAAAAGTTTGGTAAAGGTTTATCTTTATATTAGTTGTAAAAATCAGGTCAATTCTGTGAGCTCTAATGTGCCTCGACAATGTAGTCACCAGCAGCTCTGCGTGATACTGGTGGGATTCCCATCAAGATCTACAAACCAAGATTTTAAGGTTGCTTGTGCTGTTCTAGATATTTCAGATGGGCCCACAGAGCCAAAAACGCAGAAAAAAAGAAATGTTTGTATATGAAATGTTTATATAGCACTCTAGAAGTAGAGCATATATTAAATACTTGCAAGAGTGGATCCCTTAAAACGGTTGCATATGGGTTATTTACAGTGCTGGCTGCATTGTGCTTCTAAAAGAACTCCCTCACAGATCATTGCTTGCTTGCTACTCAATGATTATTTGTAATTACACATAAATTAATTGCTAAAAACACTGTTGTGACACAAATACCAGTGGAACAGAAAGTAGAAATGAGACATGACAGCCAAGTGTTTTAAATAGTGAAAGAATACACGTGGATAAGTGTGTGTATGTATAAAACAAAGGAGGGAGGGGAACGTAAGTCTTCCTGGTAAGGCCATAACCTGCCATGCTGGGACAGGCTCTGTTGCCCAAGCAATCTCGTGCACCGCTAAGCCTGGTCTTTGCAGTGCAGTGGCACAGTTTCGAAAAAGCACATTGCATATTAGACTGTGGTCAGAGGAACCGTATCTCAAAAACTGAAAAATTGGATTTGAACCCCCCTCCATTGATCAGAAGTTAACCTTTTGCTTCCAGTGGCCATCTCTGAGCATCAGGCTGCTGTGGTACCTCCACCTCCTCTTTTTGGTCCCGAGTCAGAAAAACGTTGAGTCAGAAAGGGCAAATATCGCCGCCTCTTACACAGGTGACACTAACTAAGAGGAGAGTGTTGATTTTGGTTTTGAACACAGTATCAGTAAGGATAATCACAACAGCCTGCATTCATTTCTGACATCCAAATATTTATAAGTAGTTTTGAAAGAAGACACTGAGGAGAACCATGCAGAAGTTTCAAAGCTGGAGAAAACGCTTGCAGAATCTCTTTGCATCCAGTTACCAGCAAGGAAACTAAGGTACATTGACTCTAGTGTGTAAATGTATCTGTACAAGCAGAGGGTGCTGTATATTAAAGGTTGGTTAAGAGCTAGTAGCTCTTTTAGCTATATTCTGTCTCAATTTATGGAAGTAGGTATAATGTCCTAAACTATAAGATGCAGCATAATATATTTGGGACACCAGCACTAATATTGCTACAGAATGACCATGCCTATTCTGGCTCTGCAATGCTTTTCTGGCCAACACTATTCACTTCTTGGTCTGTTGGCTACCTGGGTGGGTTTCCGTTTCTGTGGCAGCAAGTTTTTGCATCTGTATATTTTTCAGGAAGGGCCTTTACTTGCTTGGAGTGGCTGATGGCATCCCATACGCTTTACCTTTCTCTGACAGCTGACTGATGGTAGGATAAGCTGATGTATATAAAGCATTTTAAGAATTTAGCCTGATATGTGCCACAGAAGCACAGAGGACTTTTTTTTAGAAAGCAAAGTAAGGCCACTTGGCTCAGACCAGCGCTCTCCTAGCCCTAAATAAGTCTCATGAAGCCTTTTGTCTTTTCTCTTGACACCGGCATGCTCTTGTTCTTATCCACTTTTTCTGCCAAGATGCTTTCAGGAAATATGAGTGTTTGTATCTTGTGACCCCCTTCAGTTTAGCACAAACTGAATCATGCTGTACAGTTCAGCTGAGTAATAAAACATAATCTGATTGGCAGGGGGTATTAGAGTGGGCCACATCATTACAGATCCTCTTTTAACCCAGTTTAACAAGTTGCTCCTGAGAAGTTATTTATTCTAGCTGTCAACATCTTGTTGCTGAGATGACAGCGATCAAATCTCTGTTAGATCCTAATCTTATTCTTCTTACTCCACCTTCAAGAATCTGAGAGCCTCATATAAGCGATATCACTTTTTGTCAGCAAAATGATTCGTTTCACATTGATCATTCACTGCAAGACACGACAATGTATTTTTTAATACCTACAACAATTATAGCATGAGATAAGGACGGAATAAATAGCAGGCAATAGTGAATCATGGGACATTGAAAGTCTGAATTGTTGCTATACTGTGCATGCTGGTTTGTGTACAAAACAAGGGTGTATTTCACAATTATGAACACTCAGCAACGTGTTCCCAGGTGCATAGATGTCACAGTAGCAAATTATTAGTCAGAGACTGATGCTCTTGTAATGTCCTGGGGAGACCTCACTAGCTAGCAGAGCCCAAACCCACCTCTGTTATGAAGTTATGAGTTCTTTTATTATGCCTCTTGATGCTGGGAATCATGGAGGGAAAAGCTATATATTTATTATCTGTCAGGCAGACTCCGCCTTAGCTTGAATAGTCCTTTGACTTAAGAAACTCTCATCCCTGAGGAATGCATTCATTTTATTTTCTCTAACAGCCCCACCCCTCCGTCCTAGCCACTCGTGCACCTCTAGCATGCCATGCCATTTGCACTATACTGGACAGTGAAATTATTTGTATGCATTTGCAGGTTACTTTATAAGGCCACTATAAACCATAATGGAAGTGTGAAGAGTGTCTGAAGTTTTCTTGAAAATAAAGCTTAGAGTGTTATTTGCAACATGAATCATTTTTTTAATTGTGGGAAGCTTAATATTTTAGGCTTAAGACACGTTTGAATTAAAATCTACCACCTACTGAGTTCAATATTATTCATTTAGTATGTATCTGCCTCTTGGGCCATTTGTGAATGCTAGCACATCTCATTCCAGCAAGGGAGTCTAAATGCACGTTCAGTTTTAAATGTTGGTACTTAAAAGTAATAGTCCCGATTCTCATCTCAGATCACTGAGGCATGTTCTTCCAGTGACAACAGCGTTAGGCTCAATACGCAGTATATTCATGTCAGAGACTCAATATGCAGCATATTCGTGTCAGAATGGAGCCAGCTGGTGTATCTGAAGGTATTCACAAGGGTGTGAAGATATTGCCTCCGGTGGGGAGAGAGCTGACCTAAACAGCTCTGCATCTAATTGATTGCTTCAAACATCAGCAAATAGATGCTGCCTAAACTGGCCATCCTTAGTCCTTAGTCCTGATCCTGTCAAGCCTTGCAACTGGAACCAGAACTGGTGTAGAAAATGTCTTTCTTGCTAACAGAAGGTAAAATTCTTCTCCACTGACTGATGCACTTCCTGCAGCTCTGTACCTCTAGGACAATATACAACACACTCCCCATCGTGCCACCTCCACATACTCACCCTAGTATAGGAAGGGGGCAAATTCATGCTTTACTTCTCATGCAGTTTCCTCGTCAGTTATGAGAAGCCTGGATCCTCCACAGCTGTACAGTGTGATTTTTGCTTTAATGAAAGAAGGTCTTGTAAATAAAAGAGAAAAAAAAAAAAAAAAGCAATTATGTATTCTTTCCCCCTCTTCACACAGACAACTGACAATTTACACAAATGAGTGTCATTTTTTAGATTTTCTTTACCAAAAACGAGTGTGGTAGACACCTCTTCTGGAAATCCTAATTTGTCAGGGCATCTCTTCACCAAAGTTGTACTTCTTATATGTTGGGTGGATTTTGACACTTACCTCTTCATTTCCTTTTATGCTGATTCATTGCTGTTATTTTGGGATCTCATATTTTAGATACTGGCATTTTTGTGCACAAAAGGAAAATGTGTTACCTTCTGATTACCTACACATGGGTTGGCTTTCTGCAGTGGTATTAATAAAGTCGATTTCACACACACACATATAGATATAAACAGATCTATATTTCCTCTCCTATCTCCTCATTATGGCAGAGAACCTTGTATTTTTACATTATTTTTCACTCTCCTAAGAAACAATTTGGCTTCATATTTTGATATAGTTGTTTATGAAAGTGAACAGCCTTGGAATTCTTACTAAAATACTGATTATATTTCTTTTGCTGGATACCTTTGCACTATCATTGCAGCTTCTATGTAATTAAAATAATAATACTTCTACATTGATTTGTTTGTGTATAGAATAAGAAGTAAGTCAGACTTTTTTTTTTTGTCATAGGTACATTTTTTTTAGAAATACTTTGATTTCTCTCATTGTTGGAAGTATAGATGCAAGCTCTGTGGAGCTTTTCACGGTGCGTAGCCAGCATTTCTGCAGAAATTTCTGCATTTCAGAGCAATGCTTTTCTGCAGAAATGGGTGACAGTCTTTAAGACGGAAAGCTGGTTGTGAAATTAAAAATTTTCTTTCAAAGTAATTGGACTAATAAATATTATTTCCTATGTATTTGTGCCTTGCATTTGGATTCCCTGGTATTCAGTAATCCTCAAATCTAGACGTACTGCCTTGCATAAAACTGCTTTAAAAGCAAGCTGTCAAGCAAGCATAACGGGAACTCCTTCACTGCTCCTACTGGAGTGAGCCACTGTGCTCCAGAAAATGCATGCCCAAAGGAGCACTGGAACAACATACTCTTGGGAAAAGAAATTCTGGTCCATTGCCCTTGCTCCATGAATGGTTAGCGCATTTAGGATGGACAAGTCATAGGGCAGTCCTTTTTTATTGGTGCACAATACGGCGAGAGCTGTGGAAATTAAGTTGTGAGTTATTAGTATGAAAACGTAGCTTGTTCTGTAGTTATTATGGTGGTGTAGCTGGGTGTCACAGTTGTGCCTGTGTGCACACCTCAGACATTAGTTCCATGGGTAGCCAAGTCATTTGCATATGTGAAATAAAGGACTGGCCTGGGACAGTGGACTGTCTTGAAATGGGTGCTTGACATACCTCCTTTGCAGCAAAGCATTCGACTGATTATGCCAGGAACTCTCCAGATGGAAATTTCAGGCAGTTGTGGAGATTCCCTCAGTCAATAATTCATATGCTCAAATAAGTTGATAACCATCCTGGATGGAAAGGGTGGAAGGTTCTTCCATAGAAAATGGGGGCTTTCTTCTTTGATCATGTTTCCAAACAGAAGTAATCCTCAGTAAGTAGTGACCTCAGGAAATGTATTTTAAATCCCACATACAGCTAGATAGAAATAGGTGCCGAGTGTTCAGGCAGAGCACACCCCCTTCTGGATTTGGGTTCATTACTTCTAAGTTGTGCCTTAAGGATGAGGTGTCTCATTTAATGCTAGACTTCTAAGCCGAGTTAGTCATTTAGACTCCTTCTTCCATCAATGGAAAGAAACAAACATTTCTAGGATGCTATTCATCCTGCTTCTAATAGATGTGCACATTTCTTTCAATCAAGCACAGAGACATCTTTGGGTAGCTAGGCTGGATGCTAACATTCACTTTGTAGCTGTCAGAAGTTATGCCAACAGGCTTCTAGGCTGTATTAGGAAGAGCTTTGCAAGCAGGTTGAGGAAGGTGATCCTTCCTCAGTGCTTCTGACAGAGGGTCACTTGGGATCACTCCTGAGGGATCGCTCAAGGATCACTCAACCCTTGTGAGACACACCTGAAGTGCTGTGCTCAGTCCTGGGCTCCCCTGTACAAAAGAGATGTGGACATACTGCAGAGAGTCCTGAGAAGGGAAACAATAGTGATGAAGAGCTTGCAGCATCTAAGAAACAAGGAGAGGATGGGAGAGCTGGGATTGCTCAGCTTGGAGAAGGGAAGAGTTGGGGGGATCTTATCTAAGTGCATAGGCATCTGAGTAAACAAGTAAAGAAGACTGAGCCAGAATCCTTTTAGTAGTGCTCAGTGGCAGGACAAGGGGCAATGGGCACAAAGTGAAATACAAGAAATTCTGTTATAATATAAGAAAAAAAAATTTGAATTAGAAGTTAATGGTCAAACACTGGCACAGGCTGCCTGAAGAGGTTGCAGATAATCCAGCTGGATGTGGCCCTGAGCAACCTGATGTACTTGACCGTGCTTTAAGCAGGAGGTTGGACCGAACAATCTCAAGAGGTGCCTTCCAACCATTCTGTGATTTGGTGAAAATGAATCTAGTTCATGGCACCTACATTTAGCCTAGTGGAACTTCTTACACATTTGTTTGTTTGTTTGTTTGTTTTTTAATAAATCTTCCTCAATCTTAAGAAGCATGCCATGTGTGTAGTAGACCATTTCAAGAAACTGCTCTCATTTTAAATATTTTTATCAGTATCTTAAACTAATCTTCCCATACCAATTCTCATAAATAACATACTTGATTTTTTGTCTAATATTTAAGCAAATTTTCCTCTCATCAGAAAATATGTGTACGAGGAGCTTGGACTTTTGTTTACAAATCTGAATACATCTAAATATTGGTGTCTTCTATCTGAATAATCACACTATACCAGTTAATCTTATAAAATCTTTGTACAGGGCTTTATGTTGAAGCCTTTCCTCAGGTGATTGAAATTTTCTCTAAATAAAGATTGACAAGGAACTTTGAAGATATATTGTTATATTGTGTAAATGTGAGATATTTACAATGGATTTAGAGCATGGATTTCATACTCTGACCTGATTCTTACCTACAAGTACACTATAAACCTACTGAAAAATGTGAGGTTTATCTTTTGATCTCCAGCTGTGCCTAATTAGGACAAAAGGCTTGCTTTCGATAACAAAAAGAAAAGTTCCCTTGGAGAAAACTCTTTTTTTTTCTTTTTTTTTAATATTTTTTCCTTTTTTTTCTTTTCTTTTTCTTTTTTCTTTTTTCCTGTGTGAAGTTAAACCTGTAAAATAGCCCTGCAAAGAGACTGAAAGCTAAATTACAATTATATTTGCCATGTCAAGAATCTTTCAAAATAACATCTTTGTATTATTGCAGTAAATGGAATATGAACGAGCAATATTCCTAGTAGTAGGAAAGTATGGCTTAGAGTTCCTGACTTTGAATCTGAAGTGTTTGGATGAAATGCCAATGAAGTAAATAATGTATCAATAACGTTAACAATGCTTTCTTAAGTTCCTTATGCAAAACAAACAAGAAGTTTACTTAACGTAGGCATAACTATTCCCCCTATTAGTTTTGATCAATTGCTTTGTGGTCATGTTCATTAGACAGCCTAATCTGAACCACAATTAGATTTTATCCTTTTAAAAGACAAAGCAGAATCCCAAGGCATTAATTAAAGTCTGACTACAGTTGGTTACAAGATGGATGTTGCATCCCCTTTACTGATGACTCAACTCAGCAAAACAGAGTACTTTAGTTTTAAGCAGCAAATACTCGAGCAGTAATTGAATGCAAACTTTTGTTCTGGTGCAGCTGGAAGAAAGGAAATCATTTCATTTGTGGATTCTTGAAGATATGAAATCCTCATGAGAACCATGTGAATAAGCTAGATTTACACAGGGAAAACTGCAAGTATGGTCAAAATGTTTGAGATAGGGGTAGGTAGCCAACTAATACACCTTCCTACACTACTTATTTACTGTATTACTTCTCTCAGACTGAAAAAAAAAAAAAAAAAAAAAACAAACTTTGTTTTCAGACCTACTGTTTCTAATCTTCAGTACCCCAATGGCCAAAAACAATTTAAGGTACCTGACAAATCAAAAAGCTCATTACTTTCTTGCTATACCTGAAAACAAAAGGTCAGCTAGAACATTAATGCATGTTTCCACACAGAAGATCTACCTCTGCAAATGTAAGAAAACTGTCTCCAGGTAAATAAATCCAGTCTATTACTTACTGCATGATTCATTACCTCTGCAAATGCTCTCTCATTGCACTCCATGGATGCTCCCTAGCCCTTGCTTTGTAGTAGGCTTCTCCCTCATGCTGTCCAAAATGTACGATGCACATTCTCCTTCCACACAGGGATAAGTCTGTATTCTCTATCGCCCTCCTCCCAAAACAAGAAAGAGTCTTAAAAGAGTTGCTGGTCTTTAACAAGGTCTGATATCATCTGGCCAGACAATAATGTGCATTCAACCATACACCAAGACCATGTAATACCAACTGCCCTGGGTTTAGGTCTCTGCTTCTCCAAAAGTTTCCAATATAACCATTGAAAAATAAAGGGAACTTCAGTAGCAGTCTTTAAACACAGTTATTTTTTTTTCCTTTATATATGGGACTTTGTGGGGAAAAAAAATTACAGTATTAATCAAACTCCCAGGGGTCCTGTGAGGCTCTTAGCTCTTGTGGTAACGTGCAGGAGGCTCCAAACACGAGCTGGAAGGTAAAGATGAAATTTGGTAACTGAAGTTTTGAAAAGAATAGCCACAGCAGGTAAAGGTAATTTCTTAATTTATATATATATACATATATATTCAGCTCTTTTTAAATGTAGGACTTGCTTTCATCTGTTGTCTATTTGGGCCTCTTTCCCTCTCCATGAGTTTGAAATAATAAAAGTATTACCTAGAAGCCTAAAAGAAGAAGAAAAGGCTGCTCATTGCATTGGGGGAAAAATACATTTGCAGACCTTGGCAATAAAGGCCCGCAGCTCTACCAGTCCTCTCAGCATGTAGCCAGACTTGCTAACTCAGCTACAAGAGAGCCAAAGCACACACAGAGACTTTTTTTTTTAATTAGCTTATTGTCCATTATTAATAGGAAACCCACAGAAAATAAAAAATACAAATGGTAGATAAACACGAAAGCCTATTTTTGGTCTGTGAGATATGGAAGAATAAGGTACATCACAGCTACAGGAGGTTATCTCACACTTCTCTGAAGTTTTCCTCATCAGTTTACCCACAGAGCTGTCTGCCAGGGTTTTGTCTGCCAGGAGTGCTCTGGCACTACTGCATCATGCCCTTGTACTAGGCAGAGGGGATGGCAAAGAAAAGCATTGCAGTTAACTTGAGGAAGATTTGTCCTATTGAATGAGAATAAAAAATTAAAAAATAACTGGGTTTTCCTGTGATAACAAACAGAGCAAAAAAGAGTCAGAGGAGAATATGGCCACCACAAAACTAAATACAAAACTGAAAGATCATTGCAAGGACAGGCTTTGCATCAGAGCAAGATTACTAGCACGGGGAGTTGGAGTTTAATAAATATTTTTTTCCTGTAATGATTTTCATACAGATGCTTATAGCAATCCCAGATATCACCCATCAAAAACACCTTTGATGGGTGCTTGAAAAGTCACTGAATTCAATAAGCACTTTTCCATTAAATTTAGTGGGTTAAATATCATGCACACCATGAAGGGCTTCCCTTTTCAGACATGCGGATGTTGCATGTCTAAACATGCATAGGTGAGTAACTGCAAACTGTTCTACCAATTGTGTGCAGATTTTCCAACCAGTCTTGAAGACATTTATACGTATTTGAAGATATTATACATATATGCATGCCTCTCATGCAAGTATGTGGAAAGGAACAAAAAATATTTATACATTTTAGCCTACGTATTCAGACCAAGTACACTTTTCTACCCTTAAAAGGAACACACACACATAAAAGAAAAGAAAACAAAACAAAACAAAAAAAAACCACATAGGTAGCAGCCTACATTTGGGGTTTTTTGGTTGGTTGTTGTTTGGGGGGAGTGTTGTTTGTTTTTGATATATTGCTGCCTACCTGCTCATTAAACAACCTTCCTCTTCCTAATTTATCACTTTAACACCAGATTTAGCACAAAGAACCTGCCTGCAAAAGGTAAACATATATACATATATATAAATTATACTGACCAGTTCACATTAGGGGGGTTGTTAAAGACACCAAGGTGTTTCTATTTATCACCATTTGCTTTGATGGGGCTCCATTAATTTCATTTATCACTTGATTCCTTTCAATTATTTCTTCTTGGGAAGAAGTACAATCAGCATTATTTAGTTAGGATTGTGTTTGCCCAACAGGTTTTGTAAAGTCCTTTACAGGAACTAGTTGCTAGATACTTTTGCACGAGATCTAGAGTTTTCTTCCAATATCTGCCTACTTTGTGAATTAATTTATTATTATTTTTTTAATTGTTACAGGAATCTAACCGAGTTTTAAGCATTTAAGCTCAAAAGGAGTACAGCAAAATCACATGAACATTTTCTTTCCAATTTCAGAGTAATATATGGAATAAGTACCAATATGAAATTTTTCTACCAAGGCGCATTGCTGTTTACCTTATTGCTGGGGGAGGAGGGGGGTCTGTTTGGTTGTTTGGCGGTTGGTTTTTTGTGTTTGTTTTTTCTCTTAAGTCTTGAAACCTTTGGGATCTTAAGGAAAGATGTGGGACACTTGAATCTAAACATAAAATAAAAATGACAAAATTAGCTAAGGTGTCGCACAACCTGCTTAAAAGTTCTGAGTCTTTAAAGGTAATAAGCCTGCCAACTCCTTCCACTTCTTGTTCCCCTGCTGACACCTTTCCAAAGAAAAGGCTGAGCTATATGCTATTGAAAGGAAAACTTAGCTGTATGCCCCTAAGTTCAGGAGGCTCCTGGGCTGCAGAGCTTAAAGCAATTCCCTCAGGGTTTCTGCACCACTCCCTGCTGGCCAGCTGGACACCTTGGGTCTTGTGAATGTCATCCTAGAGCTCTTAGCCCTCAGTTTGCTCTGGCTTTTTGGACATAGCAATAGTCTGTTGAACCAGCACCCATACCTCAACCCTTTTTCGAATTTGAGCCCTAATCTTTAAGTAACAGAAGATGAAGTGAATAAATACAGAAGCGGTGCACAGGTGGATGAGGTAGCAGTCAAATGTCAGATGTAAATTTACAAGTGTGAATTGATATATTGGTAATGAGCTGTTCTTACTTCCAGTGACGAATTCTTCTATTCCTGGCTTCTCACGTGACTTGTTTTGTCCTGAGCACCTGGACATTTAAGAACATCAAAGAAGAGAAGATCTGACCCTGAGAGTTGGTGTTGACACGAAGGAAAGAATAACTTTGAGGGTCTAGAACAATTTCCAGTGAAACAACAGGCAGATATTACTCATCACGCAGTATGTGAGTCATTACACTTGGACGAAGAGGGCTCTGACTTCCAAGAGACTTTTAGCAGTTCTCCTCCAAATTTTTTCATTTGAGTCTCCTCTGCAGGAGATGGGCAGGGTCTTTCAGGTTGCCATTTTCAGATTTCCAGCTGATCACTTGGTAACCCCTGCAATTAAAGACATCTCTGTGCTTCACTTAGCCTCGGCTGAAAATGCACTGACAGGTTTAGTAGGAAGTTTTGAACACAGCATTTAACACTACTTTGTGAGACACATGCCACCCCTTTAACTTCACAAACCTCTGACTTCCTCTAAGAATGAGAGATGGTGAAAAAAATCATATTCAATGGTAAGAAATAAAAGCAATTGTTGATATCTATGTAAAGAATTAATTGCACAAATGTGACCCTAAAGTAAGAAGTTTATAACTGTTTCTGTCAGGCAGCCCACCGACTGTTTCTGTGCCGCAAAACCTTCTGGCAGCTAAGACTTGACTCCAGAACTGTGAACCTCTCTGTGACAAAGCACGAACCTAACTCATAAAAAATAGTAGAACCTGCATCCTCTTAGCCTCTCTAACTATGTGAAAAAGTGTCCTGAAGAGAGGTCGGGAACATATCTGCCTCTATGTTTCATTCATTTGCGAAACAGGGCCTCACAGAGGCACAGCAGGAGAGCTAGGCCTCCATCTGTTGTGCAGAGCTATGTTTTCTTTTTTTTCTGCAAGGTACACAAGAAATAACCAACACTTGATTTGAAAAGAATAATTTGACCTTCACTTTAAACTACGCCTTAGTCTGGCTACTGTATAAGCTATTGTTTGACGTCCTCTGCCTCACCAGCCAGTAGTATCAAGGAAGGAAAATTGTCAAAGGAGTAAGCAGAGGCTGACATCAGGTCCCTGCTCCACCACAGACACCTTGAAGGATCACATGAAAGCCACATGCTCTGTGTTTCGTTCCCAGCTCTTAAATGGTGCTTCCCTAGGTTTTAGGATGAAAAAGCAATGAAAGAACAAAGGCCACTACAGTATTCTGTGCCTTCTAACGCATGCAGGAAGGGGAGAATTTATACAAAAAAAAAAAAAAAGACAGGTATAGAGATAGATTATTCAGCAACGAGTCCCTCTTTGAATAACAGTTTGAAGGTTTGGCAAAGGCAGATTCAGGAGCCGAAAGTAATACGTAGATGTTCAATGTCAAATAATTTTGTAGTCTCACGTAGGTGCCTCTGTACCTGTAAAGATACGTTCCCCAATTCTTATCTCCAAAATCCTATTAGGATAAGGAGAGGGAAAAGTAAGAGGGTGATGGTCATGGAATTAAGGTATGGATGCATTTTATTGATTATATCTGTTAGGCTCTCTGAGGTACCCGGCCAGGACGTTGGTACAAGACATGATTGTGTCAGACAAACAGAATCCATACATTAAGGCCGGGTTTGTGAAAGGGCACAATCTGCCAGGAATGCCTCCTCACAAGTAGTGCACAAGCTTCTGACTAAAGTTTTCTTCATAAATACTTCCCTTCTCCAAAGGGCAGCATCTGGGCTTTAGAGTACTGTCATAAAGGCTTTCTTTTGGGGTGCAAGATGTGCAGCATAGGAGTAGTTTAGACAGTAAACCTGGAAAGCTATTAGACATCAGGAAAAATACCAAAGGAAAGAACAAGTGCAATTAATAAAACATAAAACACTAGCTCCATAAAAATCTAGAATATCATCATTACTGCTTCAAATTAGTTGAAGAGTAATTATCCCCAAGATGTTCTGGCACCTTCTACATCTTGCTCACAAAAGTTTGACGAAACAAAAAAGACCTGGTAAAGATAAAGATATCAGAACTGTGTTGGATTAATAGAGGGAAGAGAATTAGAATAAACTATTTTAAGTGAAAGAGCAATACAATAAGAGTTGGACAGCACCAGCTCTCTGTGTATGGAGTGTGCACACGTGAGCATCTGAACCGCGGTGAAGGTGACTTTGCTAGTCTCGTCTGATAGAAAAGCAGATTAAAATTCCAATCTCGACTATTGTCATTACTTACTTTTAATAAACAATACAATCCTAGTGAAGAGCCCAGGTGATTGTTTATGTAAGTGCTTGATTTGCTGAAATTGTGCTGCCTTTTGCACTGAGGTGTTTTAGACAGAGATTTTACTAAGCAGTTTTAGGGGTATAGGAAAGGTTTGTGGAACAGCGTGGAAAAAGTCCTTATGAGCTTTACTTCAAAGGTCTCTTTATGAGATTTGTAGCATGGGATTCAATATCATAATTATTTCCACACTTTATCCGTGATAAGGAAAGAAGAACACCTCTATATCCCAGTGGTGTAAAGACAGCAGAAAAGTCAAGGTTAGGGTTGTCCTTGAGGCATATTCACACTTCCTCACCTGGCTCGCCTGGCTGAGACTTAGAGGAGGCAGCGAGTGCTCTACCCGGGGAGGGGCAGGGTGGTGATCTCTGCTGTGCCCTGCTTTACTGAGTGTCAGGTGCAGCAGGGGAACAGATATCTCCTCCTTGTCCAGGAGGAACAGGAGCAGGGGAGGAGGAGATGCTGAGAGTATGCTGAGAGAGTGAAAGCAAAGGAAGATGGGCTGCTGGATGCCCTTCCCTCCCACCAGATCCAGGGGAGAAGAATGCTGTGCTCTATCCTGTGCTAAAACATGACATTTAGACTTAAGCAGTTTAAATACTCCCCTGAGCTATGTCGAGGGTACAGAACAGCTGTATGTGTAATTAAGTAAAGCTAATTACAATAAATTAAGTTAACTAGAAAATTAGTCAGAGTTTTTATTCCTAAAAGTTCTGTTGTTGTTGCCAGAGTTGAAACTGCTGCAGGGCAAGACGCTGGCCTGCCGCAGATTGCCAGAGACCTAGTCACTTAGTCTTGTTTTTCAAATCAAAAGTGGTAACTGGACAATGTTGAAGTAATGAGGAGAGTGTTCATATGCCTGAATTTTAGCACTTCATACGGAAACTATATGAGGAGACTAATCTCCCTGTGATAATTATAGAGCCAACGTCCATGTCTTCTCTTTCTTGTGGCTGCAGAAGTCTTCTTGTGTGCTCAAATTGGCTTCAAAGCATGGTGTGAATGTTTCCTTTGCCCATCTACCCGGCCACGTCTGCACAGCTCTGCTCTACAGTTGTAGGTACAAAACCTATTATTTTAGCTCAGCTTTTAAACATGATGCACAGTCCACTGAAAATCTAGCCCAGCTCCATGAAAAGTCAACAAATTTATACAGGAATGCTATCGGTGAGTCCTGTCAGAGAGGAGGATTTGCGGAGTCATTTACTAAGATTCCTGTTTTATGCTACGCCAGTGAAAAAGGGGCAACATGCCAGGAGAAAGCCTGGTTCTGTTGTCACTAACGGAGAACACAAACTCAAGGAATGCAATGGGGTGAACTGTAGCTACTCTGGATTTAAAGAAGTATTGCTACCTTGAAATCAACTCCAGGAAGAACAGTCTACAGTACTGTTTTCAAACATTTTAAGGAGAAAAGTGTTGAGCAGATTTTGGCTCTAGCTGACGAAATGCATTGGGCACAAATCTCCAGAGTCAGAGAGAACACGCTGGGAAAGTGTCATTGCGGTTCGCCTTTTTCTTACACTTTTCCCAGAACATCTGCTGCCGTCCACTGCAGAAACGGGACAGTGGGCTGAAAGGTTCTTTGATCTCTCCTTATTCAAATACTATGATTACATGGTATGCTCCTTCAACTGCATGATGTATTCAGGAAGGAGAAAATGGTGGTTCAGCTGGCACACAGCACAGAGATTCCTCCTGTGTCTTACTGCTGGATGCCTGAGTTAAAAAAACAGATTGTGAGAGGGAGAGTGATCTTTCTTTGTAGAGTAATGACTTTTCTTTGTGCAAGGAGAAAGAAATCAGGTTGGCAGGAGCTTTGATTTTGCTTTCCCCCCACAACAAGGCAGATTCCTGTGCTGCAGAATATAGGCTGCATCACCACCGCAAGGAGCTTGCTCTTCTCCAAGCCTCTCCTGGAGCAGTGTGAAAAGATGCCCTTCCATTGCTCCACACTGGGGCAAAACCTGGAGTAAACCTCCTAGCAGGCAAAATACCACTGAAAACTGCATTTAATTCATCTGCATTTGCCTCGTTTGATAAGAAGGGATGTCACCACAGTAAAAAAATTTAGAATAAAAATGAGTCAGTAACTGTCTTTAAATGACTTAGTTTAAAGGTAGGCGTAATGCAATCCACACAGGCTGTGAAATTATTCTCATCAGGAGGCTTTAAGGAAGGTTTCTGGGAACCAAGGTGAATTAAGGTTTGACCTTCTTTTTAATATTGTCTTTCTTGACACTTTCTCTTATATATACACTTGTTTTCAGGTTTCAGGAATGAGCTGCATTGATCCTGTTTTTAGAGATCAGTCATAGTGGTAAACAGCAAGTCTCTGTGATTTATGACTGGGCTTGCTGATAGTACCTTGGAGATGTCTGAGCACCTGCAGCTGGAGACCCAGCTTTAGGAACCAGCCATTTAAACATTTCAGGTATAACTTTCTCAGTCATGTTCATTTGTGAGATGAAAACAAATGGGATGAGATTCTAATTATTGCCAGTGATACTGATCACTGCCCAGCCCATGAGAAACAGATGTTCCTGGTTTTAGAATGTTTAATGCTCTCTTCCCACCTTGCCATTCTTTATCAACCCTTTAGCAAAAGCTAAATATGCAGAATTTCTGATAACACAGATGCTTACAAAGGGAAAGTGTTGAGAACCACTGTGCGTGTCATATATTTGACAACATTCATAGAAAGTTTCCTAGTTGGTGATGTTGTTTTATTATTAACTCACAATGTGGTTTCACACCAGCTACTCAAAGAACACAGCTACTAAGTGCAAGTCTTATTCATCCAAAATGGCAGGATACAAAATAAACTAAAACTGTGAGCTCTGAGCTTAATTAATTTCTTTGCTTACCATTATACTTAAAGAAAACACAGGCTCCATACAATACGTTCACTGCACACACCATTGTCTTTTCTTCATGCATGACAATACTGGATATAAAGTCATCCTATACTACAGATAAACCTGTCAGTGAGCAAAGACTTTTCTTAACCTCTAAGCTTTAAATTCAGCCATTTTCACTGCAAACTAAGTGACGCAGAGATAAATTTGGCTACACAGGGCTGGATGTTGCCATCATATTGATAGAAAGGGCTGCGCTGCAGTGCAGCTTCACTTCTGGCTGCACAGCAGGGAGCAGATTGCTAAGGGGGAAGGCTACCACCTTCTGAGGCACTGCTAAATCTGCCCTTTGGTACTGATGGGAAACTTCAGCATGTCTGAGATTCATAAGGTGATTTGTAACATCACATCCTTTGAAACGAACACAGCAGCAGCAGCTAAAATTTGTGGGAAAAGCCCTGCAGGTAAATGGCACATCTGTATTGATCAAGAGCCACTTAACAAGGCATAGAAAACATGCCACTATTCATTAGCAGTGATTGAAAGCACAGATTTTTAAGGCCAAGAGGAATCATTATGATTCGATAGTCTGACCTCCTGTGCAACATGGGCCAGAGCAGTCCTCTGGTGCAAGGCCAACAGCTGTGTTTCAGCTAGGGCATATTTTCTAGGAAATTATGTGTAACCCTACTTTTTAACAAGCTGTTGAAAGAAAAGTCTTTTCAGTCCTTCATCATGTGCTCCAATCACTAATAACACTAAGTAGTATTCTGTACTCTACTACTCTGCTATTCTTTACTAATCAGGTCATAATAGATGTTAGGAGTAAGAGTCATCCAACTTTGGGCACTTCCAAGAGAAGTCTACAGCTGTCCTAGTCACACTAGGTGCCTTTTACAGGCGGTGGAGCAAATAGGAACTTCAAGGGAGTGATTCATCTAACCTGTTTTAGACATCTACTTTAGACTGAGATGAATTGTGTTTTACCATCCACTGAGAATATTGCTTAGGTCTGCATTGACACGCACAGCTTCTGGATGGAGCAGCTCCGATACAGCCATCTATATTTTGCCAGAATAATCCTACCACCACGCAGGCCTCAGTTCTTCTGAAGAGTTTGGTCTTTCCAGTTAGATACTTTTGGACTATGAGAAAGCTATCCTTTAGTCTTCCCTGCCCTTTTTAAGGGAGATAGGACAGTATCCCTTGGTATTTGACCTGTTTGCTAGTACTTTAAACCATTCCAACAGTCTTACATTTTTCAGTTTCCTTCTAGGACTGTGAATATCAGAACTGGACACAATATTTGAGACTTGATTATATATCAGGATGGTAAAGATAGTAGTCGTAAGAACAACACATGACTAGATGTAGTATGTCAGACCCAAGGTCTATCTAGATTAATGTATTGTCTTTGACAGTGGTGTGTAGTAGGATGCTTTGGGAAAAGTATAACAAATGGGAAGAAGCAAGTGATACTTCCTGGACTCCTCCACCAGCCTCCAGCTTTACGGGAAATACAGACACCTCTGTGCTCAAGGGTGCTGCATGGAAGGTGCTTAAAAGTATTTGTCTCATTAGCATAAGCTTTGGGTATCCATAATATTGTGTGCCAATGAGTTTATCAGGTTTAACAGGTTAAAATAAAACAAAACACTTTTGTTTGTTTTGAATCTGCCACACTCTGTTTTCCTATCACATTTTCTAGGTCTCATATTATGAAATGCACTGAAAAAATATTCCCTAATATAACCTCCTTATTTGAGATCATCCTGTTTATCCACATTAGGTCTTCTTGCCACAGCTCTTAGCAGCAGATCGTCTGCTCCAAAATCCAACGCTTTTCTAGATATATATTTTTTTAATGTAGCAGTCTTTGGCCCTGTCATTTGCATCTGAATTGAATCTATCTGTTTATATGTCAGCAAATTTTCTTGTTGCTTTTTATCATGATTTTGAGGATATTTACAAACTCTACTAGGACCTGTTTTTTGTTGTTTTTTTTTTTTTGTTGTTGTTGTTGTTGTTTTTTGTGGTTTTTTTTTCATTTTTTTCCCCAGATAATTGTTAAAAATTATAATGCTAGATAGATAGGGCCAAGAATCATATTTTGTAGAACCACTGCTAGAAACATGATAGCTTTACAATTATTTTTCATTTTTAATTACACATCATGAAACTCAAATATCTACCTGATACTAAATATATTTCATATGGACTGTATTCATATATGTGTAAATTGTTGCACTACTATGTTCAGTTAAATCATTTAGTATTATCTACCACACCCACAGCCTCAATAGGAAGTACCGAGATAGCTTGGCAAAACCTGCTCTCTTCACATCCCTGTTGCTGGAGGAGTGAAATGTTGCTGGAGGACCATGAACAGCCATGTACCAAACTGTTTTGGCTGAGGACCTGAAAAGAAAAGTAGACCCCATCCACACCCTGCTAGTGTATTTTCAGGGAGACAGCAGGTTTCAAGATGCTATAGATAACCAGATAGCTGTCTTTCCTCAGACCATTGTCCACAAAACACAATACAAAGGTTTTTTCTTCGGGTTAAGGTAGCACTGGTGCTGCCTTGCTCAGAGGATGTTGTCACACCTTGGTTTGCTGTGGTGACAGCCCAGTGATGGCATTCATGCCATGGGAAATGTCCGAATTGCAGCACAGGTTTGTTTGATGTTCCAGAAGCTGCATTGCCTGTGGGAGTCCTGCCATTGCAAATGTGGCAATAACTCTGCTTTCCCATTTTTCATCATGTTAAATTGCACGTGTGTTGCTCATCTCTGGTCTGTGGCACTTGTTAATGTAGAAATGTCTTCTGTGTTCCTCCCCTGACTTGCCTCAGTCAGATCATACAAAGCAAATTTCTGAAGGAGAAAACAGGACTTTCAGCCGATGCAACATAGCCAAAAATAGTTAACTCTTAAATGTTATTTACAATTTTATCTCCTTCCTCCTGCAAGTAGAAATGCTTCTGGCATCCTCCATGGTTAAGATGCTTGCCAGAGGGTGGAATTATTCAGGATAATTTCCTGAATCATCCCTATGAAGGCAGCCCTGCTACGGAGGAGGAACGAAGTGACCTCTCTGCCTCTTCCCCATTGCGCTCCATCTGGAGATGGATGTTGCACGCGGGGGGTGGGAGGCAGAGGGCAGGCACATGGAGAGCCTTGTCCCTGCCACTTGCCACATTTGAAAGCTCCAGCCCACTTGCACAAGCTTGCCCTCTCTGCTTCAGGTTGTTCTTTCATACAGTACCAAAGACCACGGAGCTGTACCAAAGCAGACCTTCTACATTCAGCTCCAAACAGTTGGTTTTTAGTTTTATAATTTCATACAGACTGTGACTCACCCTGTGTGCCAACATAAGCACAAACCCTGCGATCTCCACAAGGTCTCAGAAGGAAGAGGGGTCATAATTACACAGATCCCCTACAAAAGGTTGTTTTCACTGAATATGAAGATGAAAATCAGAAAAAGCAAAGGTTTCAAGATGCAGAGAGGGGACTTCCAGGACTCTGTGGAAGCAGACCCAGTGGGAGACATCGGTCTTGTTACATCCAGCTACTCCACACAAAGAATAATTTGGCTCACCTATGCTCAAGCAGCAGCCAGTACCAGAGATAAGAAGAGCTTGCACTGATGGAGAAGTCATCATACAGTTAAAGAGCAGAACCTGTCATACCATCTGGTTTTCATTTCTTGACTATGAATAACAGGGCTTTCTCAGGGTAACCAGATAGTCATAAATTCTTACTGTAATATGACCTTTTTGTGCACTAAAAGATGACATTAAAGTGCCCTCTTATTATATAATCTTAATATTTCAACTGAAAAAGGCTACCTGTGGCTGTATACAAGTATAGGAATAAAAAAGAAGAAGTAAAGGCTAGCATTAAAAAGGTTTACCATTCAAAAATGAACTAGGCAGTCGTCAGAACAGCTAAATAAAATTACATATGAGCCATGTCATTTAAGGCTTAGTAAGGATTTTGCAATCTAATTGTGTCAGTGATCTGAGAGATCAGTTTCTATTGACACCACTGTCTGCCAAAGATACCATGCAGTGTGGTCCATGGTGACTTTTTCACTGGCTTTAGCAGCTAACCAGCACAAATACAACTTAATCCACTGCCTTTGAATTGCCACAGATATGTATGGCAGGGATGTATATTTTTGTTAAATTTAGTGTCTCTTTGTCTAAGGAAAACTTTGCATCAGAACTCTTGCAGTAAAAACAAGAAGAAAACAGCTGTGGAGGCGTAGGTTCATGGTGTAATTTCTGCCCCCAAATCAGCTGGTTCCAGAGCAGCATGGGGTGAAATGTGTAGTGGCTAAGAGCAATTGTGCTCACCCAATAACGCAATATCCAGTTTGTTTGGTCTTTGTATCACCGTTGGGAAAGGGTGAAGCTTAGTGTCTGCCTATGCAGGGTGAATATAAATTATCCTAGCACTTACTATTGACACAGTAGCACTAGATACACACCTCAAGACAAAGCTGAATAGAGCTGTACCTCTCCTGAATACGAGGATATACAGATGGCTGACACAACTGCTTTTGCTGGGTTTGCAATATTATAAATATGAAAACTGACTTTGAATCAAAACAATCTTATTAAACAAGCATTCATGTCAATGGCATGGACAACAGATTGTTTATTTTATCAGACATATCCACTTACTCCACTAGTTCCACAAAGCATTGTATATCGATTTGACAAAGATACTGTCAAATCATGCTGAGTGACTGCTGGATGTATGAATACAAACCTTAATTTATATTCTGGAACTGTGCCCTTTCTGCCATCTTGGATCTTCCTATAAAATCTTATAAGATGCAAGAAAAAAATCTATTCTGCATTTTTCAGATTTATGACTCTCAAATGAAAGAAGGAACAGAAATAATCTTTCCATTTGTCAGCCTGTCATCTACATGAAACAGGCACAGCTGCTGCAAGAAAGTTCTATTACAGGTGCAAAACGGACATTTTCTTCTCAAATATTTTTGTCATTAATTTAGCATAAAAACTTATGAAATTTTAGGGCAGTAGAATTCTAATTTCATCTTATGAACCAAGAGACATCATAATTCACTTCAGGTTTAGTCTATGTTATTTTATGCAATTGAAAAGCAGGGTAGGCCTGCTCAGAAGTGCATGTACCTACTTTTGAGAAAGGTAATATGTGAAGTTGCTCGCTCACTTCAGTCTTCCACCAAAGGGATAATGATGGGAGGCCCTACAAGGCCACTGAAAGTATCAGGCAGTGAAGGCCACCTGCTCTAGCAACCTCATTGACTTGCCTCCTCAGCCAGTGACGGCCAAGCACTGTCTCTACACTAGAGATAACTAAGAAAACATTAAGATTTTATTACAGAAGAACACGTGCTTAGGAAATACATGCAACTGTGAAACTTCATCAGTAAACATTAGCGTGTTAGTAATAAGAAAGTAATATCAGAAATATGAAATAAGAAACATAATTTAAACAACAATAAAATTAATATTCAATATTGAACATTCAATATTGCTTATATTTCAACTGTGCCGTGCCTAGGTGGATAAACTAATTAGTGGGTAAACATCTCATCCTTATAGAGTAGGTCATCCTGAGTCCTATTTGACAAAGGACTTGACCATAGCTACCTGTCCAGCCAGGCCCTTCCCTAGTTTCTCGTTTGTCCTGAAACTATTTCTCTTCCTCACATTTGCATAGGTTCCTTCCTCTCTGTCCTTTTGCTCTTCCCCCTCATGTCCCATCTGAGACCTGAAGGCTCCTGAGAGAGGAGGTTTGCTGGCAACCTTGCAAAGGGATGTCTTGCTGTCTCCTACCTTTCTGCTCTCTCTTCTCCCACTCCAAAAGAACCCATGGGCTAATTGGTGTGGGCAGTAGAGAAATGGAAACTACTAAACACAGGTTGGAAAGAGAAACAAAGTGCTAAATGTAACTAAGCTGGGAAAACATGCTTGTTCCTATCATAGAAATCATCAAGAAGATATACATGGAATAAATGTCAAGCATTTGTACCAGTCTGTTAATGCAGGGGCACCATCATACAGCTGAAAAAAATAGTAAAACTAATATTTACTAGTCTCTTACACTTAGAAAAAGGCACAAGGATTGAAATCACAAAATCAGCTATATACCCTTGAGTATCATCTGCCCACGTTCATGACTTCAGTGAGAATTTCAAATGAAAGAAAAATCAGATATAACTATAAATGGGAAATGGTTTAAAATATAAAGTGAGTTTGTTGAACTAAACTAAGCACGTGTTTTGAGAAGACAACTGTTTCTTCATGTAGGAGAACTGAAGAAAGTGTAGAAGAACAAGTCTCTCAAGATTTCAGTAAAAATTTTAATGTGAGACCATCTAAACAATATTTCTGTGTAGTGTTAAACAAAATTGTCAGAGTTGATCTCAGGAAAACTAGACTTTATATTTTACATTTTTACTTCTCAAAGCAGAATACATTTGAAAATCAGAGATCCTTTAAAGAAAACATATTCCAGCATGGAAACTTGGTTTACTTAATTTTGACAAGTTGTAGACTTCATGCAATTATTTGTAATAATAATAATAATAATAATCACTGCTATGATAGTACAAAAATTTGCTGTAACCAGAATTTAGAGATATTTGATGAATTTAACGTTATTTTATAGTCCAGATGGACATTGCTTTCTGGTTCTGCTTTCTTACAAATAGAATATATCTAAGTATTTCTTAGATACATCAAGAAACAAGGAACTGAAAAGGGGAAGAAACAGGACCTGTATTGTTTTACTTCTCAGATGGTGACATGAGTGAAGATCTAATTTTGTGAGAAAAGTTATTTTAAAGTTTTGAGAATAGGTAATTCACTATTTTTATTCTGAGACTATTATGTTTATCCTTTGGTTTTAGTGGAGTTGGCATGCTCATAAATCCCACCTTCCTCTGGCTGTTATTTCTGTCTGGAAAATTATTTTTTTATTCACAAGGCAATAAAAGGTCACTGGAAAGAGGAATATAATATTCACTCTCATAAAATAAAGTTAAAGAGTATTTAGCATTTATATCTTTCCAGGGCGGTAAACAAAATATGGTTTATTTGACTCAATGAAGACCTATGATACTGAAAGAGATAAATCTAATGACTTGTTTTAACAGAGTAAGATAAATCTTTCAAGACAAATCTTCGATAATGCCATGTTGTTCCTGGGGAACTCCACTATACAATTATACATAGGTGTCCATAGAAAGAGCAGTACTTTGGCTCTTACCTGCCAGAATTATTTATGAGATGCACAAGTGGATTTCTTAACCACTTCTGGAAGTGCAGCACACTTCCAAATTGCTAGTCTATTAAGTTATAAAAGCAAAACATTGCTTAATAAAGTTTAGTACTAAATTTGATCGTAAAATTGCAGGACTAACAGAGACTTTCCATTTTTCATCAAACCTTATTTTGAATGAGGGCAGGTTCCTGGGGTGCATTTTTGAATACTTAGAGCTGAACCCAATGAATTCCTTTTGAAAAGAAAATTTAATTCTGCTTCATTGGAAAATTTAATTCTGCTTGAGAGACTTGCTTAAAAAAAAAAAAAAAAGATATATCAGCTAACCAACTAAATGTACTAAAGAGAATACATACCACTGACAGAATAAGCCAGAATATTTTAGAACAAAATTGTATGTGATAATACAGTGAAACAATTCATAATAGCCTGTGCTTTGCATTTTGCAGCTACAGTTTTCACTTTAATATTTTTTTTAATGTAATTTCTTCCTTATTCACCATCTTTTGATGCAACTTGGAAGAATGAGTGCTCTGCCAAAGAATCATATTGCCCCATGATGTTCTTTATCAAGGAGGAGAATCTCATATCTATAGTCTTGATTTTTACTGATTGAGCTCATGTATTAATTGTCATCCCTTATGCGAACATCTAACAGAAAAGAAAAAAAAAATCAAGTAATTTTTTGAATGGTTTGCTCCTAAAGTGGATTCAGCTTCAGATTTTAGAAAGGAGAGTAGGGTTAAACACACTTCTGAATCTACCTTATGGCTTCTATCAATTTTTTCTGCGTTGTAACTCTCATCAGTCTCAGACTATTCAGAGGGGGGGAGAGAGAGAGAGAGAGAGAGAAGAGAAAGGATTCAAAAGCACACAGGTGCCATTTGAAATTTATGTCCAACAAAGAACTGGAATTTCACAATTGAAAACAAAAGTTCTTATTGATGAGAAAGAACATGAAAATTATGTATTATCATTAGCTTTGTCTAAATGATCCACATTTTAAATCAAAGTCTCTTCAACAATTTCAGTTCTGGGAGGTGGGAAAATGGAAAAAGGAAAAGAACAAAGGTATCTTAAGCTAGGTATCTAAACAAAACTAGCTGGGTTTTCCTTTCGTGTTTAGTTTCCAACATTCCCACTGTAGTCAAGGAGAGCTTCAAGCAATCAGCATCTCAGTGATTGTTTAGGTGCCCAAGTTCAAGCAGAGGACTATGCTTGTGTTGTGGTTTTTTTTTTGTTTTGTTTTTAATTTTTGTTTGGTTTTGTTGGTTTTTTGTTTGTTTGTTTTTGCTTTGTTTTTCAAGCCAATAATCCTTAATCCTTATTTTTCTCTCAGTTACTGTGATTCACCAGACATACCTGCTTTGTAAAGAGTTATAGATTCAACAAAAACAAGTTGGACATCCCTGATAACCACAGAAAACAAGACAAGGTTGCAGCACCTACACCTAGACCATCTATGATAAATAAACATACTGCTTTATGTTAATGGCATGTTAAAGACAGTAGGGAAATGGTTCCTATAAACAAACAGGAATTAAGAAAAGTTCTTAATCTTTTGCACAGAAGTTTTGACAATCAAGTTACTTGTACTGACTGCCATTTCTCTATGAATCCATTAACTAGATACTAGAAATATTTTCAAGAGTTAGATTTCAAGCAAGCTTTGGCTCACTATTAGACCAAATCTAAAAGAGCCCTTTGCCAATCACAGTTACACACATTTTAAATCTAGGAACAAATCTTTGTTCATCTGATTGTGGTTTTCTCCTGTACTTTGTGTTAGGTTATGGCAACTCTCCTGCACTTACATCAGGATCTAAACATGGCAATCTTGCAAAAGAAAAATCTAATTTGCATGTGTGAAAATCCACATTTCCATTAAGCATTTAATTTTTGTCTATTACTCTTTGTCAGTAAAGGACTGTCCTGAAGTGATACTGGAAACTGCCCAGATGCCATTGTGTCTGCTAGAGAGAGATTTTCAGCACAGGGTCTCAAAGAGTGATGGAAGCTTGGTGGAACTTTTTCTTCCTTCCTGTCTCAGCATTGAAAATCAAATATAATCACTATTTATCCTTCCACCTGCTGAGCTCCCTGCCTTGGGCTTCTCAAGTGGCACCCTGTAACTTCATAACTCCCATAAATCAGGTAATCCTGTGTATTCAGTCCTAGAAGTGCCATGAACTCATTTTTTAACCCAACAAGATTTATTGGGCGGTGATTTTTCATGCCTTCTGGCACCCCAAGACAGTGGATATTTATATTTTTTCTCCAAACTTATTCTCTAACATTTCAAAGCAATGACTGTATATCACAGTTTGTGTTCCAGAATTATCACCTCATGACGAGCTCCCTACGCATTCATACGCACATGAGCCAAGAGTGCCTCCATTTTTTTCTATGGCTTACTGTACTGCAGGTTTTTGCAGTGAGAGAATGGATGTATGTGGAACAGTGTGTTTCACACTGTTATTCTGAAAGACCTTGTGATGTATTGGCATAATAGATCTCCCCTCCTTTGTGCTTCTAGAAACTAGCAAGCTACAGGTGGTATATTATGCCCTGACTGATAACCTGTTACCAAATCTTGCCACCAAGTTTTCAAGAGGCCAATAATAAATAAATAAATAAATATTCTAAAATCTCTATAATAGGGTACAATAGGAGCTGGACTCAATGATCCTTGTGGGTCCCTTCCAACTCAGGATCTTCTCTGATTCTATGTCTGTACACTTGAGCCAGGCTTAAGCCAGTTATCCTGGAATGAAGCCTCTGCTGCAAAGCCTGGGAAAACAAAAACACTGACACGGTGAAATGCAAAATAGTCTACTCCAAAGTTTCCTGTATTACTGTGCAGTGAAGACATGTGATTGCTGTATTGACCTAATGTATCTAATAAGTGATTTTCTGTTATGGCTTCTGGTGTGTTTGGTTTTCTGATCTCTGTGCTATTTTGATCAGACCACTAATGTGCTGGCAAGGAGAGAGCTAACTCCAGGCACGCACATCCTTTGCAGTTGCACATTCCCTCATTGTCACCTCAATGGTCTGCAAAGATAGGTCTCCTCATGACAAGTGTTAGACTGCAATACTAGTGCTATTAGGTGTCATCAGTATGAAGTTGGCAACACCAGATATTAAATTATCAATATTTTGATTTTATTACTTTATGCTTTACCACATCAGTGTTCTGTTTCCAGAAGTTTCTAACTTTGAGGCATTTTACACTTTAAGCATTACCTGATTATAATTATCTGTAATCCTACAGCCATCTTCAGGAATGCTCTTGCACCATGATATGTAACATCACCTGAAATCTCTTCAGTGTGCCTTGGTTATGAGCACTTGTATTCAGAGCTCTGCATTAATGTGAAACAAACCCCCGTCTGAGGAGAGCACTTCAGGGCTGCTGACTTCCTTTTTGAGCAAAAAAATCTTCCCAAAACTTTAAAAAAAATCCTGATCTCAGAGTAATCACAGACAGTCATGTATTTCCCAGAAAAGTCATAACGATCTCTCACTATACAATATCTGAGTAGTTCCTAGAATTGACTAAAACACCAGAAAAACACTATGTTTTAAGTGCAGTCTGACTAAAACATGAAGATCCGTGCCTGAGAGTTCATTAAGAGTGCACACACTGCTTTGTTCTGCATTGTACTTCAACAGTAAAGGTGGAATTGCTGCAATTAGCGTTGGGGATGGGTCTACCATTATGAAAGGAGAAGCTGAAGATGTTCCTTCAAGAGGCACAGAACTGAGGTGAAGGATGGTACTCAAAAGAAAAACAGTTTATGCTTTGTGCTTATGTCAGGAGAGGTCTCCCGGACTATTTTAAATTCAGGTTTAGAACTGAGCTGGGATCAGGGTCACAGAAAGATGTTAAGTTTCTGGTTTGATGTTCAAATCAATTGTGGTACACCAAGAAGTATATGATTTGTTGATATTTCTCTTCCTTGTAAATTTGCATTGGTAAGGGTTAATGCTAATAAGGGCTGAGGTTAGATTTACTGAATATAGATGATAAATTATTACTTTTACTATATGATCCTAAAAAGAACACAGACTCAGGACAAGGGATTCAGCCATAAGGCAAGAGTAATTTTTTCATCCTTTGCTACTATTAGCTCTAAAGCTGGAGTTCAATTACTGCCACAAATAGCAGCAACTGGCTTTATTATTATTTTTATTATTATTATTACTGTATGAAAATTAAAGCCTGCAGAAATAGGATGAAAACGGTTGTAAAATGGAATGGTTGTAAAATGTTACATTTGATTTTGGCCAGGGAAAAGTTGTCCAAAAGGTGTACTATTAAGGATTATTGTTCTCAGTGGGACAAAGACTGGCAGAAAGGTTTATGGACAACAGCAACTGAAGTGTTCAACTTTATTTCCTTATTTGACCAAATCCACAGGTTTAGCCAGTTTAGCCAGTCATCCCAGCTTACAATTATCCAGCAGTCATTTTCATATTCGGAAAAGAGTACTTATGCTAAACATGAGGAATTTCAGGTAGTGAGTAATAAAATTAACATGTGTTGGACCTCTGCTCTCATGCTGACCAGCTCTACTTGGCTGCTGCTATCTAGGTAGGAACAGAATAGAAGTCGTTTCACAATTTCCTCATCAGTCCTCAGTCGAGATCTGCATGCAATATCATCAATAATGACATCAAGCAACTTATCTAACACTTCTCATAAACGGAAGTACTCTTCCACGTAAAACTAAACTCAAACTGTCTCAATCAGCTTTAGCCTACCTGTGACCCAACACTGCCATGAGCCACACACCGACTTTTTAACTTGTGCCTAATAATAAACTTGAGGAGGGAACCAGAGTAGAGGCTTTCTGGTAGACCTTCCTGGAAAGGCACCTTCAAGACCACCAGCAACACATTCTCCAAGTTGACCCAGAGCATAAGCAAACAAACTTTAGCCTGCTGACCCTTGGTGCAGCATGAACTAGCAATAAATTGCAAAAAATCTGCAGGAACCAGGAAGCATCCCAGATCTGTATATTGCACATGCCCAAATAAACTAGGCTCCAACTGCTTTCCACTACTAACATACATCCAACCATAACTTTAATATTTCTTAATGACAAAAACCCATACCTAATAATAACATAAAGCATAAGACCCTGTGAGTCCCAGTCCTCATCCTGACTCTTGGAGATGCTCTAGCAGAATGCAAACATTAAACAAAGGTAACAAACCTCAATGCTACCCAAAACCCTACATACACTGCTGTTCTTACCTAGTTTATAAACCACCACAGACAAAATCTGAGAGGATTAAGGTATAAAACTACCAACTCGAACCTTAATCCTAATCCTAATCTCAACCCTAATTACAATCTTGAATCTAATCCTTCTTGTCCCTTTCTCATTCTTGTTTTGTTCTAGGCTTGTATGACACACATTTCAACAGCAAATCTATCACTTCAGCCTTTCCCATCTGTAAAAAAAAAAAAAAAAAAAAAAGAGAGCAACAAGAAATTAGTCATTAATCTTATGTCATAAATCAATTTCAATTCAGAAAAACAGAAAGCCCCAATACTTTAAACAAAAAGTTCCAATACTTGAGTAAATTCTTCACTTGGTTACACTAATACTAATAAATCAATGTATTTCACATGCTGAATTTTGAAGAGTAAAGACAAAAGCAAACTTTTGTCCCCTGGGATTTTAGTGAAGGGTAAAGTCTCTAACATAAGTAAAAACAAGGTGGTCTTTTTTCAAAAGTTTAACACTTTCTCCAAGTAACAATTATTCTGAATGCACAGTTGGTTATTGAACTTTCTAGGAGGAATTCTCTTGAGAAATACTACATCTAGAAAAAAAAGGGTAACTATGATGGCTCTCAGAAATGTGAATGCACTAAAGTTAGCACCCTGGAAAGCAGCAAAACTGAAGCAACCTATAAACTGGAAAGATATTGGAAACAAGAAGTGGAACACTTCACAAGATTGCCTGAGCCAGAGGACTGCAGTGAGCATCGATGATTGAAAAATTTACAGTAGTTCAGTCTGACAAATTTTTAACCATGTACAGTGCTCCCTCCTGAAGTCACAGCTGCTGGCAATATCTCTCGACAGTCCCAGCCCACATTTTGTGGCTGTTACAATCCAAAATTTCATTCGTTGTAACATACATACATACTTGAAATGTGAAGAAAGAAGCTTGGGTTATACCTGTAAAATAAAATCAGGCAAGATTTATATGGCGCATACTGATTTCACATGTCTTTATGAATGTATAATTTAATAGATGATACTGGTGAATGTAATATAGATTATGTTAATAGGTTATGGATTATGCTAACAGAATGTCTGAGAACACTATAGAATAAGATAGAAAATACTTATTTTTTTTAACCTTTTTGTCTGTAGCAGACAGAATTGTTTATTCAACTAATGAATTCAAAAACAATTTAAAAGATTTTTGCCTTATACTTTCTAGTATGAGTAAAAATGACAAAATCTCAAAAGCCAACAAAGCATGTTTTGGCTTTGCCCTGCCACTTATCTCACGGAAGAACCTTCATGTCCTCTAAGAAATGACATTACAGGCTTAATCTAAATAGTAAAAACAAATAAATGAATACGAAGGGACTACATGTTTGCGCAAGACTGAATGCATAACTGCGTTCAGACATCAGCCTTACAGCCTCAACACTAAAAGCCCTGGTGACATTTAAGCAGCTGTGAGGCACCCCGGCTCAGCTCGCCGCTGTTTCAGTGCAGGACTGGGTGAATCGACTCTGCTCCGTTCAGTGAGAGGTGCTGAAGCTGTAGCCCACCGTGCTAAGGAGGTTGCCAGGGTTACCAAGGAGATCCTGAGTGCTCCGTGTTGAAAATCAGGGCTATAACAGCGAAGCTTTGCTTCACTAAACAAACAAATAGCAAAATTTAGAAAGATGATTAAATAACTGAGAATTACTGCAGAAATAAATAAAACTAAATAAAACCATTAACAACTGCATGCGGACAAAACGCCAGAGCTGCAAAACTATTGCTAAGTCCTTAATTGCCTACAGATTTATTTATTTTAAAAAAATAATGTTTTATAAACCCAGAGGGAATTTTAAGCACAACACAATTACATTAACACTCCCATCTCTATTATACCCTCTGACACTCTCTTGGTATCCTCCCATTTACTCCAGCTATACTGCTGGAGCTAGACGTGTCTTGTTCCTAGCACAGGACAAGGTGAAGCCCCAGCTTCAGCCACCGATGCTGCTTCACCACAGCAGCTCCTGCAGCATTTGGTCCTAACGGGTCTCATCCTAGAGTTAACAAACTGGGTAACTCAGTGTCTGAGTGCAAGATACGGTTTGGATTCAGATAGCTGCTGTGAGTTGTCCCTTTCTGGCATAACTGGTCTGTGTGAGATGGGATAACCAGAGCTGCACATCAGAGCATGGACGTGAAGCTGTGCTGCTGAGCTTGCCATGGGCACGTAAGCTGTATAAGCACAGCGAGTGTGCAAATAATTTTATTACGTACAAAAGGATAAAATAGCTTGTACCAGAGTTCAGAACTGAGCCCCTGATATAAATACAGACTTAAATTATGAGTCCAGAAACTACTGATGGTTGCTGTGGAATGCACTTACATTTCAAAAGCCTTCTAAAATGTTGAGAAAATGCCATCAGTCACAGTCTTAAAACTGTTCATGCTCTTCATCATTTTGGATTTTTTATCCATATTTTTCTGCTTCATTTTTATAGTCTGCAGTTGAAGAATTCCTCTTGCTCTTTCCTTTATTTATTTATTTTTGACATGGAAGCAGATACATTTTTATGCTTCCCTGGCAAAAACTTATGTGATCAGCATAAGGTCAGGAAGAGGTGGCTCATGCAATAAATGAGTTTGAGAGAAAACTTGCCTTAAAAGTAATGTGCCATCAGTTCTATAAGTATTTGTGACACTGTGTTATACTGAGATATTACTTTGAGCGACAATATAGACATTTTTTTCTGAGGAATTGTTTAAATGCAAATCTCTCAGTCTTAATAATTGCTACAAAATATTGCTCTCCACCATAGGCTTGTTTTTTTAGGAGCTGTCAAACTTAGATTGGACACTTCTGCATTATTATTCTTAATCATTTCAGTTATTCAGGACATCACAGAAATTTGTTTATTTCTAAATAATTTCTTTCTGAAGCTACTAGATTTGAAGATCACTGTAGTGTAAATCCTGAAGAAAGCACGTATGGATGTATTGGTTCTATGAACCCCTAACAGAAAATTAAAACGAATAAGGCAAATAAATGAGTGAAAAAGAACAATTAGTACTTCTAAAAGGGCAGTTTAGCTAGCAGAATAATAATGTTCTAAACTTAGCTATTTAGCATGTATCTTTATTTATTGTGAAGGTTTTCAAGCAGCAAAATTGAACTACACAATTTTGGTTCGTTATCTCCGAGTTCAGCCAACATTGCAAAAAGCCCCATGAAGAAGCAAGAACGCTTATCTTGGCTTATTCTGCTTTTGCCAGTTCATAATAATCTGCAGTGGTTTTAGAAGATTAGAGAAGGTGACACCATTTTACAGCTGTGTGACTGCCAGGAGGCCCAGGACATTTCTATTCATAGGAGCCAAATCCAGGTAAATGAGTAATCTGTCTGTTATCTTCAATAGTTATTGATTTGACCACAAATATACCTTCATGTGGAGTGATAAGGCATGTTTCCCTTGGGCACTTATAGAAGGTTTGGCCTTTAATGGTTATTTAGGCACCTAAGAGTCCATTTCTGTATTTCTTAATGTTTGGCTTTCTCACAGGAGGAACCATGAATGGCCTAGGGTTCTTGAGGTTTGCACTCATATCAGCAAGCTTTGAATTTCTGAGTAGACCCACGCACAGCCACATAGCAGCAGCTCAGTGAATGTGAGATTTTCATGAAGGTACTGCTTTTTCATGTCAGCTGGCAGCAGCTTACCCATGGAGACAAGAAACAGCGGATGATTCTTGTTTCTTGCAGGTCTCGCTCTTCGTTTGGACATGCTCTTCACAGCCCTTGTGTGAATGGGTGATGCCTCCACAGCCTCTGCTTGACATAGTCAAGGGGACAAAACAGTGAGAAAAGGTGGAGAATCTATTGTAAATATTGATACTGCCCCTTAACTTTCTAAAGCAGAATGTTCAACCCCTACATGAGGAGCAGGACACCAGTTTTGGTTCCACCTTACTCCTACCCTCTCTCGTTCCTGGACACTCGTCGTCAGATGTACAAGACAGGAGCAGGCAAGTTGGTGTACAACCTAAACAGAGGAAAGCATACTGCAAGAGTACCTTCTGATGCTGCTGCCTTTTTTTCATGAGATTTTAAGCCTCTTTTTCTTCTTTGTTCCTTCTGTCCCTCCAACTCGCAAGAGACTCAAGATGGAAGAGAATGCAGCCGGGAGACAAAATATTGCATTTGCTGCATAAAAATTCCACGGGAAGCAGACTTTTTTGTCACAGTTTTGTGATTTCATTGAGATATAAAGGGGAGGAAGACGCTGACAAGGATGAGAAAAATCCCTCAGCCAGTATAGAAAAACACCAAACAGTAGCCAGATAAATTGCTGTTTGTACAAATGATGTGAAAGTCTATCCTCAAAATATTCAACAAAAATATGGATTTATTCACAATTTCTCTGCCTTTCTATCTGCTGCAAGTTTTCTGCAATTCTGAATTGTTGGCCTGGATAACTGAATTCGGAGACTTATGTGAATGTTTAGCCATAGCAAATGGATACCATGATGGACAGAATTTCAGTAATGTAATTATCACATGATTCTGGGGTTTGCACAAAATTAAAGGGATTAAATATCTCTCAAGGTTTACAGTATGATCTGAGTCTATAAAGACTGCCTGCAATTCAGCTGCCTACAAAATATATAGTTAAAATGCATACAGAGCTTTCAATCTAAGTGAAAAACATGAAGAGAAATGAGAAGATAAAAATTTGAGTGTACATTGAGGCTGACTTTTTGTATTTTGTATTGTTAAGAGAAGTTTAGAGGCAACTAAAAGGATTTTTCCACCTTATCTAAACTAAATGAGAGGACAAAGGGAGGACTGTCCAGAGTACAAACGATGACCTATGAGATTAAAAAGAAGTCTCTTTGTTGCAATTTTATCATCACTTGTAAGTGACAAAGTGCCAAAAGACAGGTTTGTGGCAGCAGCAATATATTTTCTTCGGGGCAGGAAAATCATCAACAAGGTGTCTGTATATGTGTAGCACTGCTTGAATATGAAAGCAATTTTCTGAAGCCCTGTGGCTTAATTCTATTGTTTTCGTCAAGAACAAGTATTCTGGATCACAATCTTCAGCAACTGATAGTAATGGACACTCTGTGAAAAATGGATGAGCAAGTTCCTCAAATGACTGCTGGACAAGGCTCTGATACCATCGACAACAATATTTGCATTTATCTAAAAAGAGATTAAATGCTAACAGGGTTTCAGTACATTTGTCTCCCTGGCTTCTTTGTATAGCTCCCATTAAATTAAAGGGGGAAGGGAAATATGTAAAGGGAATAAAATGGAGAGAAAGAAAGAAAAAAGGCATGCTGCATTTGGAGGGTAACTATAATCTATTTTCTAAATGCTTTTATTCTAAAAAATATATCAACTACAAATACAGAAGTACAAGCAGTGGTAGAACAGCTCAAAGAACGTGGCATAACAGAAATTATTGCATGATCTGCCACTTATCACATCTTCAAGAAAACCTAATTATACTTCCAATATTCATTCTTAATAACTCCTGAAAAACACCTCAGATACGTGAGAGTCAGCTCCTTTTCCTGCAGCAGGACCATATCCTCCAGCATTTGATGGCAACATAGATTACAAACTTTAATTATTCAGTTCCATGAAGCCTGGCCAGCACCTTCATTATCTTCCCATGCAGAGCACCCTCTGATTTGGAGCAAAGCCTGCCTGTATGGGAGCAGTTCTATAGACAAGCTCAGAGGATTCTGTTTCCATGGGCAAGCTGAGATAGTTGTTGACTTCTCCATCCACTCAAAATCCCCCTCCCAAAATCACTAGTTTTACCCTAGTTACAGACTTGTATTAACATTTTATATAGATTTTTCTTTTTTTTTCTAGGAAGTGAGGAATATTTGCATTCGATTCTGTATGGAGATGACGGCAGTGCTGATTGAAAATACCAGCTAAGTCTCACAACTGGTAATTTTACCATATTATAAACCAGCATTACATGGTACAGCAAAATGATAACCTAAAACCAGCCCCCAGAGATGAGCAACAGGGAGCGCAGACAACGAGTAAGGTGCTACATAACACAACTCTGAGAACGAGCACAACAGCCCCGAGAACAAATAAATCAACCTTGTGACAAGCAACTGTTAAATTAAAATCACCCTTTTAGCAAGTTGTTGTAACGTGCTCTGCCCAGATCTGTCATTATCTCAACCCTTTGACCCCCTGTTGGTGCCAGAAGGGCTGTTGTGGTTTAACCCGGCAGGCAGCTAAGCACCACGCGCACTCCCCCTGCAGTGGGTTGGGGGAGAGAATCAGAAAAAAAAAAAAGGTAAAACTCATGGTTTTAACTCATGGTTAAAAGGTAAAACTTGTGGGGTCAGGGTAAAGACAGTTTAGTAGGGCAGAAAGGAAGGGAAAGTAGTCATAATAATACTGATAAAAGAGCATACAAAGCAAGTGATGCACAATGCTGTGCTGGCTGATTCCTAGTCACTCGCTGAGCAGTGGCACACCCCACCACAACCAAATCCGCCTGGTTCTGTCACTGAGCATGGTTCCATGCGGTGTGGGACACCCCTTTGGCCAGCCTGGGTCAGCTGTCCTGGTTCTGCCCCTCCCAGCATCTTGTGCACCCCCGGCCTCCTCCTCGCTGGCAGGGCAGTGTGAGGCTGAGGCCTTGTCTGCAGCAATTAAACATCAGCACCAGCATTCTCATCCTAAATCTAAAACACAGCACCTTACCAGCTACCAGGAATAAAATTAATTCTATCCCAGCTGAAAGCAGTACAATTTTAAACTAGATTTTCTAGTTAGAGCAAAAATCAAGCAATTAAAATAACACTGAGAAATTTGTTATTAGAAGCACTATTTGTTTATACACAAACTGCAACTTCCCAAGTCTAATCATACGTGAACATTCATTAGCTCTCTGCTGCAGCAGTAGCACAGTTCTGCTGAAGACACACATTATTAATTTATTCATAAAGACGGAGCCTTGGGGCCAAAGTATGACCTTGAGTATGGATGCACTACCCATACACGAGGTTCAGTGGAAAACAGCAGTGGTCATTGGAGGACAGACCCTGCCTATAATTTCACCTATTTGTGCTTTTCTTGGCCAACAAACCTTTATAGTCGTCACTGGAGACGGTATCCAAGATGATAAACAGCCTATGGGTATGCATATGCTGTTATCTCTTCAGCTGAATTTCCCACGCTGTGACAAAGTAGAAAGGCTGTCTAGTTACGGGACCTGCAGTTTGCAAGGTGATGGCATCTCCCATAGTGGGACTCTCTGTTGGTTACATTAGAAAATAGTTTTGTCTAACCTCCACGAAAAATTGAAAACTACAGCAATCTGTCTTTAACTCCCACTCTAATAAGCTGTGAATAATAAATGGCTGAACACAACCATCACAAGTAAGTCTGCTATTTAGGTTAACAGTGATACCAGGCACTGACTACACCAAAGGCCAAAAGGAAAAAGGGAGCTGTTGGTGTTGTTAAACACTGGGTAAAAGCCTGACTGCCTAACTAGGGAAAAGCGCATTCTTTGTATTTCAGGTGTAAGAAGGGAATTGTGGATACCTTTCTGTCTAATTCCTCTCAATAACACTAATTTCTGATGGTGTTTGCTGTAACAATAAATATTATAAGTTTACATTCCTATAAATACAAAAATAATATAAAACAGTATTATGAATGTCTTTAGCAAATGCTAACGTCTATTTGAAAGCTCTGAATATTTCTTGAATTGGATTCACTATTGAATAAGTATACCTCACAATGTAAAGATAACTACTGGTTTTTAAAGGAAAATTGTAAAAGTATAGAGTATTACAGTATAAAATAATGTAAAAGATGTTTTGCAGTGAATTGCAGTGCAATATAACCAGCCTCAGATCCTCTGCACAGATTTCTTAAATTTTCTCAAAACTGACTCCCTCCATGAAAAATATATCTACTCACAATGCAAGCCCATTACTGGATCATCAAGGCCAGTCTCATTAGGGCCTGAGATTCTGGGATGGAGTTCCAGAAAGATCAGACTGTAAGCAAGAAAAATAAGTCAATTATTTACCAAGATATTGGCGTTCTGTCTCTTCATTCAACTACTTCTAACTCTGCACATGAGAACTACAGTACTGAAAATATACTGTATCAGGAATGGCACACAAGATCTATGAACAATTTGTCCCTCCTGTCATTGCCAGAACAAGCCTCACTGAAGATCAGAAATGAAGCAAAGCAAAAGCAAAACCTTAAAAACTAACAGGTAAACTTTGGGGAAAAAAAAAACAACAACAAAAACAACAAAATATATTAAAAAAAAAAAAAAAAAACAGGCACCAGTTACTCCATTCAAACAACTGATAAATCAAGGGCTAAATTTTCAAAAATTGTGAAGTTCATATTGCATGACAATTGTGAAAACACGCAGGTATCTGTATTTTGCCCTGTACTTGACACAGCTAGACATTGAAAGCACATGGGTGTTTTTTCAATGTAAAAATGATAAATCTTTTCAAGAATGAAAATTATTTACATTCTTATACCTTTACAGAACAGCTAGCACAAACTACAATGCCAGAATACTTTATATAAGCAAGATTTCTACAATATTTGGAACAGCTGAACTAGTCATGAAAAGATCTCTAGACCATCAGCCCTGTGGTATCTTAAACAGTCAAGTCGTGTGATTCCTTTCACACTTTCATCAATATCCATCTGAAAAACTAGACTTCTTGCCTCAGCCCCCCCACGAGATTTCCACAGTCACTTTCTAAAGGCTTTTATTTTTCTTTAGATTTTAACCTAAATTTATTTATTTGTATGTTTACCCATCTATACTAATTTGTTTTGAGTCAATTATGCCCTTGAGTTTAGACAATTCTTCTCAATCCATCTTGTCCATCTTCCTGCCATATTCAAAGACAGCAACCATATCCTCTTCCAGCCTACTTTTGGCAAGGCCAAAAAAACACTTGTTGTGATCTCCAGTTCCTTGGTCATCTAGGGAACATTTCTTTGTACTTGTTGGTACCTTATTTCAACTTTATTGTATCTAAGTGAGCAGAATTGTACAAGTACTCCAGATGAGATCTCACTAGGGCCCTATGAAATGGCATTCACATTTCTTGCTTTCTCTCGGAAATGTTTCTCCTGGTATATCCCAAAACTGCTTACCTTTCACAGTCCTGTATCCAACTGATTTCAGAGCTATCCTTTGACTGTCTAAGGCTGTGTCCACACTGCTTGAAGTATTTACTACAGGTAACAATGCCAGACATGATGACAAATGGTGCGGAATTACTCAAACCCATGTTGCTTGGGACATGCATTCCTTATTTTAGCAAGCACCAACCATGTCCAAATTGCATAGCACTTGGTCTCCTGAGGCCCTAGGAAGTAAAACTGATTCTCTTGCAACTTTCCAGTTAAGGTGCCCAGAATAAAAGGGAAACTAAGTTGTAGGATACCAAAGTAATATCAGAGATTTCATAGCAAAACACGTTATTTTAGTGGCTGTGTACTACCAGACCAAGGACCAAGTATGAGTGTGTGTGATATCTGAGAGATACTAGGTTTGCTGAAACAGGGTTGGATGGCTATACAGGGCAAAGGGAATTAAACATGTTTAGGCTCTCTGTCCATATAAGAGGTAGTCCCTGGAGTGAGCTACACCTAGTGTGGATTTCCTCTGGGAAGGTACGAGGGATGAGGTCCAAGAGAAGTGCTCTTGGATTATTTTCTGTGGCCATTTCTTCCTTAACAATATCCACTATTTCCCTACCTTGATTTTAAAATGGCATCAACTTGTGTTGATTCAATGACTGTTTACTGAAGAAATCAGTCTGTTACCAGCCTGTTATCTACAGATACACGGTTTAACTAAACACCGGTGAACAATGACTGTCATGCCATTATTAGAAAAGTCTGTGATATAATTTTCCTGTGTTTAAACTAGCTCTCTCAAACAACTCCTAAGCACTGTTTAGGAGATACCACAAGCTGGCAAATATTCCTAATAGGCAGCACACATAGAAGCAACCTGTTTGAAAACTAAAAGCATTTAATAATATAGACAACAGCTATACCATGCTATTGGCTTCTGCACCAGAGAATAATCCCAGGCTCTCTAAATTTGCTGATGTAGACTTGGCCAACACCATTATTAAGCTTTTTCTAAAGATAAACCCAATACTTCAAACTCGTTTGGAATTATTAAAACCTTGTAAATACATGACATTTTTATTTTATTTAAATATATTTTTTTCAGTATGTGCAATGTTTTGACACTTTGTCAGATCTTTAGGAGGGGAGTCGCTCAGTTACTGGGGAGTACTCAGTTGTCTTCCAACCTTGCCTGAATATAATGCACTCTAATTGTGAACATTGTAGCTCACTTTATCTCTGTGAGGAAGAGAACCAATCTCTGCATTCAGAAACCAATAAACTTCATGTGTTTTGCCCAACATTGCTAGTGGCATGGGGAAAATGATATTTTAGTATTACAGGCATTTTTTCTATAACACTAAAACCACTGAATTCCAGAACGATATTTTCTGTGCATAGAAAAGTAGGACAATAAAAAGAACATAAATCTGCAAAGGTGGTCAGAGACTGTGATCATACAGAGTTTGTGCATTTTCAGAGAGGCAAAACCTTATCAACAGAGGCACGGTAGCTTCAGCCTCTGTCCTGCATAGACACATTTGCATCGCCTCCTTATGTGCACCACTGACTCCAGTGGGACCACACATATGTATAAACCTCAGCAGGATCAGGGACTGCCTGTTTCAGACTCTTCTGTGATCCCAACTGGCTCTTCTAGGTTCTCAGTAATTAAAAAGTGATCACTGTAATGTATTATGCATTCAAAAATCTTTTTCCTATACTAAGATATTTCTTTGTTCTCCCAAGTAACATACATTTTGAATTCTTACTAAATGTATTGCACCAGGTTATTATTTACACTTCGGCTGCATCTTTGTGCACTTGCTTTCCTGACTGCTGTCACTAATGCTCAGGAAATGCCCAAGCTGATATTGTTAGCATTTTTAGAGTACTGGGAGCTAAGAGGGAAGGGATAATGAGAAGGAAAGGGATCGTTTATCAAGACAAAGAATTAAAAGCAAGACTTTAACAAAAATATATTTGAGTTAAGATTTTAAATGGCATTTGCCTGAATTGTCTGGGAACCAATTTCCATCCGCTCTATCCTCCTGTGGCCAGAAGGCTTATACAATGCATTTTACACTGTGATTTTCCCCGTATTATGAGGGGGCAGTTATTTCAGATTCTACTGGGCTTCCAGAGTTTCAAAGCTCAGTCTTAACCTTTCAATCTGCTTATTAATACTCATGTCATGGCTCCTGTTGAGAAAGAGGTTTAGTGTCACTGTCCTCAATCAGTGTCCTTTCATTCACTTTCATTAAGAACCATGTTTTCCTGACAAAGGATAACAAATGGACACTGTGGGTCCCTAATGTGCTTTTTGACTACAGAGCCTGTACCATTTCTCTGAAGCAATGGCAATTATTTGTCATTTTAATACGACTTGGCAAGGAGATCCAAAAACATATGACCATTATTCATCAATATGTATATCTTGTGCTTGCATTAATATTAGAATATCATTATTATTACCCTGACATTGTATGAGCTAGATAAAATTACATCATGTAAAAAATGTATTAAGCTATATTCAGCTATACCTGTACAGCAAGGCGAAAGCAATTTAAAAGCCTGTAGCAGCTCTGTGTTGAATGCTGCAGTTTATTCTGATTAGTGGTGAAGCCCCTTTACCTGTATATTAATGACACATATTTCAGTATTGCTCCACTGTTCTATGTAGGGAAACAGCATAGCTCTCTGTTACCATTGTTACCAAACATATATGATGATCTCATCCATTTTCTTTGTTTATAAAATCTCATGATATTTAATACTCCTGGCATTCCTGGTACATGATTAAAAAGTCGGCTTCTGTTAATTTTGGAGAACGTCATAGCCATGTTTTTCACATTTCTTCTAGGTCTTTTTGGTGTTACTGTTTTTGTTCCAGCTGTTGCATGTATATCCATAAACTGAGCTTGTATGTAATAATTGAGTCCAGTGCTAAGCTCACTATTTTTCCTAGAGGAATAAAAGAGTTGTGCTTAATGTCAATGACAGTTGGATTTAGATCAAAAATTATTGGTTAAAGCCAGAGATATACTACTACTGTTTGCTGGTATTGCTGACAATTATATTAAAAGTAGATGAAGAAAATATCCTAATAATACTTAGTATTTTTCTTCTTTTTTTTTTCCATCCACCTGAAAAGCAACAGTTCTGTATTGAAAAAAAAAAAAAAAAAAAAGGAGGAAAAGTAATAAAATTCAATGGCTACAGGTTCTAATCAAATAGGCATTAGCCTTCAGTGTGGTGTTAATTCAGGTTATTTCTTTCAAGAGAGTCTAACCTGAGGGGAAAAGACCCCACCATGAAATAATATTTGAGTAGTTACATTTTTCCAGGTGACATTTTTGCATGGCATTAAAAAAGCTTCAAAGTGTATGTTCCCTTGCACTTAGCAGTACAGCAAGTTCAGACATTTAAAAACACTTTGCTGGTGAATTGTTGGAGAACATAATTAGTAACTGAACGTGATGGCTAAGGCACATGGCTTTGAGATGCTGAAATGCTGAAAATGAGAAAAAAAAAATTTGTATTACAAAGAAGCCTGAAATCCAGAAAATACAGTGGTTTGTTTAGTAGCTGACAAATTGTGTGAACTTGATGTTTAACCTATTCCCCTCTCAGTTGGGTTAAGATAAGATAAAAGAGGATGATAATCCACATACAAACTTGCATGTGAAAGATTTTTCAGGTCACTTAACCCCAAGTATCTCAGCCTCTCCAAACAGTTGGCCTGTAATAATATCATCTAGTTTCTCCTAAGGGCACAGGACTCTTCCCTTTGTTTATTCTCCTTGCCTTTCATTTAAAAACAAAAACTATGTTATTTTACCTCTCTAACATGATTTATCTCTTAATTCCTATTTGCTCCAACAGTGGCATCTTCTCAATTTTGTATTGGATAATTCTGTTGAAATTAGGTTAATTTAAAATATTTAAACCCATCACAAAAACCATGCACCTTACCGTAAATTCCAGTATGTACTTAGATTAAAATCTGTTCTAGGAAGGGCTCCACTTTGATGACTTGAATGCTTTCTCAGTAGACCGAAGAAGAGAGCTGTAAGATGCCATCATTACATTCCCTCATGGAACAACACGACACAAAGCAATAGTTGTATCGACATAGGAACACACACACGTGGCAGACAAAGGCACGTCAACTGTGCATGTGAAGGGATTTTTGCAGTTTGAGGCAAAAAGACCTACGACATGAAGAGGAAGAATCAGTAAATCAATGATGTGTTCTCAACGACACCAGGAGTATAGCCCTGAAAAATGCCCAGCAAGAGTTACACCAAGCGCTGCCTAAAAGAGGCTTACAATTCCTGTTATTTTGTGCACTCTTTGTAAATAAAAAGGATGATATCGAGATACCTGGCTCCCTCAACTTCTTCTCCTGAAAGAAATATCTCATTGAGCAATTGCTCAAGTCAAAAAAGAGTTATAGGAGTATTCTTTTCACGACTGTTCATATGTCTTCACCCATGTGACAAGTAAGCAATCCAGTCAGATGGAGATAAGTAGGCCTGGCCAGTGCAAAAACAAATGTGGCTTTGGGATAGAGGGCAGCAGGATCAATGAAGGTGTCAGCACTACATCACATAGAGCAGTGAAGAGCAAGCAAAATGAGATCTGGATTGCTCTGTCTTAAACACAGGTTTTGGTACAGCCTATCAGGGATTCCACGAGACTGTGAAACTTCCTGTAGTGTGGAGCCAGCACTGTGGTTTCCCATTCTTTGTTAAGCATAGCTTAACAAAGATTTAGCTATTTTGGGTTGGAATTATGTTTCTTCAGAAGTTGTACCCACGGTCACTGAGCTGCACTAAAACTGTGCCTGGGATTTGATGTTTACAGAAAGAGAGGAAAAAAAAAAAGAAAAAGCACCAGAAAAATGGCAGTGAGATACCCTGCTGCCATCCCAGATCCTGGGGATACCAAGGCCTGCTCTGTGAAACATGAGAATCAAATGAATAACAGAATAATGAAATAGTTGGAGAGTGTAAAGCAAGAAGAAGAATCCAAGGCTTAGCAGTGCGGGATGGTGGGATGGCAATCATCTGAACATCAGTGATGTCTGGTGATAGTACCTATGGTGAGAAGCTTTGTATCTGCTCAGGGTGGATTCACCAGGGTCCAGTTTTCTTACCACTCTGGCCTTGACATTCTGTTTCCTATCTTTTCATGCAAAATGGGTAAGCATGTGTGATGGTAAAAGTAGCTGCATTGGAGCTCAGTGATTGCTTGGAGTGCTTAGAAACATTTGCAACATTTGCACGTTTGCAGTGTTTTCTGAAGAGTATATGTTACGGTAAGAGCAGCAATATTTCTTCAGTCTTCCAAGATGGTGATCAGAACTAGGAACAAAGAAAAATAGAGAACTGCACAATTAAGACTATCACCATTAAATAAGGACAGCTACACTACAAACACAGAAGGAAAACACTCTTTAATGCATATGCATAGTTGGCATTTTACTTACAAATTTTTACAGTGTCAATAGAGAAAACAGTTGTAAAATTAAAAGGATATATACAAAGCACCATGACTTATGCTAAAATACCGATATCATTTAATAAATTTGAGTCTTTTTTTCTTCATGCAAAAATTTTCTCATTTCACTGTTACTGGATCTACCACAAGTGTGGTAGCAAATGTGGATCTACCACATTTGCTGTCATTTGCCACATTTCGCATCACATGTAGCAAGCCCTTTGGAAAGGACAGAAAATTCTATTTTAGCTTTCCTAAGCAGAAGCAAAAGCTAATCAAACCTACTTTCATTCCCTTCTGTAACATCCGTGTTGCTTTCTGATGAAAACTGCTGCCCATTGAGAGCTTAACCCAAATCTAGGAGATTTCCCACTGGATCTCTGGGTACCGCTGACACAGGAACTCCATGTTAACTAATTTTTAGCTAATCTGTGGTCTTCCAGAATTTACCTTCAGATTCCCAGTCAGATTTCATCCTGGAGAGCCTTATGTTTTATGATAAATTTTTCACAGTAAAGAAATTTTTGACACTGAAGGAATTTATGGAATAGTAAACTAATTTGGCCTAAGCAGATTTTTTTCCAACAAAAAAGATTTTTTTTTTATCCTATTCTAGCTTCTCCTCAAATAGAAACATTGTATAACATTGTTTGTAGCTTGACAGTGACATACTTATGGATGGACGCACATGGACAATATTTACTTTGAAACACAGTTTCAGAGAGCTCTGGAGGATATTCTGAGATGTCACGGAAGAGTATTTTAAGGAGCGACTAATGGCACTTGTGATGAGGCGAAGGTTGTTTTCTACCTGGTAAGCAGTCACTAATGACCAGTGCTACTAAATTCTGTCAATAAAATATACTTGCGGTGAGCTTTTCAATTCTTTTCCACTTTTTATTGTCTAGGGAAGAGGATAACAAGACCATCATCACAAACAAGATGTTCTAACAGACTTGTAGGTCTGGAGAAGAAATATCCAAACCACACGTTTTCAAAAGGCTATGTTCTGGTAACTCAGCTAAAGAATAAATTAAAAGTAGTACGAATAAATTAAAGTAAAATAGATTAGCTTTAAATTATCATATTGAGTCCAGTTGATAAAATAACATCACGCAATTCAGGAATTCTTATTAAGGTCTAACTAACAATTTTAGGCATGATATTATTTTGTTTTCTGTTGCAAAGCAAGAGGACTCTGTCTATGTCAAAGTCAACCACTATAGGTTTCAGGGAAAGAAGAAAAAAAAAAAAAAAAAAAGAAAAAAGAAAAAAGAAAAAAGAAAAAAGAAAAAAGAAAAAAAAAAAAAAGAAAAAAGAAAAAAGAAAAAAGAAAAAAGAAAAAAGAAAAAAGAAAAAAAGAAAAAAGAAAAAAGAAAAAAGAAAAAGAAAAGAAAAAGTAATACTGCAGTGGTCAAAACCTCAAAGATAAAACACAAAATTTCAGCTGATTACAGCTCTAATGTTAAGTGAGACAATCTGCTCAAGCTACCAGTTGTCAGTTTGCAGGGAATCTTTTCTTTATTAATACAGGAATGTAATAAAGTATTTTGGTATAATTCTAGATAACATTATATTACTTATTCATATATATGCAGTCTCTCAGGATGAAACACTGAATACTGATGATGTAATGACCTATGTAATGTACCTTTTCATAAATACCAGGACTTTCTAATCTGTTGGCTGCTTCAGTATACAAGAAATTAATTATTTGAGACTGGCCAAGAATACAAACTCCACTACAAAACAATCCACAAAGACAATTTTCAGGATGCTCATTGCTCATAGATTTACATGGGGACAGTAATGGGATAGAGAAATGGCTGCCAACTGCAGCTCAGACCTCTCCTTGCTCTATCCAGAATAGTGCTTTTAACTTCCCCCTTTACTTGGTTATATTTATAGCTTTTCCATCCACTGCAACTGGTCTAAGCTGTTGCCACTAGCTAATGCTTCCAGTGATGGTCTTGTTGGGTCACGACCACACATTGCTGTGATGAAAGGACCCTGAATTGACTGTAATGTGGCATCATTTTTTTTCAAATCAACTCTGCTTTCAAACAAATAATACTATTTTAAATACATCTTTATGCCGTCTGTTGGAATTAAAGACTTGAAAGGGCACTAAAGTAGAAAAATCCTTCTGGAGGCAGAGACTGGTAAACAGAAGTTGATAATTATACAGTATAATTTTTTAACCACTGTGGTTTCCTTAAATTTCAAGAAATTGGAAAGATTAATCAGTGCTATCCTTGATCCTAAAAGTTACCTTTTTTTTTTTTTTGTTCCTCTTATGTTCAGAGGGTGCAGAAAGCATGAACATTTTTATTAAGCATAATGTTTCTTGTTGCTACATAGCTAGATGTTGGCATTGAATGGGTAATAGTCATTAATAGTCATTTTGTAAAAATATAATAACAAGAATTTTACCTCTTAGTTTCATTCATGGGAACCTTGATTTGCTCTTTGGCACCTGTAACTCACCTCACAAATTTCTTTTGCAATGAGGAAAAATAGTGGCTAGTAAAAAGCTGGAAGTTGAACCTAACAATATTTCAGTCGTTTATTAATTCAGATATGCCCAGAAAGCTGCATTTTTACAGGAAGACCGTTACAATAGTTCCTGCACATTTTAGAATATTGTAGTTCTAAAAATGATTTACTGACACACAACATCTAGCAGAAAATGTCAGTTTTGGTTTACCATAGTAAAAATCTATTATCCTAAAAAACACAGTTTGCTTGGAATTAGCACAAGAACAGAACTTCCAGGAATGGTTATAGGAAAGCAAACCGTGGCTTTAGTCATTAGAGAAGCAAATGAAACAAATAAAAGATTTGTTAGCCTAAACCAGCAGAGCTCAGTCCTACTGCAGAGACTGATCTAAAGCTGGGATTTATAAAGACTTGTGCTCATGGTCTCTTGAGTTTTTCAGCACGCTTGCATTCAAATAAGAAAATCGACAATTCAAGGAAATTCTGTTTGTTAACCATTATCTTTCATGGATTTGGGTGGATGAACTGCATCGAACTGACCCTTCACATAGGATTCTACTGAAAAAAGAAAAAAAAAAAAAAGAAAGAAAAGCCTATTTGGGTTATAACCCATTCCTCATGATTCTTCTAGGTGAAATAATTGAGTCTGCTGGAATTGCCAAGAATATTGTCACAGAGTAAGTAAAATTTTCTCCTAAAACATATGATTTTTCTTTTAGTGCATTACTTGTATAAAAGAAAACAAGATACAGCAATACAAACCAAATTCTATCATTGACTTGTATGATAAAAGCATTAATGAATTGACTACATCTCACATTTATAAGATCAAATTATTTGATATAAAAAATGAAGAAGTTTGTCTTAAATAAACGAAACATTAAAGTTGCATAATGTTTCCAAGAAAAAAGCTTTCAATAAAACATATTTACATCTGAACCATACTCAAGACTATAGTCATAAATATTTTGCAGTCAAGCAAGCTGAAGTTACTCTAAAAAGGAACTGTCAGTAATTTCTAAAATAGAGCATAAAAATAACTAAGGTCTCCTTTTGATCCTTGTGCGTATACTTTATTTGTCCTTGAAAAAATATATCCAGTGTACCTTTCAAAATGATTTATTATGTGTTATTGTTACAGTGTTCAATATTGTTCAATACTGAACTACTGTACTGATTACTACTCTCCCAGTCTGCTTTAGTTCTATCATGTGCTTTTATTTACCACCCGAGGCAAAAACATTTTAATTGGTTTAGGGAAGCTTGAACTCTCTTTTATCAATGACACATTTCATCAAAATGGAATGAAGCCAGGAGCCGTACATACTCTCCCAGTGTGGAAAAACAATGTTTTTGTTTGGGGGCTGAAGTCTGGAAATGGATCTCTGCACTGTAAATTATTTAATCACTTTAATGGCAATAACGGAACATCCTGGATTTGTTCTTCTTCTTCCTTTTTTTTTTTAATGGTAAGAAAAATTACAAAGAGATTGTACTAATTTTTCCATAGTTTAACTTCATTCCGTATGAACGCATTCTGCAACCTGACCCTAGAACCTGCATTGTGCATCTACTAAAGTTCTAGACATAACAAAAAACATAGTTTGTAGTGACAAAAATAATCCATGTATCCTGGCTTAAGAAGTTTGTGTTCAAATGATCTGTACACCAAATATAGAGAGAATTGTAGTCAAGTTTGAAATAAGCTTCATTGTTCAAAGTGATCAGAAAAAAAAATAATCAATGTTTTCCAGAACAAAAATGCACTTTTCAAAAAGCATATGACTGTCTTAGGGAAGATCTCATGTGACTTGTGAACAACAAAAAGACCTTTCATCTTTCTGTTTTATTAAAAGTGCTTATTTGACTTAGCCAGGACCCTTGTGTGAATAGTATGCTTTTTTAAAGTTATTTAAAACAAAAATACCTGTATCACTACAATATTGTAGTTGAACTTAACCACAAAATAAGGAACAAGTCTGCTAGTCTGTTTCTATCAACATTTCCAACTGTGATCATAAAAATTTTACATCAAAATACAACAAGAATTATACAATACAAACATTTTTTTTCATGAATAACAGAATTTGGGAGTCCTTTTATCCTAGAAGCTTTCATATTTCATCCCTCAAAGAGCCTGCCACAGTTCCTGCTTTTATCCTAGCTGTTTGTCTGGAGAAAAGGTGCAATGGCTGGCTGGCAGCCTACATGTGGTGACGGACCAGGCAGTTTCTGCTTCAGCATAGGTTGCAGTTCCACATATATCTACACATACTTATAAATTCTCTTTGTCTTTTTATAAATGAAGGAAATCTTTGGTAACCAAACGCATATTTTCACAAAACTTCTCAAAATTCATTGTCTTTAAGATCTCCAACCCACCGTGCCCACATTGTTTGAAAGTAATTCTAGGATGCAGGGACGGCTGAAAGGAAAGGTGTACAAACGGACCAAAAGAATAATTGCTTACGCTTTATTTCCTTAGGAATTCAAGCTAAACAAACGGGATAAAAAAGACACCTATTATCTTTATCTTTCAGCTGTGCACAGCAGAATCTTAGCACATGCTGGAGACCCCTCATTGTCACCAACAGTCTCTGGAGAAGGCTTCTGCTTCCCCCAACATTTGTGCTGCGAGCACTCTGCCTGTTTACTGCAATTCAACACGGAACAAATCTGCAAGTGTATATACTGTGGAGGATGTGTTGGGCATCTAGGGCACTTGTTAAGATGTCAAATGGCCCTGGTTCATTGATTCTTTGCATGCTTGGGTGAGGTATGCTTTGTTAACCTTAAATCCTACTTAAGCAGGTTGAGAGAAAATGCAAAATAAAAAAGCATTCAATCATGACCTCCAGAACAGATAATACAGTTAAAAACATTTACAGAGTACAGAGTACATAGATATAACTATTACTACTTTGCTTACAGTTAGCCTACCCCAGAAATTGCTACCTTTACACAATTAACTTATTTTTCTCCTAACAAGATGATAACCAGGTTTTCGGGTTTTGTACATTTCTTTTCCTACTTTTTACTTCTATTTTCACCTTCAATATGAAACAATTTGGCTATCTCTTAATTAGAAAAAAAAAAAAAAAGATTTTTCCCTTTCACAGTTAGGTAAATGATTTTGTTAAACTTAGTAAGGAAGCTACTGAGATGAGATGCAATGAAGAATGTATGCTTCACCAGACTTTACAGTCGTTATCAGTTTTTAATTAGAAACATATATGATAGAAATATCTAAAGAAGCTAGTGGTAATGAGATAATGAAGCTCATCACATATTCCTGCTTGAAACCATATATAGAAGCTATTAACCACTTCAGAGTGATAAGGGGTTTTGTGTGACCGATCTCCAAGCTTTTCCTTTTAGGCACGCTGTAACAGTACGGCTTTGAGATGCTTTTAAACACTTCAGCTGGAGCTGAATATATTATACAAGTGGTTATTTCAGTAAAGCTTCTCAGGTAGTTTTAGATGCTAAATAGAACAAATCCCTGTCCCATTGTTTGACTGTGGTTGTTTCTGTATCCAAAGCCCCTACAGATGTAGACAGCATTTAATATTGGGAATCAGTACTGAGATACTGAACTGGGATTTATATTTCAAAATAACAAGTAGCATTTCTACTGCCTTCAGGGTTACAGGTGAGCTGCCAGAAGAATATCTGGCAAACCTCTGCCAAATCTGCAGGTAGATCCTTGAGCTTACAAAGGTTTGAAGGTCTGGCACTGGTGTTCATGCCAAGTTTCATACTAACGTATATTCAGGCAGGCACTGAAGACTTTTATTATGTACTTGGCATCCAACATCAAAACATCTCCAGCACCATTCTACCTAAGCTTTCTATAACAATTATTCTGAAACAGTAAAAAAGTCCCCCTTCCTTTCAGGGGGATACTGCTGGTATTTGGCTGACTGTTACAAAAAGTGAATATTCAGCACCCATGTGCCTAATTAAAAATCTTCCCCCTGTGAAAGCTGTTTCACTTTGGTTCTTGAAAAACATTCTATAACACGAAGTTTTGTTGTTGAGTCATAGGTAAGTCCAGAAAAATTCCAGCTCTTCAAACCATCAGTTGAAATTCCATCAGTCTTTGGGCTTTGTTGGGCTTAAGATTCTGATTACATAAATTGGCACTACTTTACTTCTTGTCCATACACTGTTGCATTTAAGAGGAGGATAAATTTTCATGCTTATGGAAACACTACTGGCAAAAGAGCTAGGAAGGTGTTTATTTAAAATATTTTTAAAGTCTCAAAATTTTTCCTCGAAAAATATTCCAGAGACAAACTGCAGGACATGAACCTTTCAGACCTGACTCAATTTTCAACGAGACAATAAAAATTTTTGCACTGAATCCAAATTCTGTTTGGCAACCTAAAATATTAATTTTGATATATCAAAACTTAGAGTTGATGAAGGAGATCAAATATTGCAAACCACGCCTATTAAGAAGCTCAAAGAGAGCAAAAGATCCAGCTGTAGCAAAATCTATAGACAAACAGAAAGGTAGATACAACATTTGGTAACATAGGAAAATTCAACACTTTATTGCTTCATAGTCTCTACCTCCACCAAACTAGTTCAAAGAAGTGCATTGTTAAAAAAAGGCTTCACATTTTCCTAAAAGGCTTGGTTGATCTCACATAAAACAGTAATGCCTGGAAACTAAGCCAAGTCCTATGATTTACAATGTTTTTTCAATGTTATTTATTACACTGAAAGACTTTAGATATATAGCATATAGATTTAATATTCATCCTTGATTGTTTTGAGTTAGCACATTATTTCTTAAATTCTATTCCCTTTCTTTTGTTTTGTTTATTGGGCACCATAAATTCTTATTGTTTCTCTTTCTTCATTTTACAAGGTAAAAACTGTACTTAATGCCTGATCTTATGGGCATAAAAATGGAAGTTGATGGAGTACATTGTTATGATTTATACTTCTTTACCCAGAACTGTCGGTGTATTTAATCCCATAGTGAGGCTATAATGTCTCTGTAACTACCATTTATTTCGGAATAAAATTACTTGATACAAGAAATATACAACTATGGGGAAATAAAAACAAACAAAAAATTTCAAGAATGAAAACCAAGAAAGACTAGAAACGGATTGATTATCAGTATGCAACAGTCAACCTATCTGAAATCAGACTTTAAACTTGAGCATACATTGCAGACTGGTTTTGTCTTGGTGCTTCTGCTGCTCTTGCTACTGGACCAGTAGCTTTGGGGAACAAAGATGATTCCCTAACTGATTCCTACCTACGTACAAACCTTTCTTTTTTTAAGTTTTCAAATACTGGACTGTCAGAGGGGGAAATCTTGAATCATCCTAATTTTCTAGCTAGTAATGGGGTGGGAAGGCACCACGAGACTTCAGTGTAAGTAGGCAGCTGCTAAGCTGTCCATGAAAGCATTTGATATAGCTTATACAATCGCTTTACATAGTTGTGTTGACTTAAGACAGCTTAGTTTCAGTAACACAACTCCACTCTCCATTGAGGGTGAGCCTTCAAAAAACACTAATAAACTTCTTTCAGCAGTAAGAATTCACAAAACCATGATAATAATAATGAATGTACAGAGAAGCCCCCCAGTTAGACCGAGAGGAACAAAAAGTCTAGGTTTCATATGGATCATCGCCAATGTGTGCAAACAAAATTCATGATGTGGTTATCTGGAACAAGAAAGCGGATGCAATTCCTAGAAAGATTTTATGACAGAAAAGATCAAATGAAATACCAAGAGGACATAGAGAAGGTGAAATAAATATACTGTTCATACACATCTAAGACTAGTAGCATACTATACAACTGAAAACTCGTAACTCATTTCTTTTTTCACTTCAATTGTTTCATCTTCATATTCTCAGCTGCAAAACCAAACTCAAACGATGTGTACTGATACTTTAAAAATATGAATAAAGAGAAGAGCAGATAGGTCTCTCTTACTGTGTTAGCTCATACACATTTGATAACTACCATGTAGTGAATCTCTTATACAGAATCACGTAGGTTGGAAGGAACAATTGCAGATTATTTGCTCCAACCCCTACTCAGTGTAGGTCCAATTAGATCAGGCTACTGACAGCTATTGCCACTTGAGTACCTCCTTGAGTATCTCCAGGGATGCAGATTCCACAGCCTACCTGGGTAACCTGTTCCATCATTTCACCACTTTCTTAGGAAAAAAAAAAAAAAAAGAAAAAGTATTTTCCCAGTACTGGGATGGAGCTTCCATGCTCCAGCTTCTGGTCACAGCCTCTTGTTCTTACACTGTATTCCTCCAAGAAGAGTCTGCCTCTGACTCCTCTACATCTTCCCATCAGATAGTCATAGGCAGCAATAATTTTTGCCCCCATCACGTTCACCTTCTCTTTTTAGGATGAAACAAACACATCTCCCAGCCTCTCCCTGTACATCGTGTGTCCCAGCCTCCTAACCATCTCAATGCTCCTCCACTGGACTCGCTCCACTTTGTCAATGTCTCTCCTCTTCTGGGGAGCCCAAAACTCCAGTGGTGGTCTCACAAGTGCCAGAGAGAGGGAACCATCACTTCCCTCCATGTGCTGGCTGTCCTCCTAACACAGCCCAAGATGCAGCTGACCTTTGCCGTAAGGGCACACTGAAGCCTTGTGATTTTCATGAGGTTCCTGACAGCCCATTTCTGGAGCCTGACAAAGTCCCCCAAAGAGCAGCCCTGCCCTCTGATATACTAACCAGCCTCCCAAATCCATATGATTTCCAGACTTGCTAAGGATGCTGTCATCCAAGCTGTTGCCGAAGACAAACGTGATTAACACCACCATCAGTCCCCGCATCGTGCTACTCAGAACCAGCTGCCAGGTGAGCTTCGTACCGGTGATCACCACCCTCAGAGCTCAGCGGCTGAGCTAATTTCCCTCCCACCTTACAGTCTGTTTATCCAGTCCATCGCTCATCGGTTTGGCTGCAAGAACACTAGGTAGACTGTCAGAGGCCTTGCTAAATTCAAGGCATCCGCTCAGCTGGTCACCCCGCCGCGGAAGGTAGGCAGCGGTCCCTCCGCAGGCCGCGTCGCAGGGAGGGTCTGTGGGTAGCCTGAGGAAGCGTACCACGGATGAGGGGCGGCCACAGTACACAGAAACCAGTTGCTTGGCAACTGTTGCCAGCCACTGCAAATCAGAAAAAAAATAAAATAAAAAATCCAGAAATCCAGGAAGCCATATCCACTTCCCTGCGGGCCTCGTGTTTCATTCTGGAGTTTTGTGAGGAAACTTCTCTGTCCCCAGAGACTCTGCTCATTACAGACACGGTGCCCTCTGAAATTCAAAAAAAAAAAAAAAAAAAGCAGCCAGCGATTTAATTTGCTCTGTCAATGTAGCAGCTTCTCATGCAAACAAGGTAATGCTGGAAGCTCAGATGTACAAGATTTAGGGTATGCATCCTCATCACTAATTGCTTGAAACAGATTTCTTCACTGAAATATAAAAAGCTTGACATTTTTTGCCACATTAAGCTGCACATCATTTTTTTTTCTTTTCAATGTCGTGAAAAAGGTGCCTCTTTCCTCACGTGATTCTTTGTAGTACTAAGTTGCTTTCCCAGCTCCTGACAAGCTCGTGGGTTTTGCCTTTGGTTGCACTGCTCCAGAACGAAGCTTTCAAGGGCAGAGCAGAGGAAAGCTGCCCTAGGATTTCTCTGTACGCAGGTGATGCCACTGGAAGTATATGCATGCTAACAGCTGGTGATGATTTTTACAACAAAAGTATTTTTGAGGTGAGAATAGAGCCTAATGGATTTCAGAACTCATACATACACTCTTCACGTACTGCTAAGTTCTGTAGAACACTACTCAAGGATGTACCATACGTCAAATTACAGAACAAGCTCTGACATTGCCAGCTTCATACAAATTAATAACAAGCAATTCAACCATGTCTAGTGACTCAACAAGATGTTTGAGTATCAGATTCTCTCCTCCGCTCTTCACAGACAGCCATCTTAGGAGAAGAGTTGCCACAATACTCTAGATTTCCCTGCTGATTATTTCTGAGCAGTGGTGTTAGCAGCAGTCCTGCTATCGTGCTGAATGAGCAGGTTTTTCCCTATCCTTACTTTTCAGGAGCTTATACATAAAAAACAAACAAACAAACAAACAAACAAAAACTGGGCTTAAATTTTCCATACTTTTGGACAGCTTTGCAGTAATGACATTTAAAATGTATGACAATTTTTTGCTTTGCCGTAAAACAGAATAAGCAGAATATTTTACAGTTTAAGATAGTTTTGATCCTCCCAAATGTTATGGACCAATAATAATTAAGAATCAACTAACATAAAACATTTAACAGGAAGAATATATTTTTACTGCGATTAAATATATTCTTGAAAGTGCTTTATTTAATATTCTTTATTTAAGAATGTTATTCCACTTCATACATGCAATTTAAACTTCACAAAACATCATTCAAAGAGAGATATATGTATATACACTACACAGATGAATTACAAATGTATTATAGTATACACAAAATCATCACTATAAGGTAACAAGCAAGCAGCAGTTTGGAGCAGAAGATAAAGAACACAAAATACATTCAGTTGAATCTGCAATTGAGAAATAAGCAAGTGGCTAATCATTTAATATTTCTGAATTTTGCTAGAAGACTGTCATCATGTCTAATTGTATAAAAAGGACTATATAATTTTAAGCATAAATCTTAACCGGCACACAAAAATATTTACAATTATGCCCCTAATTTGCATAGGCAATTACCGTCCCTTCACACCGTCACTGTAATTGTGATTGCTCTGACTACATGTCCAAATTGGAGAAAAAAATGTGAGCATGGTTTCTGCCTCAGTGACTGCAAGTCATTAGTTTCTTCTCATCTGAAAGATGGATTTAGCAATACAAAACATACTGGATACAAATGAAGGAATGCAGCTACAGGGATCTAAATCTCCTTAGTATTAGACAATATTGCATTGTGTTAAAAACAAGGCATGCTATGGACATAAAAATGGACACTAAGGATGGACAGCAGATGCAAACACAAGAGTGGAGAACCACATAATAGCCATACTAAGCTGTAATAGCTAACATATGATGGGAGGATTACAGTGCAGACACGTTCTGGAATGGTGGCGGATAATTATTGTCAAGAAACAAGGGAGTGGCGGATGAAAGCATAAGATTAGCAGGAGAGTAAGCATATATGATTTTCAGGGCAACTGCACAAGAGGCAGTAAGAATGGCATAAGAGACAATCAAATGAGAAAACTGAACAGGTCATTAACGCCTGATGGATAGGTAGACAACGAAATGTAGACAGGTTCCATAGCAAATCAAAGAAAAGACCTCACAAAGAACTTTTTCTAAGAGCATGCGATTCTTAAAGGTATTTTAAAGGGGCAGAAGGGAAGTAAAAAGGAAAATAAGAATTAAAAAAAGGAAGGAAGGAAGGAAGGAAGGAAGGAAGGAAGGAAGGAAGGAAGGAAGGAAGGAAGGAAGGAAGGAAGGAAGGAAGGAAGGAAGGAAGGAAGGAAGGAAGGAAGGAAGGAAGGAAGGAAGGAAGGAAGGAAGGAAGGAAGGAAGGAAGGAAGGAAGAAAGGAAGAAAGAAAGAAGGAAAAAAAAAGAAAGAAAGGAAAGAAAGAAAACTGATTTCCGATAAAACATGGAAACTTACTTCTTTCCATCTAATGGCAAAATTTCAAAGAAAACCTTTTCTAGTACTTGCAGTTATGGTCCCTGCTATAAGGACCATGAAACGTTCAAAGTATTTTATCTCAGGAATAGATTGTTTAACTAACAGAGGAATGTAATATTGAGGATCTGCCCCTGTTCACTATTCAGCTAGTGAACTAAGAGAGAATGTGGCTTTGAAGATAAGTTCCTGATTCTTGTAGACAGTTCCAGACCGTAATCATCTTTTGAAGTTTTGATGCCTATCAATTGCTACTTAGAACGACAAAAGAAAGGGTATTAGATTTTACCAGTTTTAATTCTTTTGTTATAAAGTAAGTAAGAAAATGGGAAGCAAACAAAAGTGTCAACATAATTTTGCATAGGGAGAAGTGTAAGATCAAAATAAAACAACAACAGCAATAAAAAAAAAAAACAGTGTTTTATATGTTCAGGAATAAAAGTTGTCTGTAAAAATGCCAACAGTATGTAAAACAAGGAGAAGTCATGGTTGTTGTGGGAAACCATAAATTTGAAATCCTTCACTTTGTGTGTTCCAAAGCAGATGTTCAGCTGCTATAAATCAGCATAGCTCCCTGACCCCTAATTTCCTAACCACGGGATTGTGCTGGGGTTTTTTACACTGAATTTATTTAGAGTATCATTATCCTAGCTATTCTAAGAACTACAACACCCCCTAGTGGGCAGAGATTTTTTATTCAGAGATACTAAAGTATACTTAATTTGAATGACCTGAAGCAACCACTGGTTGCATTCTTCAAAATGTCGAGTTTGAGTGCATGACTCACGAGTGCATTACAGTCTATAAAATAAGCTATACATAAGACATAATGACGCATACCATCCTGTGATTTATTTTGGTGTGATAACATTCTGTAAAGAGGAAGTAGGATTTCATCTCAACAAATAAGGAAGCATCACATCTTCTGATGAAAGACCCATCTTAAATCAATTTTTAAGTTACAGTAACTTACTTATGAGCTCCATCTCCCTACTGTTGCCCATCTGATTGGTGCTTTTCTCAGTACTGGCCAATGTCTCCACCGAGTTCTGATTGTCCACAACTCAATGTTCCCAATATATTCACTCCCTGCAAACCTCTTGTCTTTGCATTCTTCCTTACGTATTCTTAAAATGAGGTATGTGATACTTTTGGAGCATGCATAGAAGAAACAAACTGATCACATACCCAAGGAACGCACAGACAGTTGTAGAAAAGGTATCAATACGAAAAGGTATCAATATGAAAAGCACATGAGCTTTTCAGTTATCTCTGTGAAATAAAAAAGATGAAATTATGGATTTTCATAAGAGACCTGAAGGACAAAATTCCATATAGAAAGAAAGAGCTCATTCCAATAATAAAAAAGCAATAGCATTTATATTAGTACTTGAGGAGACAAAACAATGGAAAGATGGAAAATTAAAAGGCAAGGGTCATTAAAAATAAGTACTGTACGTAAAATGAGATGAGAACATACAGAGAGGCTTTAAGAAAAGAGGAATTTGAAACAGAAAAGCTGAGAAATTAAGAAAAAGAATTTAGAGGGCAAGACTGTTAAGTTGGTAAATGTTTTGATCGCCACATTTAAAGAAAGAGGTTTCTGTCTATTAATACAGACCATTCTCTGACTTTTTTTCCCCTTACCAGCCATCTGACTGACCATCTTCACTGTGCATTCTTCCCACACACAGCCTACCACCAGCTTGAAAACTAAACTTCCCCGTTAAAACCATTTCTCCCCAGCCTCTCCAACCTAGAAAGAAAATCTGGGCTAAATACTTCAGTGGAATTTTCTGTGGGAAACCAGCCCTTTTGTCTAGATTATGTGTATTTAACTACTTTAACATTTAAATACATTGCAGTTATTAAATCAAATAACTCAGTCTTTTGTCTCAAAGTAATTTTTCAGTTCGAAATATAGTTCACATGACTTTTAAAAATTTAACTGCATTACTAGCTCTAACTATCTTTTCTTCTGAGCTTTGTCTCTGCTAGGTAATCTCCGCAATTAACCAGAGTACTGATTGCACAGCAAGTTATTAGCCCATTCATGTCACACCAAGCCCGTCTGAGCCATTTGTAACTAATAAAGCCAGACATATGGTATTAGCATCACTGTGTTGGCATTTGACATTCCTAATTTAATTATATCTCTAATAGTTTTAATAATTACAAACTTTTTGTTGATAATTACAATGCCGTTTTTTTCCCCAAAATTGCAGTCCGTAATCCAAAACAATTTGCTGTGAGCCATACAGTGACCATATAAGCATAATGGCAGGTTAGATCTTAAGCTGTCTCTGTAAGATAACTTTATTTGAAAGGCACAGAAAACCTCAGATGCTTTGGGAGGAAACACTCTTCTCTTTAAACATGAAAGTGCCATGGTAACTCACAAAAAGTGAATAAATGACTGTTTCTAAAGCAGTTTATCTTCTGTCATACTTTTTTTCCCTGCTAACACTTACAAACCCTGAATGAAATGCAACTGTAATTATGAGTAGAATCATTACGTTTTGATGTAGCTTGTCCTGTCCTGTGAAATGTATAGGGATGTTTACTCTTGTCAGTGTTTCTGCAAATGATGGCGTTATAGTTCCACCGGCCTTAAACTGCTTTCCTAGAGCTAAACTATTTTCTATACCATAAAGATAACATATATATGGTATATACACAAGAAAAAAAAAATTCTCACTTGCTCTATGGCTATCACTGAAAGTTGTGATTCTCCTGGAACTTCTTCCCATCCCAAAGGGATGCCAATCATAAACATTCATACATCCAGGACACGGAGTAGCTTGTTTTGTCTCACTTATAGAAGCTGAGAGTGAATATCTACACAGAAATTGGCCATTGTCCCTTTTCTATGATTTTAGTAGGAGTACGTCCTCTAAAACCTTTACTAAATCTAGCATTAGTTCATCATTTGAAAAGAGAAAACAGGAGACAACAGAGCTTTCTGCTTCTTAGCCTTGGAGTTCACCTTCTCAGAGGAGGTGGTGCTGAGGTACAGGTAGGAAGTTTTAACTTCTCAAAACAAGGAGGACTATGGAGGGGAAAAGTGACCCACACAAGACTCAGGGTGACTTCATGTCCCTTGGCACTTGAAGAGCTTTGGCAAGCAACAAACTCTGCAGAACTACCCCAATTTGGGATGCAGATATAGAGAAGAAGAACATGACGCTGTTCTGTCCATTTAGTGTCTCGCTGCCTGGCTCAGGATGTGTCCCTCTCCCCCTGCCACTTTGTCATTGCAGTTGTTGAGGTTATCTGTGCCTCTCAACTGAGAAAAAGTTGGAAGAATTGAGGTCACCCGTTCTTGTTGCTTACCCAAAGTCCAGAGCTTATCTCTGATGCAATGGATTGAATAATCTTCATTTTGTAAACTGGGAACATTAATTATTCCCCAGACAAAAATGTGCACACAAACAGAATTTTGAGTCGGGGAAGTTTAGTTTAGATATCAGGAAGAATTTCTTCACAGAAAGCGCAGTTAGGCATTTTAGGACTAGAAGGAATGGCTTCAAGTTGCACCAGGGGAGGCTCAGGTTGGAAATTAGGAGACATTTCTTCTCAGAAAGAGTATTCAGGCATTGGAATGGGTTGCCCAAGGAGGTGGTGGCGTTACTTTCCCTGGGGGTGTTTAAGGAGAGGTTGGACGTGGTGCTTAGGGACATGGCTTGGACATGGTTTAGTGGGCAACATTGGTAGTAGGGTGATGGTTGGACCAGATGATCCTGAAGGTCTTTTCCAAGCTTAATGATTCTATGATTCTGTGATTGGAACAGGCTTCCCCAGGGAAGTGGTGGAGCCACCATTCCTGGAGGTATTTAAGAGACGTGTGGATGTGACACTTATGGTCATCATTCAGTGGTGGACTTGGTAGCATTATGTGATGGTTGGACCTGATGATCTTGGGGGTCTTGTCCAACCTAAATTATTCTATGTCTCTATGATTACCATAATTCCTTCTCAGAAATCATCCCCAGAACAAATAGCTAAATAACACTTCATGTTGTGCTGTGGACAAAGTCCAAGTACACAATTTTTTTTAGCTAACGTGCACCAGTCGGAAGTTAGGTATCCAGGCAACAGATAAACAACCAAATAATTCTGTGTTTTGGTTCAGGGGCCTTTTCTAACCTACTGCAATGCTTCAACTTCTTAATAACATTTTTTTTCTATACAGACCTGATCATATGTGGGTGTTTTTTTTGTTTGTTTTTTTTTTGGGGGGGGGAGCAGATGACATTTGTTTTATAGGCAATTAAAAGTAAGGAGAACAAACAAAAAAGGGACCTGTAGCAAACTTTCACTGTAATATATATATTAAATATTAAATAAATACTCAGTTATAGCTCCTTGCTGATGTCAGAACACGTTAGTCATACAAGTGTGTCACACAAGTCATACCGGTGTGATTCCCTTTGGAGCTGAATGCACCAAGTAGCTTGGCATTTACTTTCTTATTAATATACTTGTTTTTCCTACCACCCAAGCCAAACAATGTTTTTTGAAGTCAAGACAAAAAAAAAATAAAAATTACCTCAGTGCAGATGATCTTCAATGAGATTTGCCTGGCAAAAACATACAATAAGTAAAATAGTAAGTCTTACAGCAGTCTGTCAACAGTTCCTACTGGTAAACCCATAAATCCTTCATTACTTCAAGAACCTTCATGGATAGGTGTTATGCTTTTGGCTGGGATAGAGTTCACTTTCTTTGTAGAAGCTTGTATGGTGCTGTGGTTTGGATTTAGGATGAGAACGATGCTGGTAACACATGGATGTGTAGTTGCTGCTGGAAGTGCTCACCCAGAGCCAAGGCCTCTCCTACTCCAAGCGCTGCCCGGCCAGTGAGGGGCTGGGGGTGCACCGGGAGCTGGGAGGGGACACAGCCGGGACAGCTGGCCCAGGCTGCCCAAAGGGGTGTCCCACCCACCCCACGGGGCGTCAGGCTCGGCAATAACAGCTGGGGAGAGGAGGAGGAATTGGGGGGACATTCAGAGTGATGGCATTTGTCTTCCCAAGGAACTGCTGCACGTGATGGGCCCTGCTTTCCTGGGAGCGGCTGACACCTGCCTGCCAGTGGGAAGCAGCGAGTGAACTCCTTCTTTTGCTTTGCCTGTACGCATGGCTTCTGCTTTACCTCATAAACTGCCAGTATCTCAGCCCGTGGGTTCTCACACTTTTACCTTCCCCATTCTCTCCCCCATCCCGCCTGGGGAGAGTGAGAGAATGGCCGTGTGGTGCTGAGCTGCCTGCCAGGGTTAAAGCATGACAATAGCCTTAATCCTTAAAAAATGCACTGAAGTAATCCAAAAGGGACTGTGCACATGGAGGATGCATGCTGATGTTCTTTACCTCCTCCTTCCACGAAGAACTGTTTTAAGATGCCATATACTGAAATTAATAGAGCCAAGCTAAACCAAATGAGTTTAGATTAGAGGTTAGAAGGGAGAAAATGGTAGTTGCTTTGTTTTCCTAAAACAACAACAACAGAAACACCACCACATACACACAAACAGCCTGCAAAGGGAATTAGCAGCTTTTGACAAAGAAAAAAATAAGTGAATAGCGCACAGTATTTAAAAGGAAAAATAGAAAGCTTAAGGATTTTTTTAAAGTGCAATTGAAGTCACCAAACCAACCACATGGTGGCAGCACAACGTTTAAAAAATAAATTAAAAACACCCACTTCTGTGTACTTAATAGAAGCCATTCAAAAAAATACATAAATAAAATAAATAAAACAAATAAAATAAAAGGAGGTAACTTGCAGAGGAGTCTGCTGTTATCTTCCACACACTCCTAACTTTATAGTACAGCTCATACATCCCAGACTATACAGAAACACAGTTTAAATGACTGTTTCAGAAATTTAGAAAATATTATTTCCATGTATTAATGTGTTAATTTGCACACTCTTCATTCACAGCCCCCAAATCCATGCATATTCTGTTTCTGTAATACAGTATATAGTTTGCCTTCATATAATATAGGTCAACCTGATGTTAGACCTGACTGAAGTCTTAGTTTCCCCCTCAACAAACTGAAAAAAATAAGTCTTGGTGCAATCTAATTCCAAAATATCAGATTTTCGGACCGATGCTTTTCTCCAAATCCCCTTTGTTTCCTCCTCTCTGATTTCAGGACAACTACCTACACAAATTCACATACATATCTTCCAGTCCAATTCATTAGTATATGCAATACATGCATATATAACATATATATAGTATAACACTAGTTTATGGATGCCCAGAACTTTAAAGATAATCAGTGAGAGATCAAAAGTCATAACAGATGACATCCACGGCCCCATTTGCTTGTAGCCAGTGTTGTTTTCTATTACTGACTGCACGGTTTGACTTTTACCATTTGTATCACTGAGGCTAACAATTTCAGCGATATTTCCAAAATAATTTCCTAATGCTTTTCTAACCAGCATGGGGCAGATTGTTCCAGTTGGTGCATAAACCCAAGACTGCTCCCTTGTTCCCAGATCCATTAATATGTAGTTGTCTACATCGAATTCCATGTGCTGCACGCCAACTACATCATCAAAATGGGTCAAAATATTTTACACCTTATATCTCATTACTGTCTTTGCTTTCATCAGTATACTGAAAAACTCTGAAGACGAGTTCACTCTTATCCACATTCAAACCACATTTTTAGCAGCAAATTGATAGTGTCAGAGGTATTTAAGAGTGAATAGCTGGTGAGACATTTTATACAACATACAGCATAGCAGATTAGCCTGAAATCTCATCGTTACCGCTACACAACTAAACTTACTTCACCAAAATGTGACAATTTGTGATTCTAACTCTGTTGTATCTTCTTTTTATCTTTCAAAGGTTAGAAATATGGGTGCAATTTAGCTTGATATTGTGACTTTTACAGGGTATTAGCTGCTAGCTCACCGATGAGTCTATAATCACAGACACACAGCTGGTAAGCAGTCTTCCACTCTGTGATGAGAAAGTAAACCTGTTGCACTTAGAGCACATTAAACTACAATACCTCTTCCGGCTCACAACACCTGAAGCTGTGACTGAACTTTTCCTTACATTCACTTCAATGTGAATACCTGTTTGCACCCAGGAAATCAAATGGGACTTTTGGTAACATGCAAATGATTATCCAACTCACCAGAGAAGGAAGTGGAGGAGGATGATATTTTCAGGCCTTTTGGTGCTGCTGGGTAGCGCCACCGAACTCCATATAGTGGTGGCCATTGTCCAGTTGCAGGGCTTGGCATCCTTGTTTGAAGGTGCCCTCTTACCCAACTCTTTCCACTGGCTTCACTGAACACAGTTTCTTGGATTTCACTCTCAGCATCCATGCCAAATTTAAGTTTTCTTCCTCAGAACAAGCCCATCAATGTGAAGAGAGAACCAAATCTTCCAGTTCTTTCTTCCTCCTACGGCCTGACCATCAATGGACAGCCTAAACTTTGTTGAGTTAGTGGACTTAATGCTTGTAGCATAGCTCCATTTTGAAATGTTTCTATTAACCTCCTGCTCATGGGATGCTTACAATAACAAGCCTGTTATACCTAACATTAAGCTCAAAGTATTACATCTACAAGAAAATTTCTATTTTATTGCACATCATTGATTCAAAATTTTTAAATCTAAAGAACACCCTTATTATAATACATATAGAATCAGATTTTGTTATGATGCTTTCAATTCCAATTTCTTTTTTTTTTCACTTGTTTGGAGTTACTCTTTCTTCATGCTAAAACTCAAAATGTGGACATTATAAGCATTATTTATGTAAAATCCAAAATCAATTCTGTTCATCAGTATTGAAGGAAAATAATGTCAGTAACTCAAGTGAATGTTTAATTATGCAAGTACTTGAAAATGCTTACACATCAGAAGTACAACCACACCATCTTCTGATCCATTTCTGGTATTACAGAGGAGGAAGTTTACAAACACACTGATTCTGCCTGTTTTCACAGTTAATTCAGTATGATTGCACATATAACAGTCTTGATATATGCTCAGTCTCTGTAAAGATAGTAACTGTATGATAAAGATAAAATGGATAGGCACAATATTCCAGCCCAATTTCACCTCCAGATGACGAGTTCTGAGTGGCACATGCATTACAGTTTCACGTAGAAAACTTCTAAATTTAAATGTTTTTGTTGCTGTTGTTTAGGTTTGTTTTGTTTTTCCCAAGGGAACATTCTTAATCCAGTTTTGTCAGGGGTAATGGTTACCACCTTTCTGAAGAATTTTGTTTATTGAAGTCTCTCGAGCTTGTGCATGACGCTGACCACAACTCCTTCCATGAAGAATTCCCATTCAAATGGCAATTACCTTCCAGAAAAACAATGGCAGTTATCCCTTGTAAAAATACCAACTCTTGATTTCTAAAACCTCTAACAGGAAAATAATTGTTACTAAACTAGATAAACCCAATTTGAGTTTGTTTGTTTATTTGTTTTGCAAAGTTGAATCTCCAAGTTCATGGGATGTACATTTGACACTGCTCTTAACTGGTTTAAGAAAATCATATGGCTGTCTTCACTCATCATTTCAAGTGATTGTATGAATTTAGGTAAGAGAGCTGTTTCTAAACCAGTAAAAATATTTAAGGTACTCATGCAAGCACTGCATTGTACCTATGCGTCAGGTCGGTGCTTCCACAGAACTTATGCATAAAGAAATCTCTGTGAATACATTAGTAGTCTGACTGAACTCCACAGCTCCCTTGGCACACCCAGCCCACGTGCAAGATTACGACTCTTCACACTGACCGCCGTTTTCTTTGTTTCTATGATTCTGTGATATTAAGCCTTAAAGCCTTATTCAGGCATTGAAACGGGTTGCCCAGGGAGGTGGTGGAGTCACCGTCCCTGGGGGTGTTCAAGGAAAGGTTGGACGTGGTGCTTAGGGACATGGTTTAGTGGGTGACACTGGTGGTAGGGGATGGTTGGACCAGATGACCACGAAACTCTTTCCAACCCCAGCGATTCTGTGCCTAAAAGGCCGCCCCCCGACACCGCCCCTCACACACCAACGGCCGCCAAAAGGCACCGCGCACCCCCACCCCCACCCCCACCCCTTCCAGCACCGGGGGCTGCTGGGCAGGCGGAAAAGAAGCGGCGGCGCATGCGCGGCCCCCAGCGCCCGCCCCGCCCTCCCGGCGCGGCCCGGCCCCGGCCCCTCCCCTGCGCAGGGGCCGCCGCCGCCGGCAGCCGCCGCCTCGCCCGCCCGGCCCCGGGGCCGCCGCCGCCCCCTTCTCCCCCCTTCCCCCTCCCCTGTCCCCGTCATGTCCGAGGCGGCCCAGGAGCTTGTCCAGCTGGTGTGGGGCAAGAAAGCCGGGCCCCGCGGGCTGGCCGACACCATCTTCTGCCGCTGGGCGCAAGGTAGCTCCTTCCCTCCCTCCCTCCGTCCCTCCCTGTCTGTCCGTGTGTCCGTCCGTGTGTCCGTCCGTCTGTCCTCACAGCCCTGCCTGGCTGCCCGGGGGGTGGCCGAGGAGGAGGAGGCGGTGGCGTGGTGGTAAATGATGCAGCAGTTTCGCTTGGGAAAGAAGTTTGGGGTTTGGGGTGGTGTTTTTTTATATATTTTTTTTTTATTTATTTTTATTTTTTGTCCTCTCGGTCGCCTTTTGCCTCAAATCTCCAAGGGAGCTGCAAGGAGGAGGGATAGAAACCCGTTTCTCGCATCATATTTTTTTTCAAAAACCTTCCTTAACGCCTGTTCCCAAGGGCGTCTCGCTCCTTTATTCCACACAGCTTTTGGAAGCGGGAAGGCTAACTCGCCTTTTTTCCCCCCAAGAACATGGGAGCCCCAAATAGGCTCCCCAGGCGTGGGGGTTGGCTTGGGACGGAGTCCCCCTGGCTGTTTATTTATTTATTTCCTAATGGGTTCTCTAATGGTTCAACTAATGGCAGTTGGAGCAGGTGCAGATCGTCCCCAGGAGGTGGCCAGAGATAAAGCAGCAATAACCGTGGCTCCTGGGGGCTTTGCAGTGCGATTTTTCTGTATGTAAATTACACAACCTACGCGTAATTTCTTCTCGGTGCAGATTTTCTGGTGCTATTTCAGAACTACAATTGAAAGGTGCAATCCAGAGACTTGCCGGTAAAAGTGGTATTCAGACAGTACCAAAATTGGTACCAACAAATAATTCTCTCTTTACTGATAATGTTAGTCTACCTAAACTGATAGTTTTAGGACACCTTGTTCATAAATGGAGTTTCAGCAGTTTCAAAATGTATTGAAGGATTGATGGAAAGGTCTCTTGTGGCCTTTGGTGGCTCCTGGGAAGAAGCTGATATTTCCCGTCTTTCCATCTGTCCTTAGGCAAAGTCCCGTAACTGTATTGTGTAGCGTTTCTGCTCCCTTCCCTATATCCTGTTTAGTATAATCAGTTTCGTGTAGTAAAAGCACAGGACAGCAGGTTAGTGTGATGTTTGGAGTCCCCGTGCTGAGAAAAAAAGTCAGTTTCAGTCTACTGTGTTGTATAGCAACATAATACCTTTACCAACTGTAAATTTCCGTCTTGAAAAGGTACTGCACTGTTTTCCTGCTGCCAAGGAGTCTTGTGAACATTGACTTACCAAGATAAAGCTTGATTTTCATCTCTGTGTGTGTGTATATATATATACATATATTATATATACACACTTATTTCCACAGCCTTTGAAGTTGAGAGGGACTCTTGTTTTGCACCACTTGTGCAAAAGTTACCGAAAACATATAAATGGTGTTTGCCTAAAATAACTGGTTTGAGATTTTTTTGTATGTCTTTTTTCTTGTTGCTGCTTGTGGGTGTTTTGTTTTTTTGGTTGGTCGGCTTTGGGTTTTTGTGTTTCAGAGTGTAGTGACAACACTGGCGTTTATTTCAGATACTTTCTGAATATGGTCTAATTTTTCTCATACTCTTTGGAAGTTGAGAGCTGTAACTTACATTTAGAAAGGAAAATAAGTAGTAGGGAGGGTGTAGAGGAATGTAAGACTCAAACCAGTCGGTTTCTTAGTAAAGATAGCAGTGTTCTGGGAAACCTAGTCATGCACAAAACTCGGTTAACCATTGTATGCGTTTGGTCAAAACTAAGATCAACTGATCCATGGCGACTTAGCAGAACAGACCTGGCTAATGTGGATATGTTGTCTGAGGTTATTGACGGTTCAAAACTCAGAAGTAATTCCTGCAGTTTGTTGCGTTGGCGACTTGAAACACGTTGTCTTGGTTCCAGACCTCACAGAGGCATAACCGCAAAGCTGTTATTGTGTTTGAATTTTCTCTGTGGTGGTGTTTGTCGTTGGTTTTTCCCAAGGAAAATCTTTGTGTGTTTGCAGCAGAAGTTGCAGTGTGAACCTTGTGAGTCCCACTCACCAGAATCCTCAAAGTGGGCGCAGAGGAATATGGAGCAAAGGCTTGGTCTGCACTTCAGTGTTTACTGGTATAGATATGGGGACTTGAGAAGCAGGTAGGAGGAGGGCTGAACCCTAAAGAACCATACCTGCAATAGGAGCAATTTTTTCTTTGATCCAAGAGACAGACTCCATTCACAAAGCTGCTCTGCAGATCAGCAGATACGTAACTGGGAATGTCTGGCAGGTTTAAGTGCAACAGCATTTCAGAATGACCTAAGCTGTTTTCTCACTGGCCTTTGCAGAAAAGGACATGGAACTGTCTTTTCAAAACAACTGCTTAACTTCAGAAGCATAGCATGAGGGTATTAATACTACAATTTATGCATATATGTATAACATACGATGGAAATAGGTCTGTTTTATCCAGATCCCCTTCTAACTTCCTTCCATATTGAGAGCTGGATGAGTAGTTTGACAGCTTTCCTTTTCGTTCTACCTTTCTCTTTCTAGGTTTCCATGTTTTTACATACCAGGAACTCTTTGGACTGGTCTAGTATATTTAAACATCACCAGATTGGCTTTTATTGCATCCTTGGTTGAGGAGCTACCTCCTATTGCACTGCTTTTAAGTCATTGGAGCTGTAATATCATTAGACCGTGATCAAGTCGAGGTTACCAGGGAAAAATATTTTTTACCAGATAAGCATGTATATTTTTAAGGAAAAGTAAAGGGAAAAGGATTTGCTATTCTTTAAGCCTTAAATAGAAGTAGCAATTTGAAGAGCGTGCCTTTAACTTAATAATTTGTAATTCACTTGGGTAATTGGAGAGGAGTAGTGCCTGTTATCTGTGTAATTTTTTTTATTTTATAATTACTAGTTATGAAAACACATCTGCGTTTCTGTCTGCTTTCTGTCTCTGTGAATTCCATGTTAGTACAAACAGTAAATCAGAAAGAAAAATTTTCATTTTTCATAATATGTGCAGTTAGCGTATAGACGGCTGTTGATTGTGCAAACAGGTGGAGGAAGCGGTTACACCTATTGTGCCAGCTCTACCTGCTTGTTACTGCTTGTCTGCCCGAAGTATTGCCTCTCCAAGTCGGGTGGTGGAACTGTTGTTGAAGCTCCTGCTTTATTAGTGCCTGTCAAAGCAAAAATAAACCCTGGTGGGTGGTATTTGAGTTATGGTCTGGGGACTGCTTCTAAGGCTTCTGTAAAAGTAAAAAGAAGCCAAACCTGCTGCCAGGAATTGGTACATCATGCGAAAAAGTATTGAGGTTTTCAAATCTGCAAGTACTGTAAACTACTGACCTGAAACTTCAGTTTAAACAGAAAATGTTGCTAGTTCAGTCTGTAGGAAGTGGTTTTTTATTAGCACAAGCAATACCTCTAAGTTTGAGAGAACAGTAGCTTTTGGGAAGAACAGGGACGTTCTGCTTGAAAACAGCAATCTAACACTTTGGGCAAGAGAAGTTTCGTTTCTTGATTTTATGTTTGTTGACCTCTTTTCTCCCCTTGGAGTGGCAGATTTGTTTTGGGGCAGTGATCCTGTCTTTACAGACCAAGTAACCACATCTTGCTGTTTTGAACAGCAACTGAAAGACCGTCAAATCCCTTTCTGTTCTGTGAGATTTAACTTCTTTATTTCACACCCTTCTGTAACACAGAGTTGTCTTAAAAATAACGGCTAAATTCTGACGAACGCGAATGCCTTTGTGAAGTAATGGACTCGGGAACAGCCAGAGCGCTTGCGTAATTGAGATGGGGAAGGATCGGGGAGGCTCTGCACGGGCAGAAGGTTAGCGCTGCCTGAGCCGTGGGTTCCTGCTTCACAGGAAATTTCCTTCATTTGGTTTGAGTACAAGTGAAACTGAACCCAAGATTTCTTGAAATTTCTCCAACTAGGACTTCCCTAAGTTTTGTGTCTGTCCAGTATTATGGATGTTGTTGCCAATTTCTCCTATTTTAGTGAACTTCATTTTGTACCAGAAGGAGGAAATCAGACACACCATGATGCTTGCTGATTGAAAGGTTAGGCTTTGGGGTGGCAATGCAGTTTTTCGAGGGACTGTTGGACTCATTATGTGTAAGGTACAGCCCTTTTGGCACCGTTAAACTGGAAGGGAAATAGAATATATCAATGACTGCCCGAAAACGGGGTGTGAACATGTAAATTAAATTAAGTTAATGAGAAGATTGTATTCTCTGGCCAAAAGGCATAGTGGTTAATGTAGTTGAATGTAGATGTAGTAAGAACTTCAAATGCTCTGTAACACAATTTTCTAAACAGTAAACCCTAAAACTCTATTGCTGCCTGGGTCCAAAGAGGAAAATCACAAGAGGTATTGCTCGTACTGTAAGGAAGGGTGTGGTACAAGTAAGACCATTCCCTTCTCTCGATAAGGGTGACAGTCTTAACAAAAACAAAAGCTCTTGAGGAGGGCTCACATAGAAAACATACATATTTATTGAAATTCAAAAGTTTCACAGGGCTCTATTTTTGACGGAGGTGGAGAAAGGCAGACAGGTTGGGACCTTACCTTGTTTTCTGGCAGGTCCTTGCCCAATGTAGCGGCAGCTTGCCAGGTAATTTGGGTACTTTCCTCAAACCCTTCCAGGGCATCCTGGCTCCTTAACCGCAACCCAGTAAGTAGAGGTTTTTTGTGGTATTGCTGTAGTAAATCCTCATTTCTTTTTGTATGTAAGAAAATGTTGTTTGTTTTTTTTTTTCAGCAAAGAAAATTTCAGAAGTTTAAATTAACAATGTAGCTTCAAAACCCAAAGCCGTATGCAAAATGTGCGTTACCATTCTGCATTTGTCTTTAGAGAAAGGATGAAACATTAAGACATGTTGCAAACCTTGTACTTTGGTAGTAACAGGTTATTCTACTAGTCCTGTCAGGCAGTTCTTACATCCCCAAAAAGAGAGGAATACAGTACTCTGAGAGAAGAGGCCAGCTCCGCAGAGAATAGCACAAAAAATGAATAGCACAGCATCTTTGTAGTTAGACTGGGTCAGCGATGGAACAAATTGTTTTTTCTGACGTGGTTAAGGCCACGTGCTCTTTAGCTTCTCCTATTCTCCCCTTTTATTCAGCTAGAATTGGTTCGTGCACAGGGTGAAAGCACTAAAGGTATATACCACATCGTTTGTGAAATGACACTTACTGCTGTCTGCAGTGGCATGGATGTAAGATACAGATAGATAGATATTAGACAGTAAAGTATGCACAAAGTGGTGGGGTGATCAGAATAGAAAAATCAATGTTTATTATAGTGCTTTTTGCCATGATGTGGTGTATTAGATAAAAGGCAATAGTATGTAACTAAGTCATACGTTTGTTTTGGCAAAATGTACGTAGAAAAGTTGAGGATTATCTGTAAGAAATATAAGCCTTGGTAAATGCCAAATTTTGGGAACTAAGGAGACAAACTTTCTTTTGTGTGGTTAGTAGTGAATAAAGGATATGAAGACACATCTGCAAATAGCATAGTTGCTGTAACAGAAAATATTGGTGGCATTGATTACCGGCAGCAATCTAAATCGACCATTGTTGCTGTTCTCCACAGCCAAAAGGATACAGCAGGGCAGTGGTGTTGGGGGGGGAAAGGGGGAGGTCAATGGAACAGTTGCTAGGATTATAAACAGCAATGAAAAAAAGTAATCGTTTCTCACGGGCAAATTATGATAATGGTATTTATGAATAAAGACAGGGAGATAGGGAAAAAAAGATTCTTTCAGCTGCGTTACGTCTCTTTTGCTTTTAAGGCTTTATCTTGAGTGAAAGGAGCTGTATGAGAGAAATAACTTGTTGAGAGTGACAGTCGAAATTGGGCTGGATCAGAGATGCTGGTCTTAGCTGGTAGATTACAAGGTGGCTAGGCCATTCCTGTGGATCATTAGGAAAAGCGTGGGGGACTGCCCAAGATGTGATTACTATGCAAAAAAAGCAAGGAGATGGCGAGTGCAAGCTGAGGTAGATTTGAACCCAGTTGGACTTCAGACTGCTGGTTTCTGAAATTTTACCTAAGTTGACTTTAGTTTTTGTAGAAGTTTAGAAAATAGAAGAAGGAAAACAAGGCCAAAACTCCGAAGCCCCTTTTTTTGCTAGGCAGATTTTGGAAGGTTGACAGTTATTAAGGAATAAGCAGCATTTAGCTAAAAAGAAAATGTTTGCATGTTGCATTTGTTTTTTTTCTTTTTTTTCTAGGGTTGTATTCTGTCAAATTCTGCATAATAGCAGTTTTGCATCATCTATCCCGTATTTCTCTCTGATTGATCACACTTCATTTTCTTTACTTTTAGGAGATGGTTTTCAAAAACGGGCAGGGTAAGCAGCAACAGTTTGTGCTTTCTGTAAGACCCCTGAAGAAAGCGAAACAAACTCAGGATTTCCTAATTGTGCTTTAATGGTACCATGTCCAAGTATGTTTTTTCACTGCAGTGGCGAAATCATTAAAACAACTAAAAATGTTGCAGTGTGCTTGGATGGCATGTAATAATGCTTCAAAGTAGAAGAAAACTAAAGTTTTAATACGGATAAGTGTGATTGTTGAAATGGCTGGTGATACTTCTTGTTAGGGCATGTTAACGGGGGAATGAAATCACGCTAGGGCAAACTTTGAAGTACAGATTAATGCAGCATCACTGCTAAATTTGGTGATGCTGGATCTAACTTAGTAGGCGTGACAAGCAGCTGAGATTTGGATAGTAAAGGACATCATTGTAATGCACATGTGCACGTTTGGTTCCAAAAAAAAAAAGTCGCAGCCTCCCTGTCGGATACAGGGGATAGCCCACTTTTGAAGAGCTATGGCTACGCTGATCTGTCTCATTTTTTTTCACACTGTTGTTGAACAGCTGCCATTTCTGTGCTGAATCTGGCCTCACAGACATACAGTAGTCCTTCCTTGTGCTGCTTGGCATGAGGTACCTGTCCTGCAGAAGTACTGAAGTCTGCACTGGGAGGGACACGTTCCCCAAGTTCAAATTCACATCTAGGAGTTGGGGACACTTCTGATGCGGCAGGGTGTAATGATACAGAGTAGGGGAAAGGAGAAGCTGTGGGAAATATGTGCTGAATATTCTGCTGAGACTGGCACTGCTGAGAAAATATGCATGTGTATCCCTTTTCTTCCTGTCCCCACTTGCTTACGTTTGCTGGTTAGTTGCTGACTACAGTTGCATGGTTTCTAGATTATAATGAACTAGAGTCACTTTAGCACAATGCTACTAGAACTTAAATAATGCAAAATGCTGCTCACTGTAAGCTGTTATGCATCAGCTTCATCAAGGTAATTGTGTATATGCTTTTATCTATGAGAAATGCAAGCTACGAATCAACAACTGTTGAAGAGAAGTTTAAGAGCAAAGTGATAAATAATTCTGCAATAGTGGCTCCAGCATGTGCTCTATTAAGTGACTGTAAAATAATTGTGACTTCAAAGATGGAGGGGGAAAATAGGTAATCTTGCATCTTGATAGATACAGTGTATCTACTGCAAAACACTACCAGTAAGAGGCTTGCTTCTGTGGTTACAAGTGAATATTTGAGTTACTCAACCTATTTCAACTTCAATAGGAAGCACTGATAGGCCGAAAATGAGATCAGTGAGAGGCAGAACATGTTCTTCATAGAGAATAGAAATGCATTATACGTGTTCAGTGAAGCTCCATTTTTTACATATGCAGGGCAAAAATATCACAAATTTTAGTTGATTAGTAAGAAATAATAAATTAAAAATTGTTTTAAGTGTTTAGCCGCACATACTCCAGTGACAGTTTTACTGTTTAAAAAAAAAACAAAACTCTAGCAGTTGGCTCTTTATGGTCATGATGTGATTGTTGAGATATATTCATTTTTCTATTCACCTGTTACCATCTTTTTATCTTTTCAGATAGTTTAACCACATTCTGCTGCATGATAGGGGAAAAAAATCTTGAATACTTGTTAGATCTTTAAAAGTTAATAAATCAAATGTTCTTTCTTTTAGGGAAGGAATATATATAAATGATTGCTTATATATTTCACTAAATACCATCATCTTTCATTTGACAGGATTTGTCTTCAGTGAATCCGAATCAACTGCGTTAGAGCAATTTGAAGGTGGCCCTTGTGCAGTGATTGCACCAGTACAGGTAAGATGCATTTATTACAGGAATTATTAAGATTAATAAGCCTAAAATTTGTTCTTTTCTCAATGTATGTGGATCTGAAATACCAAAATTAATTGCAAATCAGCTAATTTCATAATTATGGTATGGAGAAAACCAGTATTCAGCACAAGATAAGTCAGAGCTGATCTCATTCTGACCTGTGTGTGTCGAATTGGATTCGTTTGAGGAAGTACAGCGGGTTGAACCAAGCAGAGGCAACTTTAAAATGGGGAATGCAGGATGAAGGGGAAAAGTAAAAGATTAGATAGAAATGAAATCTTAATACTTTGTTTTCTCTCAAATTCCTTGACATTAAGAAGAGCAGTACCTATGTCAAAGTTTTTTATAGGCATTGTGGTTATTTGAGCGATGTTGGTGTTAATGAAAAGCAAAGCAGGGATGTAGACATGTATAGGTTTTCTTTAATGTGATCTTCAACTTACAACTTGTAATGGTTGAATCAGTGCATTTTGGAAATACTCAAGGGATTTTTGACCTCTGACTAGAATTGTCTTGTACTTCTCAGTTATATGTTGCAAAATATTTTTGCCTGCAGTACTGCAATCCCATGAGTCTGGAGGTGTTTAAATATGTACTCTGGGAATTGAAAGTATAGTTTAGGTTCAAACTCAATAAGGTTGAACTTAAGGCCACATTTGTAGTTACTTTGAATGGGAGAAATCAGTAAAACAGTGCAGACTTAAGTCTCTTACTGAGTGATGACGTGCTTGAAACTTTTCTAATAGCATGCAAAAATGCTTTGATATAGAGCTTGTGATGAAATGTAAAACTTAATTGTCATGAATTTTAATAATTATTTGATGCTTTGATATCAAAGGCATTCCTTTTGAAGAGGCTTTTTGCCAGCGAAAAGTCTACTTGGAGAGACTGTCCAGGTACTGAGACCTCTCTTTCTCTTTTTTTTAATTATTCATAAATCAAGTCATAATACAAATTTTTGTTCTTGTAGTAAAATAAATAATTTTGTAATTAAATAATAGTAAATAAAACATTTACATTTTCTATTAACGTGTTTATTTTAAGTGTTCTCCTGTGCCATCTACGGGGCATAAAGTATGTACACTACATTTTATGATAGAATGGTTTGGGTTGGAAGGGGTGATTAAAGGTCATCTAGGCTGCCCACCACTGTCATAGGCAGGAACACCTTTCACTATATCAGGTTGCCCAAAGCCACATCCAACCTGACTTTGAACATTTCCAATCATGGAGCATCCACAGCTTCTCTGGGCAACCTGTTCCAGTCTCTTGCCACCTTCATCATAAAAATAAATAAATTCCTTATATGTAATCTAAATCTACCCTCTTTAAGTTTAAAAACTATTGCTGCTCATCCTGTCTCTACAAGCCCTAGGAAAGTCTTTGTCTATCTTACAAGCCCCCTTTATACGTTTAAAGGCTGTAATAATGTGTCTCTGGAGCCTTATCTTCTCCATGCTGAACAACCCCAACTCTCTATAAACTCTAAATTCTTACTTGCAAGGTCCATGCCAGTCCACAGTACTTCTGTGTTTTATAAATATTTGATTAATTGAAATCTATTATTAGCAAAGGGAATGGGTTAGAAATCATATTGAAACACAATACTCTGAAGACAGCTTTATACGTCTTTGGTCCATTACAGTCACAAAACAATGTTAATAAGATAAAATTAATAAGCTCACTTAATTATTCGCATTATATTAATGTGGTTAAAAGATACTATTAGCATATATAAGGTACTGATTAGCAGCAATTGAACTCATGCAGGTTTCTGATTTTACAGAAGAAGAACAGAAGAACCTTCTCTGTCATACGTTATGTGATATTTTGGAAATGGCTTGCTCTGATAATTCTGAGTCATACTCTCTGGCAACATGGATAAGAGGAAAAACAACTGAAGAAACTGCTAGTATTTCTGAAAGTCCTGCAGAATCCAGTCGTCAAGAGGAACAACCTTGTAAGAAGAATTTCAGCTCTAAATTACCTATCACTTAGTGAAGTATTATATTGTTTTTGAGTGGCCACTGCTTTTTGTTAGTATACAGATAAGGGTTTTTGCCTTTGTGATTCCATTAGCAGTAGGAGATTTTTGTCTGTTTTAATTAGAGGCATCGGTCCTTTTCGTTGAAAGAAATGTGCTATCACTGGAGTTGATAAACGTGTGCGTCTTCTTGAATTTGAGCAATTTGACCAATCTTTTCACATTTGTTTTTGGAATTTATCGGGACGTTGTGTTACTTTAATTTGGAAAAATGTATGTGCTTCATAAAGCTGGAGGAATATTTTAACTTGTCACTTGCAGCTTTATTTCAGAAGAGCATTTATAAGAAACTCTTCAAATCTTAAACTGTTCTAAAATATTCTGGATCCCTTTGTTGGGTAGAAGTAGCCTTTTGAAGTAGCAGAACAACTAAAACAAATCACCTTCTTTTATTAATGGATTTTTTTGTAGGTTAGAATTTTTCATTTGCCCTCTTTTTGCAAATGTCTTGATTTCTTCATCAGTTATTGACGTGAAAGACCAAGTGAACATCACCTGTTGTGCTAAGATGCTGCATCCAGTCATATGTAACTACTGTGATGCCAGTAATGAGGAATTTTTTTCTGTGTGGATGTGATCATTAGGGATGTATTTATACATCATTTAGTAGGAAACATCTAACATGTTAAAAGTTAAGATTCTTTTTCTTTTAGTTTTTGTTCTCAATGTGCCCTTTGAGAAGTATGAAAGGCTCTTCACATGAGAACATGCTTATAAAGGTGCATCTTTTGACAGAAGGTATCTGTTACTCACGTTTGTGGTGTAATTACAAAGTAAGAATTACACAAGTAGATTTGTATGTGTAAAGCTAGCTAGAGCAATTAGTAGTGCTGGAACTCGTTATGGGACATGTCATCTTCATCTGTTCTCAAATGCTCTATGTGCTTTAGAAGGCTCGATCAGTAATAATTAAAATGTAACTTAATTGGAAAAAAAAACAACCCAAGAGGTCACCACATAAGAGTTCCAAAGTGAGGGTTTTTTATAAAGGCAAAGTATTACTTAGAAAGTTGTATCTGCACTTTTATGTTTTTGATTCTTTTTAAATCTTCCTTTGAAACATAAGGCAGTTGTAACTTTGAAATTTCCAATTTCTGTGGATTTTCCAGTTTGAAGAAAATGTGAAGCAGAGCCTAGCTATCAGTAGGTTTCTTTTGCCCTTTTTGCCTTGTTCTGAAGAGCTTTTAACTACAGCAAGTGTGTTCGGGAGGTCTCAATACTGACACTTACTGAACTAATCCATTCTATTACATATGTACATTTTTCATATTTCTGTACAAGTCTACAATTTCTGCCAGGCTTTGTCCTTAGTATCATGGAATGTGCTTAGGAAGAGCAGGTTATGTTTACTATGAGCAGTGAGCAGTCTGCATTTGTCATGAATGCTAATATCCTTGATTGTACCTGATTTCAGACATACTTGGTGTTTTCACTAGTTTCAGATATACTTTAGTGTTTCCATTTTTTTTCTACATGCTGCTATTTTTTACTGTAGAAGTAATTTCAGTTACTTGCCTGCTTAGGCTAGGAACAAAAATATGGATAACAGGGTGTTGTCAAAGATAAGGATAAGAAGGTATTGTTAATAATGTGGAATGGTACCATTGATAGTGCAAAGGAATACATTTTTCTTGCTTGGTTGCTATAATTAATAAAAAGAAGCAGGTTTTGTCATAGTTTGCAGGAGTTAAGAGATGGTGTAGGTTGGTGGTGCAGCATTACAGATGCAATTCCATGTGGCAGGCTAGTACTATTTGGGAATTGCATATGGGGATATGTTTATGGTAAACCTGGAAATAGGGTTAGTAACAACATGATAAAATACCATTCTAAAGAAATTCTATACAGTTGTAGCTTTCATACAGCTTGTGCTCTGTTGTTCTTTGTTCTTCTCCTCTCCAGTAAATATTGTCTTTATCCAACTTTGGGTTACATCTACACTTCTCTGTAGGATTTCTACTTCTTTCCCTTTGTTTCAAACAGTAGTTTTTACCATTTCCATCTGCTCTGTAGTAACAGAATGAAACTGCCTATAATCTTGCTGTGTGAACAAAAGATGGATTCAAGCCCACTTACTGAATACAGTAGCATTTTTCATCTGCTTTTGTGATGTATACTAGTGATTGTTGTTGGCCATGCATTGGCTGTAGTAGTGCAAGTTCCCAGGTTCAAAGATTGCTTTATATGATTGATTCCCTCTAATTTTCTGTTCACAAAGATGTGTGTTCTTCAGGAGGGGTTAATTCCTGTAGCATTTATAGCTTTTCATATAAAAACACTTTTTGCATTAATAGGGGAAGTGGGGGGAAAGAAATCTGTTTGGAAACTTTCTGCAATGTAGATCAGTATTTCATATTTTTCAAAAACATCTTAAAATATTTTAAGTCTAGTTTTGCTCTTAGAAACCCAATTTTTGCAATTCCTCATAGTTGTAATTTTTTAAAGGATTAAAAACTATCTGCTGCCGTATTTCTGAGGTAGAAAAAGAAATTATTCTACTGCTTGTAGAGTCAGTTATATTCGTATGTAGGCAAACCAAATGCACCTTTCAAAATACAACCAGGTGTAAAATGCTATTACAAGGGAATTACTATGGGAAGAGCTGATCAGTAGTATTAACTGTAATGGCTTCAGGTCTTTAATGAAGTATATGCAGTCAAATTCAATAGCTAGGCGATGAGACATTATTTAAAAACTTAGTAGTAAGTGGCCTTAATCAGAAGCAAGTCTGTTCGGAATATTATTCAGTTAGCAGGAAGATAAAGTCCTTATAGACGTCGAGGGCACTAAAGACTTCTACAGTCATCATAATACTTGAATGCCTATCAGAAATTAATAATTACACAATTAGCACACTTTTAAAAGTTCATTTGACCTCCCTAGTTTGGAAGTGTTATGAGGGGAACAAAGGTATAAAGCCCGTGTTGAACTTGGGAAGACACTAAATGCTGTATTTTTTTTCTGTCTTGAAGGTAATATTTGAATGGCTATTTAACCATTATTAATATAAAATGGTGAAAAAACTACTTAGAAATAGAATGTGTAACACTTTATAGACTAATTCTACTTTATTTATGATATTTGAATAAGCATTAAAAGGGGAAAACAAAAATTTCAGTAATACAGATGTATACTTAAAGGAAAAAATACAGCTTTCCTACATTGATAAAATGATCCAAATAATCGTGCTTGCTCTTCTAGGAAATACTTGTTGACCTGCAAAATTAAATCTATAGCATGCATATGCTTGATGACTTTGAGACAGTCATGATTTGTACAAAATCAACAGCTTGGCATTTGACAGATATTTTCAAGGCTACGCGATCCAGTGGCTTTGTGCTTTCAATAAATTGATTACTCCAAATAGTGTTCTCACTAATTTGTATGGTCTAAACTTAATGTTATGGTAAATTAGCTTTATACTAATCAGTTAAAAAAAAAATTCAGGGGCAGGTTTAAAATTAAAAATATAATTAATGCTTGAAAGTATACTAGCTTGCTGTGTGTATCTTGTGTCATTTTTTGCCATGTGTAGTGCTGAAAAGTGTCTCTTGTGTATAGCTGCCTTGGCTGTGGAAGAGCTTGGCTTTGAGCGATTTCATGCATTAATTCAGTAAGTAATATATTGGAACATTTAAAATACAATATTTTGAAATAACACTAATATTTACAGCCCTGAAAAGGCTTTGTTCAGAAGCTTCTTGTGTGTTACACATCAGGTTAAATTTGGTTTTCACGTTTGGGGCTTGGGGGGGTTGGTTTTTTGTGTTGTTTGTTACGCATTTTACAGTTTAAAATGGAATAATATTTTGAACGTAAGAATTTTTCTTTAAAATAAAACTGGAGCAATGTAATACATTAAATTGGCTGAATGAACACAGCTAGTCAAGGTTCATATTTAATTATAGATGTTCATCCTCAATTTTTTTCATACACAGGTGATTGTATTTGAAATACTTGATATATGCACTGAAAACGATTGTCATCTACTGTTATTTGACTCAGGATTACCCAAGAAATATTTATAAAAATGTTTCATATAGAGGACTCTTTTTTGTCTCATACTTTACTGTTTTCTTTTTGGGGTGTAAATTCAGAGCTTAACTAGTGAGTTTGTGTTTAAAGGCAACTGCCTTTTGTTTTCACAGTGAGGAGTTTTAATTCTTATAAAGATAAATATCCAAAGAGGAAAATAAAAGCAAGAGAACTATTAAAACGCTTGAGATGGAAAATGTTACTAATTAGAACTGAAATAACTACTGATTATTGTCTTCAGTAGTAATTACAGTTTGTGCTTTAAACCTCTTGTCATATGAGAAAAGAAGAAAAGGGGATATTTAAATTTCTGTAACTTCCTCCCCCAGTCCCAATTCCTGGATTCATGATACCCACTTCAATTTTTCCTCAGTATATCTCATTGGAAATGAGCACTCTTGCATGTCATTAAGTTGAGTGATGGATTTCAGAAACAGTCTTTGCCTCTGTCGATAATGAAGTTAGTTTAAAATTTTCAAGTATTATCCAGAGTGAACTCTCATATGGATATACTTTGCAAATGTACAGATAAGCAGCGAATGTGATTTACTTTGAATTACTCAATAAAAAAGCGTGTGTGTTCTGAAAAGCAGTATTCGATTCTATATTTCCCAAGACAGACCAAGTGCATTATTTCACTGGAACCTGATGGAACTTTTCCTCAGTTTTTATTTTACTTTATTTTTAAACATAAGATCACCTGGTGTTACCTAATCATCCAGGCAGTAATGCTATTATGCAACAGGGTATTTTCCCAAATGTGGATGTACCACTAGTGGTTTTGAATGTTTGGCTTTTTCCAAAGCTAGAGTCTAATAAAATCAAGTTCTCAAGGGAAAGGTAACCATTACTTCTAAAGGTTGAAATATTATTTTTTTTACCTGATCAGGTGAAGTTTTTTCTCCATTGTCTATGAACTGAACATCTGTCATAACAATATGTAATGCAAACATTATTCTGGACATACAGTCTATTTGTGATTTCAATAACAGCGTGTGATAGAATTACTGGCTCAAGCCACTCGGCTGTTTCACAAATATATGTAGCTTTAAGCTTAGTGTTTGCATATAAAAATACATGCATTTTTACACATTGCTCCAGAATTATTTTTCTTCTTCTAATGGGTAAATAATAATGACTCCGTGGTGGTTTTAGTAACTATAGAACAGCTGCTGCATCATTCTGTATGTAACGATTGTTTTATGCTGCTTTTACTTGGACAGTTTCACGTTACGTCTTTATATTTCTTGTTTGTGCTTTGTGGCACTGTTCTACTTCATCTAAATATGTTCTTCTTTTCTGTTATTTTTGTCTTTAGCAAACGAGCATTCAAAAGCTTCCCTGAACTGAAGGATGCAATTTGGGATCAATATTCAGTGTGGACAAACAGATTTGGAGTATTGCTCTTTCTGTATTCTGTGATACTGACAAAGGTTTGTAGGTTATTTGATTTTTGTGTGTGTCTTTGTTAACAGAAAATTTGATCATGTAACCCTTTTCCTGTAAAAAGGTGAACACTAAAGTCAATTGGTAAACTAGTTCAAATCTAGATAAATGGATAGAATGCTGTTTTCACTCATGTTGCAATACATTTGCAGCATGAAAACTTGAAAAGCTCAATCCCTTTTGTGCCTTTTTTCTTCTCATCTGGGATAATTACAGATTTTTGTAAACATCCTTCCTTGTTTATCTCTACCATCAGCTATCAAGAAAAATGTGCTTAGGTTTCAATTCACTACATAAGAACATCAGCCTCTGCAGTAGTCTGTTTCAATACTGCATTCTGTTGCTTTCCATTTCTGTTTCTATTTTCTATCATGAGAAACAAGTGTGTTCAGGTCTCGGCTCATAGAAGAGGGCCAGCCTCCTAATGTTTTACTGTTGCATTCTGCAGTAAATGTCTATTCATTCCTCAGGAGAGCAAAAATATTTATTATTTTTTTGCAGGGTATTGAAAACATAAAAAACGAAATTGAAGATGCAACGGAGCCCTTAATAGATCCTGTTTATGGTCATGGAAGGTAGGATAGAAAGTGTGATTGCTACCATTTCAAATAAATGAGCATGAGTTTTTTATGTTTCTGTATTTGAGCATCCTTTTAGGAAAATACTGACATTATGAGAAGGATTCAGTTATAACTTGGTAATAGGTAAAAGCAACACTTACCATAGCATACCTTTTTCACTGCTTATTCGGGCTACATTTCTACATCAGTGTTGTTAGAGATTGTGTTAGTATCACTGAATTACAAATACACCCTAATTAAAATAATACAGTTAGAGAATGATAAAATAATGTTTTTATTTGGCTATTTTAAGCTCTTTTAACTGCTTTTTCAGAAATAAATTGTCACTTTTAACAGGCTGTTTCTTTCTGTTGCATAGCCAAAGTTTGATTAATCTCCTGTTGACGGGACATGCTGTTTCTAATGTGTGGGATGGAGACAGAGAATGTTCAGGAATGAGTAAGTCAATTCTATTTTATGCTTGTTCGTAATTTTTACCTAGCGTGAGATGCTGACCCTACAGAAATTCACAAGTACTGGCAATCATCTCTATATACCGCTGCTGTCAAACCTTCCGACTTGTAGTTGTTTGATCAGAATAATCTAAGGCAAGTAACCAATAACCAAACCAGAAAAATATATGTAAGGCCAAGTTAAAAAACTTAATGTTTGCTAATTATTTTTTGGTTATTTTGACACCTGCAAACCCTTCAACATAAGAAACTCATAGTGTTGGTAGAAAGGAAGCTTAAGACTACAGCCAGAGATAAAAAGATACATGAGAAGTGATTGAAGGAAGAGAGAAAAGATGACAAAAAAGCATTGAGAAAGCAGATGTGACGATAAATCCAAACTTGTCTTGCTTAAGAAGTCTTGAAGAGTACAGTCTGGTCTCCCCCCCCCCCCCCCCCCCCCTTTTTGATAGACTACACAAATCACTTTCGTAATAGGTACTGATTAACTTTAGAAAACTTAAGATAGCAAATGAAGCTAGTTTTGACTATAATTATCCCAAGGGTTTGGAGAAAATTGAGGGCTCCTAGCAGCAGTTAAGTCTAATTACTGACCTGATGAATAACAAGACATATGTTACCAGATTCTTAAAATGTGCTAAAGAGTATTTTCTGCTTCTCCATTCTCCAAAATGGGAGACATGCTTCTATGGGAGCTTTGGTCCTGGACTTCTGACTTAGGTCAGAACTAATTGAGAACCTAAATTCATGGTATTACTGTGTGAAAAGAGTTCAGTATTCTCAGAAAATAAAAGATTTCTAACTTGGAGTACTAAAGAAAGTACTAAAGGTCTCCCAGAAAGATAATCTGAAAAACAAAGGAGGGAGAGAACTGCAAGGAAAAAAAGGGTCAGGCATGTTCAAGTTCGCAAATCCTAATGCAATTCATTACATGATACTTAAGTAGCTAGACAAATTTAAGTCTCAGAACCATTAACGATTACCATGTGTATCAAAGACAGGAGGTGTCAAAATATTAGAAAAGGGAAAACAGGGTACTTAACAAAAACGACAAGAAATGCTAAAGGAAGAACCCTGGAGAAAGGACAATTTAAACTTCCAAAGGGTCTTGAAATAAATTAGTAGTCAATATGCATGCATGAGAAGGATGAAAACCAAAGAACAGCCAGCATAAGCTCATCAATAATAGACTGCAGTAATCCAGTCTGAATGCCTTGGTAAGAAGTCTAGCAAATAAGAGTGAGAAGAGTTAGATACAATATCTAAATGACATTCTGATAAGACTGATGCAGAAGTACAGCCTCTATGGAATCATAAATAGGTGGAAGCCTAAAAAGTCTCAAAGGAGATTCCGCTACTTGTACATAGTCAAACCAGAGCATTTTAATTCAGATCTTGCATAAATCTATCTTAAATTTCAATTCAAGTCAGTATTTTCAGCAACGACTTACATGATGGAAAATCCTTGTGTAAAAATAAATAAAAAAAATACAGGCTTTGTATTTTTGAAACCTGAAACAGACTTTGTAGAAGCAGAGGAGAGGATGTGAATACCTTTAGAATTTGAAGTGTTCATGCTTTCAGACCATCATCTTTGTAAAAATAAATTAACAACAAAAATCAAAAGCGCAGTACAATTGAATTGAAAGAAAAAGTACAAAATGAAGATCTGGCCAAGCACAACAATAAAAAAAAGTCAATGAGTACTCATATAAGGTATGGTAGAATCACAAAATAATGCATTGTTGAAAGCAAAACAATCTCTAGAAGTCATCTCATCCAACCCCCTACTCAGTGTAGTTCCAGTTAGATCACAGCTGTGGCCACTCGAGCTTTGAGTATCTCCAGGGATGCAGATTCCACAACCTACCTGGGTAACCTGTTCCATCATTTCGCCACTCTCTTGGAAAAGTATTTTCCCAGTACTGGGATGGAGTTTCCACATTTCAGCTTCTGGTCACAGCCTCTTGTCCTTCCACTGTGTTCCTCCAAGAATAGCTAGCCTCTGACTCCATCATGTCCTCCCGTCAGATAGTCATAGGCAGCAATAAGATTCCCCCCATCACGTTATCGTTCTCTTGTTGGGATGAAACAAACTCATCTCTCAGCCTCTCCTTGTACATCATGTGTTCCAGCCTCCTAATCATCTCAGTGGTTCTCCACTGGACTTGCTCCACTTTGTCAATGTCTCTCCTGTTCTGGGGAGCCCAAAACTCCAGTGGTGGTCTCACAAGTGCCAGAGAGAGGGAACCATCACTTCCCTCCATGTGCTGGCTGTCCTCCTAACACAGCCCAAGATGCAGCTGACCTTTGGTGTAGTGGCACACTGATGACCCGTGTGCAACTCGTTCACACAGACCTCAGGTCCTTTTCCACAAAGCTGCTTCCTAGCCAGTCAGTGCCGGCCAATTGTGCTGCATGGGCTTATTCCTGTGTGGATGCATGACTTTTATCTGCCCTTGGTGAATATCATAAGTTTCCTGACAGTTCATTTACCTAGCCTGGTGTGTCTACTCTGAATAACGTCCCTGCCTCCAGTGTACTGGCCAATCTTCCTGACTTCCTGAGACTGTTTCCCTTTCCGTGATCCAGGTCATTTTATAACCTCAGCCTGTAGCTGACAATCCTGTATTCACTGATTAACATTAAAGATTTTGTGCAGTTATGTTTTATTTCCACTAGAGGTCTGCTAAAAATCAAAGTACAGTAAACAAGGAGACTGTCCAAGCAGGAATACGACACATACCATGTTTGCAGGGACCACAGTGAAGTAGCAGTGAGAAGACTCAGCCTCAACGCAGAAACAGGAAAAACAATAGGTGATAATATTATCATAAGCCAATACACTTATGAAATTTTCAAAATTACACTTGCCCTGTGTTTTTATTCAGAGGTTGCATAAAGATACTTTAACTCTTGTTCAGTTATTTAAGTAGGTAATTTTTAATTACTGAAGTAAAATTTTCAAATTAATTTAAAACAATCTAAAAATTTAAAAAATTTTTAAAAAACAATTTAAAAGTTACTGTCAGTAATCTTTTTAGAGAAAAAGAACATACTGAATTACGCACTTCAAGAATTACCAAGTAGTTTGCAAGTGACACTCAGAGCTGTAACTTACATGGTAATGCAAATTTTCCAAGTTGGGCAGAAGTTAACCGGCGTTTTTCTTAAGCCACCACTTGTACAACTACCAGTGAAATGTCGGTCTTCTGACTTCCTAGCTTTCTTCTCGTTTCCTATGTACATATTCCTGTTTAAACTACTCATCTTATTCTAATCTCAGTTGCTGTTCATTTGTCTGTTCTCTTTTCATGAAGTAATTTCTGACAAACTAATCAAATTTTGCATCAGGCATTTTAAGGAGAAGCTCGCAAAAATTTCATGAAAAGTGAGGACTTTCAGAGAGAACAAACTTAACGCTTCCCATGAGATAGATTGCATGCTGGACTCAAGTGTTGGCTGTTGCTTTACTGGTCAGCACGTTAGTATAACTAAACTGCCTTGCATGTGTGGCCTTGCTAGGCTGGTAGTGAGGAAATGAACAAGGAAATTGAGAGTCAGGGATTGTGGTGGAGCAGGGGACAAACTATGAAGGAGGACTGGGCGTGGGTGTTTAAGATATTGCTTGAAGAGGTTCTAATAATAGAAATCTTTGAGAAATACACTTTTATTTTTACATTCTGTGTTTTGTGGGATTTGTATTTTGGCTGGAGCTACCCTGCTTATTTTCAGTTCAGTGTTTTAAAACCAAAACTTTATTGATCTTAGTTAATTAGAGTAAACTTCCTGTCTTTCTTATGTGAAATGTAAGAAGTGTTTCAAAAATGAAATCCTGGAGTCACTTTTTCTAACTAATGCCAAGAATTTGTGATGTTTCAGATAGTCGCTAGGTGGTAGTATTCTTATACCGTTGGTAACAGTATCATTAAATTCTAAAATCATCGTTAATTTGTACCTGAACTTTTAAAGGCTCTGCATTTCTCCATTTTTAGAAATCTGCTTATACTTGCAAAGGTACTTTTTGTCAGGGGTAAAAAAAAAAAAAAAATCTTAATCTGGTTGGTTTCTGAATCACAGAATGGTTGAGGTTGGAAGGCATCTCTGCAAGTTGTGTGGTACAACCTCCCTGCTCAAGCAGGGATGCCTAGAGCAGAGTGTCTAGGACCATGTCCAGGTGGCTTTTGAATATATCCAAGAAGGAAGGTTCCACCACCTCTCTGGGCAGCCTGTTCATTATAACCTGAATCATTGTTTTCTGACTAGCAAATATTAATTGTGTTTTTGTTCTGTGCGTCAGCTCTTAAATCTGAAGCCTTTGTTTATCAGACAGAGTTTTACATTAATTTTATTGATTTTTTCCAAAATGTGATATGTTAAGATTATGTCCTTAATATGTAGTGTTACTTCTGTGATTCATTTCTCTTTGTTGCACATAGAAATATGTTATTTCAGAGCAATAGCTACTCCCTAGTTTGAAGAATCCTTCAGTACGTTCTGAATTGAGATCTCTCTTGCCCTTGGCTCAAATGAAGGTTGAATTGTCAAAGCATATTGCAGTTTATAGCAGCTGCGAAGTTGGTGAGGTAAAGGGGTTCTGCAAAGAAACGTCTATGCACCCCCGTATGTTTTAATTCAAGAAAATTTGAAGATAATTCTTGAAAGCGTATTTTCAGATCAAAGAATCCTAGGTTGCGAAGAGGTCCTTTTACACGTATAGCTGCCACCTCTAACGAATGAGTTGTACCTGCAGGCCACAAAGGTAGTAAATGAACTAACATTGTAAGTTTGGTTTCGTTATTCTTAATGGTGGAGGAAAAGTTAAACCATGTCTATAATAACTGTTCTCCACTGTTGCAAAATTCAGTCATTAAAACTCAAAGTTGGTGAAGGAAGCGTGGCATAGGCTCCATGCACTGTTGAGATGATGTATATGTAAGCCCAGAGCTCCTTCAATTCCATACGGTTATGACTAGTTTCTAAGCCTGAATTTTGAAGTACTTTCTTACTCTCTGATAGAGATCTTCAAAAAAAGCTGAGTGCTCTTTCAGTCAACTTTTTCAGTACAGCTCTTTCAGTAGTATGTAAATAGTCTAGATGTCGCTAACAGCTGTGTGTGCTTGAGAGCTGTATGATTCATTAAGTGGAAGTTGGTATAGAAAAATCAAATTGAGAGAACACTTTATTTCCTACTAACAGAACTGCTAGTTACAAAATTCTCATGTTTTATTGTTCAGAATGTGAAATGTTTAACATAAATAAAGCTGTGGAACTCTTAAAATTAAAAGAATACACACACAGATCTTTTCTTTCCCCTTCAGGAAAGCTGTTTTTCTTAACTTTTTCTGAGAATAATTTTGGTGTAAGATACAAGTACTTCTAATAAAACCAGCAACTTTTGAAAAGAGGTATCAACAGCAAACTTCATTTAAAAACATCTGTTTGACTCTAATTTCTTTATAGAGAGGGAAATTATTAAACCTTTCCAGTTTTTTTTTTTACTATACCTTAATGATTTATCTTTGCTGAAACTGCATTACTTTTTAAAATTGTTGTTCCTTGACCAATTTTGAAAGCAAGAAAAAGCAACTTAAAAGAGGCTGTGAGGATTTTTCTGGAATAAATCTGGGTTTTGTTTTGAACAGAACTTCTTGGTATACATAAACAAGCAACAATTGGCTTTTTGACATTGATGGAATCTCTGAGGTACTGTAAGGTAAGCTATTTTCTGTATAATTTACAATTTTTCTTTCACTGTGGTGTTTTGTGCTTCTTTGACTATTACTAAAAGCTTCACTGTGAACAATGGGAGATATTACAGAACTTACAAAGTATTTTCAACTTCAAATTAAAACTGAAAATAATAGTATATTAAAGAATTAAAATTGTTAAATGCATCTTACTGAGTAAATGTATGATGCTATTTAAATTAAAACTTTATTGCACCAACTTGAGATAGCAAGTTAGAAGCTCATATTATTACCAAAATAATGCTTAATGCAAGTTATATAGGTGGTTATGAAACTCTTGTCTTCAAACAGTATCTAGTCCCAAGGAGATTTGCTAATCGTGAATGCTGCAGTTCTAGTTTTCTTTTTACGCTATTGCTGTCTTCCACTTAAAATGCCATAAGTATGAATTGTAAAACTGTTAAGTTAAATGTTAGTTAATATAATGTATTGAAGATCTAGTAATTACTTTGTATACTTATCTATGCACATCTGAAAGCTGCTGAAGTTGTTGAAAGTTGCTTAATCTATGTTGTTTCTTCATGTCATGACACAGACTTCCTTTATTTAATGATTTTATTCGAGAAATTGTGTTCTAGAAAATCATACTACTACATGCATACTACAGCATTGATAATCTTAATTTCAAAAGGCTTTTTGATTGATCTCTGCTTCTTCTTCAAGCTATATTGAATTCTTTTAACTTAGCTCATGGTTAAAGAGGATTGTGTGGTTTTCAAAATATCGTGTATTGATAGACACTGCCCCTTCATTTGTTAATTGTCATTTCTGAATTGATACATCCAAAACCAGGTAATAAGTGGACTTCTACCTCATTTAGCATCTGATTACATTATTGTTAGGCATAGGAGTAGTTAATCCTGTGCATTTTGAAGTGTCTCCAAGGCTGAAGTACTAGATATTGATGATACCACTTTCTCAATGATGTCATCTTTCAGTTAATTACTGTAAGTTACGTTGTTTTCCAAGTCGATCAGGAATCAGAGATTTAACCTGTAATCCAAGTATTTTACACAGTTTTGATATTTTGTTGAACACTTTATAGTAGTGTTCAGAGCATTTGGGTCTCCACTGACTGATTTGTCATTAGCTTGATCGCTGATGAGATGAATTTCCTGGGTTTGCTTTGTGATTCTTATTTTATTACAACTTTTTAGGTTGGCTCCTATTTGAAGTCTCCAAAATTCCCCATCTGGATACTCGGCAGTGAAACACATCTCACAGTCTTTTTTGCCAAGGTATGTTAGATGTGATTTTTGTTACGTAACCTCAGGCAGATAAACACCACATAAATCCGAAGTTCAGATCTTGCCACGACATGAGTTTCATGTGGCTTCGATATAAAATGTAGTCACCAAAACTTTTAATTAAGCCTACCTTTGAAGACAGACTTGAAGTGTTTTAATGATACCTGTTAAATTTAGTGAAATCTTTTGATTCTGGTTTAATTTATTGAGGGTATGGGGGGAAGGGGGTGCTTTAGAACACCGTAATTGTGATACATACTGTCTTGAATTTTTATTGTGCAAGAGAGGGATAAAAAAGAAATAGTTACATGTAGGTGACTATTAGTAGTTTAATCTTTCTGTGACAGTACTTTCACAGATTTTAATCTATAACCATAGATACCTTTGTCCTAGGTTAAAAATAGATACAGGACACTTGCAATAATTCCTTTTATTTACTCTAATAGGTATGTATGATAATCACAAGTCCTCAGTTTAAAACCTTAGACCAAAGTTTCTGATCAGTTTCTATTTGTTTAGTAGAAGATTGTAAGATTTTTTTTTCTCATACACTTATAATTTCTACAGAACACTTTCTGATTAAAAACACTTACTGAAACTTTATCTGGTACTTATTAGTGCATTTATTAGTCTTTATTACAAATGAACTTTCCTATACTTAGTATCTTACAAATGAATGACTATTTTTAGGAATAAATCTTGAAAGTAAGTAGTAGAACGTATGACAAAATGAAGGCCATAATTTCTTCAGTTGTTGAATTTGCCATAAATAAAAATAAAGAAGAAACAGAGTAGCAGGCTTATATAATAAAAGTGAACAAAAGAAACCCACGATAATTGGAAGCGTATATGCAGCAATTTCTTTAACCTTACTTTTAAAAAAATACACAATTAGCTCATATTCTGCGTTGAATTTTTTGCAAACGCTATACTAGAACTTCCTTGAATTCCTGTTGGTCTAAAAAGGAATTGCTTTTTCTTTCCCACACTACAGAAAAAAAATCTATATTCTACTTTACTTGTTTTCTGCCTACTATTTCCCCAAACAGTCTTTTCAAGTAAATTTTTTGGATTTCAGTTTCGAAGTTTTTTCACTTTTTTTGGAATAATCCTATGTCAGTACCTTATTCTGTAGATAGCGTTATGAGTCATGATAGGTATAAATAAAATAGACACAATCGTCCTGTTATCCAAGTCAGGTAAACCTGTCCAGAATGTTACTGTATCTCCAAATGTTTTGTGTTTACAGGGACTATTTCCAGGTAGAAATCCATTTCGAATGCTCTTTCTTTTACAACGTAGAGGTCTCTTTGCTGGGTTTAAGGTAACTAGGCGTCAATGCCTAGTGCTTCCAGTATAGCTTGGCTCTTCTTTCCTTGCTGAACTCCAAATAGGCTGTGAAAAACTTCATCTTGTGATTAGTATCTCAGGAATCAAAGAGCAGGAAAAGAAAGCAATGGGGGCTTGGCAAAGAATTTCCCAGATTTTTTTCTTATGAAAAGAGGTGGGAGCTGAAGGTGTGTAAAAGTTCCGTGAGTACTTTGTATGTCTGTCCTCACCCTAAAGTCAGGGTTGGTAAGCATTTCAGGTGGAGCAGAAATGTCAGCTATGCAGAGGAAGTACTGAATCATGTTGCAGTTACCAGTTGAAGCTGCTTGCTGAACACTGTAGGAAGAAACCTGAATACGTTGCCAGATGGTTAGTCAGTAAGTTGTTAAAGTAGTGTGTGTAGTTCTCTGGATGATGCTTCATACTGAGGATGTAACTTCCAGCTCGATGTTGAATATGATTAGACAGAGAAATCTTCAGAACTGAACGAGGAAAATGGAGAGGGAAGACAAAAGCAATTTAGATCAGGTTTGGATAGAAATAAATATGGCTCTAATTCTCTGAAGCTGCGTATAATTGACAGGAGCCTAAACCCTTATGCTTAAATAGAACATCTAAGCAATTGCTAAGCAGAGGAGTAGTCGCTGTTGTAGTTAGCTGTGTAATTAGGCCAAGAAGCCTAGAAAAAGGCAATCTTCCTATAATATCGTCCCTATGGGCAGATTCTTCATTGTTCCTTCAGGGACCTTTATTGAACGTGAAGGTTCAACAGACAAAAAGTTTTACTTAAATGCTGCATACCACCCTTCTCAAAATTGGCAGCTGTTGTTTACTCAGTTGCTTCATTCAGGTTTTACATTTCATTTGAAGTACAGCAATAAACATTGGTGTCTTCACTGTGGAATGAAACCATCCACCATGGTTTTCTATCTTAGAACATTTTGTATTAAATACCGAAAATGTTATAGACAACTGTTGCTGTCTGCCAGAATATATTTGCATCACTAAATCTGAACTGTTTTGCTGTAGCTGTGACTTTCAGAGGAATGTTTAGTCATACTTTCTAAAATAAATCTGTCCATAGCAACCAGCCTGAAACTTACCTTCTACATTTTCAGTGGATTTTAATGAATGAGCAAAGTGCAACATAGCATTTTTGTGCTGAAAATCACACTTTAGGATAAAAGTGAAAATAAAAAACAAACTAGTTCATGACTAAGCTTAAATTCTCTTGCTGCTGCCTGAAATAGCCTTAAACAGTGACAGCTGAGTCAATTCCAAGTTGTAGCAAAAGTCTACCAGTAGGTCAGTAGTTTCCCCCATTATTAATGGAAGTTGAAATAATGGAGATTTTATCTACATGGTTTTCATCACCATGTCAGGATTGTCAAAACTCATTTGGGATGTACAGAGATATTTCATTCAGCCTCGTTTCATTACAGGGAATTGGAGGTACACAGAAATGACATAAGAATTAGTTTCTTCCTTAATGAGATGAACCTTCACCTCACATTTTCCGTATTTTAGTTTCTTAGGTCTCAAGGAAAAATGCTACAGATTGTTCTGTAGTTCAGTATGTCATAAAGTTGGTAAGGACATACGAACGCTTGCATTACCTGAATAGTTCTTCAGAACTCTCTGATACTTACGTCTGTCAAAGTAGATCTGAAAAAAATGGGGTGAAAAGTTGGGAGGGGAGCAAGTGTTAGCAGGGGATTGTAATTAGTACTAGAATATTTTCTTTTTTTTCCAATTATGACTGTGTACGTATATGGTTAGAAAGTTGCTTGATGCTCAGCAATCTGGGAAGTGTGGCTATTCCTCCTAGTTACCTATCATAGATGCTGCATTTGTCACAAGGTGGATTTTCCCTGAAAAACTGACTATGTAGGTTCTTCGCAGGCAGCTAAATCCAGTCTGCCATCATTTCTGCCTCTCCCTGCCTTCCCTTCCTCTCACTGAATAAGACAACTCTCAAATGGCCTCAGGCCAACAAAAATAAACAAGGAAAGCTTCATCTGACATTCTAAGTATCCCTGTCAGACGGTGATCATGCAAATAGACAGTATTGTAAATGTCCTCTAAAATCAACTTTTTTTTTTAAATTGTGTAGAGAAGAAAATGAAAAATGGGGTGGTTCTGACAATGTAGAGATAAGGAGGTGATGCTCCGGATGAAATACTGTATGGTCAGGTTTTGGTTGTTTTTATTATCCTCATAACAGGAAGTTATGACAAGCTGAGACTGTTCAGAACCTGTAGGAATGTCAGAGCATCATCAGGCACTGTAAAAAAAAAAAAATCAACTAGTTTATGTGGTTTTCATGTAAAATAAGAAAATGTTTCAGTGAAAATAATAGGAAGAACAATAGATTAATAGCTGCTTTCTAAATAGTGTCTGCTGACATACTAACTTGCATGTTCTGGAAGTTTGAATTCAGAGTTTTTAAAAGTGAAAAGACAACATGGAATGAGTCCCCAGGGACTTTGGGTTATTGTACTTCATTCTCGGTTCTTGGAGCGCACAGACCTCAACAGAATCAAGCTGTCCACTTCCATTTTTAGTTACAGCATTGTAGCATTTCTAGACTTCAGGAATCACATAAGCAGAGGAAACTACTGGCTGAGACATCTGAACAAGTTACAAGTAACGCTTTTTAAGGAAAATGTGCCTGTTTTGCTGGGTTGGGACTATTCTTATGGTTTTGGATTACAGTTTTCTATTTTTCTAATTTTGAGTGCTGTAACCTGTTTACGTATTCTCAGGGCCTTTCTGCAGTATCCTCAATAATATTATCTCTCGGAAGAAAAGTCATTTACCTCTCTTCCTAAACAAACTTTTAAACCAAATTTTAGTAGAGAGACACCTGAGCAAACACTGGCATTGCTATAGGAAATCCTGAATTTGGGTCAGTGGTGTTTGCCAGCACTGCCCAAAGGAGGAATGTTACTGAATGACATCTAACTTAAGAACATCAACAGAGAATGACAGTGGCCGTGAAAGAAAACAAGATGTATGTGTAAAAATTCAACCGTTACTAGTGTATGCTAACAATAATGGTCTATACAAAAGTAAACTGTGTGTATCTGAATAAATTATACTTCTCCATTAATAGAGGAGTTCTGTGTAGGGAAGGTAGTGAAAAATGTCTACTCCCTTCGTTTTGGGTAATCAGGTAATCGGATTTTGAAGTGTTTCTTCGCTAGAGAAGAAATCAGAATCAGATTTTGAAGAATTCCACCTCAGGAAATGGTTACAGAGTATGTGGTTTCAGAGTCTTAAGTTTCCAAGAGTAAGTGGAATTGGTTCTGGTTGGGACTGTCTGGCAGGAGGATGTAGATGAGTATGTAAGTCAATGGCGGTAACTTCTGGGCTCAAGCAGGGGGTTAGTTTTCTGTGTTGCTGATGAAGAGCAGGGAGACAGATGCTGCTCTGTTTTTGACAAATGCTCTGACCTGGTTAAATCAGCAGTGAGGCTTCAGATATATTTCCATCAGTTGTTAAGAGCTCTTTCTGCAAGAAAAGACCCCTCTTTGAAGTGAATGTTAGGGCAGGGTGTTCCCTGTGGTATCTGTGAGCCTGCAGAGAATTTAATTTATTCCGCTGGTTACTTTGAGCTTCACAGTGTAAGTGCTGTTGTTAAACAAATGAATTTAAATTGTTCTGAATAATGCAGTAGTTCACAGGGGTTGCTTTGTCCGAATAGTTTTGTAGCCAAAAGGCCAGTTCTATTCTCAATGATGGTTTCATCGTTGGAAAGGGGTACCTCAAAATACAATACTTCTGTAAGGTATCTACCCTGTTCTGGCTTTGCAAGATCACAGAGCGTGACTGTGAAACCTTATTCTTCTCTTTGTAGGTCTGCTGCAATCTTACTTTCTGATTAAATTGTTCCTAATGCAGATGCGTGTTTGTGTCTCAGAGCAGGCGCTTCTGGGCCATTTCTTTGTCTGTCTGTCTGGGAGGCTTCCTATGGGGAAACAAGTACTTACTTTCATATATATATGTAACTTACACAGCAGCATTTACCCAAGTAAATTGTAGGTTAAATTTATTTATTTTTTAATTAGTGGAATGGCATCTTCAGGTAGGGCCTTTCCTTGCTGCCACATGGTATGCAGAGGAACTGTGGAAAGGCATTGGAGGCACTGCTTCATAACTTGTATCCATGCTATACTGAACCACGTTATATCAGTTACAGCTTTTGTCCTTGTTCCAATACAAGGATGCCTAGAATTGTACACAAGATTTTTTGAGGATCTTAACCTCAAGGCAGAGTTGATGCTGCTCTTGTCAAAAGTGCTCTGCATCTCCTAGTATAACTAGCAATTATGGGGACTTAGTGTTTAGATCACAGAGGCAGTAACTCAATCATAAGATTTTTACATTATTTGTTCTCGGAGTTGAGACACTGAAAAATTGTAACATAGAGGTCATTAAACTGAGAGGGCGTAAGGCTTACAATATTCATCAAACCGGCTATTTGGGGATTTACCAACAAAAAGAATGCTTTCACTGTGTTTATCCTGATTTCTCTGACTAATTTCAGACACTTATCTTTATTTATAAGTTCCCTAAAGTTTCAGATATTTTTAACATTCATCCCATTATGTATAGCTTTCACTGTGATCATTTAAGGACATTGTTCATGGTTGGCTGATATAGACCATGAAATGTAATTGTATATACCCCTAAGCAAATAAGCAAATTACTTCCTTTTGGGAAAAGATTTCTCATCCATCTGTTTTCTTTCAGAGGGGGAATTTGAGTTTCTATACATGATGTAGATGAGAACAGGACTGCTTAGATGATATCACTTTTCATGTGTTTATGTTGTTCCAATTTTTGTGTCACTGAATTATTCCTCCTGAAATATTACATGTTAGTACTGTTTTGTGCAGAAGTAGAGGAGGGAATGACTTTGTACTGTCGTCTTGGATGCTGTTTCCAAGCCTAGATGAAAACTCGTGAAATGGGGCAGAAAATAGTTCTAGTAGTTCCAATGGGAACTTTTGGTCCAGTAAAATCTAAGTCTAAAAATTCAAAGTAAAATGCTAGCACTTGTTACATGAGGTGCCCTTTGAAAACAAGAAGAGAAGGAGAGATTAAATAAGAAAAGAAATAAAACCAATGCAATGTAAGGAGCCTTTTGTAGGTCCACAAATGAAAAAAAAAAAAAAACCTCCTTTCCTTGAACTGTTAAGTTCTCAATTTAGCATATTGTCGGAGCACTTCCAAATTGGAAAAATTACAAAGAAAATACGCTTAAGTAATAGCCATGAATATCACACTAAAAATGCCATTTCTTAATAAAAAATGCCATTTCTTAGTATATGCAGAGTGTCTCGCAAATAGTAAATGCATCAAAGACATTGTTAAATACACTTTTATAAAGTATAAGTCACTGTATCAAGTAAATTCTGAACGTCAAAGCATAGAAACGAAGGCTGAGAACATCACTGTATCATTCTGTATCCCTTTTAGGTATGAAACCAATGTTGGTTCCAGCTATATTTGATACAATAGAGAAGACATGGGGCCTGAGTCATCACATGACGGGTAGATATTCTGTTTTTCAAATTTGGAGGAATAGGAATCCCAGCTTACTATTAAAAATGATGAATAAAGTGATAAAATTTTTAATAGTATTACAGTTTTTAAATATCAATCATATTGATATTTACAGAAACATGTATAAAAAGTTATTCCTAATTCCAGTTCAAGTGAAAAACAAAATGCTGATGGCTTTTTCTCCATCATCTGCTTTTTCCATTAGTCAGGTACCTTGGCCTCTCCAGCTATAACTTGTACTCAATTCTGGTGTTATCACCTTAGTGATATCACTTTAATTATCACTTTAGTTCCGTTTTCAGCTATATTAAATAGCAAAGCATTGTTCATGCTATTGCTCAGTAGTACAATAGGATATAGCCATCCAGCAAGTCCTGATCTGAAGTTTTATATCCACACCTCTTCTAATATAATGTTCTCTCATACATTGTATTACTGGGTTTTGTTGTTGTTTGTTGTTTTGTTTTTTTTTCTGCTGGTCATGAAGCACGTCCACCTCATTCAATGCATTAACATTTACCAGTTGTGGTCTTGATTCTGCATTTGGCAAGTGGTATGTTTGGAGCTGCTCCAGTCTGCAGGTAACGTTTAGAAACTAGGCATTTATACTTACGTCTTTACATAATTTTTTTACAGACCCTTTCTTTTGGATAGTTGTCACTGAATATTATACAAAATAGCTTAGAATCCTTCCTGTATCTGACAGCTGCTGAGATGTTTTATGTGCTTTTATGTTTAGCTCACAAGAGATCTTGGCCTGAAAAACACAACTACTTTAAAAGTCCTCTTCTCATTTGGAAATTTAAGTTTTGGCTCTTTAATTTTTAAAATTATTTTATACTTTTAGCATTCTGCATATATTTAGTTATTTTTTCAAGTTCCCACTGAATAACAGAGTTCAAATAAAAATAGTAATATTATTAATAATGGAGCAGGTATCATTACACCCTAACCAATTTGTAGTTTATCCAGTATTTGTGAGTAGATGGAGGGGAGAGGAATAAACTTATTCCCTTAAAGGCTATTTAAAGTCTTAGCCCAAAAGCTGTGACTTAATAAATTTAGCGTGCTTTCATTTCTTGCTGGTTTAGAAATCATTGAATAATATGTAAGAAAATACTAATTTTCTTAATAGGTAAGCTGACAGCAAGTGAGGAATGGAAAGAAGGGATTTAGTTTGATGCTGTAGAATACCCCTTTCTAGAAAATATATGAATGCAGTGCAGTGGTCTGTTCCAGTGTTCATGCCAGGTTTTGGCATGAAATTGTGCTTAAGAAAGAGAGAAGACAGAGGTAAAAGGTACTGTTTTAGTCATTCGATGCTGTCTCAGCACATGGAAGGGGGAAGAAGCTGGGTTTAATTTCCATGCCTTTTCAACAAGTATATACATGATTGTCAAAGCTTCTAAACTAACGCAGGTCAGTAAATAAGGCAATTTATGTCAGCAAATGGTGTAATCAGACTAAGTGATTTTCTTAATGGAATCATTTCAGAAAGGGAATCTTAAGAGATTTTAATGAGCTGTTTCAACACAGAACAAATTTTTTTCCCAAGGGTCCTAAAACCTGACCTACTGCCTTCCGAAATACGGAATTTAATATTTGTAGTAATGTAGAATTGCAAAGAAGAGACAGGATAAGTCAAATATAATGACTAACTTCTCTCCGTTTTCGATATATTCTTATACAAGGTGATATATAGAAATAATAAACTCTGAAAATGCCAGGCCTGTCCTATCCATTCGTCGTTCCTTTTGTTGACTTCCTTTTTATTTTATTTTCTAGTTACAGCTTACTAACTGAAGGAACTGTTTAGCAGATAATGATATTAGGAATATTATTTTACCATTTTTAGTGAAACTTGGAAATGAAAATTTGGTAGTCACTACATTACCAAACAGCAGTGCCAGAATTAGTGTAAGAACTGGGGGTATGACCATTGTGTTGTCCTCAGTTAGCAAAAATCAGTGAGTATGAATGGCTGTTAATCTGTATTTGCCTGCTATAAATACATGTTCTAGATTGATTCTTCATATTCTTTCTACCCCATAGAATTTTTCTTCTTTATAGTGAAGCCATAGATGTATTATATAGCTTATGAAATAGGGAGTTTTAAGTATAGTTATCGAAAGCTTGTGAAGTGGTTTTGCACTAAACAACAAAAATAAATTTGTGTCCGTTTTCTCCTTCCCCCCAAAAGTCTTAAGACAGATGTTCATTCTTTCTGAGCAAGATGTCCTGTATCCTTGGGAAGATTTGGGAAGATGACGTTTTCTTTTTAATTCTCATCTCTGCTCAGCCTGCTTTATTCTCATGTTCCCAGACCATACTAGGCTAGATGCAGGGAACTGAAAACACTAAACAAGATGCCAACATGACAACATATGCGTCAATAGTTTAAAAAAAAAAAAAAATCTTTAAAATAGTAAAATAGTAGCAGTTATAGTCTTGTTCTGAAATTTCAGGCCAAACTTCATGTTTCACAAAACTCCCCAGCTGCCTAATAAACGTGTAACATGACAGACTGAACTGGTGTACAAAATCCACGTTTCCAGGAGACCTTAGGTAATTTTATAACTGGCAGGAACCTGATTAAAATCAACTTGGATTTTAGCTATTGTCTGATTCACAGAACCTTAATGCATGTGACAGCTGTTGAATCCCTGGGAACATCAGAGTGAACCCACATACAGCATCTAATTTCATCCTTCACAAGTACAATCACAAATACCGTCAGAAGTCCCTTTCTAACCACTTTTGAGAAGCATTCAGAAATGAGGTTTACATTCTTTGGTCATCTCCTTTCATACTGATAGCAACCTCCTTTGATAAAGCAGCTCTACTTTCAGGTTAGAAATACGTGAATGAATGAATTGAAAGTATAAACGAGGAAGGAAGAAAAAAAATATGAAGAAAGATGTGGGGGGAACCACTTATGGTGGAAGAAGCTTTTAACTTTTCCTAGCTGAGTTGGAGCAGTTATTTAACATGCTACTTTAATTTTCTGTCTTTATTTCTCCCATATGTAGCATCGTAGCATCAGAAGTCATATTTTAATAACTGAGTAACATGTTTGTTTCTAAAATTTAAGTAACCTCCTTTCAGTTTTTAAATGCTTTTTTTTTTCCCCCACTGTTGATCTGTTTTACATGAGAAGGGTATGAAACATTAATATTTTCTCATTTGAGTTTGAATTATACCCATTTGGGTCTACTGCTTTATAGTTTAGGGAATCTTTATATGTCTGTATATGTTTATATAGACTTTTTGAAAAGAGCAGTTTTATGTTAGAGAGGTGCCAAAGTTGCCAGTCTAAGATGTGAATAAGTTAAAGATACTTTGCTACAGGAATATTGAGACAGTATGGATGTATTCAGAAATAAAGTTCTGTGATTGCCTATGCATAATTAAGAAAACTGATGTAATCGGTGTTAAATGAAATGGGCTTTATTGTGTAACACAGCTGTAAGGAGGAAAATAACACAAGTTTTGTATTAAAGGAATAAACATGCTGCCTTTAATGTGAGGTAATTGTTGTATTCTGCTATTACAGAATTAGGTACCTGAAATGCCAAATTGCAATATGAACATAAAAGGCAATACTGTTTTTAAAAAGAAAATAAGTGTAATGTCCCTGAGTAGGTAGTATTTTCTGCATACGTACACAGATTCCCTAAAATACTGCTTAGCAGCACAAAATAGCAGTGGTCACATGATGTTCTTAATATATTGTTGTCTTAATTACTTTCTAAAACTCATACTTTTCACATGTAAAGCCATAAGGTGTTAGTCAGTAATTAGCCAAGTTAATAATTGTCTTTTAGAAACATTTTTGTCATATTTGAATTACAAAATAATCAATCTCACAATCACACCCACTTTCAAAAACATTTCATGATTCTGGGTTGAAGCAAACCAGGGCATTTTCATCTTCCCAAGGATGAATTACATGGTTTAAGTGGCAAACTGAATACCTGAAACTGGTTTCTAACATGAAGTGAGGCTCCCAGTACTTTGAGTATTTAAGAAGAATTGAATTTCTGAGGTACATCTTCGAACTGTGCCATTGCATGTTCCTGTCATACCTGTTCACCTCCCACCTACTTAGTGCAATTTTCAAATAGAGTTAGTATATTAATGCTCACCAAGGGTCGTATTGCAAGTGCTTCATGTCTGCAGCCTGAAATGGTACTAGATACAGAAATACTATTTCATATAGATTTTTTTTAAAAGTTGGCAGCTAGCATGATAATTAAAAACTACAATTCATTTTGAGTAAACTTTGTTGTGAAGTTTTTGCATGTTGTCAACCATGAAACTTGACCACTTCCAGTTTGGTTCCTCTTAGGAGTGAAGATTATTTTTTTCGTTGTTGAGGACAGAATATGATACTATTAAATAACAAAAAGTAAGGAAAAGCTGCCCTTTTCGATTAAACTTGAGAAGGTGGAGGTAATATTTAATTTAGTAATTAAATAAGAATTCCAGGAAACTAAAACTTATCCACTCCTGTTCTGTAATTCCAGTACCACACTCTTGCTCTCAAAACACAGGCTTTGTTCTGTGTTAGTGAGAAAGACAAGTTGGTAATTGAAATAAATAAAAGTGAACGCTATATAACCACTCTTCATTGTTTTATGGTAATCTCTTGTAATACATGCTTCAAAACAAGGAACATGGATTTCCTGCCCCCTTTCCACCTCCTACCCCCCCTTTTTTTTTAATGTGGCAGCAGTTGCGTTCTTGGGATGTTGTTGAACATGTTGTTGAGGAACTGAAGCTCCTCATTCTATACTTTGGAGCAGTGTCTAATTCGAAAAGTATTCTGGTCATGTGTGAAAGACCTATGCATCCAAATGGTGATACAGTTACAGAGTACGTTAGTAGGACCATATGAAATTTCTTTTCTTTTTCAAAAGATAATCTCTAAGAGAACCTTAATCACAATTAAAATCAGATTTCTTTATGAAATGCCTCCACAGCGAGATTAAGTGAACGAGATTCTTCCTCTAGGCCATGCATCAGGTGCCATTATAGTCTCACAGTATTAGGATAGACCTGACTTTCTTTTTATTTCCCATAGTGTTAAAACCTCCTTTTTTGTGTTTCCAATGGTATGCTGGGTTGAACAGACAGATATTGGATTTTATCCAGTTTAACTTGTCTCTGGAGTCCTACCCAGAGTAAAAACAGAACAGGACCCGGGTGTTTTTTGACATGGTAGGGATAGTTTTGTTATCGGGATCTCAGTCCAGAGTCCCGACCACTACATGTGGACCAAAACCAGCGATTAAACTATCAGCTCCATCCACACTCAAAAATTTTTTCAACACTGATGTGTGGATAGCTGTCTTTGGATAAGAATTTTCAAGCTTTGTACTTAAGTTCAAATAACAATTGTCACTTGCCAGGGCATTGTATTTTTATATTTGAATCAGTAATGGAAGCATTCAGCTTGAAGCTATTGGGTTAAAATTAAGAGGAAATGGTGACCACTCTGAAAAAGTAATTTATACAATAAGATTGTTACACATCTCTAAGTACATGTTCAGTGTCTCATAAAGACCAGGTGAAATTGTAAGATGAGAACCATAATTCTAGAACTTGTTAGAATTATAAACTAGATTGGAAAGAACTGCTAGAGGTTTTAGGATTAAGCTCCCTGCTCAGAGCAGGTCTTGCCCAGAGCGGATTGCTCAGGGTCTTGTCCAGTTGTGTTTTGAATATCTCTGCAGCCTTGCTGGGCAGCCTGTTCCAATGTTCGACTTCCTTCATCATGGGGGGAAAAAAAAAATGAATTATAATACCTAATCTAAGTCTCCTGTTTTGTGATTTGTACCCATTGGCGCTTGTCCTCTCTGTACATTGCACAGTCTGGCCCCGTCTTCCCTATTGTCCTAGTAGGTAGTTGAAGATAGCAATGATCCTCCTGTTAACCTTTTCGAAGACTTAAGAAATCCAGTCCCCTCAGCCCCTTCTCCTATATTACATTCTTTCCCCACGCCAGTCGTTTTGGTTGCCCTTCTCTGGAGTTCTCCAGTATGTCAACATCTTGTGGTCAGGAGCCCAAACCCGTTCCTTGTATCCCAGGTGGAATCTCAGAGGTATAGTGGAAGAATCACTTTCTCCAGCTACTTACAACCTTCCTCCTAATACAGCCTTCCTTGACACAAGGATGTGCTGCTGACTGATAGACAATTTGTTGTCCAAAAGAACTCCCAAGATACCATGGCCTAACTTTCTGAAAAATTTATTTCATTTTATCTTTGAGGGAAAGAAAGTAGTAAAGTAGTATGATGTTTTGTCAGATTTTGCTATAGGGTGAATGGGCTTCCAAGCCAAGGCACATTGTGGAAGAGCAAACCAGACAAAGCCTGTCTTTCAGCAAGTTGTCTCCTAGACAACCTTAAATGTTTTTTCTTCTTTTCCTTTCCTTTTCTCTCTTGCACCTCTCTTTCTACTTCTCCACACACACGGATACGTGCTATGGTAGCCCACCACTTAATCCCCTGCAAGGGTGCACGTGAGGAGAGTCAGGCATGGATTCACAAGTCTGAGCTTGTGCCTGCAGTAGTTGACAGCCGTCTACCTTCTGCCAAACGCAGTCACTAACAGCAGCGTCTGCCTTCTGTCTTGCTGGGAACACAAACTTGTGCAATTCCTCTCTGCCTGGACTCCAGTTTCAACAACCAGTCTTGAGACTCCAGCCCTTCTGTCAAATAAAATTGAAGTTGAGCAATGCATCCAGAAGTCAACTAGAGATACGGGAATTGGTTTCAGATCCCATCAGCCTTGTTTTCTTAGGAAACAATTTTGGAAAAGTTGCTGTTTTGAAAGCCAATGATTACAGCATTGAAAAAGACACTGTTTTGTCTGTAATACAAGATTCCAAAATACAAGATACAAAATAATCTTGGTTCTTGCATATCCGATTAAATAGTTAATAAATTACCAGTGTTTCTGTATTGTTTTCAGGCAAATTTTTAAGAAAAGAATTAGTGCTATAGTATGTAATTCTTCCATGTATCACTCAACAGTGGTATGTGTGGAACTGTGAAGTGGGCCATATGCAAACATTTCATTTTCAGGGGCAGCAGGTCTTTCAGCAAGGGGTCTTTGTAAAAATTCATAGCCAGAATGTCAGTGTGGCTTATTCATTATGTTATGGTTTTGATTTGTAAAATGAAAACTTCTGGAATGTTTTCATTAAAACTTATGAAGAGTATTTTTTGCCTCTGAGGGTAAACATGGGATCTTAAAATAACTGGTACCGCTGATGAGAACAACTTTTCAAAGTAATACAAAATGACTTGTTTGTGAATCATAAGAGCCAACAAGTGAAATGTGATTTTTGGGACATGTTGTACTTAATATTGCAAATAATTATTACAGTTAACTGTTGATGGAATTCCCTTATATGGAACTTTCAATGCATGGGATACATCAAAATACAATTCATAAGGCTGGGGGTGTGTGTTTTGGCACATATGATGGAGTATCAACTTGGGCAGCTGAAGTATGTTTTCATTAAATGTTTGTCACGTTTTCAATTTTGCTGCTTGAGGGAGGTACGGGTTTGTTTTGGGGGGAGCAAGAGGGGCGTTGGCTAGATAGAAACGTATGGACTGGCTGAGCTCTCTAGTTTTTCTGGATAGTGGATATATTCAAAGTTAGGGGATGCATGGGGTTTGTATATACACAGCTAAAATCTTGGAATTTTAATTATTTATGGACCAACAGTCTCAGAGGTTAGAACAGTTTGGGGTTCCACACTCCCTACAGATGTATTTTATTTACTTTTTCCTTTTTTAAAGAATTAATTTTAATCTTTTGTAGGGTTTTTCAAACATAAGAATTTTTTCTAATCTTTTTGCTTCTTAAGTCTCTTACCAGCTTAAAAAAAAGTTTAAGCATAGGCAACTATGAAGATACTGTTAAAGTGTTGATTTTCTGTAAGTGCTCTAGTTGTCATTTATTTACACAATCACTAATATTCTTCATCAGTGTTTTTGTTCCAAATCAGTCATATTTAGACCCTTAAAATTGCATTTTGATGATACAGGATTAATATAACAATTTAGCTTTTATTTTTCCAGTCTGTTAAGCAGGTACTGTAGAATTTGTTCTCACCGGGAGAGACTAAAAGTATGAAGGGACTTCTCCTGAATTAGTGTCTTCTGTAGGCTTCCTACCTTGGAGCACTCAGATACAGGGTGATGGAGAAGTTGCATGTAGCTCGGGGAGATGTGCAGTCCTAGTTCCTCTGCAGGCCAGCCTACTTCTGATATAAATGAAGATGGGTCCAGAAGTCCAGTCACAGTGAGATGCGGTACTTGTGCAGCAAGAGGCCCAGTAGGCTGGAGCCTGGAATTGACTTGGTCCTGGTAAGGACTTTTCACGTCTTAAGAGCTAGGAGGCTTCCAGCAGACGTGATTTATTGGATTAATCTGCATTAGGGACTTAGCATGCTTGAGAGTTTTCTTTTAGGGGAAAATTCCCATTGCATTGATCCTTTGAATCCTGCAGCATGTAACCAAGTGTCCAACAGATGTGCTGAAAGCTTTCTCTAGCTGCGGAGCCCATGCTGAAGTTGCACATTGGGATGCTGCTTTTCAGAGAGCCTTGCCTGTGGGGTGGACACGAGCAGCTGGCTTTGCTTCCGCACAGTGTGCATCTAGGGCTGGCATCTGGCCCAAACTTTATTACCACTTAAGTTGCAGTACGGGTACCCTGTAATAGATGACAGCAGATTGAACCCTGATCCTTCCATACAGGCACCGCACTGCTCGGTAATGTAGATTTTTTGCGTGGTGTCAAGCAGCAGGAGAGCAGGCTTTAGGAGAGAAAGTATGATGGGGTGGTGTTCTAGTAGCGCCTTGGCTGGCAGCTCAGATATCTCCTCCTAACTTCTGTATACTATCCTTCTTAAGACCAAACACTGGCTGTCCCATGTACAGAAATCAGGGGAACTCTAACCCATGATTGTATGCACCTGCTGCCAGTAATAGCTGTATCTCTCATGTCTGCAAAATAAAACTTGCTTGATATTTTAAAATGTGTGTTGTGTCGCATGTTACCCCTTTTTGTGTATTCCAGGCAGCTGGCTTTCATTCAGGAAAGTTTTTTAGGCATGTGCCGGATACTGTTAGGTGTATACTTAAAATTCTTGGCTGATTTGGAGTCAGCTATTAAGAGAAAATGGATAAGAGTGGAATTCTGGTAAAATCTGTGATTTGCTACTGTTCTTTCCCTGAAGTAGTTTTTTTAATCTGTTCAAAGAACCATAGATCGCTATACATTTTTGAATTCTATGTTTTTCTGATTCACTGTTGCCGCATATAGGTATAATGAGTAGATATTGTGACTTTATCTTTTTAAAAGATCTGTCATCTTCAAAAAGTTGAGCTGAAACTAGAAATAAAAAGATTGTATACTTTTTAAAACACTTTTTGATTTGTAAAAACGAATAAATTTACTCAATACAATATGAAGAAACAGTTTTGATGTTTACTGTTGCTTAGAGGAAAGCCAACTTTTTGTTTGTTTTCCTGTTCATAGCAAAGCAGGTAGCATTCATTTCTACTTTGACAGGAAGCAAAACTGTAGGGGGGCATTGTCAAATGCAGCGTTTCCTTAGTAAGTTTTTCATTTCCCTTTCTGTGTGAAAAATAACATACATGATCATAACTTTTAAGAGGAGATGTAGGACTTGAGGTACTCCTAGTGAGCAGTTATTTGGTGTTTTATGTTCCATTTTAATCTCAGGTTTTGGTACCTTTTTAAGCTAAACGGTGTGTTGAGTATGGTGCATTTCTTACCCTTTTTATCGCTTTTTATTTCTCACGAATAGCTTACCAGTTTTACTTTTTTTCATAATGTTTTTGGCATAAAACCAGAGGAATATGCTTTTTGCCATTTTACGATAGTAGAGAAAATGTCTCCTGTGTATGAGTTTTGGAAAGCAAAACTGTATTTGAGATGAAACGCCCATAAATAAAAGCATTACAACAGCTACTATTGGAACCATATTTTTTTCATGCAACTAACAAGTTTGTGTTCTGCCAGCCTGTGAAGTAGACTTCAAAACATTGTCTTGCAGCTTTCTATCTAAATAATTTTTATCTTTTTTTAATGCATGCGTGCATAGTACACTCACTAAATTCCTCTGCTACTTGTTTGTGTTTTCGGATATGAAGAATAATACTATAAATCTAAATCTCTATTTAATACACAGACTCCAAGTAGTTTTTCTGTGCCATGACATCTGCATAAAAAATTACGTAAGCATTGTCTAGAAGTTTAATGGTCTGTAACATATTTCTTGATAGCTTTAAGTCACTATCAGCAATATTTTCAAAGTACCTTCAGTTATTCTTCTCTTGTATTTAATTTGCATTCATTTAAGGTCCAAACCTATGTAGTATAGCTAAATTTTTCCTTAGTAATCTGTATCTGAATCAAGAATATCCTGAAAGTTTTATTTTTCTTTTTTTTTCTCCAAAGGATATGGCCCTTGTTGCTCCTGAAGCGCCTTCAGAACAAGCTAGGAGGGTCTTCCAAACATACGACCCTGAGGGTAAGGGCTGTACGTCTTGCTGAAGTGTGATTTTTGGATTGAAATGCATTCATTCGGTAGAGACAAATTTCAAGGAGTAACGAATGCTGCATTCTGTGGTGTATCTCTTAAAAATAAAAAGGATTATTATTTTATAAAACTTGTTCTAAATACTGCACTTTCAAATCCATTGTGCTTTCTATGTCAGGGTAATACGCTGTTTATTCCCACACTGATTAATAGACAAATAAAGTACTTAGTACTTAAGACAAGAAATTTTTAATACGGCATTCAATCTATAAGTGGAATAAATAAATTTTCGAAAACTTTTTGTAGCAAAGGAAATTGAGTACAACATAGTGTAACAGGAGTTAGAGTTCTTAGAGCATATGCTTTTTAACCTCGTAATATTGTTTGTAATTAACAGAAGGCTTACATATAATTTGCTTTCTCTTATATTAATCTTTCATAAAATAACTGAGCTGCTATGATTGCATTTGTCATTGGAAACTGCTTTTAAACGTATATGGCACAAAACGAAAAATTTCTTATGTTTTGAAAAACAAATCGTGTAACATTCAGTCATGATTTTAACTGTTTAAAAACAAAAAAAATGAGCAATTATTACCCCACATATCAAGTGGAGATTGCTATAGGGACTGAATTCTTAGCAAGAATTAAGCTTTTAAGTGTATGAATGACAAACCTACAGTTTCTGTATTGCATTCTTTTAAAGTGGGAGCGAAGTGTTTGAAAACTGTTCCTTCTAGAACCCCACCATTTGTTTTTAAGTTTTAGAGATAAAGATATGTGATATTTTTTAGTAAATTCTGTGTTCCTGTAAAGCATTTTGTTTCTTTTCCTAATGAGCTTTGTTACTTCTTTAGATAATGGCTTTATACCTGACACTCTCCTAGAAGATGTAATGAAGGCTCTGGACCTTGTTTCAGATCCTGAATAGTAAGTATAATGAAATTTCAGAATACAGAAGTATCATTTAGCCACATACTAATTACTGTTTTTTTCTGGATTTTTTTTTCTAGACTGTACTCTGGGCACAGGATGTTATTTTGAAGTGCCTAAGTCAGCTTTCAGTGAAATGGAAGGGGGGATGAATTAGAATTAAAGTCTCTCTAACTTTGGTAGTGATAACTAGAAGCCAAAAAAAAAAAAAACAAACCACCACCAACCAAAAAAAAAAACCACTACTGTCATTACTATGTGTTGAGGAGACGGTCATTTTTGAGTATATTCCCATACGTTGACTAGGGTGAAACTGTGTGACAAAAAAGATAAATCACTAAGGCACGTGAAGGCGGTTTTGCCTGATCTGTGTACAGAGTTTAAAGCTGAAACTGCTTCACTTGCATTTTTGTTCCAGCAGCACATGGTATCTTCTGTTTATAACTGACATTTATTTCCAGAAATGGCACATTTCCAGGATTAGAGTCAAAACTACTAAGTGAAAAAGGTAGTTTACTTTAGATGTTATATGGACTGACAGGACTAATATTCAGTGGCAGCAGTTAAACTTCAGTTTCTAATCATGTCTTGACACTAAATGTTTAAGCCAGGAAGGAGAGCTATGTGCTTAATATTTTTATTTTTATTTTTTTACATCTTCAAAAGATGGTTCTGCTCTTTCATGAGCATATGTTCTAGCCTATTATAGTCTAAATCAGTTGTTCCTGTAAAATGGCTGTGGAGGCTGCAAGTGGATTTACCACAGACGTGAAATTTATTGATGTCATTTTCTGTCTTCCAAATGTTACAAACTACAGCAAAGATTACTGAGCTGGAGAGGAAGAGTGAAAATTGGAATCAAAAGACACCCAGGAAACTAAAACCAAAGGAAAGACGAGACAAAAATACTAGTATTTGTGTCATGTTAGTAAATGGTGCAATTTGCAAAAGTTTCTTTTTAAAGGGTAAAAAAGCCTTCATTTAAAAGGTCTGAGAAACTTTGTTTGGGCCTTCTGTCCTGTTGCATCAATAAGTCTGCAGAAATACCCTTTCTGCATCGAGCAGTTTTTTCATTCGGCTGCTTGGCCTTCAGGGCATCTGTGGCATAACCCTGGCCTATGTCATTGTGCTTAGCACATCAAACATAAACTGATGTAGGATGACAGTCAGACAGCCTGCTATATGGGAAAGACCTCACTGGAGATCAAACTATGGAATATTTTGTCTTGAAACATCTCTTCTTAAATAAAAATTTTGTCTAACATTACTGTCTTGAGGACCTATTCTATTTTGTTTCTAGTTGCCCTGTCCATTTAATGTGGAACAAAAGTGTAAATAACACATTTCAAATTACATACAGACCTTTCTGTTCTGTTTTTGTTGTTGTTGTTAAAGTAAAATTAAAGGCATTGCTTCCAAGAGTGATATTTGCACTTTTAAGTTTGAGAACTAAATAGAAATTGGTTGTGATCATCTTATCTAATGCTTTAAGCTTTTTGGAATCTCAGGGTGAGTAACGAAAGACTATCATTGGCATGTGAGAGGTTTCTAAATTCAGGATTTTCATAAAAATAAATACAGAATTATGTTCATTGTTACTCACTGTACAAGAATAAGGTGTCATCAAACTGGATTAGCAGGTAGCAGTTGCAAAACATAGGATGCTTATTTACGGTTTCTTAAATTTAGTTTGAGTGGAGTTGATTAAATACAACAAGTGTGTATGGGTTCAAAGCCAATTAGGCACGTGCATGGAAATTTCAAAAAAATACCAATCTCTGTGTTTAGATACAGCCTCTCACTGAAGATGTCTTGAAGCAGCAGACTGCTGGAAACGGGGAGGGTAAACTAAGGGTATCACTGTATGCTTGCCCTCTTGTACTCTATTGTAAGCATCCACTACTGACCGGTGTTAGAAACAGTACACAGGCAAGGCAGTCTGTTGGTTTGCTCCAATGAGGACATTCTCCTGTATGGTACAACTTGTAACTTAGACAAAAGGATAGGATAAATATAAATAAATGTTTAAACAATCTGATGTCTGTAGAATATGATGGTTAAGTAGAAGCATAAAGGTATAACTGACATTTGTTCGTAGTGACCCAAAATTACACCATATTCATGTAGAAAGGCTTTCAGATTATTCCAGTGTACTATTAATAAATGCATTATTTTTTTGGCTTCTTTGTTATCAAGGGCACAACGTATACATGAAATGTTAAGCTTAGTTTTATTTCAGTGTGCTTAGTACATCCTGGAGGCTTTTCAAGTCTCTGTTTCAAAACAGGTTGTTCGGCAGTTGCGGAGCTGTGTTTGAGAGATGACTGTTTTATGTATAGCTCAAGAATGCTTACAAGACAGCAAAATGCCTTTTGGGCTATAAACCTAGTTTTAGATTATATGGGTTTCAAATTACTTTACCAAATATGGTGGTCCTTCAGAATTATCACTTATTTAATTTAAAATAACAGATTATTTTTACTTAAAAATAACTGTGTTTTGGCAACTTGCATGCCATTCTGGTGCATTTTGTCACTTAGGATTAAAAATAGAATAGTATTGATATACTTGGCAGCCAGCACTGTGGTAGCCGAGCGTAATTTAGTCATGCAGGAGTAAAGACGTCTTACTCATACTTTTATATCCGATGTTTTTGTCATAGTGTAAACCTCATGAAGACCAAATTAGACCCAGAAGGGCTGGGCATCATATTACTGGGTCCTTTTCTGCAAGAATTTTTCCCTGAGCAGGTAATCAATATAGCTTCATTGCTGCAGAGCACTGTCTCTTTAACTTGTCTTTGAGGGTCATAAAGCACTTTGATTAATATCATAAAGATATTTTCAATAATAAGTATTGCATTCATTTGGCAGGTATGACCAGTAAATAACTTCTTGCATTGCATAGCAAACCGTAGACTTCCATTTTGCATAAGGTATCTCTGATTTTGTCAGCTTTACACTGGAAGAAAGGTCCCTTGTAGTGACAATTCCAAAAATTAAGTTCTGGAAATATATAATTATGTTGCATATGAAATTGAACCACTTCCCTAGCCAGAAAAGGAAGTTCATCTGAGTTTGTTTTTTCTGAGAATGAAATGATGGTCTGTTTCTATCAATATTACAAATGTCTGCTATAATTGCTACCCAAATAGGAAAAGATTGCAACATATGTAAAACTATGCATCTCTAATCATGTAAACAGTATAACAAGAAGTCATTACAGATTTATGTTTCGTATGTGTGGAAGTCAGTATCTGCCAGGGTAATGAAACAGATTGAGAGCTTGAAAGTAATTTTGCATATATTCATTAAGAAAGCACCACTGCGCTGAAGCATGTGTTAACCCAGCACTGCTGCCCGCCTCTCTCTTTGGCCTGGGTCACATTCTCCTGCTGTCATGCTGCCTTCCTCCTGCCATGAGGAACATCTTTGTACAGATGTATGTTAAACCAGAACAGGCAGCTGGTCCAGACGAGAGCAGTCTCAAATGTTCGTATTGGCAGAAGAGAGAGGGTTTTCCCAGGGATGGAAAGATACAATGGTGGAGGCAAGAGAAGGGCTGGGAGGAGTAATCCTTTGGAGGCTTTTGTGGTTTAACATATAATTGACGCTGTGGCTTAATTTTTACAACCAAGGTAACGTGAAACTAGTATTTTTAAAATACCTTCAGGAAGACTCTTTTTGTTAGAGTTGCACAGAGTATTACACCCAAACAGTACTGCGCTGTGAAACGAGATGGCCATTTAGAATGCACTGCCAAAGATGGTAGTGACTGAATACATCATTAAGAGATGATTCAGCATCTGGAGGACAAAAGAGCAGTTAGTGTGCGTTTTCTTGGGATTTACAGAACTAGACACACGTTGTGTATTTGCCAGCTGTTTCGTCTTCCTTTCATTTGTACTTCCAGAAGTGGAAATATCTTTAAAAACGAATATAATTTAATCTTATTTTTTACAATTATATTGCACTTTTAAGTCTAGAAGATTCCAGTACTTAATTTTAGGTCTCAGATGCCTAAAATGGAGTTTAGAAAGCCAAAGTACCTATTCTATAACTGGCTGTACCTAAACTGTCCAGTACTGTGGGCCATAACTGGAGGGGAAAAAAAAGTCCTTGCTGGGGACTGCTGAACTTGTTGGCTGTTGCTGGATGCCATCTCTGACAGGCCAAAGGTAGCTGGAGAAGGAAGCATCAGGGAGTCCTGGGCAGATCCCCACCTTAGTCACCTGGCGAGCTGGTGGAGGAACTCTGTCAGCTGCAAGGGTGGAGGCCGCAAATCAGCGCCTGCCCATCAGCTAATTCCCTGTTGCCATGATTCCCTGCCACTCGGTTTTCCCTGAGCTGTAGAACTGGCTCTGGTACATAACATGGGGAATGTTACTGCCTAAAGAGTACAGTCTGAACAACCAGCACGTTTTGGACTGGGAGATGCCACTGTCAGTGAGTGACTTAATGCTGAGGGCACAGGTTGTCAAACCTACCCGTGTCTCTGGACTGAACAGCAGGAACCCTTCCTTACCCATACTGATGCCTAGTTCAGAATTCTTTGTTAAGGTAAAATTCTTTGGAAATTAAGAACAATGTCTTAAAGTAATGTGAGGAAATAGCAGATGCCAGCGATGGTTGAAATTGTTGATATTCCCCTTTACGTAATATATGAACACTTAGTGCTCAGGAGATCCCGATCAATTCCTTCTTTCCTGAGAAGGGATTCTCATTCTTACTCTCCTAGAAAGTACTAAACTCCACCTCAAGAGGAAGAAGGGATCTCAGCTTTCCTTTTCAAAGCTGTTGACTTAGAAAAATAGTCAAAAATCATTTAGACTGAGAGTGCAAGCATGACTCTTCAGTGGTTAGGTAGTCGCTTGGAGAGGGGAGTACTTGAACTCTCGTATGCCCTTTATTTGGGAAACAATTACTGCACAAAATTCTTAACATCTGTGGGACAGGAACTGGAAACCAGCACTTCTCTTCCTTCAGGATGAGCATACCTTTATCAGGGAAAAGAATGTGCCCTCTTACCTTCCCACCAAAGCGTAGTTTTATTTGTCTCTGTGAAGCAACTTCAGTAAGTTCCCTTCTCCACCCTCCCTTTGCTGCATAACCTCGCTTGCTGTGTGAGACCCATAGCATGGCACAGTTGTTGAGTCCTTCCAGAGAAGAAAAACGAACGGGGGCTTTCTGTAAACTGATGAATGTGCTGTAACCTGAGCAGATGTGTCCTCATTTCAGCCTTTATTGCCGTGTATTTTAAAAATGGGAAAAGCTTTTGTTTGGAGCCTGGACCAGTAGGTATAAAAGAGGTGATATTACGCCTAATTTGCATTTCCTAATTCAGTTACATGCAAAACGTTTCAGTCCTTTTAGGACTAAAGCACTTAAACACCTGGAGTGGTAAAGGTTGACAACTGCAGTCCATCTGTTAGGCATCAGCTGAACAGGTGTCCTCAGAATTAGTGTGCAGGTAGGCAGGCATGTAAAATAGAAATTTCTCTCTGCCTTTCAAACGGAGGGTTGGAGACTGGATCTGGTCCTTACTGAATATTTAACTTGGCAGTATCCAAACAGTTATAAATACACACAACTGTGGCTACTACCTGAGGTGTCTTAACTTTAAAGAGTAAGACAGTTTCTACATGCTGAGTATTGAAGGTGTGATTTAAAGTGTCCACATGAACACTGAAAATCATAAGTAGCTCTTGAAAATGTTGGGGGGGGTGTTGGAGGAGTTTAACTGTTAATTTAATGACATCTTTTAATAATTCGTGATGAGGAAAGCAAGATGAACAAAATCTTCAATATGTCACCTGAAAGAAAAAGAAAAATAGAAATGGTACACTCCTACAGTTTCCTTGAGCCTTCCAGTTTAAATGCTTTTGTCTGGTTGTAAAGAAAAGACACTCTTAAGGCACAGCGTATATATTACATGAAATTAACCATTTTCTTTCTACTAGGACTCCAGGGTTTCAGAGTCATTCACTGTTTACCATTACAACGGACTGAAACAATCCAACTATAATGAAAAGGTAAGATATAAGAAACAGAAATCTAATCTTAATAACAATTAGCCTACAAAGCTGACTCCCTGCCTTAAATTGTAGAACTGTAGTGGCAGACAAAATACTTCACACTGGCTTTTTCAAAAGTATTAATTTTTCTTACAAAGGGATATATTTGGAATCAGAAACTGCTTTGTGCTTATGATCATACTGTAGATAGTACAGTGAATAGGTTGGCTAGACTGCAGCTCTTCAGCTGTGCTTTTTGAGTAGAGATTTCATACCTCATTTCATTTAAAAATAAAAATAAATAATAAAAAGTTCTTCATGGATTTGATTCTTCTTTAGGAAAAAAAACGTTTTGAACAAACATAAGCTGACATATTTGGATTTGTTTTGACAGGTCATGTATGTAGAAGGCACAGCAGTTGTTATGGGCTTTGAAGAACCAATGCTACAGACTGATGACACTCCCGTAAAGCGCTGCTTGCAAACCAAATGGCCATATATAGAATTACTGTGGACCACAGATCGATCTCCTTCTTTAAACTGAATGAAACGTATAAACAACATGCTACTATCGGATGCTTGAATGGGGATAGACAAATTGGTATTTGCTCGGAAAGTGGTATACTTTGACTGTGTGAAGTTATACACTGGTGTCATTGATGAATTGTAAATAACGAATACAAACACTTTTTCAGTGTTAATTGGAATATTTAATTTTTTAATCAGATTGATTTCTATTATAATAGTTTGTCTTTTTTTGGCCACTGTAGTACTGTTAATGTGAGTTACCCTTAAAAAAGAAAATAAAAAATACTTATAAAGTCTTAACATTATTTTGCCATCTCATAAAGATTTGAAAAGTGTCTGATATTGCAGAATCTGCATATTAGATGTCAGATCTTTAAAACATAAGACATATTCAGCTTCTGAATCATATAGGCATGTTTTATTATTTAAATTATATTGGCTTACATTACAGTACCATAATGTGTGGACTAGACTGGCCTTTGCACTGGATATGTTTAAATGAGTTTAAACCTTCTGCAGTTTTTCCTAAAATCCAATCTTACCTAAGGAGCTTGCACAATGTGACATAATATGATACATTTCTAGGAATGTTAATAAGTATAACTCATAAATACTATTTCTTGGCAGTTGTATATTACTGTGGCTTAGTTATCAGGCATGTTAAAAGTGAACACAATCTGAGAAAAAATAGATGTATTAATATTTATTTGAATTTGTATAAAAAAATGTAAAAAAAGAAACACAGCAGAATTTCTTGTTCTATAATCTCTAAACTATTCAAACTTATATTGCCAAATACCTCTTCTCAATTTGTCCAAACAGCAGTGTAAGCCAGCGTTATTGTATGTGTTAAGTGCATGAGAACATCTGTTATTACATTATTATATTCCTTTATTTATTATCAACTTGTTAGCCCTAAAATAAATTTTTTTCCTTGAATCATGATGTGTTGTTTTTTTTTTATATATATATATATATATATATATATATTTGGTTTTAATGTGACTTGTTTACCACTTCTGTAAAATGATGAAAAGGGACCTTGCCTTTAGAAATGCCAGGTTTTGAGATGAACACATCTCAAGAGGGAGTTGGGGGAGGGGGGTAATTTATTGCATCTTAACTGACTGAAGAGCCAACAGGGCTGAAATTCGCATTCAGAACTATTTTACTTTTTAAAAATTGCATTCCTCTAGAATGATCATCATGCAGGAAGACAAACAGGCATGGTCAGAAATGGAACACGTAGGTTTGAGGTGAAATCCTTGTTGCACTGTAAAGTAGGTAGTAATGGCAGAAAGAGAACATCATTTGCATGACACTTGCAGATATGTTCTCTGCAGGGCTATAAAACGTATCTGTTAGTTTTTCATCTGGAAATGAGTGAACAGTGCAGGTCCAAATAGGACTTGTTTAAAAATGTAGCTCCTGCAATTAACATGACCATTACTGAATGCTAATCTGACAGCAGTGTATCTTAACTCTTTGAGGTTTGTTTAAAAAAAAAAAAAAGTCATCTCCAAAGTATTTTTTTAAAAAGATTCCTTAATCTGTGTGGTCTGGATGCTAAAAGACTTGTGCAACAATAGTATTGCTACTCAAAAGCATATAGACAACTTAAGAAATTAAGAGAATCTGTTCTAATATTTAACTGGACTACCTAGCAAGTCTGAAGCTTTGGTTTTCCTGAAATGCTCAGGCTTGATGGGTACTTGCTTTAGTTCGTTTGGGTAATTTAAGAAAAATGTTTTCAGACGGACTTTGAAGGTGAGAGTTCACTTCTCTTGCTCCTTCTGGATTCTAGTGTCTGTCTTGGTTTACAATACAGGGTCTCACAACAGAGCTTGCACTGAATCTGTTAGAATGAACAGGCTCTTTCAGTCCTGTGTCAGATATAAATTATTTTTCATCTCACAGGAAAAAAAAAATAGAAGCCCTGCTGCAATACTCTGTAGGAATTTAGCTGATGCCTCATGTAAAGGAACCCTTTTTCTTACACCTTTCTTTTTTCCTTCAAACTGGCTGGTTGTTTGAGGCCTAACTTGGATGTGTACTGAAGTTTGCAGTTAGATATTCTCAATAAATAAATAATGGAAAGATGTTTTCCTAAACTGTGCAAGGTAAGCAGCCGGTATAAATCCAAATGTGGCTATGCTTGTTATATTCCCCATGAAGACCCCTTAAAACAGTACATCACTTAAGTATTCACAGGGCATTTTGGCTTTTGAATACTTGTGTTGAAGTTCTTGGCTTTATCTTTCAGACAGTGCTAATTTCTATCTGATCCATCGGTGCGCTTTTTTTATTCTTTCTTCTCTTCCTTGTGAGGCTGAATTTAGGGCAAAGAAGCCCGAGCTGGGCCTAGATAGTGTATATAGGTGATGTGGGAATAAGATGTGGGTAGTGAAATGACAATGTCTGCACAACACTTGGTGAGCAGGAACAAGAACAGCCATTAGTGTAACACATGCCACGCTGCATTTGCTTTCCAGCTAGATGAGTGTCTACAGAGAGCTTGTGGCCAGTTAGTCTGGGTACTCGTTTGCACACTGAACTGCTTAACATATAGGATCAGGCGTGCTCTGGAGACTGTAGTTGTGGGTTTGCTGTATTATGCTGCAAGTCTGCTGACCACAATAGCCTGGAAAATGCTGGGTAAACAGTAAATGCATTCAGATTCCTCCCTGCAAGATCCCTACTGCTACACCCTTCAGTGTTCCGTGCACTAAGCAGTCTGCTTTCACGAGGATGGTAGGTTAGCTTGTTAGACTGGTTTACATTGATTTCATATGATTAACCTAGCTGACATTTATAAAATAAGGAAAAATCTATTCCCATGAGATGTCTTGAAAATAAGTTGTTTGTTTGTTTTCTTCATGGGCTATAAGCTTAGGTCACTGGAAAGCTTATTCTGCTCATTCTCAAATTAGCCTTAATGCTTTTCATATCTGAATTAATTTTGCTAAGATTTATAACTTGGACAGTGTTCACAGGGGTAAGATTCAAAACTTAACACTGAAAATCATTTGTTGGCATGTCATGCTGAATTCACGTCCCAGCAACTAGTGTCTGGGGGAAGAAGAAAGGTCTTGTGGTAGTAAAATTCTTAATTAGTCTAAGGGACTCTAGCAAACCTTAAAGTACAGCTCAATGAGTTTGCTAATTACTAATTGATTTGGCTACAAGCAAAAATTGTCAGGCGTTTTACTCCCAAATGCAGGAGAGCATCCGTACTTAGGTCAGAAGTACAGAATGAGCCCCCTGATGAACCTGATCGCTTTGTTGCTCTCAGACTTGGATGTGGGCTAAAATTCATCCTTTTCAGTTAGGAAGGACAAGCAGGTGTTCAGATTCAGTAGCTGGCAGTAGCAAGCTGTTAAGAAATGTATGCCTTGTGTAGGGCATGGTCGTCTTCTCATTTCATCCTCTTGCTTTGCGACAGCATAATCAGTACAAAATACTGTCTGCAATGGCTCCAAGTGCGGTTTAGGAGAAGGCTTCCTGCTACAGAAAGAGTTACCGGCAAACAGCTAAGGGAACGGGTAAGCTTTCCTGTGGGAATTGGACACTCAAGGCTTCTGTACTGGCAGGTTTTGGAAAGATCCGACAGTAAAATTGGCGTTAGTTTTGACAAGATTTATGTTAAAATCCCATATGATTCTTTGGAACATTTATCCTTCCTCTGCTAGCAGACAGATTACTAAATAATGGCATAAAATAAGATTAAAGGTTTAATAATAAGAGTCTTGTATGAAATTCTAATATCTAAGTTTTACTTAGGCAAAACTTTCTGTAGAAGCTTTCACTGATTTATTTTTAAGGTTGGAAAGACCATAATGATATGTTAACCTTACCAACTGCATATAATGTAAGCTGCAGAAGTTCACACTGTGAATCTCGTACTTTATCTGTATAAATTATTTGGTTCCACATCCGACCTTCCAGTTATTCTGTAGAGTAAATAGGTTTATAATGACTTCTGGACTCTGGCTAAATGCTCTTATATAAAAGCTCTCTATCTTGGCTCCAGATCAGTTTCTAGAGCCTATTAAGACTTTGTAGTTCAACATAATAGACATTAGCGTAAGGCAACGTTTACGGTAGCTGAATTCCTATTCATAGAATGGAATCACAGAACCATGGAATGGCTTGGGTTGGAAGGGACCATAAAGATCATCCAGTTCCAACCTCCCTGACATAGGCAGGGATGAATATAGTAGTATCACGATATACAACTTTCATTTATTTGCCTTCACTTGCTTTAAAAATGTATGACTGTTAAGAGTAGGCATTATCCCCACAAGTCATTGAGGTACTTCTGAGTTTCTTATTGGTGCCTAGAACTCTAGGTGGTACTAGTTCCATGTAAAATGGCCAAATACTGTCAATGGTTATGTTTCACTCTAATAAGAGTAATAAAGTCAGTCGAGTTGTAAAGCTAACAGAATTAAGGAATATTACAAGCCTGTGGGGACAGCTGAGGGTCACATAGCTAATGCTGGAAATAAACACACTGTTCTATTTTCGTGAGCAGGAATGTCAGTCTTATCAGAATAATCTTACCATAAAACACTTAAAATAAAACAAACACAAAAGAAAAGAAACCAGAACCTCAGAACAAAACAAACTACTCTCAGCTGCTTTCATAGGTATGCACTACTGGAACATGTTTATAAATGGGTTTCATGACAAATGTTCTCAATTTTTCTGATCTTTCCCTGATATTTTTTGGACACATCTTGCATTATAAATGATGAAAAACAACACTTTTTGTCCTAACAGAGCTGATTAATTTTTTTTTTTCCCTTTCTTTGGGTTGGTCAGAAAAAATAAGACTGTCCCTTCTAGATGTGGGTGCGATGTCCCGTTTAGCCTTGTTGGGGAGGGGAGCATTAACAGGCAGATGCAGTTTTACGTACTCTTAACAAAAACAGCTAGAACACTATTGTCAGGCTCACTGGGGCAGAACAATTCAAGAAAGATGTTATACAGCTTCATTGGTTTTAGTTACTTTTAAGAAGAACTTATATGAGGAACTTTCTAAAATTTGGTGTACCTTGCAGTACAGTAGAGTTGGCCATTTCTATGGGAATAAAGGCACGACATCCGCACCTGCACCAAGCTGTGGCGAAGGTCTACAGCAATGCTGTCCTCTGTGCGAATGTAAGGACCTCCCTTCAGCACGACAAAAGCTTATGTAGCCAGGCAAGCACTAACAGAAACTTACAGAGGAATTTCCTAACTGCTAATGATGGCCTCATTCAGAGAGTTTTGGTCAACAGCTCAATGTCCAGGTGGAGATCAGTGACAAGTGGTGTCCCTCAGGGGTGGGTACTGGGAGCAGTACTGTTTAGTATCTTTATTAATGACATGGACAGTGGGATTGAGTGCACCCTCTGCAAGTTTGTGGATGACACCAAGCTGTGTGGTGCAGTTGGCACGACAGAAGGTAGGGATGCCATCCAGAGGATGATCAGGGAACTGGAGCACCTCTCCTGTGAAGACAGGCTAAGGGAGTTGGGGTTGTTCAGCCTGGAGAAGAGAAGGCTCCGGGGAGACCTTACAGAGGCCTGCCAGTACCTAAAGGGGGCCTGCAGGGAAGCTGGGGAGGGACTCTGTGTCAGGGAGTGTGGTGACAGGACAAGGAGTAGTGGCTTTCAACTAAAAGAGGGGAGATTTAGGTTAGATAGAAGGAGGAAATTCTTCACTCAGAGGGTGGTGGGGCACTGGCACAGGCTGCTCAGAGAAGCTGTGGATGCCCCATCCCTGGAGGTGTTCAAGGCCAGGCTGGATGGGGCTTTGGGCAACCTGGTGTGGTGGGAGGTGTCCCTGCCCATGGCAGGGCGTTGGAACTGGGTGGTCTTTAATGTCCCTTCCAACCTAAACCACTCCATGTTTCTATGACTCAAAAGTGTTCTGAACTGGGGGGTTAGTTAGCTTTACATCTTTCCTGTGGTGAGACATTTGGGTTTTTTGTTTGCATGATTTTGTTTGTTTGCTTTTTCTTTAATGCCCATGTCACATAATAACCTAATGAAGGTCTCTTTTTTTTGCATGTGTTCAGTTTATTAAAAGGCATTGTTCAGCTCTCAGACCCTTCAGTGCAGACTCTAGAACATGCTGCAAGCAGAGGGAAATGCCCGCACAAGCCTCAACTCTGCGGACAGGGCTGGCCACACGGAGCTTTGAGGGGACTGACTGCAGGGCAGATCTAAGGGGCTGTCCCAGCTGACAGCTTCTTCTCCCAGCTCCACTGGTGGATTGTCTGTGACAAATCCTCCTCAGACAGCCCGGTGAATGCGGTACAACCACCCCTCAGCTCCACGACGGAGCAACCGCCAGCGACAGCGTCGCCTCAGCGGAGCCCCTCAGCGGGGCAGCCGCGGCCGAGGCGCGCCGGGGCCGGCACCGCGGGGCTGAGGAGCCTCCACGGCCGCCGTGCGGTCCCGGGGCTTCCCCGCCACAGCCGCTCTCCCCCGGGGCCGCCGCCGCCGCCGGCCGCGGGGCCGCCAGGGGGCGCCGGAGCGCGGCTCGCTGCCCGCCGGCCGTGGCGGCGGAGGTGGAGGTGGCGGTGGGGTGAGCGGGGCCGAGCCTCCCCCGCCGGCCCCCCGCGGCACCGCGCAGCTGCGCTCGGCTGCGGGGCGCTGCGGCCGGGCTGGGCGAGCCGCGCAGCGAGGCGAGGATGCCGCGCCGCCGGCAGCCGCCGTGCCCGCTCCTCCTCATCCTCCTCCTCCTCCTCCTCGTCCTGTCAGCGCTGGCGGTGGCCTTCAACCTGGACGAGGAGAAGCTGACGGTGTACAGCGGGCCCCCCGGCAGCTACTTCGGCTACTCGGTGGACTTCTACATCCCCGACCCCGGCAGGTGAGTGCGGGGCCGGCGGCGGGGGGCGGCGGGGCAGGGAGCCCCCCGCGCCTCCCCCGCTGACCGGGCGCCGTGCTCCGCAGGGTCGGCGTCCTGGTGGGAGCCCCCAAGGCCAACACATCGCAGCCGGACATCGTGCAGGGAGGAGCGGTGTACCACTGCGCCTGGCCCGCCGCACGCTGCCGGCAGATACCCTTCGACAACACGAGTAAGTGAAGCGGCTCGCCGCCGGGTCCCCTCCCTGCGCTCCTCCCAGCAGCGGCGAGGGAAAGGTGCTCCCGGCTGGGGGAACGCGGCGCCTTCGCTCGTTTATTTGGGTTGCCCAAGCCCTGCCTCGCCCGCTTCTCCCACTCCTGGAAATCGCAGGTTATTCTGTGCGGTTATGCTCCGTCGCGGTACCTCGCGAGGCACGCCTGTCTAGTTCCTCACACAGAGCAAGAACCTTGCTTTCCTCCCTCTTCCCTCCTCTCAGGACGGGAGGCTAGCTGCAGACAGATTTAGGCGCAGTGTGGATAGATCACATCCACTTCCAAAGTCCCAAGACAGATGGTTCTTATTTAATTAGGGAGAGCACACATTTTAAACAGTTCAGGCTGTTTATGCTTTCTGTTGTCTCTTTAAAGGTCTTGAAAACAATTTGAACCTAGTGTTTCCAGGGACATTAAAACCGATCGGTTTAATTCAGGCGAACTTTGACAGTTTAGCCATTAAACAAAAGTTATGGTTCTTTCGGTTATATTAGATCTTAGCTTTTATGTCGTATTTAAATACAAACACAATACACTTCAGTCTTGGGCTAGGAGCACAAATTGACTTAGAAGAGCTTACTTTAGTGTAGCAAGTAAGTGCAGTTCTTCCCCCCGTCCAGCCCCAGCCACCCTCCCACTATGACTGTGTTGGTGTTTACAGCCTCCTCCATTCGGGACTCCCATCATCCCGTGTCTGAACAGGCTAGGAGCTCCTGCGCCAGGAGCCTGCAAAGCAGTACTGTATGTGCCTGTGGCTACTTGGGCATGGGAAGTGATGTAGAGCATATAGTTACATATGAATGGGAATGTATGGGCATGGTATGCATACAATATTTTTATTGTAATGTGACTTCGTGAGCTAGCACACTAATAAACCTAGCTGAGCAAATATTCTTCTATTTCTATCTTACAATTAGATAATTCGTGTACCAGTAGTAGAATATGTTACCTACACAAATTACTTTTAGGTTTGAAGAGAAAACTTTCAGACCAAATGAAAATTCCTTTGCATTTTAAAGGGGCGTTTTGAAAAATGAATGAAAACCTAGTGATGAAACCTAGAACGGCATCTGGCTTTCCTGTGGGAAACTTCAGAAAAGTTCACTGCAGAGGCTTAGGACAACTCCATATGCTGTAGGCACAGACTTCCATTTGCGGGTACTACGCTTTGAATAAAGGCACAACCACAGGCTGTTGACTAAGTACATCAAAAAGGCTTTGGACTGTGCCACATGACTGTTCAGAGAGGACAGAGAGCTTGGCATCTCCAAAGTGGTGTTCTTTCAGTCTGAGGCATTTTGTATCTCCTCTGGATAGATGCCTGAGTTGCAGACATTGAAGTTAAGCAAGAAGCCCGTTGTATGAACATAAATGCACGGTACTTGGAGGTGGGACTGCAGTACAGACATGTTTGGAAGTGTTACCACTGGCTTTCCAGTTCAGGTACCAAGGGCAGTTCAGGTGTCATTTCACACAATTTGGTGCTGGCCAGCTGCCCTCATAGACAAGGACCCCAGGAAGGTTTGCATAGCTGGTACCAATGCCCATTCTTCACTGCCAGCAACATAAGGGCTATCTCTAATATGCCTTAGATATTCACTTTACTGAAGAAGAGATGTGTATTTCATGTCAGTTTTGTCTCTCCAAAATACTTCACTTACTGGAGCAATTTTTCCATCTTTTCCACATTTCCCCCAGAGCATTCCATGTGAACTCTATCCTAGATGATGCTATTTTAAAGAGCCTGTTACTCACAGTTCCCGTCGAAGCCTTTGACCACTGTATGCCAAGTGAAAGTTAGCTGGTCCTTTTTAAATATTAGGGGTATTTTCAGATTACGGCTCTTCCTTGGACTGGCACCTTGTACTCACTATGTGTTCTCCCTCCAGCATCACTGAGAATTGGGAGTAATACTCCCATTTTCTATTTTAATTTCCATTTTTGTATCCATTCTGAGAAACAAAAAAGTGAGTCTAGGTTGTCAAATATCATACAGGAAGTTGATGATGGACCTGCAAACTGACTGGATTTTTTTGTCTTCCTCCAGTGCCTTAACCAGAAAATAATCCTTTCTCCCAAAGCAGAAACACCCAGGAACTGTCAGAAGACTGGAAATTCAGCTCTAAGAGCTTCAAAATTAAATTATTAAAACAAACAAACAAACAACAACAACAAAAAACCTGCTCAATCAGTAACAGTATTTTTAAATTAACATCAGAAGCTAAAATTGAGGGTAACTAGAAAGAAAGGAAGAGAATAATGTAGCAGTTAAAAGGGAGTGTGACCCAACAAATAGATAAAGAATTTATTAAATCAGTATTGTTCAGCCCGAAGGGTCCAATGAAGAACTTCTGAAAAGTTTGTTAAAGAAAAGCAGATTCACGCATACTACAACCCAAGTTAGAGACATGAAATCTCTGCAGGTCACAGAAACCGTGGAATTTCTACTGTAACCTAAAAATTCAAGTCATCAACAAATTCAGTTGGTTGATTGAAAAACACCGACTTAACTGCATATGAGCATGAAGGCTTTTGATATGCCTTCCATTTTTGAGGGCTGGGTACACAAAAGTAGTTCAGGTATGTTGTGTTCAATGCGAGTTATGCTCTCCCGTTGAGGGAACATACTGTGCACTTGGATGTTATTTGGACTTTTACTGCCAACAACAGCCATCATAGTTCAGAAACAGAGAAGGTTCACTGTGTAAATTAGGACAATTTTACCAAAAAAAGCGCATAGTAGTCTTTTTGATTGCAAGACTGGAATTATCTCACAAGCAGGGTGTCTCTGCTGCCCTGTGCAGGTGCTGTAGTGTGCAGTCATCGCAAATCATCCTGTAACGTCGTAGTGCCTCAGTTTTGCTGGTGGAAATAAGTCTGTAAGTGGGTACCTAGTTGGTGAGACTCATGTGTAGTTGTACAGGTTATTGCACTGTTTCCAGAAAGAAAATAGACCTAATTTCAAGGTTGCCTTCATTTGCAAATGCTTTGATATTATTTGTCTTAACACTATTAATATCTCATTCCTGTGAAAATAATGATGTCATTGAGTACATTGCTTTGTACTAATGCATTGTTTCCCGTTATTTTACTGATTCCAAGACAGTGTTCCAAGACAGACACCTCAGCGAAAAGCTTAACCTTGGTTAGGTTAATATTAGGATGGTAAGTGCTGAGATAGTCTATGGAGGGCCAAAGTTCATCCTGTTTTGTTGATGATTTTTTTTCCCTCTGTTATCATTACCTTCCTATTTTAAAAACAACTAAAGGTTTAGTTTAAAGAAAGCTGTTCTGTATCCTCCATGCCATAAAGTCCTGAAGGGAGAATAGAGATGTGAAGCCTAACTGGACCTGCCACCCTAACACTGGTGCAAGACAACTGCAGGTGTTCCACAGAGGATCGGAGATAGGACACTGCACAGGCAGCACTGGCAAGGTGCAGCTCACCTCCCCTCCACCACGCTCAGAACTAAACTCTGTCCTTTGTCTCCTGTAAGCCTTAAATTACAGAAGACAAACCCCTATGGCTTCTGAAGTTCTCTTGCTCCTTTTTGTTTTTCTTCAGGAACTAAGACTGCATGAGGAAATAGGAATTGTGTTGGTTGCTAACATATACCTAACCGGAACACACAATATTCGGTCAATTCCCTGTGAAAGATAGGCAAACACTTTAACAATGTGTCATTACTTCTGAGTGCCATGTCCTGGCTGTCAAACACAAACTAGGTTCCTTACTACTAGAGGTGATACTCAAGGCTGCTCCTGAACTCTCTGTGGCCCAGCCTGTAGTTAGGATGTACAAGCTGGTCTGAGTGCTATGCGCTGCTGCTGAACTTGTGTTAATGTGGCAGTGTGTGTGGGCTAAGCTGCTCTGATGAGAAGATGGCTTACTTAGAGTTAGCAGAGGGGTAGGAGTATCTGCAGCTCGTTCCTACAAGTCATAGCAGAGAAGCTGTGGATGCCCCGTCCCTGGAAGGGTTCCAGGCCAGGCTGGATGGGGCTTTGAGCAACCTGGTCTGGTGGGAGGTGTCCCTGCCCATGGCAGGGGGGTTGGAAGTAGATGAGCTTTAAGGTCCCTTCCAACCCAAGCCATCCTATGATGCCACCTAACTGACGTTGTTCTACTGAGACTTCTCCCAGATTGTCACTAATCTCTCATGTCACCCATCGTTGCTCCAGAGCAGTCAACCCAGACATTTCCAATGCACTGAGGTTACTTACCTGCAAACTATGTGTATAATTAGCCCTCCTGATGAAATAAATTGAGGAGGGAAGGAGGATGACATTTTGACATATGTTGGGAATTGATTCCGCCCAGCCATATGTAAGTCACGTAACAGGACATTCCCATTTGGGTGGACCAGTGATATGGCCTGCAGCCAAGAAGGGGATTTAGCAGTAACTCTCCGTGTTTCCTGCTGGTGATGCAGTGCTGACTCTGCAGTCCCTTGTTTGCACATCTTCAAAGCTCCCTAAATCTAGGTACTGGAGCCAAGACTGAGAGGAAGCTGAAAGCACTGTCCTTCAGAGCACAACTGGTGCTTTAACCGACCTTGTTGCAGCAGGGAAGTGAGATAAAGTATAATGGAAGGGCTTTTAGTATCCCCTTACTCCAGGAGATACGGACTGAAGGGCAGAGACTCTTCTCCCTTGTTTCCCTGCTCTGTGAGGCTGTCCTATCGCATTGCACTGTCAGGATGCGATACTCTTTGAAACGTAACGGGAGAACAGGGGAACAAGTGTTGGCATTATCGTAGAGAGATGTGATCTGAATTTCCTCTTTCCTACACAAAGCCAACTTCTCCTTTTCAGTTTCTCCATTATGAAATGAGGTTTACAATGAGTTTTTCTGCTTTAGCACTGAGGTAAAATTACCAAGTCCTTGCGTTTAAACTGGATGCTTTTCCTTTTGGCTGCCAGAAGAGGTAGCAGGAGAGCAATATGAAATCTTTCTCCCCTCTTTATTAACTGGGGAACTTCTCTCTCAAGGCATCTTGCAGCCAGAAGCAAACTTAAATGCCCCCTGAAGTACTCTGTTGTGTTTGAGATCTGTTAATAAGCTAATACTTTGTATTTCAGAAACTAATTATAATAGTTATTTTTAATTGTAGTGTTAATTGTAGTGTAGTTTTTAATTGTTACAAACTGTAACAAGTTCTGATGCTAATTAATGTTAAATTAGCTCTGAAGGGCAGAATTTTAAATGCTTGCCCTAGGTTTCCAGGACTCACTGGAGTCGCCTTTGCTATCAGTCACCTTCACCAGTTTTAGTAAAAATAGGTTATGTTTTTTAAGCTAGCTGGAGAGAATTTGAACGGGCTCTGAAGAGGAACAGGTGAGGGGGAATATAGGTCAGACCTGGCCAAGCATGCAGTTGATAAAAAACATGAGCTAATTTGGCCGGCAGTTGAGCTGATTGTAACAGAACCCAGGTATACTGTATAAGGGAAGGATGTCTTGTGGGACTCGAGAGATTCAGTTACATGAAAAAATCGTTAGCTGCAAAGATGCTAAGATTCTGGGGAAAACTTAGAATCTTGTTATAAAGCAGAATTTGCATCTCAAGAGAAAATGCTGAGGGAGAACTTTGTTGTACTTTGAAATGTTGACACATTTCAGTCACTATGCCAGTAAGACCTTATCTGGAGCCTCATGGTTCACTTGTGGCACTCTGGTTTATAATAGACCCTTGTGGGTTTCTTTTATAAATCTCAGCATTATCTAAAGAAAGGAAAAAAATACCCTTAGCTGTGTTAGTTCAAGCCCCGAGGTCTTAATTTGTTTTTGATCAGATAGTACTTAGGCAAAAAATCCTGTTGGGTTTGATGATGCTTTTTTTTTCTTAATTCATGGAATTTAAGTCCAAATAAAGCTCTCTAGATATGATCTATTAAATTAAAATAACTCATATGAATAGAATCTAAGGCACAATAAAATAAAAAAAAACAACATAGGAATTAAATATATGTTTATAGAGTCAGATAAATATAAAAATAGAGGCAACTCTTCTCGTCATGCATGGGTTTTGCATGTCCTTACTGTCTCAAATACTATGGAGTTTTTTTTTTTTTACAGCATTAACGTTGAATGCAACTGCTTGGCTTGGTTCCCTGGATCATGGTTAGCCTTGTATTTGTGTTCTGACTCTCTGCTGAAGACCTAGTATCAGTGGCCCTGTGGAAGCTATTGGCTTACCTTCGGTTAATAATGGGTGGTATCATTTGAATCTTTTATGGTGGTGATACCAAAAATAATCACTCTGCCATGGTGGTAGGGCTGACAAGACCACCTCTTACCTCACTTCTAGAGTATGGGGCCAGTACAAACCCTTCCCTCTCTCTCTTCCCTCCTATAAGCCATGACCTTACCAGTGCAGCAGGGCTGATCTCCAAGTTAAAGCAGGTTGCTTGGAGCTTTGCACGTGTAGCCAAGTTCTGAATTTACCCAAGGGTGGAGATGTCACAGCCTCTCTGGAGAAACTGTTGCAGTGCCTAATCACTCTCATTGTGAAGGGTATTTAATTTATATTTAATCAGAAATTCCCTTGCTGCAACAAATATCTGTTGCCTCTTTTCCTTTTGCAGTGTACCTCAAGTGGGAGTTTGGCTCTCTCTTCTCTCTGCCTATTGAGCGCGCTGACTGAAGTGCAAACAGATGATAGAGATCCTCCTTTGCTTTCTCTTCTTCAGGCCAAGCAACTGCAAGTCTTGTACTGGTGTCTCAAAACTGTACTGTAGCATTCTAGGTGTTGCCCCATGTGAGGGGGATATTCACTTTTCTTGGCCTATAAATATTTATAGAAATATAAATGTTTGGTTTGTTTATGTATTTAGATTCACGTTATAGAAATATGCATAGGCTGAGATGATTATTCGGCTCCACTCTGTGTATATGTAATTAGGTATGAATATATATGTAATAACTATATTACGTTTTATATTTTCCCTATACATTTGTTTATACACATGGATATGCATAAATACATAAATATATCAAAACAGGTATTTAAAAGGGATTTGCCATCCTGGATGTAGTCTGATTAGACACAGGTTAGTGGGCATAGTGTAACTGAGCCTGCTACAGGTGCCTGATGAATGGCCATGTATGTTTATCCATTCCAGCACATACAGGCAAACGCACGCACACAGAGCCAGTGAAGACAGTACTTAACAAAGTTCATGATGAGTGAGAACTGACCTGAAAGAGTTGCAGGTGCATTATATAGCTGGATTTGCTACTTTGATTAGAAGCATTGTTTTCCTGTATTGTTTGTTTAAAGTATTTTGCTTTTATTCGAGTATTTTCAAATTCTAGTAGATAATTAATTTTTTACTTCTAGTTTTCAAGAACTGGATGAGCCACAATGAGCCATTATCAGTATCTGCAAATATTTTTATGCAGATCCTAATTAACAACAAAAAATAAATACTTATAAGGGTGATGTTTGATTCATGCCTGTTAAAGAATTTATAATGTACTCATTCAGTGCCTGAGAGGAGACCAAGCCCTGTAGTGCCAAATTTAGTTTAATATGTGCAAATGATGGGTTGGCATTTACACTTTTTCCAGGTTCAGGCTTTAATTTCCTAAAACCAAATCTCTGTGCTGTTGTTCTTTTGCATTGCTGTTGCACTTTCCTGTCTGGACTCATTTTTTTCTACTTGTCCAGGTACTGTTTTGGTGATTTCAGGGGCCTCTTTCCCTTTAGTAGCCCCTAGGTAGCTCAAGTCTATAGCAGTGGCTGAAGGAACGCTGATCTTGAGAACCACGTTTCACCATCTCCAGCACTACTTCTGAAGCTGGCTTGTGGGGTAGTACCAATGCACAGGAGTTTTGGCTCCTGCAGCAGAAAATGAGATGATTTGGGGCTGCTAACATGCACCTATATTTAGATACAGACATCTCTCTGCCCTTTGCATACTCTTGCTTGTCTGGGCCTTAGCCTGCAATACAGTCCTAGCCAGTACAATTACGAGTGACTCCAGGGCTGAGGTTCAAGCCAAATTTGCGAGTGATCCAGACTGTTGACCATCTGGAAGAGCTCCTGGGCTGGCCCTGAAGCAATCCAGCTGGGACTGAGGCGCTCGCCAGGCCTCTCAGCGGGCAGGCCCAGGCGTTGTGTGCCCGGCCCAGCTGCTGCCTTCCAGCCTTGCTCTCCTCGCACAAGCGTCACGTATCGTGATACAAGATAGCCTGGACTCCTTCCTAAAAGGGGCCAGGCATGTTCCTCCAGAAGAGAAGATGACATTTGTATGCAACCTGAATTCGAGCCAAGTTTTTGCTGCTCACAGAAGTATAGCTTAGCCTGAGGGCAAAGCAGACGAGACATAGCCTGTGGGCCTCAGAACCCCATAAATAACACAAGGAGAGATATTTTGCTGTCTTATTAAGGGTGTTGTCAGGATACAGACATCTTTTGAAACACTTAGCGCAGTTTTGAGGGATTTACCAAAGACAGAAATAACTTCATTGTTTTTTGAGAACCGGAGTGGGATTTATCTGACTAAACAAGTACGTTTTATGTTAGCCTGCTCTCAGCTGGTCCTCCTTGGCTGTCTATAGTCAGTTTAAAAAAATGAAAGGTACTTTTAGGCCATGGTTCTTCTGACCTTCTCAGGTCCTTGCTTTAGGATAAGAACTGTGCAGTAGATCATGCCCTCTGTTGTAAGTGACTGACTAGCTCAGGAGGGGGCATTTATAGGATCTTCGTTTGGAGGCTTGCTGTGTAATTGAGTGCAGTCAGTGCACAGTAATGACGGTCCGTATGTATTCACACAAGTTAATTGTGTTTATAGCTTCATTTTGATAAAGTTATAGGGGAAGCAGTTGCTGTTTTACAGCAATCTGAAACACTGGCTGGTTGTTACATACTAAAGGCTAAACTGTATTGCAAAGCACAAGCTCAGAAAGTTGGCAGATGATGACAGCTCCAGCAAGGGTCCTGAATAAACGTGATTTGAGAATTTCTGTCAAAAAACACTTAGCCAGGGAAAAATAAAAAGCTATTTACTAATTTGTGTGTGTGTGATGTTTTACTAATCAATTTATAATGAAAATCCCATGCCACATGATAAAGGATTCATACTACACCATATGCCACTAAGGGGGACTACAGTTCTCGCAGATACTGCTAAATTCAGCTATGGTTTTCATAAATCCTGCAAACACTTGTCCTAGTTTTGAAACCTAACATCATCTCAAATTTTAGTATACTTTGCCAGTAGACAAGTGAGCTGTTTTGATTAAAAATGTAAGCTCTTTTTAAGTTAGAAAACTGATTGGGAGCCTCCTCAGAGCCAGGCTAGCATTGTCTTCTGTAAGCCAACCATGGCTGATTTTCAAGTTTCAAAAGCTTTGTTTCTATCAAGACCTAATCTGTGGACATTGATCATCTTCAGATCTGCTGAAGCATTAAAACAAATAAATAAATTAAATAGAGGTTTCTTTATGTTTGAAATGGTCTGTCTTCACTGGAAAAAATAATCAAAAGTGGGGTTGCCAACAAGTAGGTAGTTGGCAGCTGCCATAATGCAGTGTCAAAGTCACCGTCTCCCACACTCTTAAAGTTTATGCCTAATTTAAATAAATGTATTTCAAAAGTGAAAGTTTCTAGAATTTTAAATTATTATTTCTGAATTTTGAAGATCTAAATATTCCTGAAATTTATCTCGCTCTTATGAGTGCTCTGAGCATAGATTTCTGTATTAGCTTCAGCACAGCACAACAACAAATACTTGTATGAAGGAAGCTTTCTCAGAGGCTTTTCAGACTTTCACAGGTTTGTTCTTTTTCAACTTTCTTCTATGCTTATTAGAAAAATACAAAGGTAGGGTCCCCTTTTTCTCCAAATTTAAAGCATTTGTCTTTCTGTTTGTGTCTGTAACATTTATGAGATGACCACCGGCTGAGGTAACCAGTGATCCAACATCCTAGAAAAGGATTCAGATATCTCCTCTATGCCTATTGGGGAAATTCCAGGAAGTATTGACTTTTTACAGGTGACAATTATACCAGCTGCATTTTTCCTCAGTTTAAAATAAAAAAGCATATATATCCATAATATTTAATGTGAGATTCCTTTTTTTTTTCCTACGTTCCAAGGTAGACAGTATATGTTTTTATTTTCACTTAGAGTGAATAAAAAGAATTGATTCTTGTGCAATCCCTCTTGATAGGAACCAGAAACAAGCATAAGGGAATGCAGATACAAGGGGAAAGGAGTAATGCCCTGCTTATGTATAAATTGAGAAGTTCATTAGGAGTGACTGGTAAGGGAAGAACATAGCTCACGAACATATGGGAAATCAGTTTACTTCAGAGAACTAAGGGTGAAAGGAAGGGATGTCTGTTTTTTATTAAAACCTGAAATGCATTATAATTGGCCTGAGTCTTTGCCCAGATGGCTTCTCTTATGCTGACATCTGCAAGAGTGTATATAAAGCAACATTAAGAAGCTGTCTCTTTTGACAATGTGTACACATGTAATTCTGTTAAAAACGAAGTCCTTTGCTATCAGTAGGGTTGGGCCCTGAATATTCATGCTGAGAAATTTCACATTTGACAAAAACTAATTATAGAACGTGGTCTTTTTATTTATTTATTTATTTTCAACATGGAAAGTTTCTGCCACTTATGAGAAAAGTTTTTAGGGATTTTTGCTTATTTTTGTAGATTCCTGTGTGTTCACCATAATCTCCAGGTCATGTGCTGGGATTTTTGTTTGTTTGGTGATTTTTTGTTGTTGTTTTTGTTTGTTTGGTTGGTTGGTTTTTTTTGCGTGTGTATGTAACACAGAGTTTCACCTTCCTTTTTATTTCTGAAATTTAAGTGTAATTATTTTGAATTGTCAACTGATAGGATGATGACAGTGGATATGATGTAATTAATATACCCATTGGTCTGTTTACTCGTATCTGTAATTCACCGGGTAATACTTTTTAAAATAAGCTGTCAACATACTTCTTCTTTCTTCGTCAGACAACAGGAAAATTAAGGTCAACGGCACCAGGGAACCAATTGAGTTTAAGACAAATCAGTGGTTTGGGGCAACGGTCAAAGCTCATAAAGAAAAAGTTGTGGTAAGTCTTACGCACTTGGTATTAATTTGGAGATAATGTTTATCTTTTCTCAAATGTGTATCTTTAATAGCTGTCTGTGTATAGATTACATAAGCAAGTCTGTGATTACTCATAGAGTTTAAAACAGATGATGTATGTAGCTTGTAAAAAATCAGTGCGTAAAATCAAGTTGAACTGATCACTTGAAGATGATCCTGCTGCCATGTCAAAATAGCGGAATGCCATATTGGTTATGGAAGCAAACAATATTTTTCTTTAAACAAATAACGGACTTTTTTGAGACACACAGTAACTGTAATAGCTATATGCTTAAAAATACTTTGTATTATGAAGGTTTATGAGGGATGATAAATGTAAAATGTAATGGAAGCCAAGAATCTGTGTTGAAGATCAATTAATAAGAGAAAGCACTGACCTATTTTGTCACATTTACATTGTTTCAAACAGCTATGTCACAGGGTAGAACAGCCACAAAAAAGTCGCAATAAAAAAGCTCCAAGTCATGACTGCTGTTAAAGTGCAACATCTGTGTTCCGGTTTTGCAGAGCATTTTCTCTGTATTGGTTGAAGACCAATGGTCCTCACGGTGCAAGTAGTTTTATTGCTTAGTAAGGTAGTGGTGATGTTGCTTACATGCAGACACTTTATATTTACAATTTACGCACTTTAGTTTGCATTGGAAATACTACTGAAACAATTTTGATATGAATAAATAGTTTGGTGATACCTTATTATTTTTACAATTACAAAGCAATAACTTGTGTCCTGGTATTTGTTTAAAACTTCCAGTTATTACTTAAGAAATAGTCATAAGGGAAGCATCAAAAGGAAGTGCTTTCACTTAAATTGTATGCCTTGTGGTTAACCTAGAGAGGGATTTTGACACGGAACATGTAATGAATAAAACATCACTTACTCTGTTATAGAGTTAGCATATACTGTGTCAGTGTTATCACAGCTCTCAAATCTCATATGCATTGCCTTCATGTACCACTCTTTTGTACGTGCACTTTCTATTTAAATGTTAATTACACAAAGAAAGTATTTGTCACTTTTCTGAATTGTCAATGATTTTTAAATCTTAGAAGTAGCTGAAGATTTTTCCTTTTGTTTACTCTACTAAAAATAATTCACAAACTGTAATAGAATACTACTTTATCACCATTTGCTGAATCTTAATCAAATGAACTGAAAACGTCATCACAGAGTGATGTGTGGTATCTGTACTAACCAAACATTGTCTCCTTTCTCATATATCTCCTCAGGCTTTCTGAAACACAGATATAGTCAACACTTTTCAGGCAAAAACTTGGTCAGCAATGCTAGAAAATTTTCTTTTTTTTTTTTTTAAGGTTTGTAGACTGAAAGGAAAGAAAGGGAAAATGTCAACAAACTGTCAAATTTTTTTTAAACTACAAATCTAATTGTAAACTGCATGAGGTCGACATTTATGATATGTATAATTCTTGTTTCAATCCACTTTGCTCAATGCTATAGAATGTACCTCAATTCACCCTCACAGGGCATGTATTCCTCATTGCTGCAGTCTGGTTTTGCTCTCTGATATATCTCAGTCTGCAAGGTCTTCTAGGCAGGGGCATGTCTTAGGGTCCCTGGTCCTAAACTGGTGTTGCAGAAGCTCTGACTTTACTGGTAAGCTCTGAATAGCACAGGGGCTTGTCCAACTGGAACTGATTGCAGAACTAAGGCCAATAGAGTAATGTGAATAACAACGCCTTGCCAGGGGGAGATGGGTTTCTGATTGCAAAAGTGAAACAGGGCAGGATGCAGATGGAGAATTTGGTTGTATCTTACAGGGGAAAGGTTGTAGGGAGAAGGTAATATCTCTGCCCCACCACCCCCATCAACTGAAAAGTTTTAGGGCACAGGAGACCCTGAAGAGTGACTTGCATACCTGACAGCTTATCTTTTTGGTTTTATAATTATTTATTTTAAAAAAGATTCTCTCTCCCTACATAACTTAAATATATTTTATCCTTAGACTTTCATGTTTGTAACATCACTACCAGAACACAGAAGATGAAATACTAGTCTACTAGCCAAAAGTTATTCAACAAAAAAATTGTTCATTGAGGGTCTGTCAAATGCATTATAACCATATTGCCTCTGTAAAGGTTTGGACCAGGGGTTCATAAGACAGCAGACAATCTGATGCAGTGATAGGCAGTGTGGCAGAACACCCTGACAAATCTTCGATTCAGTAGAGGAAAATCATATCAGTTCTGCTGCAGTGGCCTTTATCTTAAGACACATCAGGACAGAAGTAGGGGTGTCCTCAGCCTAATACACGTAATGTACAGCTTAAAACTACGGGATTGGGTCCTGTGCAGTGAGCAAGCATATTACTTGTGAAGCAGGCTTAGGAGGTATTTGTAACGTACGCTTAAATGTGAGTTGTAGTCCCTGTTAGATTTCACCTGCTAAGGGCTATAAGGGAAGGATGAGACTGTTTTTCAGGTTATAATTTCATTATAAGAAGCAGTAGTTCTGCATTTCATTCTATCAATATGTTATGATAATTGTTACGTGAATGATACAACACCAGAGAGGATCCTTGTAAACTGTTTATTAAAAACTACATTTGTCAGGTACAGGAGTTTATGAAAGGTACGTGTGACATGGTTTCTGTTTTGATAGGCTTGTGCTCCCTTATATCATTGGAGGACGCTTAAAGATAGCCCTGAGAAGGACCCAGTTGGCACCTGCTATGTAGCAATTCAGAACTTCAGTGCCTATGCTGAATATTCACCCTGTCGCAACAGTAAGTATTAATAGAAACTAATTTGTTTTGGAGGAATTGATGTTTCACTCAATGTTTTCATCCTTTCAGTTTTTGCACAGTCTTGGTTGAATTAAAATTACTGTATGTTATTATCACACTGGATGAGGGTTTAAAGAAAAATCAACATTGAATTGTATGCCTGCAATTGGATGCTTAATTGTATAATTAAAAGAGAAGAAATTAAGTAAATCAAGCTCATGCAGTTACAGTGATGTGATATAATTGGTTCGCTTTAAATGGCTTTAAAATGTAACAAACAGACCTAGATAAGAACCAGACAGCATTTTAAACCAATTACTCATGTTCATGCTGAGTATAAATCGCTCGTCACAGGATCACCATCAAAAGACCAGACCCCACACAGAAACACACAAGCCTGTATCGCCATTCGTGCCAACGTCACCCACAGTGACTGACTCACTTAGGAAGGACTTCCAACGTGGAAGAAAGCCACATGCATTAGCACTGTTGTTCCTCACTCTGCTGTTCTGATGATGTGTGCCTTCACTCCACTGTGGTAGCAATCTCTGGGCCTTCTTGGGGAATAGGAAAAAGCAGTGCATGCATATTTAGAACCAAGCTGTTACCTAGAAGTCTGCAGAAAATGCCACACATCAGATTAAATCAGATGTTCATCCTGTTCAGCATCCTATGTCTAGGTGTATGTAATGATTGCTAATACTCTCATTACCTCAATGCTCCAAATTATTAAAATCAATATGAGGTATCTGGTGATTTTACTGAGCTTTGGACTGGGCTAGGCATACTGCAGTTTCTGCACTCACAGATCAGAGAATTATTCATTCAGTTACTTTCCTAAAGGTAATGTCTGTATGATAGCAAATATGATAGGCTTGCCTATCCCTTCCTTTGGAAACTCCCAAAGTAGAGTAATGATGTTGTTCGGTTTAGTAAGGTGGTTTGCTCTTTCAAGTTGTGTGTGCCAGCCAGTGCACGAGAAGTCTGCACATAGCCCCTTATCACAATACCCATTGAACAGATAACCTGCTATTGCAGCCAGCATTCTTAACCACGTGCACATGGGCTAATTTCGAATCGCACCTTCTGACTGTTCCTCTTCTGGAAACTGTGCTCCTACCATCAAGTTTCTCGTGGATTATTTTGCCAAAAAGTACCAGGCATTTTACAGGAAAAGTAGACACACACTTTGCATAATTAAAAGGTCTCTTTCCTTCTACAGTCAGCATTATATTGTGTAGCTGGATTTTCCTGACATCTGACAGATGCTTGATAATACAGCCCAGTAATGCTTTCCACAGTCTACCAGAAAATCTGTACACATAAAGCAGCAGAAAAAGCGCTAAACTGAGTTGTGCTACCAAGTGTTTCTTCATTGTCTAATCCTTATCCCTGGGTGGACAGATATGGAAAGAAGCTGAATTTGTAAAAGAAACGGTGCCCACAGGATCTGCTTCATGTAATTCTGATGTCTCACTGGAGTTTTGCCAAAAGCTGATGCCATTTCAGGAGAGAGTTGAAGTAGTCATTGCTCTGTTTCCTGATCCTACAGACTTCCAGCATGCCAGTGCTCATAGGGAACCCCTAAAATACATGCCAGCACACTTTGTACAATTATGTAAGAATTTGGAGACTAGAAATAAAAATGAACAGAAACAGGGAGGATGTTTTTGCATGTGCATCCAAAATTATATTTCACAAGTCCCAATTGAACAAATGTGTGTCAATTAAAGGGGTGACCCTTGTGAAGAACAAGTGTCCCTTTCCCATGCAGTAGCGCAGATAATCAGGATGCTGTTTGAACATTGACCCATGCTGACTCATCAACTATGTCAGCATTTCTTGAGAATGGCTTAGTAAACACTTAATTCTGTGTTTATGGCAGAGCAGGCTGTGGTGACCATTCTAGGATTCCTTGTTGTGTTGTTTACTTTTGTATCTGCAGACAAATTCAAACTGAATCCTTAGTAGTTGTAACAAGGGTCCTTCCTGGGCAATGAGAGGATGAAGACCCTAGTAACTGGTCCTATTTTCCAAAACCTTCACAAGGAGGCTGCATGTTCAGTGTCCTGTAGAAGGCCTTGATTTGCTCTGCCTCTTTAAAACAAACAAACAAACAAACAAAACAAAACAAAAAACTCCTTCTTTCTACGTAATTTGATAGTTTTGCATTTACAGCCTTACAGCTCCATGGGGTGTGTACACTGTCTTCTGCATGCCCCCATGAAATCAATAAAATGCTTCTCCTTTCATAATTGCAGGCAATGCAGATCCTGAAGGACAAGGCTTTTGTCAAGCAGGTTTCAGCTTAGATTTTTACAAGGTGAGAGATTGTGCTTCTGAAATACTTTGACCAAATATATTTATATGGCAAGTTTTGCAAAGTTGTTGCAAGTTCTTTCCTCCTTTGCAAGCTTCAAACTTTCTGGTTTCATTAATAAAAGAAATATCACTATCAGTAGCTGTTAGCAGCACTCAGATTTGTCTCTCCTCCATCTATCTTAATAGATAATTAAGCAAAAACTGTATGTGCTTCTCTCTCAGTGTTCCACACACACATTGCTTTCCAGAGACCTGACTTTCAGGAAATAATGGGCAGGCACCTGCTGTCTTCTAGAAGTCAAAATAGATTGTATAAGGATGCTTTTGGAGCCAGACCAATGATTGAGACTGTTCTCCTGTGGAGGTGATAGAGGAAATGCTGAAGGGAAATAGCTAGTTGTTCTTACATGCCAAGAGAGTCACTAAAAATACTGTGGGCCAAAGAATATACTTTGCAGCTATTGTTATTATCTTCGCCAGTATTACAGCACTAGGAGCCCACGTCTTTCACATCATTGGAATTGTTTTCAGTGTTGTGTAGCAACAATTGTTATTCACACTATTAATAGGCAAGTAGTAAAAACTTCATTGTAGAATGTACACAGCTGTATTTCTCTGTAAAGCATTACTGTTGCTTCATTGAATGTGAAGGACCTCTTTTATGCTGACTTTGTTTTCTTACAAATAATCAGCAATTTTTAGAATGCTGTGTTAGTTCTGAAAAAGAAAATAGGCTTTCATTCAAACGAAGATGCATAGGATGATCTTAACTTTATTTAACTGTGGATTTTCCTAAACATCCATGTACCTACATCCTTTGCTTGAACAGGACTGTTCTCCCTTATCATTGTTCTGATATTCTTTTGGTCATTTAAATTGTTTTTCCCATGCATGCTTCATTTTGTTGTGTTCTTTTGTTGTGTAATTTTATTCAATTCTGCTTTTTGTAGAATGGAGACCTGATAGTAGGCGGGCCTGGTAGTTTTTATTGGCAAGGTATGTTCATCTGGCTGGTTAACTTGATCTAAGAAGTGAAGCATAAAGTATTGTGGAAAACGTTCTAGATTTCCAGTGTTTTCTCAGTTTAAGATAACCAGTCTCTGGTCTATTTTCAAAAAGTCTAAACAACAGAGGAATTGTTTAGAAGCCACTGAGCATAAAAACAAGTCAGAGAAAATTCAGACTGTAGGTTATATAGAAAGTGAGACAAACAGAAATAACTATTTTTATCTTGGCAGTTTAGCACATTTGTTGTTTAATAAGCTGTTTTCCTAAAAATACTTATATTTTTAAAATAGCTAATATTTGTATAGTAAATGTAATATTTTCAAAGTTTTGTCGCTATTTGTTTCTGAACACCACCTTTTATTGCTATCTACACATATTTTTAGGATATATGTGGCATCACTGCAGTTTCTCAGATGTAGTTTCTCATGTAGATGAAACCTGAAGTAGTTTTGGTAAAGGAGAAAAAGGGTATTTTTGCTCTAACTGTTTTTGACATTTGTGATGTAGCTGATTCCTAGACTCTGCCTACCAACTTGGCTCTTGTCAGCCTCACTGATGTGTGTTTTTTCATAGCCATTAAAAAGGAAGATCTGATTGATTATACTGGTAGGGGATGCATGGCTTTGAATTTTCCATTAAGAAATTACTTCCATTTGTCTATTACATTTAAATTCTACAGCTGCAAAAGGTAGCTGTTCTGAAGAAGCTGAGCCTGAAAATGCTTGATTTTAGTTTGATTCAGCACTGTGAAATGTATATGGAGTTGTTTTTTGTGATTTTTCAATGCAGAATCAATGCCTTGATGTATTTATTTACATGTACTTGTGAGATTTTCAGGGTAATGATGAAGAAAGATTGAGAGAAGATGCCTAATCTTTGCATTCGTGCTATGTTATCCTTTGAAGCTCTGTTTTGATGTTCTGCTAGCTCTATTTTGTGGCTGTCCTTTGTGTCCCTTTCATTTATGAAGCTGTTTGAATTCAGGTCAGGTAATCACTGCAAGCATTGCGGATATCATTGCAAATTATTCCTTCAAAGATATTCTGAGGAAACTGGCACGAGAGAAGCAAACAGGAGTGGCACCGCCCACGTATGATGACAATTACATGGGTAAGCTAAGCTCTTTTTCAGTTAGCAATATGTCCTAAAAGCAAGGGGCTTATATAAATGAGAAAACAAGCCCTAAATTACTAATGTCCCAATTGTGAGATGATTCAAACACATTATGCCTTAAGTAGAACAACAAATCAGTAGTTTGCTTGTGACTTCAGTGGGATGAAGAACATTCTTCAAGTTATGCACAACAACAGGTTTTGAAAGTTGAGATCTTAAATGGCTGATTAGGATTCTTATTATTTGATCTTAAACAAATAACCACAAATACAAAGTTTTCCTATTTATATTTTCTTTCACGCCAAGATAATGGTTTAAAGTAATTAAAGACTATTTCAGGTTTTAATCAATAAAATTCACTTCTGCAGTATTTCATACAGGACTACATAAATACCCAATTTATTCTCACTGCAATTGCTTGCTTGAGTTGTCTTTTAAGTAATTTAAGACCGTTTGAGTATGTTATGTAATAAAAAAGGGCTCTTTGTACCTTTTATTTTCACTAAGAATTTGCATAATGTTCACACATCTCTGTATGCAAGACAATTTTTGCCTCACATTTTTATAGAAAAAATGCAGTGGAATTAGAAGGCAAAGATGCATCCTTTCATCTCTGCCCCTAGATTTGAAATTGCGGTCACTGATACAATCCTGAAGTCTTTACTCTGTCAATATCAATTATCTCACTGGCTTACAAAAGCCTGAGGAGGTAGTCAACTACATCTTTGGAAATCTATCTTCCATATAGAACTAAAACAGGATTCTCACACAATGCAGGACAGTAATGAAGACCTAAATTGTGTCAATAGCTGTTAGGGCAAACTACTGTAGTACCTCCCATTTTTTTCAGAGAAAGTATTAAGTATTAATGCTTTGGCAGCTCATCTGGGGAGAAGAAGGCTAGATCTGTTGTTATTCTTTGAGACCTACAGTTAATTAAGTCATAATAATGTGATAATTTTCCCATTTTTCCCCACACAGTTTTAGAATACTAATTTTAGAAAATTTACATTCTGGTGATTAGATGAGCCAACAAATCTGATTGTCCTTCCACATTTTTGGAAAGAAATGGTTTAACTTTTTTTTGCTTGTGATTTATTTTTAAACAGGATACTCAGTGGCTGCTGGGGAATTTACTGGAGATTCTGAACAAGGTAAGAAGCCATATACTTGAATCGAAACCACATGGCTGTGCACCTATTAAATTCCTCTATTTGGGTCTGTACACAGGTACATACCTTTTATGCACCTGAAACACTGGTGAAACTTAACCTATCTGTGCTCAATATTCTTAGAGGCAAATATTTCCTTAGAAGGTGTAGCATGCCAGAGCAGAATTTAAGTAACTTAAACATCTGAATCTGTTATTGTGGTGTCCTCCTGCTTGTGCATCTGTTCTGCAGAGCTGTAACAACATCATAGGTGGAGTCAGCTAAGCTCACTGAATTTAGCCAGTTCGGCGATGAGTAGTAACGAGTGGAACCAACTGTGCAATCCTCTACAGTTCTGTGGCCTGTACTCAAGTTACTCAGCAGCATAGAGGCTGCTGGAGCTCAGCACCTGGCTGGACAGATGCAACCTAGTTTAGAAATTTCTGTATGTTGAAACATACAGTTAGCTGTAAAAAACACTGTGATCCCTGATGTTTCATACCTTAAGAGCTATATATTTTGTGTAAGGCTGACAGTCAGAAAGTATTGCATAAAGAGGAGATTTCTTGAATATGAATAGCTCCATGGTCCAAACTCACAAGTCAATAGAGACCTGGTACATTTCTACAAATGAAGCCAGCTCCCCAGAACTGCTGCTGCTTAATCCCTGTAAAGTTTGGAGTTTTCCTGTCCTGTGCCACTCTGGAGTCAAAAAGAAAAAAAGACACAATTTTGAGTGCGATATTAAAAAAAAAAAAAAAAAAAGAGGGGAAAAAAAAAGAAAAAAAGAGATGTGCTTCTGATAGTGGAAGGCTGCAGCCACTATATGGTTGGCACAAAGAATTGCATCATTGGCTGACCTCACAGTCCTTTGTTACTATTTTCATCTCCTCTTGGCCAGACACATTCAACCATAGGGGAGTATATAAACCCAAAGAGGAATAGGTGAATGTTAGGTCAGTCAAGGAAGATGTCTGAGGTGCTCTGGTACATGAAGCTCTTTCTGCTGTCTTCTGATGTGGGTATCCTAATGAGGGAAGGTTTAGACAGTATGACTGCCGGCTGTGGCTTTGGTCTTTTTTTTTTCTTCTCACTAGTTGTTTAAGATTTGTTCTCTGAGTGGAATCATGTACAAGAGAGCAGCTAGGTCCAGTGTTTTGTGTTCTAGTTCAATGAATTCCCTCTATGCCACTCACAAAAACTTGGCTTGTAATGCTTTTAGATAGCTAGCGTGTGCACAACTTGTCAAACACTCCCATGGCATCAAGTCAAATAACAGATGGGAGAAAATGTTGTGCAGCCAGAAAGAAAAGGGGAGTTTGTAATGACAATCATATTTACCTTCTGTATGATAGTGTGTGTTGCCACAGCTAATTCTTGTTTGATCAATCCACAGCTGTTAGATAACAAGTTGAATCAGAGTAACAGCTTTATTGTACTGTTCTATGCTAAGTAGGTGGAAAGAGATCTCTGGCTAGGTGTGGAGTGTATTCAACAGTTCAGATGTAGTATTTCAAGCAACTAGATGCAGTGGATGAAAGTTAAAATCTTATGAATGAATGCCTTGTGATTTGCAGGTGTTTCTGATACAGATAAAAATTCAAAATCATAAAGATAATGATGTAACAAGGAAGATATAAGTGGCATGGGATGCATGTTGCATGAACTGCTCAGACAGCATAACCCGTTCACTGCCAATCATTTATCTTTCAGAGCTGGTTGCTGGAGTCCCGAGAGGAGCACAGAACTTTGGCTATGTACGTACTGGACTCACATTTTATCCTCTTTATAGTGAGAATGATGTTAGACCATTTGGAGTGTTAAAGGCTATATTATATTTTCTGTCTCTTTGAACTTTCTAATCAAATAAAACTGCCACTGGCTTTTACACTCAGGCTTGCCTGATTGGGTTGAAATGCCTTACTGGCATCAGCTTTGAATATTAAGCTCTTACTCCATTTTGAAGTCTGTTTTCAACAGCCGATTACCAGCATGCTTTGAGTATGAGTAGTATCCCAGTACCCACAGGTATTAGACCCTGGCCTAAGTTTACCCATAGGCTGGGGTATTTCATGTGCAACTTTCTGTCCACTGTGGAGAGAAGTCCAAGTTCTGGTTATTCATACACGGTGTTTATTTTCAGTGTTCTTTTTAAGGACATAGACTGACTACCAGATGAAAGGAGGTACAGTACACAGTTAGAAACTGAGCGAAGGGTGATGTGTGAATACACAGCTTTTCTCTTTTAGGAAGAAAAAAAAAAAAAGAGTTTCAGGTGTTTCTGATTGGGAATCAGAAAGATCCCAGCTACAGACACACTCTCTAGTTTTGTGGACCCAAAACTCCTTGTGTCTTTGTCTTTGACTCCTTGTGTCCCTGTCATTTTTCAGAGGAAAGGTGTGTATTTATGTATATATATGTGTATAGATGTAAATGTATGTATATATGTTATATGCTTATTATATTTTTTATATATATACATGTATGTGTATATGTGTGTATATATATCTTTTTGCTTAAAATTTCTCTTTTCGTGCTTAATGATGTAGCTGCTGATTATCTGATAGGCTGTGATTTGCAGCTGTTCACATTGTCTGGTAAGGAAGGAAACAATTTTTTTCCCAGTTTCTTCATGGGGGAGTTGAACTCGTAAAATTGTAGTGATTTATCCAAGATAACACAGGAAAACTGTGGTGCAACAGAAAAGAATTGATGTGTTTTCTTGACCACCTTGGACCATCCTTCAGTGTTTCAAGTTGGTTTGCAGCGATGCTATGCTGTATCATCTTTGTCTGTGCTTGAAACTTCCCATATCTTTCTGTTATCAGGTCTCAATCATTAATTCTTCTGACTTGACCTTCATCCAGAACTTCACTGGTGAACAGGTAATGTCAAGCAACTATGTGATGAAGTATTATATATCAAGAGGATATAATTTCATCAATGTAGTTTCAAAAATACGTAAAATATTTTTACCTTTTAGAACTAATAACCATAGAAACAAAGAGGTTTATCAGTAAAAACTTCTTAAAAATTGATATATGATATGAAAGCCTATTTGTTGTTTTTTATTTCCAGATGGCGTCTTATTTTGGGTACACTGTTGCAGTATCTGATGTTAACAATGATGGGTAGGTTACCAAATATATTCAGCTCCACTGAACATCCATAGAAGCAATGCCTGATATTTATTAATAAACACAGTTTTTCAGGTGCTTCATGCCTCAAAATGCTTCTTTTGGCTTCTCTGCTTTTCTGATTTTTCACTTAGGTTTTTCTTTATGCAATTACAGTGGCATAAATATTTTCAGGCCTAGTTTGGGTGAGTTTATCTTCCTGAATATTTATTCAAAGCAGCATGGCAGAGTGGGAATGTCTAAAGTCTTAGGAAACAAATCCAAGTAGAGGTACAGTGAATAAAAAGTGCACGCTGCTGTCGGGAAGAGATAGATGCAAGGCAAAAGTTCATTCTTCTATTCTTAAAAGCAGGTAAGTCTTTTCACACGTAGACCGTTCAGAACCTCACTTCTCAGTTTTTAGAGCTTTTCAGTATCATTGGTTCCTCTTTGCAGTGCCTGCTGGCTGGTCATCCTTTTTCATCATCTAGAGGTCCAAAAAGTGTCAGTGACCCATACTTGTTATGACAGCCATTGTGCTTGTCTGAGGGAGAATGCTGCTCATTAACTGCCAGGGTTATGCTTAATGACACTGACCCCATTCAACAAAATGCTTGCTAACTTTGATCTTATGCAAAATCTGATTAAATGCTTTAGAAAATCAGGACTTCAGTAAGCAAATATTGATACTAACTTTTTAGAAAGGAATTAAAGATTAGTGAGGCTCAGAACCTGGTAAGCCTGCATGAAGGTGAGCCAGGATTATATTTAGAGCTGTTCATACTCTTTCCTCTTGGAACATCTCAGCTTTTTCTACGCCATGTTCTTGTCATTATTTCTTATTAGTGGTGTAAACATAGTGCATTAAATACTTTCTCTGGGGTAAATCATTACTTCCCATCAGGAACTAGTGAACCCTTAAAGTTAGGGATATAAGAAATGAGAAGAGGAACAAGGTAATCAAATGTTACTGTAGTTCCAAAACTAAAATGGAGTGAATAAAGGCTTCAGCAGTTCCTGTGATATCTTTATACTAGTCAAGTCGCTCCAAGGTTCTGAGGTCAGATTTTGTCATAATACTTTAGCTTTCTAAAACTCCTATTTTTTCTGATACACTGAGTCAGGATTAGTTTAGTGTTACTGTAAGGTGTTACTAACATGAAAGGATGGAGAAATATTGATCTTAGTTACAATAGGCACTTATTAGACTTTCAGGGAACTTATTAGTTAACTTCTCATTGAACCAAACTATTTCGTAGACAGGTTATTTCCTGTGAATCATAGGGTTACTTGGCAGGTCTCATATTTTCTGTGTACCTCTAAGACCACAGTTTATGTCAATAATATAATCAAAATGCTGTTGAGGCCTGTGTGGTCTCCCAGTCTATATCTTAAAAGAAATCTAATGACTTTCTCTGAGATCCAAACATCCCACAGAAAACAAAACACAAAAAGCTCTACTTGATAAACATGTCTGATTATATATAGTCCATCATTGCTGGTTTGCACATATAGTCAATGGAAATATTTATCTGAAAGGAAAAGTAAAACTGGAGGGAAAGAAAACAAAAGCAAAAGGGAAATGTCCACTTCAAATTCACTTTTTTTTTGGGGGGGCAGCTAAAGACAAAGGAGGTAATGATGGACTTACCAGTAGCAGAAAGCTGATTAAGTCATATGCTGAAAATATTAATAAATATGATGAATTGCTCTAATAAGGCTGAAGATGTGGCTCTGAGGCTTATCCTAGGAAAACAGCTCTGTAGGCAGAACAGGGAAATTGAGGGTATTGTTTCAACTACCCTTTAGTTGCCCACTGCTAGTAATCAGAAATCTTCAGTGAAACTTAAATCAAGCTGTGCCATCAACTTACAGGCTGAATTCCTAGTGAAGAGAAAAAGAGAGAACACTTTCAATTTAGAGTAAAACGGTTCAATAAAAAATGTGGAATAAATTGTTTACTGGTCTTTTATTTGGCCTCTATCAAAGCTTCCCATAGTTATACTTTGACCTCTTGACACTTCCCATACTCCTGCTTTTTATTACAGGGCAGGGTAGAAAGCAACCGCATCCAGTCTCAGCAGGTGATCAGCTTGTGCTTTTAGGGAAGCAATATCGGCTAGTAACATTTCTGTGCTGGAACAAACATAAATATACTGATCCGTGTTAACTGCACCACCATAGTGCAGTGACAAAATAAATCTAATGGTGCAGTTCAAAATGCTGCACACTGAACTGCCCTTTTTGATTTAATATTGCTGTTAAGGGACATTTGCTTTGCTTTTGTTGCCCTTTAAAAGACAGGACGTGAGCCTGAATTTGGCTCACAACTCCACTTCTGTAAATATAAACTCCTACAACTAAAAGCCAATTGAAATGTCCTCCTTCACCAATAAAAATAAATAATTCCAATCACATGATACTTACAACCAAACAAGTGACAAGTGACTCATCTTGAGTGCTACGTATATTTAGAACCTGTAAAGGTCCTAAAACACTGACTGTAAAGCATGGTGAGCAATAATTGATTTCTTATTACCCGCTTGGTGAGAAACTAGAGTAAGAAAATGAGGATAACAGAAGGCAAGGTAGCTGAAGAATCCTCTCTGTCTATTGTATGTTGCTATGACAGTGAAAGAAAAAAAAAAGTCCGTCTTACAGAGGACTTGCTGAAGCAGCTTATCTTGACCTGAGCTTGGGCACTAAGAAAGAAGAGGGAAAAGCAAGAGGGTGAGAAGTTTGGTATGGGTGGGACGTGCCAAGAGCTGGAGGGAAGGCCAACTCAGTGCTCTGGGAGCTCCGGGTAGCTCTGCTACCCACAACAAGTTTAGAGGTAGGTCAGTCTAATTTAGATGAATGCCTTCCTCCCACCTTTACCTCTTAGCCATCTTAGCTGCTGGGTTCTGATCCTGCTCCCTGGACTATTCATGCTTTTTATACAGTCATTGCCATTTCTTTTAAGAATGTAAAAAAAAAACCAAAACATCCTAGAAAAATAACCCAGGACTTTGTTCTGAGATGCAATAATCCCTACATGACAGACTCTAGCTCCTGTCTGTTTGCTTTCCATCTCATCTGGTGACTCTTGTATTCTGCATTGGGCTTCTGCTTAGGGAATTTTTGGCCATGGTGGACAATGGACAGTCTGCCTCTCTCTCCAATTTAGGCACTTGGAATATTACTGTATGGCCCACAGTTTCAAAGGTATCTACTTATTTTACATTGATGTCACTGGGAGCTTACTGGCTCTGAATCTTTTGGTTCCCTACCACTTCTAAAATATCTTCCATTAGCCTTACAGTCCCTCATTTGTAAAATTTTAATTGGAGCCAGGCTCATCTTTTACCTCATGGTTTACACAGCGCATAACACCATGGGGTCACTTTATCAGTGGGAACTTGTGGACTGCAATGTAATAAAATTACAGATGATAATGCTACTGTGCAATGCTTTCAGTACATGGCATACATAAAAATAAAGAATATTAATGATCTGTTTCTGTTGTTGCTGTTGTTTCGTGACAACAGCTTCAGCTGACATTCTGTCCAAGCCACTAACAACTTCCATTAGCAGAGAACTTTTGATGTTTATTGTGGAAGGAAAACCCCACCTTTGCTGTTAAGTCAGCTTCTGCTTCCTTCCTTTTTTAGTTATCCATTCAATGGGGTAATATCTGACATATAAAAAAAGAACTGTACAAAAGTGACCTAACACTTTGAATTTACAGTTTCCTTTATGGAAAAATATATAAAACTTAATAGAAATAAAACATTTTGAGTAAGTGCTTTGTCACAATTTATAGAATGCTAAGTTCTACAATATGATTAAAAGGCATTTAAATGGGATATTCTCTATTAAATTCTGTGGCACACATCTTAGAACAATAGTGTATATCTGTGGTAGAGTAGTAGCTAAGTTACTCCTAAAACATGTTTTTATGTTTTTGTTGTTGTTGTTTTCTATCAGGATGAGGAAAAACAATGTAGTGCATTTTTTGCTAATTGGTTTGCTAATGAATAAAGCCTCTGTGAAAACATCACTATTCAGAATATGGTGAATTGAGTATATAAAGTTTTCTGTGATTTTTACAAAGTTGGAACAAAGTTTCATGTTAGAGCTAGAGAATATGTTTTCTAAATTTAAAATGCTAGGATTAAGCAGTGGTAATTCTTTGCAAAAACAGAGTTCCTCAATATGGATGACCAGTGCCACTGAATATAATGAGAATTTTCCTGTTAAGTTTACAGGGGCCTGAACAACCTTCAGAAATTCATCTGGTACCATTGTTTCATATTTCAGAATGATCTATTAAGAACATTTCCTCTTGTTACATGTCTATCAATCTTGCTTGATTTTATTCTTTACTGTCCAGTAAAGCGTCTTTTTTTTCTTGCCAAATAAACAAACGTTGATAAGATGCAACATATCTTTTGATTGGTCTGTCATCTTTTACTGATCCTTCTTGGAGTAGCAAAATGTAGCAAAATAAGCCTCATATTACTATGACTTTTTGATCTCTTTTCTCCTTAATGCTTAATACTGTAAAATAACAGCACATAACATGAGCGCCGCAGCTACTCTAATATTCAACAGAAGAGTTTTCAGAAATGAAGCTTTGGCTTTTTCTCCCAGCTTACGTTTGAATTAGTGATGAGGAATTCTCTATGATTTGATTTTCTGCCTGTTATTTCACATGTATTACTTCAAAAATATCCTGGCAAGTGGCAATTTTTGGTCTGTTGTTCACTTACTGATGTATAATGTTAAAAAATAAATCTACAGTTGATACTAAACTTTGTCTTTCACTAGCAGCATTAGCAGGATAGATCTACTGAATTTGTTATGCTAACACAGATCACCTCTGAGTTAAATTCCTGACTTCTGAATTATAAACTGAAAAGTATGGCATTTCAGTGTCTATTGTGGGCATGAACCAAAGTACAATAAATTCTATTTAAAACTGAGCAGAAAATTTTTTGCTGTGAGGTTGATTGAACACTGAAACAGGTTGCCCGGAGAGGTTATGGAGTCTCCATCCTTGGAGATACTAAGGCACAGCCCTGGGTAGCCTTCTCTAGTTGACCATGCCTTCACCAAGTGGTTGCACTAGAAGAACTCCAGAAATGCCTTCCTACCTCAGTTAGTTTGCTTCATGTTTAACAAATGCACAAACTTTGTTGGTTTTGCTCGATCTCTCAGTGACACTGATCTTTGTTTGACTCTTCCAGTTTAGATGATATCTTAGTTGGGGCCCCTCTCTTTATGGAACGAGAATTTGAGAGCAAGCCTAAAGAAGTTGGGCAAGTTTATCTGTACATGCAAGAAAGTGCTTTCCTCTTCCAAGACGCTCAAATTCTGACCAGCACGGAAGTGTTCGGTAGATTTGGCAGTGCAATCACACACCTTGGAGATCTCAATCAGGATGGATATAATGGTAATTTTTATATAATGTAGTAATATATATATGTGTCTGTGTATAACATTGATATTAAAAATGGCTAAGTAGTGAAGATGAAGTGTCTGTGCAGTGCCTGAAAAAGGCATTTTACCATGTAATTGCTTTTGAAAGTCGTGAGGATTTACACTAACCCTAATGAAACTGGTACTGAGGCCCAAACCACAAAAAGCTTACTTTTAGGACAGTCTTATTCACTACAGTGCTATTTTTTACTAAATGCTAACATGTTCATTTGAATCAAAATATTATCCGTTGTTTTATAAATATAATTAAATTTAAATACTTAGTTAAGATGTTGAATTTGTTTAAAAGCAGAGTTCCCTTTCTCTCTTCAAATGCTTGGATGAATTGAACAAGGCTTAGTAAATGGAGCAGGAGTATCTTGCCCACAATGAAAGAAGAGGACAAGTACAGACATACTGTTTTGGAATCAGACTTCCACTGGTACTTAGGCACTGAAAGAAACAGTTTCATGGTGGGATCTTTTCCAGATACCAACAGCACACAAATAAATAGCAAAACATTCACCAAGTAAACTGGGAGCCAAAGTTCTGGAAAATAGTCCAAGTAAACTAACTTGCTTAATTGTATGAGATATCTTGGATGCTTTGAGCACCTAGAGTTAGGCACCTACTCACGGTCAGTGACATTCTCATCTTACCTACATGCATTTTCTTACGTCCTGTTGCCAGAATGCTAGGGACCTGCAAGGAGGCATCTCTGCATCTAAAGCCGCAAGGTGTTTTTACTGGTGGAGTTATTTTGAACAGTAGCCTTAAAGATACTTCGGCCGGTAGACTAAAAACAAAGGACTTAGCTCCTCCTTTTGCACAGTGCTCTAACCACTAGACTGTAGGGCAGTATGGCGAATGTGTGTCTCCTGTGCAAGGGATAAGTCATCCCTAGATCCATAGGATTTTACTGGGGTTCAGGGTGCAGAAAACTTGAATCCCATCTTGCAGGAAGAAGTCACTGGGTTGTGGTTGGTGAGAATACCCTCACTGGGTTTTCTGGGAATCCCATTTCCCTGGAAGCCCCAGCTGGGCTGAACCCCATGGTGATGACTTCCTCTTCCTACCTGTGAGCAGTAGCAGATGCCTTCAGCTTCTCTGGGCAGGGAAGGTTGGTCTCCCTCACATTCTGGTAGGGAAAGGAAGGCATATTCCTGCTTGTATTTCTTGCTGTATAAAGAATGCTAAGAAGGATCTAGAGCCAAGGTATTCTGTTTCATAACTGAAGATGTGAGTCACAGAGCTTTGTTGTACTCCTGCCTTCAGAGGGAAGGTAGGAATTCCAGGTGCAAAAGTCAAGTTTAATAAAGGAGTCTAGTGTGAGCTCCTTGATGAGATCCTAAAAATTAGAGCTGTAGATAGTGTTTCCTGTTGGCTAGCTCAGCTAGTGCAGCTGCTGAATCTCAGTCTTTGATTCTCTCCACTTCAATCATGATTCTCTCCACTTCCTATGTGTTACAAGTGTGAAGAGCTTTGTGAGTTCCACTTCTTGGATATGACACCTCATTTTTTAAGCATTGCAGTGCTCAGTTGCGTAATGCGCAAGGCCTCCTATTTCCTCCTCCTCCATTTCTCAATAACATGTTGGCTTGGTATAGATAAAACCTTACATTCCATTGTTCTCTTTTGCATACTAACTCACTGGATGTTTGAGAGGGGTGGAGTTTTTGCCTGTGTTGAACATTTTGTCAGGAATAATAAAATTAATTTTCTATAACAGCTATTCCTTATTAATTAGGTGATAGAAGAAATCAGGGAAAAATTTTGTCTGACTAAATAAAATGAAGTAGGTTCAGGCATTCATTAAGTCTCAGTTTATTAAAGCTTATTAAATGTCCTGGAAATACAGTAGAGCAATACTGTGTGGATTGACAATTTAGTATAATGTAATAACACCTTCATAGGATGAGTTTGTAAGGCTTTTGTCATAAAAGTTTGACACATAAGATATTACGAACATTTTTGAGTATTTGCCCTGAAATTAGAATTCATAGAGAGGTACAGAATGTCATAGTTCTTGCATGTACATAGCAGAAACCGTTTATGTCTGTTTTCCTGCAGTGACTTAATTCTTGCTTTATTTTAACTGTGCCCATTCTTTTTATTCTTTTACTGTGCTGCAGACATTGCTATTGGTGCACCATTTGCAGGTGAAGACCGAAGAGGGAAAGTGTTCATTTACAATGGATACAGTAATGGGTTAAATACTAACCCTTCCCAGGTTCTCAATGGAGCCTGGGCCTCACAGTCCATGCCTTCGGGATTTGGCTTCACTCTGAGAGGAGACTCGGATGTAGACAAGAATGATTACCCAGGTAAGATTTTTCCATTAGAAAGGGAATTTCATACTTCCATCCCCTGGAAAATGCATCATGCCTAAACTGCTCCTTTTGGACGGCAGAGGTCAAATTAACGAATAGACATATTTTTGGATAGTTCAAGCTTGCTTTCCTGAGAGTTAAAATCAGACAAAACAAATACTCCCTTTCCTGTCAAAAGACATGATCAGAAAGTCAAGAAAGGGCTTAAACAGTTACATTAACATAAAACATGTGAAGTTTACAATACAAGCTTAACCCTTTCCCCCCACTGAGTGCTCTCAGCTCATTGAACTTGCAAGGTTTCCTTCATTCTGGCATTCTTTCTTAATTAAAAACATGTTGTGTTGTAGAAGAGATTGACTTGGTAGTGTTGCTAAGTTGTTTTTTGCTGTCCAAAGAGATGATGGGCTGTATTTGGGTTCTTAACAGCTTTGTTCTCATTACAAAAAACAGAGAGAATGAAAAGACATTGCTTAAAGACAGATACTTAATTTGGGCCTATCCATGGTTTTTTTTTGTTTTCATTCTGCTATGTCACCTCTTCCTTTTCAGGTTAGCTTTGATTCTTTCTTATTAGTTTCGGATTTGTCAAGTTGGTAACATCAGTTGAGTTTTGCTGGGGAGGAGGTGTTTGTTTTTTTAAAGAGGAATATTCCTAGCATCATAAGCAGTCTGAATGTTGAAGATATCTTACATGTGTCTGTGTTTGCTCTCTCTCTTCTGAAAACAAATCCGTTTTGTTTCTTTTCATTAGAATTCAGAAGCTGAGCAATAGTGTGCAATAAAACATCATATTTTTTTATTGTGAAAGGTTCGTCCACAGTAGGATGCTAAGTCTTTGTTTTCTAACTCTGAAATCTCTTTTGTTAGCCTGGATTGTTTCAAGGCTAGAGTTCTTAAAAGTTGTGTTCTTTAGAAAGGGAAAATTTTGATTTTCAAAGGGACAAAAGTGTGATCTCTTTTGATTTTGTGATGAATTGTAAAAACCTTAGAAGAGTTTTGATTTTGTTTTTCTCAGATGAGGAAGAAAGTTTCTGGGAAGGGGTGTTTATGATAGAAATTACAGTCTTACCAAACAGAAAAGCTGACTGCAAAGTAATAAAACGAGGCTATCACTTTAAGTGAGAGAAACTTTAGCCTTTAAGAAGAGAAAGGACTTTAAACAGTGTTCTGACTTTTTGTTTGCATATTGTCTGTGGTGCTATTAATAGTTTTTCATTGTCCATGACTAACGAGGTTGTTTTGGACAAGGGAGCTCTTTATTAAAGTTTCATCATTTAAACATTTTCTAAAGCACACACAAGGCCCCCCAGCAAAACCAAAGAAAACAGGATATTGCATTCCTGACATTTCTAAGATTGGAAAGATAGAGAGAGGGAAAGGAAAGATTCTTTCAGGTCTTCTTTGAGCCACACTGGGAAGCAAGAAGAGTAGAAGTCTACGTACTGTACAAACCACTTTTTGTGGAGCATCTTTTAAGCTAATTAATGAAAAGTTTGGATGATGGGACTCGATCTTTCTAAACGTGCATTGAGGAGCTTCTGTAGTCAGTTCAGTTGTGAGATTTACTGGATTTATCCTGCCTGTCATTGTTGGCTCTGCTATACATCCTACTTGAAGAATTTCCCATTGTGATATCAGCATACCATGCGTTAGATGGTTTGGTTTTATTACATTAATTATTTATTTTAGAAATACAAAACAAACCTACATTTATCATAATTAGCTTTTTCCTACATCCCTCATTGAGTATCTGGATGAGCAGTCCAGAGCACTGGTGAGAATCTGTCAGAAAATGACATAAGCAAAAAAAACCCCACACCTTACTATTAGTTGACCACCTCTTCCTTAAGTCATAGACTTGAAGCACCAAAACAGAGCTGTAAAAATAGCACAACCATGGCACAGTATTAGCACAAGAATAGAATCCCTTCCTGTGGGTAAAAGAAAGAAAGGAAATAATATGGGGAAATGCAGGTCTAGGACAAACACACTGGGCAATGAAATAAGTAATCCTTCTTGTGTCAATGAGCTTTTCTTTTCTACCTTCTGACGGAAATCCCGAAGGGCTGCCCTTGAATGAAGAGGAAAGAAGGGACAGAACTTCGAAAGAATATGAAGGAAGTTTTATTTTAGATGTCAACTGAGAGGCAGGGCATTTGCTGACTATAGAAGGACTTGTAATTCAGTGCTTCCCAAACTATGGGTCATCCCTGTGATTCAAAGAGGGTTGTATAAAATTAGGAAAGGATCTCAACATCTTTTTAATGACTATATTGTAAAATCAACCATTTTACAGAAAGAAAAGGTTAATAAAATCAGGTTATATTGACTCATCACTCTCAGAAGTTCAGTTCCCTGGAGATGGGGAAATAGGAGCCAGCTGTAATGTCTGGCTGCAGGTATAAACATGTATTGCCACAGTCTAAGGTGAGAGTCTCCCAGCAATTATCTCTTCTATGGTCAAAGAGTGGTGTGAAGATAAATAAACTCAAAAAGGGATCATGCTTTCAAGAAGTTCAGAACTTCAGACACTAGTTTGTGAGGGCTCATTTAATTTAAGCTGTGCTGATACAGTTTTTTCAAGCCCTAGTGCCTAACTTTGTTTGTGATGCAAGCATATCCCTGGCTAGGAAATGAGAGGCTGAGAGATAGGTGAATATCTGACATTTCATTTTTAATGCACTGTGTAGCATTTTTAGAGCTTTTAGAGTTTCAGTGCTTCATCTTTAAATCAGACAACAGATTAATGTTCTTGGAGCAGCACAGTGGATTCACAGACTTGGAGGCCAGAAGAGACCACTTGCTTGCTCGGCTTCCTCTCACAGATCACTGAGCTTCATCCTGGACTCTCCCAGGAGCCAGCGCACTTAAAGACTGAGTTAAAAGTTGGGGAATACAGTTTCTGAAAATTGAGGATGAATCACAGTCTTTTTTTTTTCTCCTATTTTTTAGTAATTTTTTAGTAGGGTCAGCATACAGACAGGGCTGCTTTTCCTTCTCATTTACGGTCCTCTCGGTGTAATGACCATCTGTCTTCAGCTGCCCTGGCATAGATATTAGTGCTGTAAAAGTAACAGACCTCTTCTCTGAGCATTGTGAAAATACAGGGATTTTTTTAACCTTTCAACAGGGAAGATTTAGTTTTTGTTATTAAGCACAACCCTAGGTTTACATCTCCACAGACTTCCAGAGCAGGACTTCTGTAAATCATGTCAAGTTCACAGACACTCCAGATATTGTGTGCCCAGAACTACTCCTTTATCTACATAGCTGGGGGTGATAACATGCTAGCCTCTGCTTTACAGGCCCAAAAGCAGTGGGAAACTTTCAGCCCTGGGAAGCACCAGGGGTAAAACCCTGTGCTGCTGACAGGTGTGTCTCTTGAAGGACGTGCAGCTGCCCCCTCTGCTCCTTTTTTTGTAGTCGTATGAGAGTTAGGTAAACTTTATAGTTTAATACAGTCTAAATTTGACCAAATTTTATGGTCAGTAAGGCTATAAGGGAGCAGTAAGAGGAAGGCAAATCAAGCATGTCAGTCAGATAGACAGAAAGTACCAAGCCAGCTCTGTCTGTGATGTGACTTTTCAGTGGGACAAACAGAAAGGGCAGCTTTCCAGTCTTCTCTAACCACAGCATTGAAAATATCAGTGAGAGAGATACTGAGACATACCCAGTGTCTCTCCAGTATGCCATCCATTCCCAGTATTTGAAAGAAAATACCAATCTGTCCTCTTTAACTACATCTACACTAGTAAATTAAATATGCTTGTGGTTGTTCTTTGTTTCCGAGCTGTCGCTGAACTGTCAATGTCCGTACCATTAAACTCTCTTTCTTTCCAAAACAGGTTCACTGTATGCCTTTTGGGCATGTTGCCTGCTCTATACTAACTCCTAATCATCTTCTGGAGATGCAAGCCAACTGCTTCACTGTCATTCTAATGGTACCAACATAGACATGGAGGTACAGCACTGGCATATTCCCTGACACTAATTTACTAATATTGACCTAGTTGTAACATCCTTCAGCAGATGGATGAACTTCACGGGTTTTTGGCAACCTGTGTTCTAGGAGGTCATATTTGAAGAAGAAGATCCAATCTTACTTGCGCTGCTATGTATCAACTATTGACTTAACACGGTTAATCTGAATTAACAATGGTGTAAAGAAACATGAAAGCAAGAATATGGGGAGGAGTGAATGGAGTGCAGAAGTGTGAAAGATGGGCTTTTTCATCAGCATATATCAAAATACAGTGGCAGTTTGAAAGAAATACGTGCAAGATTCTGTGCCACATTTTCCAGTGCTGGTGTTAGGGCATGGCACAGCAGCACTAGGCTTTATCTGAGGGTGTACTGGTGAGGCTTATAATACAGTTTATATAGCCATGGGATTCTCTGTAGCAGCACCTCTTCAAGGTTTGCCCAGGATCTTTTGCAGTCCCTTTCTCTGCACGCCTTTCCTGACTGCCTATGCTAGAACATCTGAACAGTCTAATGGTAATGTTCAACACAGTTACTGCTCCCCTCTCAGTTAAATCTGGAGCTTTTAGGGCCCCTTTGCTCCATCCTGAGCTTTATTTGTGTCACAAGGCCTGGAGCAAGGAATGAGGTCTCAGCTTAGGCTTGCATTTTGAATTGTAGTTTATTTTGTTTATCATTTTATCTATTTTTTTCTAATAGCATAGTTAGAAATTGCAACTAGTTAGAAAAAATAAACTTGTTTCTTTTTGCTTCTGGGAATCAGTTCAAAGCTGGTCCCAACTGAGTGCTTGAAGTCTGTGATTATCTAGGTGATGGTGCTGCACTTCCAGCTGGTTCATCTATCTGTGCAGGGCTCAGGCATTTGGAGGCTGTGAGGTTTCCACCCTCACATTTGAGCATATGCTCAGTCACTTGATGGCTGATTATAGCTGAGCAAATAGTTTATAATGAGAAACTTACTCAACTCATTAAGCTTGCTTTCTTCTTGTGGCATATCCTCCGGCAGACTGTGGTTTGTTCAAATGTTTTTGTGAGCCAGGATTGTTTAACCAGTTTCTTTTAACAGTGTGGGTGGATTCTGAGCAGTTCTCTGGATGAATTCACTATTCAAAGGCTGTTGATAGTTAATTAGTTAATTGCTCAAATACATTATGCACTATTGTTTCTGTTCCCTGCTTGCTTTGACACTTGTGTAAGTCTTCCATATTAACTTAGAGATTCCCGTGGAATAAGTGTCACCGAAACACTGCCATCAAGGTATCCCAGTTTTAAACAAACCCAGTTCTGTTGGCCTGTTCTTTTGGCTATTCTTTTAGTCAAGCCTTTTTCTGCCAGGGAAATGGATAAAGGCATCTTCAGGCCTCATTATTTTGGGCTCAGTTATTATCTTAAGAGTACACGTATTTATATTTAATAATTCAATTAAATAATTTAATACAATTTACTCTAGAAACATTTTAAGAAACAAACAAGTGTCATAATCAGACAAAATGTCTTAAGAACTTCGGCAATCCAGTGTAATCATATTAAAATAGGAGTATTTAACAGCTCGATCTGCTAAGTGCCTTAACTCAAACAGTGGGAAGAAAACACTCAAGTTTCTTTCTGAGAGGCAAGGGTTCTTCAGTGCTCATAAGTTTTTGAGAACAATAGGCAGCGTGCCAACAATATCACAGAATCATAATCTAGTGATGATTAAATTATGAAATTGGTCCAGGAGATTTGTGGAAGACAAACAAATTTAATCAATGAAAAGTTGCATCTGCTCTGGTAAGAAAAGACTGCTGAGCGTGGGAGCCAGAACAAGGGCGTGGGTTCTGCCAGCAAATGCAGAAGAGCTGGTGTTCCTACCAGCTAAATTTGTCTGCACATGAATAATCAATCAAAAATGTAGTGACAAGCCAAGAATCTCCTGCAAATATGTTAATTTTACAATTAACAATTGTGCAAATGATCTATTTAATTTATAGATACACTTTTCTAAAATTCTTTTGAGTTAATTAATGAAATTAATAATATTTTGCCCAATAGAGTATAAGAATAAAGCAGTTAATAACAGGAAGTAGGGATTGACTGAAGTGACAGGACATGAACTGCCTCCTTTTGAATTTGTTTGTAGTATAGCGGAGTGAATAATAACATTGCGTTATGAAAGGGTCTCATTCAGACAAAAGGGGAGCACTGAATTAGCCTTAGGTGTTATTCTTAACAGATCTGCTTCCAGAATGGTTGAAAAATGGGAGGATCAAGACAATTGAGAATGGTACAAGAAAGTGATTCTGATCTGGGTGGTGGTTGAATGTCGTATTCAGCTAAAATTCTTGAGTAAGGTTGGCTGAACTGGATATATCCTCTGTCCTTCATTATGGTCAAGCCTGTAGTAATGGCCATTTAAAAGGAATGTTATTCTGGACCTTTCCTACTGTTTAGTCATCTCTAAAATCCTGGAAAGCAGAAATAGAAATCTGGTGCTGGGGAAGTAGAAAAGAACAAAGGCTCACAAAGATTTTTAACAGGGTTTCCAGTTATGCCGTTTTCTCACTCTCTTTTGTGAAATTTCCATTAGCACCTACATTGATAGGATTCTAATTGTTTTCCAGTTACTATTTCTACTATGCAATTAAACTGACAGACTACACAATATACTGTTTAAAGCTGCCAGCAAAACATACCGAGCCCATAAAGCAAACACTTTCATGCCTGTATCCTGATAGAGTTGTGGTGGGGGCAGTGACTCATCTGTCTGTCGTTTTCATTTCTGGGTTTCTCGCAAATGAAGTATGTGCCAATGATGTAGTTCTTCACTGGCTGCTGTTCTTGGCCCCTGTCTCCCCATGAAGATGAGATTCCGTGCCTTGGCCGTGTCTCTTGGGACTGCTGGACAGACTCCAAACGAAGGGTGGAGTGCTGAGCATGCCACGTGTTCTTCCCCTGCTTAAGGCTCCCTGGGGCTGGATCTCTCATAAGGGATGGAGATGTCCTTTAAAAATACCAGGGGATCAAAGAATTTGGTCAAGTTAAGAAATGAGTATCTCTTGTTGAGACTGGAAGTAGAACTCTACTTCCTTCAGTTGGTTGAAGGTTCAGTCAGCATCATGGCCGGGTTCTGCCCTTTAGCACAGCCTTTAAGGTCTGTCATGGCCACATGGAAGGTACAGGTAAAGAGATCAGCTTACAAAACCCAGTGTGCCCTTCAGTGCCATCTGTGAGTGATCTTTCCTTAACTATTTTTGATAATTTTTTATCAGAAAATGAATTATTTTTCTCCAGATAACATATTGCAAGCCCTTTCTTTAGAGCAAAGTAAAATTTGAAATAAACATTACAATTGCTTTGTGCTCCTTGACTTCAATTAAGTACATGTAAGACACTTGTCTCAGGATTAAGTTCTGTGAACTCTATCAGTTGGGATTTTAGTAACATCCAGGAGACATCTTTCCTTGCATACAACCTTCAAGTTGTGCTGAAATGCAAGTTGAAAATTGCCTCTTTCCGTAGTTACTGAACATTTTGGTTGTGAACCCTACAGTTCATTTATTCCATAGCAGCAATGAGGCAGAAATGCACCAGCCGTTCCTTTAGCTCTGTTTCTCTGAAGAGGAGCAGCTGGTAGAGGATCTTCTCAATGAGTTGGCATGGACAAGGTGGTCATTTACCTGTATCTAGAAGGATCCTCATCCTCCTGAAAACATGAAATAGAGAAGGAGTGAAGGCCATTTTGTGAGTCAGATACTTCTCTCTTTCTCTATTTGTACATTTTATTCGGACCTTGAAAAAAAAAATACAAATGCAAAGGTGCAGTTAGAAGTTTTCATATGCTTTCCTTCAGGCTCTGCTTGGAAGGGTTACACTTAGCTAAGCTGTTTTTTTTTTTCCTTCTTTTTTTTTTTTTCATATGTAATTCCAAATTCCTCGTTAAACCCTTGTTTTCTAACTAGTGGACTTTATATCAGTGACACTGCATGCGTAGTATTAACAAGAAATGAATAAAAACAACTTCTCTCTATTTTTAGGAGCGGAAACTCGCCAAGCCTCAGATAATTTAGCATGCATTTCTTTCATAGAAATGATTAATAACTTTTCTTCTTCAAAATGCACAACAAATTCAAAACTTCTGCATATAAGTGATCTGATTTGATGTGTATTCAAATCTCTTGGGTTTGTACCAGTGTCAGAAATGTTTTTTTTTTAATTTTTCCAAGTGATAAGTATAAGAGTTGACCCCAGAAAGCATTGAAAGAAAGAAGAATAAAGCTAAATGGTCTTTAAGAGAACAAGTAAAAGCAAAGCATAACTGTAATGGATCTTCCAGTAAATCCTCTTCTTGAATATATAATGACTTGGTCCTTATGTTAGATCATAGATGTCACTCCTGGACATAAGTATGTTTTATTCTTTGCATATTTATTCTTAAGTCCACTTTTCCTTCTTAGTAGTTTCGTGCTGTTGTGGTTTAACCCAGTGGGCAGCTAAGCTGTTAATTTCCCCCGCAGATGGATGTGGGGGGAAGAGAATTGGAAGGGCAAAAGTTAGAAAACTCATGGGTTGAGATAAAGACAGTTTAATAACAAAGGAAAAAAATAAAAATTGCATACCCAGCAAGTGATGTATAACGCAGTTTCTCACCACCAGCCGATCAATGTCCCCAAGCAGCTCCCCGGCCAACTCCTCACAGTTTTATGTTGAACATAATGTCATATGGTATGGGATATCACTTTGGTACGTTCGGATCAACTGTCCTGGCTGCGTCCCCTCCCAACTCTTTGTGCACCCTCAGCCTACTTGCTGGCAGGGCAGCACGAGAAGCAGAGAAGTCCTTGACTTACTATAAGCACTGCTCTGCAACAGCTAAAACATAGGTGTGTTATCTCATCTATTTTCATTACAAATCATACGTTTAAAAAAAAACAAAACATAACACTATACAAGCTACTATGAAGAAAATTAATTCTATCTCAAGCAAACCAGCACACACTCATTCAGGCTCTTTGGCTGAAGAATAATTATGGCCAAGAGTATAAAATAAAGGACCTGTCAGGGAAAAACTAAGTACTTGCAAATGAGAGCAGGATGAACATGGTCCCAGCTGTCCTAAGCATTTACTCAAGTGGAGCATTTATGGTACCATTATTGAATGTCCTCATCTTTCTTGCTGTGTCTCCAAGCCTGGTTGAGGTGGCAATGCAGAAAGACTGCTCAGTCTTTTGGTGACTGGGGACTGTCATTGTTCCTCTAAAACCATTACCTTCTGTTTTCAAATAAGCTGTGTTCTGTCCCAGAGAAACCAGGATTTAACTATTAAGCAGATGTGCAAAATGTTCTTCAATATGAAAGTGGGGATGCTGAGATAGCAGGGACATAAGTTCACACAGCTGTAGATACTGAAATTAAGATTTCACTCACGTTGCTGAGGCTAACTATGTCTCACAAACTCATTCTGTCTAACTTCAGGTTCAAACAGGCTACGGGTTACTAAACTTGAATTCAAGTTGTGTGTTCAAGCTTTACCTTGTGTCTGTGAAGGGTTGGAGTGCTTGATTTTTTAATGAAAAATCAGATTATGAAATCATCGCAATTGTGGAATATGGATAAGTCATAGATATCTGCTAGTTTTGTCAGTGCCATAGCACAGCCCTGTAATGAAACCTTTTGACTTATCTAGTCTGGTATGAAACAGTACGTAGCCTAAGTTAAGTCAGTTGCAGGATTCATAAAGAGCATCCAGCTAGGAACAACAGATTTAATGTAAAGTCCTTCCTTCTTGTCTCACTTTCTGTTCATAACACAATAGTTTTTTTGTTTTTGTTTTTTTTGTTTGTTTGTTTTTTGTTTGTTTGTTTGTTTTTTAATAATTTTTGGGTTACTGTGCATACTGTAGCTGTTAGGGAAAGTTCTGCCGTTTGCATTGTGTATCCTTTATGATGATAGGTATGTCTCAATCAGTTGTTTGTTTAAGAGGATAATATCTTTAGGTCTCAGGATTGTGAGCAAGCTCTCTATAAAAGCTACTAATGAAAAGGACTCATAAATATCCCAAAAAGGAGATAGAAACAACACTTATTTTCTGCTGTTTAAAGTGTTCCTGACTCTGAAGCATGTTTCTGTAAGGCCAATGGAAGCAGAAAAATGTAAATGTTATACAAAAGGAAGATCAGGGAAGATCATAAACTGTCCATGCCCTCTCCTATGAGGATGTTCATCAGTGGAATCCATTGTAGGACAGGCTGTTGCCCATGTGGTGTGCTTGTTTAAAGCTGTTAAATCCTGACCATCTGAAGGGCAGACAGCACTGGAAAACACGCTGCCGGACTGGCCTGAACCCACCAGGCCAATTAGCATCAGAGCTGTGTAGTTGCGTTATGCTCCATGACTTCAGTGCCTCTAAGCAAACCAGTGCTCAAACTACGGAAACAGCAAGTAAGGGGTTGTTTTTCAGCCGTGTCTACTGGTTCCATGAACTCAGTTAGATCAGTTTAGATTGCCAGTCTGTGCCACTGCAAGGCCTGTTGTAAGACCCAGCCTACCAAACGGCACGTTTGTAAATCAAACCATAGGATAGCAACAGTAGAGAGAAAGAGGTACCCAGCTGGGCAGTTCATTAGGGCATATGAAAACAAAACAAATCTCATTTCCCATTTGGGCTCCAGCTAGAAGCAGCAGAAAAGCTGATCCTTTGTTCCCTGCTGCTTGGCCCCAGCTTTTCTCCAACAGGAACTGGAGATCTTTCCAGCAAGCCAGTTGGGATCTTTCCAGAGAGCCCTGTATGGGGACTCCAGACAAAAGGAGGAAATATTTGGGCCTGTAGGATTCCAACCCAGGCCCAGTAACAAAGATGTGCACAAGGCCCAGTGAAATGCTAGCACTGTTGACCCTATTTGTTCGAAATGGTGACCGATGATGGCTTTCAACTGATAACTATTACAAGCCTTAACACATCCTCCTGTGATGCTGAAAGCACTAGTACCTATGAAATCAGCCATTCTCCAATCTATGTCTTGTATTCGTGGTCACAAAGAATTATTGTGCCTAAACTAATGAACAAATGACTTAAAGCACAAAGCAGGACTGGAAGGATTGTCAAGAAGGAACACCATTAACTTTCAATGTGAACTGCATGCGAGTGACCAAAAAGTTGGTTTGCATCTCTTTGTGTAATGGTCAGTTAGTGGTTTGGGATAAAACTGAGAGCAGCCCTGAGGAGAAGGACCTGGGGATATTGGTGGATGAGAAGCTCAACATGAGCCGGCAACGTGCACTTGCAGCCCAGAAAGCCAACCATAGCCTGGACTGCATCAAAAGCAGCGTGGGCAGCAGGGCGAGGGAGGGGATTCTCTCCCTCTTGTGAGACCCCACCTGGAGTGCTTCTCTCAGCTCTGGGGCCCCCAGCACCAGGAGGACATGGACCTGTTAGAACAAGTCCAGAGGGGGACCATGAAGACGATCAAAGGGCTGGAGCAGCTCTCCTGTGAAGACAGGCTGAGGGAGCTGGGGTTGTTCAGCCTGGAGAAGAGAAGGCTCTGGGGAGACCTTACAGAGGCCTGCCAGTACCTAAAGGGGGCCTAGAGGAAAGCTGGGGAGGGACACTTTGTCAGGGGGTGTAGGGATAGGACAGAGGTAATGGTTTTAAATTAAAAGAGGAAATACTTAGATTACATATTGGGAAGAAGTTCTTCACTCAGAGGGTGGTGAGGCACTGGCACAGGCTGCCCAGAGAAGCTGTGGATGCCCCATCCCTGGAGGTGTTCAAGGCCAGGCTGGATGGGGCTTTGGGCAGCCTGGTGTGGTGGGAGGTGTCCCTGCCCATGGCAGGGGGTTGGAGTTGGATGATCTTTAATGTCCCTTCCAATCCATTCATTCTGTGATTCTGTGAGTCTATGAAAATGTATGGAAGTTGAAGGCATTCTTACTCTTCAATACAAGCTGCGGAGAAGCAAGATTGTGCCATGCCTGATCCTGTGTTAAACAAATTGACACTGACTGGATACAACCAAGATATTTATGAGCCAGTCTTGTCCAGTCTTAAATGTTTTCTTTGAGATAGCAGTGTTGAAAATATTGCTAAGAAAGTGGGAATTACATTTGTTTCATGTTACTGCATTCTGAATATAATTAATCTTATTTAGGATGGGAAAAAAATGCATGAGAGGCGTCTATATAGTTCTTCTGAAGCTGTTTTCTTTCTCCAGATTTAATTGTGGGTGCATTTGGAGCTGGAAAAGCAGTTGTTTACAGGTACGTGATAAATACAATGGATTTTTAATTTTACAGCTTCAGTAGGAGATCTGTGAATAAACAAGTGTCACATTTCTGTGTTTCCCTGGTGCAATGTGTAAAAGATGCTGATTACATATGATAAATGAAACATTGTGTGAGCAACAAATGTTGTTTTACAGGTTTCTTTTTTCTCATTCTCAAAACTTCCCATTTTTCATGAAAATTTCCATGCTTAGCCTTAGTTCAAGGAACTCCTTCTGGAACACTTGACTCCTCAGTTAATTTTAAATTAGATAAGAAGAGAAAATAGTGTCTTTTCTACCTTTAAAGTAACCTCACGCAAAATTCTGTATAGTCAAAAAGCTCTCCCTACAGCTTGTCAGAGAGAAATTTATGAAGCACAACACTGAAAATTCATTTATTTCTTGGAAGAGTGGTGCTAATAAGAAATTCAGATTTTCAGGTGACTCTTGACCCTTTGGTGGTCGTGTACATTAAGACACAAACTATTTATTAGAAATAAAGACTGCTGCTTTTTGCTTCAATTTAGAAAAAATGTATGCCCTTTGCAAATCTCCAGAGTTGTTGGCTGACTACTGGTTTTCGCTAAATGCACCGTTTGATTAGAAGTATAAATTACAACTACCAAATGCATAAATGAAAATCTGCTGCAGCCCTGTTAATGCTGACATGCAGACAGTTCTTTGCATTTAAATATTCACCATCTGTTGCTGCAACAGTGTAGTCATATATCCTGATTCCTCTCTGTCTTCTTGCTGTCTGTATTCCGAACAGTACCTGTCTGAGAGAAGGCATGTTCTGTTTCCTGGATGAATATTTGTCAAAGCATAAGAATTTTGTAGAACAGGAGCATTAGCTCATTTTTGGTAACACTGTAAGCACAGTGAGAAGACCTGGTTTTCCTGCTGCCCTGTTTTAGAATCATGCAAATATTTTGCAATGCATCACTTTGCAGCGGCATTAAATGACTGCACAGGATGTGAAACATTGGAGAATTAGATCCACTGTGTACTTTAGATAGCAATAAAAAATGTGTTCTATTTCATTTAGGAAGGTGAATAGCAAGCAAGAATCCCTCAATCTTTCTGTTTCCTGTCCAGAGTGTACCAAATACCTAACTTGTCATACTGGAGAAAGTTTTATTAGCTGAACTTTGCTACAAAAAAAGGTTTTCCCTGTTGCACAGAAATGAAGGAAGTAACTTTATTTTTTGAGTGTCTTGCTGAAACAATACAGAAAAGTGATCATAAAAGCTCAACTGTGGGTTAAAATATGTGGAAAGTAACTGTAGTAAGCTATTTTTGGCAGAATTATCTAAGTTACTGTAAAACAGTATCGTCTTAACAGAATTTTGTTTTCTCTTTTAAAATGCTCTCAATTACAGATTAGCTCATTACTTACTAGCAGATTGTTTTTCAGAGGGATGTTTCCCATCACCACAACCATGTACTGACATGCTCAGCAGAATTTTCTGTGATGATTATTCTCATTTTCCAAAGTCAATTGTCTCAAGACATGATGTCAGACAGAGTTTACTTTATTGTTGGCTTAAGATAATTCTAAATCAACTTCTATTTTAACTAAATTATGTTCATTTTTTGAAGAACCTTAAACAGTGATAGCAAGCCTGAATATATCACTGTTCATGAAGAAACACAAACCTGACAGTTTATAAAATAACAGCCAAGGGACTTCTGTAATTTCCAAAAGGCAGGCTCTGGTCCTTTGTGAAAACCCAGTGTGATGAAATGTGTCTGATGTGCCTGAGTCCCAGGACGGACCTATTGCTAAGTGTAGCATACTGTTTCAGCGATGCTGTTTGCTGTTAACCTGTGGGGTTTTTGTGAAGAACTTTCAAAATGTCATAGCAGAAAGGTAGTTTCTGACCAAAAAAAAAAATCAAAGGTCTTTTGGGTAGGAGCAGCATTACAAAAGTATTTTCTCCAACGTCACCCTACATTTCAAGCTTCTTTGTGGCTCTCTCAGTTGTTTTCTCTGATGCAACCTAGGTACTAATGTGCTGCATGTAGTGAATGTTATTTCTGTCCCTCAGAGCCAGACCTGTTGTGACCGTGAATGCTCTGCTCATTCTGAACCCTATGATTGTCAATCCAGACAATAAGACTTGTCAGCTCCCTGGCTCTCAGCTTTTGGTAGCCTGGTAAGTTCATGATTAGACAAAAAACATCTTCAGCATCCTCTTTTTTCTCAAATAACTTCCCAATCCCAGCTTTTCTCACAGCTTTTTGTTGAACATACAAGTATTCAAATATGCTATAAGTGCAACAACAAAATGATATAGAACAGAGTTCTTTTTGACACCTTCCAATACTTCACAGATTCTCTAAATGAAGTAACTGAAAGTTCAGTGGTGTGATATCCTCCTTCATGGGAGGATGTTCAGTGTTTTACAGGATCAAGCTGCAAAATCACATTCAGTGTCTGGATGAGTGAAACGTGTAACAGCCAAGACTGACAAACCACAGAAGCATTCACCTGACAAAACACACATCTTTGCTGAGAAAATGTCACAGTGAAAGTGATGCAAAGAGCTGGTGGTCCCACCAATTTCTGCTACAGAAAGAGAGATCTTAGCCCTTTGTGGAAGAGAGCAGGTGTCCTGCTCACTATGCTGAGAGCAGTTCACGGGATGTTGTTTCTGGCTGTCTTTGGTCAGAGGAAAGCTATTTTTAGTGCATCAGGCAGGACAATGTTGGATAGATCCTTAGAGAAACCCTCTGCCGTAGTAGCATTTAACTTTGAAAAGAAAAAGTACACTCAGAACCTTGAAGCAAATTGAAACAATTCAGGATCAGTTACAAATATAAATGTTGTAGGACAGTTGGAGGCCATCTAATAGTATTAGCACCACATGCAGGTGCATTTACAACACTAGAAGAAAATCACTTAGAAAGGACCACAAATAACAGCTGATAAAACAGGCTATTAGGAATACATTAGATGCTTTTTAAAAGTTGAAATCATAACAAATGAGGAAACTAAAAACAAAACAGAGCATAAACACTTGCAAGTTGAATATAAAATTCCAGTAAGTCCTGCCAGAGAGACTGTATGGAACAAATTTCTAAAATATAAAAACTAGTCTTATAATTTTATTTAAACACATTAGGGGCACAAAGCCTGAAGAACATGGGATGTATTAAAAGCATATCAAGGTGTAAAGGAGAAAGACAAGGTGACTGCGCAAATTTTTCACTGCTTTTAAACCAGAGGTGGTCAGAGGGACTCCCCACACTGGAGACATTCTTTATGGGAGATGAGTTCTAAAAATAGTCTCAAACATTAGAGTTAGTAAAGGAGGTTTTACATCAAATTGATAAATATGAAAAATAAAAAATAATCATGACCAGAAACAGTTTACTTAAGAGACATACAGGAACTCAACTCTGACACCATTAAACCACTAAATATATGGGCTTTAAATGCAGTGGATGCAATTTGTGACTCAGGAAGTGCTACATCTACTGACTGTCAAAATCTGGGACAGGGTTTTCAAGAGATTTTCACTTTTACTCTATTCTTTTACTCTTTATGGAACTGCTTATATTTATCATTACATTCCTCTTTTCTACATTGTGTGTAGTAAAATCACCCACCTACAGGGGAAGGTAGAATGCACTTGGTAGAACTGTGTGGTCCCAGAACTTTAAAAAGTTTAGCCCTTTCTGAAGGAGGTTCTAGATAAAGATCTATCTTTATATTTTGATTCAAGCAAATTTTGTTTTAATAGTTGATGCAATAAAAAATTCAAAGTATCAACACTGGGCTGTAGCATATTCATTGTTCCAAGTGCATTTGATTTTTTTTCCCCAAAACTTCAGTTTTTAAGACTTTTAAAGAATCTTTTGGATAGGATTTGTACTGGAAAAAAAAATCAATATTATAGCATTTACTGACAGTTTACTGGAAGAAAAAAAAAGATATGTTTATTTTTTTTGCACAAGACAATTGAATAAAAACATCTCTGCTAAAAATGTATTCCTGCTCTAAGGTACTGTTCAAAAAAGGCTTGTGTAACATGTAGTTTTTTCATTACTTTTCACTTCTGTATTACAAAAAGACAGAAGATGTTTGGTTCATATCTACGAGACTTTTACTATGAGCATAATTTAATTTCTGTTTGCTTTATTCCAAAATATTCTTCCCTAAAGATTTAGTTCGTATTATGAACTGACTGAAGACCAGCTGCTATTTTCCATGCTGTAATTTTTCTCCTTAGTTGATATAAGCTTGTATAGTACATATGAAAATAATTAGTAGGGAAACTCCAACAGGCAAGGAATTCTTCAGTCCCTTGGGATAGATTTCTGTATCCCTTAGCCAGCTGTGCTGGTAGTATAAAATGTCTACTGACTGACATTGCAAAATTAGAATGAAAGAAAACCTCCTACCAGAACAGTTTCAGGAAGTGTAAAGTATGAATAATGTAGATTATTGTACACTTTCTAGTATTAGGAAAATATTATTTTTGCCATTATATAATTTGGAAAACTGAAGTGCAGAGGAAGCATGCATAAAAAGTTATTTTTATACACAATCTTACGAGAATTGTCCTGAACTTCTAGAAACATACAAATAGAAACTAACAAATTTGGAACAAATTCTGCAACTTTGAAGCTGTCAAAGACAATGTAAACAGACTTTTTTTTTTTTGAAAGGTTTGAAAAATAGAGGTAGCAATTCCTGCTCCCACTGGCTTCATTGGAACCTGGATGTGATCAGTGCCCCACAGTCGGGGACTGAAGGCCTTCATTACTTTGCCCAGATGAAGGTCTATACCATCAAAACTTTGAGTGCCTTTCTGCTAAGGCATTATCCATCTTCCTGTCTGTGTGCAGTTCTGTATTCTGAAAAAATAGCCAGCAATGACAAGTAATTTCTGGTAGGATCTGATAATTCCAAACTTGTCACTTCCTCAAGTACATTTCCTATTTTTTTCACCCAGTAGCACAGTCAGATTAAATTCAATTATTTCTAGTAAAAATGGCAGCCCAAAAAACATTTTTGGGGGGTAACCATCTTTTTTGTTTTTCTAATACTATTTTCACTTCTCAAGACACTATCCCCATCTATGCTACATGTTTTGAATGAAAAGAAATACTTTTAAGCTTGTTCTAATAGCATTAAAAATGTTTCTGTCTGACTGAAGAACATAAAATTATTTCAAACAAACTGCTTTGTTAGTCCAAGATTACCAGGGAAAGCTAGTGTGTTCAGTTTGAAGGCTTTCCCTGTATTTCATAGTCACAACTGAATACTGATCAAACCATGAGCTGATTGTGATGGCAGACACTGTTGAATAAATGCAGTGCAGGGATCTCCTACAGAGAAATAAGACTGATAGCACAGAAAAGATCGTATGCTTAAGGATGATGGGCCATTTCCCAGGCTTTTCTTACCTGCTGAAGTTTCCTTCCTTTTATTGTTAATTGTCTTGTTTGCTTTATGGCTCCTGCAAGCTCAGAAGATCAATTATTATGTTTCTTCATGTGCCAAGGAGTCAGATCTTAAATCTCAAAAATATCCTGGCCTCTTCTGTGGTCTACCTTTTCCTCTGTTTTCTTTTTCTCATGGCTAAAACATCCTGCAAAATCTCCACAGCAACTTCTTGTCAAAGTGATGAGGATATCTCTCTGTAGAACTGTTTCTGAACTGAGTATCCTTGAAATCAGAAATGGGTGGTGGAATTCTGCTAAACCCACAGTCTTGCCAGTCAGATGGGCAGAGCCAAGAGACTGATAAATTCCAAAGTTTTGATTTTTTTTGCATTGCCATTCTCTTCTTGACATACTGTGCCTGGAAAGGAAGGATTAAATCTTGGCTCTTACCATAGTACTTCAGAACATGACTTGGGTTATCAAATGTGTATTATGAATTATTGCATTCACTACAATCAATTAAATATACATTATAGTTGTGCAATTTAACAATTAATTCAATTCTGATTACAATCCATTTCAAGCTGGATTTTTCACTCAACCATTTTTTAAACAGGATAGTGCAAAAATTATTTGAGATATCAGGAAGTGAGATCACCAAGTTCAACACACAATGGCATCTTGTGAGTTTACATTTGAGCAAATGCTCTTCTATGCTATGACATGTCAGACTAGTTTGTGAAGCCTGACGTCTAAACCGCATTTATGCAATTACACAAGCTTTTCTCTTTCATGTTGTTTGTTCTTGCCCTTTTGTGTCAGCAAATGATCGGTTCTTCGTCTGTTAACTCATCATTCTAAAGAAGTAGGAATGTGACTGAATTTGCAATTTCTGCATGGAACATGAATCGACACTCCTAATGTCATTTGAAGGCTATGGTTAAGCATAGCTTAATGGCATAAGGCAAAGTTTTTGGCCAAGAGGAAAATATTTAATAAGGTCATGAAAGTTATATGAATCCCAGATGTGGCACAGTTTCATTACGTTTGTCAGAGAAAGCAAACATTCAATTAGAATATTATTGCAGGTTATTTTAAAGATTGTGTTGCTGGTTTTTAATCCACTACATGGAGAATTTAGTATACAGTGTAACTATAGGAGGAGATGAAGAGCAATGGCTAATTCAAAAATATTTCTATTTAACCCAAGGTATTACTGTAAAATATGCTGGTTTCACATCTTCCAATGATGACTTACTATCCATGTTCAGCTGATTCTTCCCTATACAAAGCAAAATATTTTCTGAACCCATTGAAGTATTCCGTAAGAATGATTGGTAACCAGGGACACTTTGTATTGAATTGCACCATCTTGAAATCATGGAAGGCTTTCTTTCTTCAGCATGATGAAGCAGAAAGGACTTCTACAGGCAGCCTCATACAATAGTGGCTTGCTGAAGCTCAGCATTAGGAACCCAACTTTGCCAGTAGTATTACAAGGATGATCTCTATAGGCTTTCTGTAGAATTAGTTGGAAAAGTTCTCTATATCTTTCCTGGGAAGATATTCAGAGGCTACCCTGTCTTTCTTCTTTGAGTATTGGTGGAGCCCGGGAGACTTGCTGAATTAGTTAGGGGATATGTTGGGTGCCTAAATACAGATCTCAGTGAACATCATTTAAGAAAAGGAAACAAAAACATGGGTATGATTTGGGAATTGCTACTCGTCAGATAAGCTCTCTTTATGCTAATAATTACTTCTTCTTTTTATACCTAGTTTTACAGTAAAAGTCTGCGCAGCATTTGAAGGTCAAAGTATTTCAGATGAGATAGGTAAGAAATGTTTTATATTCCTGCAATTTAGTCTGTCCCACTTAAATTCGGATTTGTTTTTTTTCTTATGCCTTGAAAGATAATAGGACTACAATGTTCCTAAGGTAAGAAAATGCAGTTAAAAGGGTACTTATATAAGCACAAATCTTGTCTTATTCACTTGAAGGATTTTTTATTCATTTTTAGCCATTTTACAAAAATAAGCTTGTACCCAGCTGGAGAATGTTCTGTTCTGAAAACAAATAAACAAGCAAACAAAAATAAAAAACAGATTTCCTGTATACTACACATATGATCTGTAAATGAACTTGCAAAGGTTGACTGAAGTTACATGGAGGACATACTTTGAATCAAAAACTAGTATGCTCCTAAACAAACAGATACCTTGGGCATGGATTAGTTTTACTTGGAAGACTTTGCTAGTTATTTGTTATGTTAATGCTAGTTATTAACTGTAATATTTAATGAATTGTTTGCTATTTTTTCTTTCCATGTTAAATAAATAAATACTCAATTTACTTATATTCTTTAGTGCTGAAAGGTGAATTGCAGTTAGATTCATTGAAACAGAAAGGAGCTGTTAAAAGGACTCTCTTCTTTGACTACCATCAGTCACATCATTACTTCTCCATTGTGATAGAAAGACAGAAACAGCTCCGTTGCCAGGACTTTCTTGTTTATCTCAGAGTAAGTTTAAAATATTTTGGACTGTCACCATAATTTGAGTAGTATCAGGGATTTTAAAAGGTTAATAAAAAGGGGGAGCCATTTGAAAAGCAAGCACATTTTAGAGTGTTCTTAGATCCCAGAATTAGAGAAAAGAGAGATAAGAAAGGCCTGGCCTGAGTGTCCAGACCATTCTTCTACCTCAGCAAGAATTCCCATGTAAATCTTTGTCTGATTTTTTGTCAATGTAAGTATAAAAGGAAGATTTCCTTTGAAGAAGAGTGTACAGTTCTTCTGTGTACAAATATGTTCGTTTCATGCTCTTCTGTAAATTCTGATTAAACACTGAATCTCCTTATACAAAAGTGCAATATTGTTCTCTCTTATAGTATGTGCAGTAGAATAATCAACTGAACTTGTTAAATGTCATTTCAACTCAGTTCCAACAAATATGTTAAAGGCATGTTGCCAACAACATTGGCCTAAATTAATACATTATTTAAAATATTTTTAAAATCTTTTAAAATATTTGTTGAAAAATTAAAACAGTGGTGCTTAAGTTATGAAGGAGAAAAGGTCGTTGGTTACTCACTTGCAGCTAGAATTACCTCCTGCCATTGAAGCAGATTCCAAGGCTGGTCCTAGAAATGAAATGGGAGGTGAAATAGAGGAGTCTCAAGATGTATGTAAGACAGCATCAAGACAATGGAGTTGGTGGAGTTTTACCATCACTAATCCATATAAGTCATTGGTTATGGAACAAACCAACAATATTACCTCCACAAATCCACGCATGCACTCCCTCCATTCCAAACGGAAGGCGGGCAGCAGCTGATAGCATTTGGTTTTGCGTGTCTCTTTTAAACAGCTTCATTTTAAGCTAATGCTTTGAAAATATTCTGAGTCTACTCAGCTCAGCCAGCTTCTTCCAGATGTGGGGCTGTGGAGGCAATGTGTTCTGGGCATTCCAGTTACATGTGAGTCACTTTGCTTTCATAATGATGTTACAAATAGGCAGATTTTGGCCAGCACCTGTCAAAGAATCATATCTCTACCTTCAATAAGACTAATTCTGAATCTGTTGCAATACCCTATTCATCTGAAAGAATTACATTAAAATAATGTTTTTTATTATATGATTGTCTCTCACAGGATGAAACAGAATTTAGAGATAAATTGTCTCCCATCAATATAAACTTGAATTATAGCTTGGATGAATCCCATTATGAAGATGGCTTGACTGTGAAGCCAATACTGAATTATTACCAGAAAAGCTCATTAACAGAACAGGTATGAATTTTCCATGCAGCATCTTCTGTATATAAACTCGAAAATGTTTGGAAGTATTATGTGTGTCATTTTTCTTTAAACGGAGTATCAGGCCCAGAAATTGCACAACAAGGATTTAATTAATTCAAAATGTATATTGAAGATAAATATAGAACCAGGGAATCCTTTAAAGCATTTCCAAAATTTTGTTGTGTTCATAGTTTTGATTGCATTTTACGATATGTAAGCCAAGTTACTGTGGGAAAGGGCCTGAAAGATGTTATTATTCTGGTAAGGACATAGTTTACAATCTAAATAGTCTCCAACAATACTTAAGTGGAAAGGAACTTGTAGAAAGGAGATTAATTCAGAAGGGCAGCGGTAGTGGCATTTAAGACATTTAAATTCGGGATATTTAATGAAGTGATCTGGACTTTCAAGCATTTACTAACTGTATTATATATATATTTTTTGTGACTACACAGGCTTACATTCTGGTAGACTGTGGGGAGGACAACTTGTGCATTCCTGACTTGCAGCTTTCTGCTATGCCGTAAGTTAAATAAAATAAATGATGCTGTATAAAACAAAACCCAGACAATTCTAACTGCTTTAGCAGAATGAAGCACAGTTCTGTTGTTTTCTGTATCTACTTATTCTACCTGATTTCCAGATTTTAACTTGTGCATCTAATTCATCTAGAAAACCAAGAAGTGGAGAAATATACACTTATAAAGTATGTATTTGTCAGACATGTTCATGGTGTTTAAATGTTATAGAAAATACAGTTTGCAAGTGTTAGGAGCAGTACTAGTTCTCTGAATGCCAAGAGATAACACCAATTGTTGTTCAGAGGAGCTTTTAAATGTACTTATTTCACTGTGACAGTAAATTTGAACTTGGGACACAATTCTCTTGAACTCACTGTACAGTGAACTAAATGAATCAAAGAATAAAAGAATTTCAAAACATGGCAACAATTCCTCCTGTGGAGGGAGAAATACACCAAGCAGGATAAGTGGGGAACCTCTGGCAGTTACATGGAATCACAGAATCACAGAATGGCCGAGGTTGGAAGGGACCTCTGAAGATCATCTAGTCCACCCCCCCCCCACCGAGGAGGATCACCTAGAGCACATTACAGGATGACATCCAGGCAGGTTTTGAATATCTCCAGAGAAGGAGACTCCACAACCTCCCTGGGCAGCCTGTTCCAGTGCTCTCTCACCATCACGGTAAAGAACTGCCCTCTCGTATTCAGCCAGAACTTCCTGTTATCTGTCTCTGTGCCATCAAAATCAGTAGATAGCTGTGAAAGGAAAGGTCACAGTGCCATTGCAGTTCTCAGGAGAGCTTCTGTCTGTTCATTGTACAACAGGCATGAAGGGATAACTGAAATCCCACCAATTCTGTTCCCTCCAGAAAGAAGTGCTGATGGGTCTCTGGTGGCAAGTATTTTCCTCCACTAGATACTTGTCTCTAGGTTGAAAATAGTCAGGCTCTGAAATTTTATACAACTGACTTTCAGATTCTCTGGTAGTCTACTCTGATCATCCATGGTATGTGTTTTCCTTTGAACTGTCTCCTTCCCAGGTGCTTGCATACTTTTCCATTGAATCATTTTTTATTAAAAAAAAAAAAAAAAAAGTTTTACTCTGTATTCACACAATATTTTCCAGAACAGATGCTATGAGAGCAAAATGGCTTTCTGCTTTAATCATATGTAAATTCCTGACAAGTTGTATGTTCTATACAGAGATAAAGATCCGCTAGTAATTGGAGAAGAAAACTGTGTAATGCTCATAATAAATCCAAGGAATGATGGAGAAGGAGCCTATGAAGCTGAGCTACATATAAAGATTCCACCTGAAGCAGATTACACTGGTGTTGAACGCAACAACAAGGTAAATGAAAATCAAAATGTTAGTGATAATCATAGAATCATAGAACCCTAGAATCATTAAGGTTGGAAAAGACCTCCAAGATCATCTGGTCCAACCATCCCCCTACCACCAATGTCACCCACTAAACCATGTCCCTAAGCACCAGGTCCAGCCTCTCCTTAAACACCCCCAGGGACTCCACCACCTCCATGGGCAACCCGTTCCAATGCCTGACTGCTCTTTCTGAGCAGAAATTTCACCTAATTTCCAACCTAAATCTCCCCTGACACACCTTGAGGCCATTCCCTCTAGTCCTATCACTAGTTACCTGTAAGAAGAGGCTGACCCCCAGCTCCCCACACCTTCCTTTCAGGCAGTTGCAGAGAGCAATGAGGTCTCCCCTGAGCCTCCTCTTCGCTAGACTAAACAACCCCAGTTCCCTCTGCCGCTCCTCACAGGACTTGTGCTCCAGGCCCTTCACCAGCTTCGTAGCCCTTCTCTGGACATGCTCCAGGACCTCGACGTCCTTTTGCTGTGGTTTAACCTGGCCAGCAGTTAAACACCACACAGCCGTTCACTCACCCTCCCCCCCTCCCTCTCTGGGATGGGGGAGAGAAACGAGAAAGTGAAGCCTGTGAGTTGAGATAAAGACAGTTTATTAAGACAGGATAATAATAATAATAATAATAATAATAATAATAATAATAATAATAATATGTACGAAACAAGTGATGCACAATGCAATTGCTCACCACCCGCTGACCGATGCCCAGCCTATCCCCGAGCAGCCGGTCCCCCCACCCCGGCCAGCCACCCCTATATATTGTTTAGCATGACGTCAGACGGTATGGAATACCCCTTTGGCCAGTTTGGGTCAGCTGTCCTGGGTCTGTCCCCTCCCAGCTCCTGCTGCACCCCCAGCCTGCTCGCTGGCAGGACAGAGCGAGAAGCTGAAAAGTCCTTGGCCTGGTGTAAACACTGCTCTGCAACAATTAAAACATCAGCATGTTATCAGCGCTCTTCTCATCCTAATCCAAAACATAGCACCCTACCAGCTACTAGGAGGAAAATTAACTCTGTCCTAACTGAAACCAGGCCACTTTATTGTAGTGAGGGGCCTAAAGGTGAACGCAGTACTTGAGGTGCGGCCTCACCAGAGCCGAGTACAGGGGGACGATCACCTCCCTGCTCCTGCTGGCTGCACTGTTCTGGTACAAGCCAGGATGCCGTTGGCCTTCTTGGCCACCCGGGCACACTGCTGGCTCATGTCCAGGCAAGCATCAACCAGCACCCCCAGATCCTTTTCCTCTGCACAGCTCTCCAGCCACTCTCCCCTCAAGCATGTAGCGCTGCATGGGGTTGTTGTGACCAAAGTGCAGGACCTGGCCTGTAGCCATGTTGAACCTCATCCCATTGGCCTCTGCCCATCGACCCATCCTGTCCAGGTCCCTCTGCAGGGCTTTCCTACCCTCCGGCAAATCGACACTTCCCCCCAGCTTGGTGTTGTCTGCAAACTTAGTGAGGGTGCACTCAATTTCCTCCTCCAAATCATCGATAAAGATATTAAAGAGGATGGGCTCCAACACTGACCCCTGGGGAGCACCACTGGTGACTGCTCGCCAGCTGGACTTCACTCCATTCACCACCACTCTCTGGGCCTGGCTGTCCAGCCAGTTTTTAACCCAGCAAATCACGTACCAGTCAAAGCCATGGGCTGGCTGCCAGCTTCTCCAGGAGAATTGTGTGGGAGCCTGACTGGTCCTGATCCCCCACTTGTCCCACATATGCTGTGTGATTGCATTCAAGGTGACCAGTTCCATAAAAGAGCTGCTGGCAGCGGTGGGATTCGAACCCACGCCCCCGAAGAGACTGGAGCCTTAATCCAGCGCCTTAGACCGCTCGGCCACACTACCTGCCTGGTCCTGGCTCTGTCATCCGTGCACCCTCCCCTCAGGTGCTTATGGACACGCCCAGTTAACCTACGTAGGCTGTGCAGGCTGAAAGCAGCAAGTGGACGGGTGCCTCTTAGGAGAGGAGATCCCATCGACTCTCAGCTATCTTTGCGCTCACAGCCCGGGCTGAAGATCAGCCGTGTCACATGCAGATGGGAAAGTCAGGTGCATCCTGGTTCAGAGCCAGATCAGGTCCAGTTCCTCGTCATTAACTTAGGTATGGTGCCACACAAGTACTGTCATGTTTCTTCTAGTGTGAGAGCTATTCACATAGTTCAGATTTTGAACCAGTCAACCCATGGGGGATCCCATGGTGTTACCGCCTCTCAGTCAGGGTCAATAAGCCCTGCTGAACCCCAGACACCCGGACACTTCTGTCTCATGCTACCAGCCCAGCAGTGTTTTACCATTGCTAAGGGTATTCCAGTCTCTGATATCCTGAATAATTGAACATTAACTGCAGTATAAACTTGACGAAGTTGACCTCCTTTCTATTCAATTAACTTATCTTACGGATAGGCCAAAAAAGCAGTTATAATGTGAAATGTGGCAATGTTCACAAAAGGGCTGACTCACGTCCCGCTGAGCTGTACTGAACACACAGTGTTTCCTTTTGGGATCTGTTTGTTTTTTAAGAGCACAGACGAAACACTATCCTGCAAACAAGCAGAGTGTTCTTGTATTCTCTGTTGGACAGCGAGTCTGAATCACCTCATCTGCACATAAGTCTCCCGGGCTGTTGCAACATGAACTTTCTTTTTTTCTGTCAGTGCCTGGAATGTGCAGCAGGGCCTCAAGGGTGAGAGTGGGAGAAAGCAAGTTAATTTCCTTTCTGAAGGCAAATTTCTTTAAGGAAGTTGAAAGTAACTTACAAAGTATTTCCTTACTCTCCTTCTGTCAGTGCCTTTATTATTGGGCTTTTAACCCAATTTGGAAAAAAAAAATGACAAGAATTAATGCTGTCACTGAAGATGGTAATGTGGAAATTCTCTGAAAACTCACTTCTCAAAAGCATATATTTGTGCACAAATAAGTAAAGACACCAGCCTCTTGCTGTCATCTGCATTTCTTTTATTCTCTTAGCATACTCCCTTTTTTCATACTGTGATCTACAAGGCATAAGGAAAACTTAAGTTCTCTTTAACATGTACACCTGGCTGTCTTTTTCCTTTGCTGCTCTTTGGGAATCTTTGGCTGTTCTTTTGGCCATTACCAAGGATGTCAGGGGAGTCACTTACTCCAAAGCCCACACATATTAGCCCACACATATCTATCATTCGGACCAGACAGAAATCACTCAGGGCTTTTCATTACGTTAGGAAGACTTGAATTTTGTAGTGCCAGAAGGGTAGGCTCAGGGGGGATAGGAAGGGAAAAAGAGCTGTGAGAGTCTGGTGTTTTGCAAGAATGAGGATAAGCTAGAAATGGGTTGGCAAAAGATATTACTTTTTCTTTTTTAAAACCTAGGAAACATAACAAAGCTTTTCATATTCTTCAGTTTTTGTGGAAGGTAATATACATTTTTGACAAGTCAAATTCTGAATCCTCCCATATTTATGGAAGAATTGCCTTCATTTTCCCCACGTTTAGTTAGTTCACTAGAGCACAGAATTTATTTCATATTCTGTTTTCATACTTATTCTATCAAAAGAGATGTCATTACATTCTTTCTGAGAAGTATCAGAACATTAGTCCTGCTGTCTACATCGTTGTTATCATCTTGCCTTCTACACTGCAGGTACAGCTTACACAAGAATTACACATGGTACTGAAAGAAAGTTTGTTCTTTCTACTGATTTTAAACTGTAAAAGTATATTTTTGAAAAGAATGGTCTTTGTGATGTTACAATTCATTTAACTAAAAAATTCATTTCTAAATCTTTATGTGGGAGGGAAATTGATATTGTAATTTTCTTTAAAAAGACAAAGCTAAAATTTGCTGGCATTTTTCTGCTGATGGAGGTTGGTTCTTGTACGTATTCATAGAATCAGAGAATCATTTAGGTTGGAGAAGACTTCTAAGATCATCTGGTGTAACTTTTAACTTAGCACTGCCAAGTCCACCATTAAACCATGTCACTGTACTGACATGCTACTTAAAACTGCTGTGAACATGACAAAGAAGAAAATATAGTCTTCTTAATTTAAAAAAATAAATTTACAATGGAAAAATATCACTCATTTTAATAACTCAGATATTCTTTTATATTCTTCTTATTCAATATTCTTGTTTAATTTATCCCAGGTAAATGTACAGATTCAGTAGGATCACCACCTGAAACAAGAATTAGCCGGCAATTTCATTTTCCCCAGAGTGATCAGAACCCTAGGTATCAGAGGCCCATCTGTTTCAAGGATGATTTGTTATAATGATTTTTATGGGTCATAGTACAAATGACTGTAAATTAGAAAAGGACTCATTTAATGCAACCTGTGGGGTTTAAAAATCTATGGCAGTTTGAACCACTTGACAAGAGCTCAGAAGAACGTACCACATTGGTATGCAGGGAACACTGGGGTATACGGACAAAAGTTCTCTTGGTCTGTAGGTACTTTGAGGCATGGACTGTAGATTAAAATTAACGTTTTGTTGTCAGGTGCAGTGGAGCTGGGATTTCATTTCTTATTTTCATTTTTGTACAGCACCCTGGCAATGCGGCATTTGTGAACACTCCTGAAATACAGATAATTGAATACAGAGTGATTTTGGCAGACAGGTGGGCTTGTGGTAGAGGCAGTTGCGGTCATGCTCTTAAAGCTCTGCATCCAAGGATTTCATCAACTATTCACTGTATATATTCACAGTCCTCTGTGTAGTTGTTTTTCTCCATACTGCAGACTTCATTGTACTAATGCAGAGATGATAGACATCTCAGAAGCAGCAAAACAGGTAGGCTGAGGGACGAACAAATGGAATGTAATGAGCCAAAGAAATCACTTGGTACATTTCCGATGGAACCGAAAAATCTTTAGAATCAAATTATTCTGTTAGGCTGCCAGCATTTTGAATCAACTATACTTTTACAGGATGTTAGACTACTTTATTATGGGGCCACTCTGGATTTAGTCTAGCTAATAGACAAATTTATTCCTTAATTGCTTCTGTTAAGCCTGATTTTTTTTTTTTGGAAATAATTTCTTGGGTTATTCTGTATTATTTGAATTACACTGTGAATGTGTTAAATACTTTCAGTTAAATAATTTAACTGAAGTGTTAAATAATTTCAGTTAAATACATAACTGAAAATTCCCACACCTGTTACCTCTTCTCTTCAGCTCGATGCAATGCAGCGTTTGGCATTCCTCAGTTGTCATTAGCTTGTTATCTCCGGCCTGATTCTGTAGCATACTGAACCTAGACTGGGCAACTGTATCAGAAGAGTAGCTCTTTGCAGAGATGTACATGAACACATGCAAGTGAAGACCCAAGCTAGTGTGTTTGATCTTAAAGTCTGAGGTCAAGGATATGATTTTGAAGTTTCTTTGACTCTTGCACGTACTGATACTTCCTTCAGTCAAAAACTGGTTAATGAAACAATGACTTATAATGAAATGTGTTATTCATTAGTTGTATCGTGGGAACACTTAAAAGCTCCAGATACCAGGTAAATGAGAAAATTACCACAGCTTTACAAGTTACTGGAAACCTTTTGGCTTGTAATAACTGTCCATATGCAGTAGGTGTGGAATTACAGGAATTAGCTGCAATGAAAAAAGTATAACCACATTATATTACCTCACATTTCCATGGCCAGCAGTAGAGCCAGAGGCAGTATATACTTGCTGTATGGTAACTTCTTACACTACAATAGCATGATTGTGTGCTTGAACCCCAAGCCATTGTCTGCATACTCTACACTAATCCTTTGCCCAACAAAAGAGTTTCACATACAACTCCATCCTGCCTTAGTAGTGATGGGTGGAGGCCAAATTATCATGGAATAATTAGAAGTAAATCAAGCAAATACAAAGCCCTGTTAGGTATTTGTTCCATACCAAAAACATTATGTATTTTGGCATGACTATCTCTGCTCAGGCTGGGAACTGCAGGGCTATTGCAGATCACAACCAGCTTTACTCTTCAGTGGATAAATCCAGAGCTTTTAGCCCCATGCCTTTCTGAATTATATCATTATACTCTTTTAAAATAGGAAAAGATACGCAACCTTCTTATCTTACCTGAAAATTCATATTATAAGAATAAATAGAAGGTGGCTGGCTAGATGAGTCATAAATTGAGCCTTTTGAGGACAAACACTAGTTCTCATTTATCAGTTAGATGAGAAGCTAGATTATGGAACCTGGTACCTAATCCATCCATTTCTACTCAGAAGACAAGGTTGGAAGGTGTTGATCAAGAAAAGAGAGGTGTTTTAATCCACAGCCTGTAGTGCTTAACAATTCTGGCATCAATTTGTAATTCATTGCTAAGACCACCAGAAAGTTTCAAGTTTGTAGGCTGCCTGGATGACTTAGAGCATCCAGTCATTTCCTAGTTAAAATGCACCCTGGGAGCACATGTGTTAATTGTTGGGATTTTGCTTCTGCTCAAGATTGCCAAAAAGACCATGTGTTGCTATAAAAATGTAAATTGCTGCCAGTGGCAGGTAGTAGGATCTTGTGGCAAAACCTTCCATCTGGCTGAGTTACATATGAGATAATGGTACTGACAATACCGGGTAGATAAGTTTCTTTGCTCTTGCTTGCTTCCTGCCTGGTTTTAATTTGAGGTGTATTGAACCACCTTAAAAAGGTGATCAGTGGAAAAACAAAGGCAATTAATCTCAGTTTTGAAGAAATTGTATCACAGATCCCTGTCACATCTTTTTGCCCACAGATGAGCTTTTGTGATTCCGGTCATATAAGTTCAGTTCCATTAATCATTTTTAGTCTAAAAGCATAACCTACAAATTGCAGAAAACCTAAACTTTTCTATTTGCTTAGCCTTCAAGGGACAAAAAGTGTGTGATAAGGGATGAAGTATTCTGTTCTGGTGTTTAATACGGTATTAATAAAGAAACTGCAAGGTATGAAATATAGATGAATATCTATGTTCAAACATTTAGACCTGAATTTCAAAAAATAAAAAATAAAAATCAAGAACAAAACCATAAACCCACAAATCAAGCTAAAATGAACAGTTTTCCAGACAAATTTGGTTTCAACTGTGTTAACATTCTTGCTTCTCCCATGTGTTCCTGCCCACCTCTAATTAAGCAGTTGGGAAGAATGTAAAAATCCTCCACTCCCTGCTGTAGAGAGGCTTGGGATGGCTGGACACACTATGTAAAAAACTTTGTTTCCTCCTCACAAACTGTAAAAGTGTCAATATGAATGAGGTGCATACTGAGGGCATGCTTCACATGGGCTACATTTAGGACATGCCCTATCATTTCTTTCAGTCTCAGGAAGTGATAAGATCAACATGTCCACACTGGCTTTTACAGATTAGGAGTGAATTGGTAGCCAGTGGTCTGGAGATTTCCCAGGTCTTTTTATATAAAGAGCATGACCTCGCATGTATTGCTTAATCTGTGTGAAGCACAAATGAGAGGAAGGGTAGTGGGAGAGCCTTACGGCAACAGCTCTAGCTGCATTCTGCTTCTACAAAGCTAGTTTACTTCTGCACATAATTGTGACTATTTTCTCCAATATGCCAGAGAGGTAAACAGAAAAAAAAAACAAACACATTTTGTTGCTTTGTCTTAACTCCTTATCTCCTATCTTGTGCTATCCTATAGTTGTTCCTCCTTCTGTACAGTCTGTTTTCTATACAGATGAAACTACTAGCAATACAGATTACAAAGGGTTGAAAGAACAAACACATTTTACATTAATAATTTTAGAGGGAAATTATTTAAGTAGTAATCCATCTTCTTTGTTGCTAAATTATAAACTACAAGTAATGTAGTTACAGAAATAACAACATGAAGTTGTAACAACATAAACCATAGGTTGGAAAATAAAATTCTAGGCTTGGTCCATTTGTGGCCAACGCCACAAATTCATTCCAGAGACTTCTAGTGACAGATAATAAAAGTATTGCAATTAGTGTGAAACCTGTTTCTTTCACCCCTTTTACCTATGCTTGTTTTCTCTGTTGAGTCATTATGGCCATAAGGAAGATTTACAACAGCAAAGACGTATGTTAAAACTGGAACTGGAGTGATTGCCCTTCAGGTACTGGGAAACTTCCCTGTTTGTTTTTCCCTGGCATCAGTTTTCACCCATTGTCTGACAATAACCAATTAAATGTTTTCCTAGTGCACTGAGCAGGTGTCTGAAATCAAAAGAAATGTCACGATCAAAAAGGCATCACTTTCCCGACCGGATACGTTTCACTGTGATCTCTGACCTCCATATTGGTGTCCTTTTGTTACAGGCACTGCGTGTATTGAGCTGTGATTACAAGATGGAAAATGAAACTAGAATGGTGGTTTGTGATCTTGGGAACCCCATGGTGGCTGGCGCAAATGTAAGGGAAAACCAGATGCATTTACTGATTTTTATCTAATTGAATTTTAAAGAGGAACAAATGGAAAACTATTCAATTAGCAGAATGTGTCCAAATAAGTAGCAACTAAACCAAATTATTTACTCAGACAGGAAAGTGTTGGTGCAATAAGAGACAGTACTGTGCTTCTGAAAAACTAACAATCTGTTGTTCTAAAAAATTGATGATATTAGATCACACATTTTATTTCACATACTCTAAAGAAAGTTAGTGTCCCTTAATTTAAGTCCCAGAAGTTGCACTAGTATGATGAGAAGAGAATCCCAATCCATAATGTGTGATATTTATTTCTGCCTTAGTATTCTTTCTATTTAAGATGTGTGTAGTAAATGACTGATTCTTTATTCTGAGTCTAATCTTGAGTGTATGACCATTCTCTTATCAGTTTATATCATGACTTACATCCATGAAAATGAGGTTGGAGTAAAGTTTTCCTTCACGTTACGAATGTCATTTAGATTAAACATTTGGAGACAAAAAAAGAGCTACCCATTCAGTGGTTATCATCACTTGTTCCTATTTCCTGACAAACAGTTCAGGGCAGCCCCAGAAGAGTTGAATCTAGGAATGTTCTGCCATGGATGTCCCTGCAGAGGAATTCTAGCGCTGCTCATAACCTCAAGGGGCATAATCCTATAGGTGTTTAACTCAAACTCTTTTTCAAGAGCTTTCAAACAATCTTGAAATAGTTCCTGTCTCACCCTTGATAAAAGAACCAAATGGATCACATGATAGAACATTTGGACTCCAATAAGCTTGTTTGGGTATGTAAGGTTGGCTTCAGATCAGTCATAGAGCTTTTGAAGGCAAATGTGAGACCAGGTGTCTCGTACAGTCATGGTTACCAGCAGTCCCAGGCAGACTCCTTGGGATTGCAAGGAGCTAGAAACCACAGAGAAACGAACTCCAGATGGTGGACCCACTGGGAGCAGGAATCTGCTCGGTGAGGGTTCTGCTCTGTAAAACTGCTGCGAACTAGAAGTCTGAAGAGGGGGACTTTAGAAGTATTTTCTGGGAAAGGCATTGCGCTAGGAACGCTGACTGCATAGATATTGGAGTCAGTGAGTATAGAAAACAGGGCTAAAAGGTTCTGCAGTTTTTGTTTTATTCTATTAAATGAAACTCCTAAAAAAAGAAGAGGAATTGAAAAAAATACTGAGGAATGGAGTTTTCCTAATGTGATGATGGGAGGCACTGATGGTCCAAAGCACTAGAAAAATCCAAACTCTAGGCAGATAAGATCTCTTACCAGAAAAGCAGCAAACTTATCTACAGAGTTGTTTCCTGGTTAGTCTTATGGCAAAAGCAAATTATCAAGATAGACAAAATTGGACAAGAATCTCATGGATGATTGTGCGGGTAAGCATTAAAGATCCATGGGTTTTGAAGAGGAAAGGGAGACAAGAAGCACTACCATTTTATATCAATCTAGGAGCAAGTCTGTGTTGCTTTGCATTTTATCTTAAGTATAAGCAATGGAAAGGTCTGTGTGTGGAGATACTAAGCTAGAGCCCCTCTACTCTCCTCTGTGAATCCAAAGCTGTTTCCACATCATCCTTGACCCAAACTACTGGCAGTATGGAGACCTCAGGAATGTTATTTGGTGGCCACTGAAGCAGTGCTACTCTCACCTGTCTCCTCATGGATTCTATCAGCACAGCTAATCCTGTTTTGCTTCAGAATCAGCACTCGGGCTGCTGTAAATGCATTGTTACCAAATAGTCCTCAGCAAAATACTTCATAAAGGGAGACTTGGAAGTAGCATAATAAAACAGCAGGGTTCATAACATGTTTAAGAATATTCTGTTTTGAAACAAAAAGAATCTCACACTTGAAAATTAAGGCATACAAAGATAAAGCATCACAAAGCCAGATGGCAAAAGTGTTGGATTATAGTTAGTGAAAGCTTAAAGCCTAGCTGTATCTTTGAAACCAGCTCTCCTGGAAGCTTAGTAAAGGTGAAAGGACTTGAGGTTTTTCAGTATAAACGTATTTATGATGGCAAACGTACTTCCAACAGCAAAATACCAACCCTTTGTACAAATTGCATAAATCATGAGAGGCTGCTCTGATCCATTTCCAGTTTTGCAAAACAATTCTGCTCTGGCAGGAGATCAGTTATTCTCAAAATACGCAGTCAGAAAGGGACTCTGTGGAAGTTGTGAGGGAGTGGGAAGAGAGGGTTAGGTCAAAGTCTAACATTCTTAAAACTCTTAACTATTGAGTCACTGTAATGACTTTTCAGCACCCTGAAACCTGGGGATTCTCCAACACTTTAAGATCAACTTTCTGAGGATGAGAATTATGTCAGGATTTTGTGATGTACCCCATGGGATATTACTGCAGTGGGCTGCAGAACACTTTATATTTTCAACATTGTCATCAGACTTACTATCTCTCTGACTTCTTTAAATTCCATGACCTTAAAATCATTTACTGCCCACAGAAAGTATGTATCCTTTTCAATAGTATCTGCATGGTTTAAAAAAAAAGAAGATAAAAAAATGAGAAAGAAAATCCCACAACCATATGGCCCAGAATTCAGACTAGATGTATGTGATACCATCTCACAGGCAGCGATGAAAGATGCTCGAAGTACTTAATTTATGAAATGGATCATACTGACAAGATTACTCTTCAGTGGTCCTAGCAAGTGAAATGTAGGTCTTATTAGAAATTGTGGTAGAAGAATTTGGAAGGGAATAGAAATGAATGGAAATAAGGTCGGAAGGTTGGGAGGCTTGGAAGATCTTGCCTATTTCTTGGTGTGTAGCAAACTGATTTTTCAAGAGCACAGAGGCTTTATCTTTCATACGCCCTGTAAGACATGTCAAAAAACGCTAGCCATCTATCTCCCAGCGTACTCCTGGGTGCTGCCGAACATAACAGATTAAAGATTATCAGTAATAAAAGAAATGTTATGTATTTCAAAGATGCACGATGATTCTAACATGGCAAATAATGCACTTTAGATGAAAGTAACTTCACTTGGAAAATTTAAATAAAGTTAAACTATTCTGATTAGATGAATCTCCTACTAAAATAAGGAGGTCCTGTGACTGCTAGTGTACAAGCTAAAGCAAATTCAACTCCTTTGGCCTCTGAGTTTTCAGCAAGGGCATATGAGGATCTTATTAGTAGCAGTGTCAAGGGCTACTTGACATTAACAAAGTCGTATTACCACACAAAGGCAACATCTGCAGCTCATTAGACTCATACAGTAGAGGTATGTTTCAGTATTAAATAAGCGATTAAACCTGGGACATCAGGGATATAACAGATCATCAAAACTGCAGTTCATGCCTGCTCTGTTAGATCTGAGGAAAATGGTGTCTTTGGTTCATCAAAACTTTTTTTCTGCTAGAAATGGAAACAAATTTATGCAGATTGATCAGTAAAAGCAGTAAGAAATCAGTATCTGATTTTTTTTTTTGTCTCAGAGATTAAAAAGATCATGATACATTTCTAAAGTTGAATCAATAAGGTTAAAATCATCCCCAAAATGGTCATAAAAATAGTTTACATCTCTATTCCAAGCCAACTGTTCAACTTCTGTTTAATTTAGTGAGTATTTTCCTTTCATCTTAAAGATTTTACTTCCAAAAAGAGAGATTAGCTCTAACTATGATATTAAAATGAAAAGAATTCAAAGATCTGAATGTGCCATTTTTTAATGGTAACAGTATTGCTTCAAGCATAGGACAATTGAAAGAAGTAATTGAAACACATTAGCTAAGTCTTGCTCTGCAGATGCATTAATACTCAGTGATCCACCACTGCAAGTGAGAAAAGAGGGAAAACTGAGTGAAGACATAAAACAACGCTTGGAAAAAAGAAATTTCGTAAACATCCTAAATGATACCCACAGAGGAAAATCCTTCCTCGTCAGTGATATTGAATCTGTGTCCCAGACAGAAAACTACGTTGTTGTGTTGTGTTCTGTTGCTGGCAATGCTGCCCCAAGTATGCCAAGGAAAGCATACCAAAGAGACAAGTCTTTATTTTTCTCCACATGGAGAATATGGTTATATGTAACAATCCTTTTTTAAAAAGGAAAGCACATATGCGAGTTATCTGTCAGGAAATGTTACCATCAGACAATGCAGGAGGTGAGAAGGAGGGGAGAAGTGGTACTTATACACAGAGTATACATGCTGTATGCTTTGCTGTCAGCCTCAATACAAAATTCGGATTTCAGAAATCGCCAGATTAAAAACATACGCAGTTGAAATGAGGCAATTAAAAGGATTAATTTAAACATTGCGGTACGATTTTGTTAATTTAATGTGGAGGACAGATGGCATCTCCCCCTCCTCCCTAGCCACTTGCATAACCAGTGCTGTAACTATGTCCAGCAAGAGGGTTACAGAGACCCCACCATATGCTGTTGTATATTCCTTAACTAGCCTTGCAATTCCATTCTGTCTTCTGAATGAGCTTGTTCTGCTTTATTCCATGACTGTTTCAAAAAGCAAATGGAAATTAGTAACCTGTTCTTTTGTTTCTTTTCCAGTTCTCTACAGGCATCCGATTTTCTGTTCAGCATTTTGAAAATTCAGATTTCAGCATCAATTTTGAGCTGCAAATAAAAAGGTTAGATGTTTTATCATGAGCATGGTTATTTAAATTCTGAATTCCTGTCAATACCTGGAGTTTAAGAAGTTTAACTCTTCAACATTACTAGTTACTTCTCCTTTGGCAGCTTTCTTCAGGAGGATTTGTAGAGCTGGGGCCATGTTAGCTTTTAACTAAATCAGTCTTAGAGTTATTCTAAGGTTTTTATTTTGTTAAAATACAGATTAACTAATTTTGGTTAGTGTTCCAAGGCTCTTCCACAGATTTGCCAAATTTGCATGTGGTTCTCTACTTCAGGATTAATGAACAGTGATCATTTTCCAACAAAGTTCTGTATTTTAAAGCATAAAATGCTCTTGAAACATAAAAGATATGCCACTCCTTCACAGCAATATAGAAAATAGGTGAGCGGTTAAAATCTGATCAACAGTTTTCCTTTCTTTTTTTTTTAAGAGATGAATTTAAAAATATTTTCAGTTGTTTTATGTCTGTATTTTTAGATTTACTCTTGATTTTTTTACTGAAATTACCAGATAATTGTTCTTTAACATATATAAAAATGTTTCTTGAAAGTCAAAATGCTTCATATTTCACAGAAGATGTAGTTAAAGTTACTGTCATAAAGAGAGAAAGCTGTTTCAGTTTGTTTCAGGTGAATCTATACTTTTTTTTTAGTTCCTCATTTGTGGGGATGAAATATTACTTCTAGAGAATCTTCTATTTTATGCTGGGCAATGCATGGGGACAAAAAAGCACAGGACAGGCTGGGTTAGGATAACAGCAAGCACAAACTTGGGAATTTTTCAGTAGGTGGCAGAGCTTCTGCTACGTCTGTCCTCATCAAATACACGCTGGAGTTCCTGATGGGGCCCTCCCTGCCCCACACACAGAGACTTAATTGCTAATGTCTGGCCTTTAATGAGGGCCTTGATCACGCTCACTATGGTAAATAACTGAGACATTTAAAATGTTTAAGTCATGCTTCCAGAATGTAACCCTGGACGGAAAGGACATGCAGAAACCTGGGAAGAGCACAGCAACAGAAGGCTACAGAAGCCAAAGGGCTGGGACGGTGGCTGACAAGCTGGAGGCCATGCTAACCTGGGCATGGGCACCTCCAGAAAATACATAACTTCTAGCTTGCAGGTCCCCTGCTCACACCACTGTTCACTATCAGGGCATTAATGCAAGCAACGCAGTTATATATGTGAAATACGTACCAAAGGCTCTCGTCACTACCCTTTTTATGCTGTGACACCAGGGAGGCTTGGAGCTTGGTGGGTTACTAGATCTTTCCAGCTAGAAAGAGCTGAGGGCAAGTCACTTTGGTAGAAAAAGTGATGAGGAAGAAGTCTGAACTTCAAGAGGCAGCAGCACCTCATACTTCCTCCATATCTACTGACTGAAATGTAAAGGCAGGAAGTCTGGTGGACTACCAAGAAGACAGGACGGTTTCCACAAGTTGGTATCAAAATGCTGAACAGCACCCAGCTACTTAAATAAATACATAAAAGCTAAGCTTCTTGCATAAGGAAGATATCCTATAGTTCACACACTCCTGAACATTGCTTCCCAAGCAGCAATACCATTCATGTATTTCTTTGTCCTTAGTGAACAGGTAACTAAAAAAACAGGTAAACTAAAAAAAAAAAAAAAAAAAAGAAACAGAAAGTTTTAACTCAGAAAAAGGAAATGACCTAAAATGGAAAGAAAGGGAAGCAGAGAACATGTCTGAATCTGTGTCCTGGTCCGTTATTCTTAAAGACACCTTTAATTTCCTCCAAAACATCAAGTGGAAAACAGTTTTTTTGGTTTGCACGACTGAACTTCATCACTTATAAGAAATAGGCAAGAGGCTGAGTAGTGTCTTGAAATCTGATTCGTTTTCTGCTGTGGATTTTGCTAGGCATTATATACCCCTAAGCGATGGAGATGTCCTGGCACTTTGTAAAAAACTATCGTTATCTACAAAATAGCATAATGCACAAACAAGATTTAAATACCAAATACATGTGATCAAAATCTGTATTGTAACTCCATGGAAAGTAGAATGGTAAGAAATTGGAGAACAGCTGATACTAACAAATTAATAGTATAGTCATTTTTTACTTAAAAGCAAATTTTAAACGCTGACTGCAGCTCAGAGCAATGGCTATGGAGGATTACTTCAAAAGTTCAAATGACGTTTGAGGGGAATCTGCATTAGTTTACAAACAAGTTAGAGCTGCTCCTAATTTTAGCAATCTGTAACCAGAAAGCCTGGATCAAAGCGCTATTGCCCTTTACTCCTCGGGAGTCAGTCACTGGGAATGCTGGCCTCCTCTGAATGTTTCCATTTGACTGATGCTACCCAGATGTGATAACAGTAAACTGTGACAGCAATAGACACTTAGACTCCATGAAGTAAGGAAGTGCTTCCATGCTTGCTTGAGTAAAACCTCCTAACTTAGTGTCATTAATCCCATAATTAAATATACTGTAAATCTCTAAATATTTTTTTTACTGTCTTAATGAATTTAAACCTGGAAACTGTCCTTTATGTGAATGGACTACAGTCACATGAACGGCCACTTGAAGTGAGGGAAACTACTTTTGCTACTAAGAATTTCCAATAGGAAAAGAAAAGAATAGGAGTGAGAGCACCACACTTCAAATGTAGAGATCTGTTTTCAATGCTAAGTGGGATTAAGAGTGTAAACACTCTCTGGATAGAGGAGGGGAAAGAATAAGGGAAAGAAAGCATTTATTTATTTATTTATGTGTTTATCTATTTTTGCTTTAAAGACTCTGTCATGCAGAAGTCACAAGTTTGGAGAATTGTAAATTTTATTGTAACAAAGCCTATCTTGTTCATTAACATTGCCTTCCTTCACTGCATGAAACAAGCTCATATTCTATTAAGATATCCCTATCCATACAGATAGCCAAGTTGAACAGGAAAATTTAAATTATATTCTGAGCCAAATAAATCTGTATCATGATATCCACCCATATCCGCAGGATTCTTTAAAGGAAGTTTGAGTTGATTATACTATGAAACGTGATGAGCTCAGACTTAAATACAGATCTCCTACAAGACTGAAGAGTGGCAGTAACAAAACCCACATTGTCATATGTCCAACGGCACCACTTCCCAGCTGGAGACTTGTGGGTGTTCAGTGCTGTATCTATAACAGTCTAGAGTTCTGCTTAAAAAAAAAAAAAAAAAACTTTTTTAACCTTTGCACCAATCTTCAATCTTTTCCAGTTCTAATAAGATCAATCCAACCAGCAATTTAGTTAACCTCCATATCAACATCAGTGCTGTGGCTCAAGTACAGGTCAGAGGGTAAGTATTCCACCATTTCAATTCAGAATGGTAGCTGGTTTTGCATTGAATCTTTCTACATATAATAAGTATGTCTAGTGGAATCTTTCAACATTTTATAATCCCAAGGGCCTTTACCCAACAAGAACACCTGAGAATTCCCGGGGAGTCTCACCACCGCAAGCCTGATCAGCTAAGGATTTAACAGGCCATGTAGGGCGGGACTGCCCACGTGGACTTCTATAAACTTACCGAGTGTCGGTGCAAATGCAGCGCACTGTAGAATTCCATTTTGTTTGGGTATTCAAATCGTGTCCATGGACATTACTGATACAGAATGTCTCTTTGTATGTGTCGGTCTGCTTGTGCAACCACCTAGGCACTTAATTCTCAATACCAAAGCAGAATCTGCTGGTTTTATCACTGGAATGTTGAAACGAATTAAGGCAAGGCATATGCTAATAGAGAGCAGAGTGAGACCTTTGGAGAAAAGATGAACGAGGAGTGAGCTATGACTGTGACAAGAGTGCAGCCAGCAACTACTGTAGTATTCTTCAATTTCTGCCTGAAGCACGTGCCTGTCCACTGACACAAGGGATACTGAAACTAAACAAGCACAGGATATGATTGAAGATGATTATTTCTATTGTCTCTATTTTCACATACAGCTTGGTTTAGGAAACTAAAAAATGCAATTAGGGGATAAGAATCTCAGACTGTTTTGTAAGATCTTGGAACTAGACTGCTATCTTGGCATCCTGGAAGAGATCAGCAGAATGTTCTCCTAAAGCAAATGATTGCCAAAATGCTTTTCGTCTGGGAGCTCAGATTTCCTGCATCGCCCCTTCTCACATTATAGCTCTGGACCTTAACCATTCTCAGCACTGCAGAGGGAGAGCAGAGGTACATGCCCTAGCTTCACTCCCACAATCAGACCATAAGGTCTGGTTGATACAAGAGGAGTAGATGTCTCTTACATGATCCACCTCAGCAGACTGCCTGAGATGTAAACAAATATTCATTTATTTACGCTTTTATAGATTTATAAAAATCAATTTATTATTACCACTTCTAAGACAATATTTTGACTACCCTGTCCCATAAAGAATCCAACCATTTTGCAAATCCCAGAGATCATGTTTTCTGTTCTAAGACTCAACATAAGACTATAAGGGAGATTTTTGAAGAATTTTTCAACACAATTTGTAAGTGCTTTCCGGGTTAAGAAGGTTGCAGTCTGGTGGAAAGAAGACAACAGGCACACAAAAGACTATGTGGACATTTGTTAATGTTTATATTTCTGAAAAGGAGCAGCTGTAAGACAAACTATTTAACAAGAACAGAACCTAAGTCGTTCTATGATTCTATGATTGATTCTGTGATCATATTTTTTGTAGTTAGTAATGATCACAGGGAAATGATCTGGACACACTAACAAGGTGAAAAATACGAAGTCAGGGGCAAGGTAACAGAGAAGTAGAGGCTGAGGTAGGATCAAAGGAGTTAGTTGGTTGGCTGCAGACAGGAGAGAGAATGCTGCTGGGAGAGAGCAACTGCTGGGTATTGCCATGAGTGGGTGCCCAGATTAAAGAATGGCTAGAGTTTCAGTGCAGCAAAGAAAAGGCTATGGATACAGAACATGAGATTTTTCAGTAAGGGTTGCTTTCACTGCTGCAGATTCTGATTCTTTTTCGGTGATACTGCTCAACACCTTCATAGAAGAATCTTACAGTTTGTATTCTTTTCAAATTTCACCAAATACGACTCAAACGACCTTGGTTGTTAAAAAGAGCAAGCTGACGAGTGGAAAAACGGGCCTGAATTGCTGCCTGCAGTGGTAAGAAACAGGTTGTTAAATAGAGAGAATTATTTAATTGAATGACTTCCAGTTGCTTTCCTCTTAAGTCTTTTGGTTTTCATGTTAGCTGTAGTATGCGTGTACAAAGGAAAATTCCCAAATGCTTTGTTGACAGATTTTGCTAATTACTCAGAGATGGTGAAGCATACAGCTCCATGGGAACTATTTGCTCATTATTTCCTAGATAAAAATAAAAGAGAGTCTGTGTCCACATTTGGACTGGAAAATATCTTACAATGATTTCCCTACTGCTCTGCACAGAGGTGGATGAAGTGGGACTAGAATGATTATACATTTTACTGAGGAAAACTAAGTGCACTTATCAAATTGTGCATATGCATATATGCATATAAACTTACACAGTAGATGCATGCAAATACTACCCCTATGAGAAAGAAAGAAATCTTCTCTAATAGCCTCTTCAAAAGAAATTTGAGATAACTGCTTAGATTGTTCATTGAATGAGTAGTTGCTCAGATAACTGAGATTTGATTATTCTGCTTACCTATATTTCTATAAAAAATTAAGTGTTTTATAGCTGTAATTGTGATTTCCCACTGCTGAAAGAGCATTAGAGGAATGAGGGATTTAGGAAGGAAGCAATTTGGACTGGGAGGACTTGCAGCAGGCAGAATTTTTATTAGTATATCCCATATAACCATTCTTTGTAGAACTTCTTTTATCTAATTTTTTTCAGTGCTCGTGTTTGTCAGATCATTGTCATCTAAAAGTCCAGGAAAAATTCACGGCTAATAAATCATTCAAATGTCAAAATATTCTAGGTTAATTGCAAAATAAAATAGTCAAAAGAGAGGATTTCTGTTTTATTTGACCTGATTTTATTAACTTCACATCAATAGCAGAAGTGCTTAAAATAACTTTGTAAAATCTAGTAAAATAAATGTACACATTCTTATATAATTTATAATCATTTTAATTGCATGTGTACATTTGCACTTCGTACTTTGTAATTCTGTAGATGAGAAAAACACTGTGCAGGGAATGTAATAGAGAACACTGACTTTTAAAACCCCGTGCCTTCTTTTTACTGAAGTACACTTTGTGTTTTGAAGATTTGTGTGTTAGCTTAAGGGTCTCCATGTCTTGGCTTTTCTAACTACACAGGAAAGGTCCCATTCTCCACAGACAGTTTATAATTAAAGTTCTCATTGGAAGCAAGGTTATTTGTGAAACACAATAAGTTAGGCTACGTAACTCATCTGAAATGACATTTTATGAATATGCTTCATTTTCTTTATTGTTTGGCTTTGCTTTTCAATTTGTCTTCTGATATACTTGTTAGTAGGAACTAGTGGCATTTTGAAGTCTGTGGAAGTATTATCTGGGGAAGAGTTAGCAGGATTCTCCAGGATGCCCTACATTTCACGAAGATTTATACTTTAGCTGGATGGTATTATGTTATTCTTCTCCAGGATCCCACCCTGCTTTGAGAAGCTATATTCTGTGGAAACGTTTGTCAGACATTTCATTCATTGTATATGGCATAAGAGCTGGAAGCAGGAACATTTCTTCTTCCTAAAATATTTTGAAAATGTCAGGATTTGTAACAAAAACTTCTAGTTTTCTGTTCTTTACTTCAAGGGGAAAACTGTATCTGCAGTGATGCTTCCTCTGTTTATACTCAAGTGAAAGGGAATTGACATCAATGAATAGAAGTCAATCATTTCACTCAAATTTTATATTCTGCACAAAAAAAAAAAAATCACCAGCAATTTTATTTTTTTGTTTTAACAGTTTTCTGTCAGCAAACTCCCAGCTTTAGTAGAGTAAGCACTGAAATTCAATGCCTTTCCTCTTAGCTAAAGAATCTGGGAAGCAGCAAAAGTGAGTGAGAGCTGACCCTTGTAAAGGAAGGGTAGTGCTTACTGTTTTAGCACCAAGAACTACCTCCAGTACAAGCAGATGACAGATGTCTGGGCCAAAACTCACCTACTACACTGAAAGAAATTCTTGGGATCTGATTTCCCAGGCTCTCAACAACTGAACAAGGTTACAGTTGGCATCTGAATGAAGTCCCTCCAGGCAACTTTCAGTTTTTATGGGAAGTAATGCTTGCGATTCAAGTGGAAATGTTAACAGAAGACTGCTTGGTCCTTTCTTAAGATCAGACCCAGAAGGAAAGGGAAAACAAAATAGCGGACCTAAAGAAAGATGTCAAAGTCACTGTTTTTTTTTAATTTATTTTTGATTTTCATTGTCGATATTGCAACAGTGTTTTGGGCAATGCCCTAGCTACCACTTTGTCTGCAAAGCAAATGGGAAAGCCTGGAGCACTGTTTCATGCTCTGCCTATGAATTCAGTTTCTTGATACACCAATTTGCTTTGTGGCTTTATGGAAGTCATTTGCCCTACCTGTACCTCAGCTTTCCACCTGTAAAATGAGGTAAATGACTACTTTATCATTCTTTTTTTTAAAAAGGGATAGTAACAGAGGTTATGAGGAATTTACAGTCAGAGAAATTAAATAAATATCTAAAAAATACATGCAGGAAAGTTATATGGATGGCATTAAGCATCTATGGGCTTAAATGGAAAATGGATTATTTACATATCATTACTCTAGTTTTGTGGCTAATGTGTTCACATAACTCATCTGTGAGAATGATGCAAATGCCAGGCAGACTGCATTCCTCGTCACCAATAGAGAAGGAGTTACTGGAATCCTGGAAAGGATTACCCTTCAGAGGAAGTCTGAAACTACATGCTCACCCTTGGAAGTCTGTAAGGAGTCAGCAGCACCTTATGGAAGCATCACATTGTTCGCCTCACCTAACTGTAACGAATGTGCCCAAATAAAGCGCCCTTCAGGGTTCAGGTCACTATAGGGGTCTTAATTTTCTCTAAAAGTACTGCAGCTGATCACTAGCAATGGATACTGTTTTAACTCATCTTATATATTACAGAGTGTCTCACCCCCCACAAATTGTTTTGCCGCTTCACAACTGGGAACCCAAAGATGAACCTACAAAAGAAGAAGAACTCGGCCCTTTAGTAGAACACATCTATGAGGTAAGACTAATTCTCATCAGTTAGATACCATCTGATCTTACCAGTCAGATACTATCACATCCTGATTCCATAGGATGTGGCGCTGCTTCCAATGAAATCCTGATGAATTTGGATTGTCGTCTTTATTGACAACTAGATAAAGCCTTATATGTAAATATTCAAACGTTAGGACCTGACCCAAATTTAATCCAGAAATTCACAACCCTCTTTGTGTTAGTGGAAGAGACACAAGTTTATGCTAGAAATCTGCCTTTGACATTTAATAGATTTATAAACATTTGGGGGGTTTGGCAAGAATTAAAAACAGTGCATAAAGCTCATTACAGCCCATGTCAAATATTTTAAGTGACTTGACTGTTTCTTCATTCAAAGCTGTGAGAAGAAGAGTTCAGGTTAGAAACAAGTGCATTTAGTGAACTACATGGAATACAGACCATCTTTGGAATCTGATGGATGGCTTTAATTCTAGGGCGTATAACAGAGTGCTTCACATGTGGTTACCATTCACAAACCAGCACTCAAGAAAATAAAAGCAACAGAGTTTAATCAACAGTGTAAGATAAAAATTTGCATGACATACTAAACCGTAGTGAATCAGATTATGAAATACAAAATATTATTTGTGAATTCCTCATCTTAACACATTTCTCTAAACTGAAAAGTCTCTAACAAATTATCCTATCTCAGCGATTTGAGCTGTTTATGGAATAATATATGTGACCTCAAAGATATTTAAATAGTTACAGTGATTCAATAGTTACAGTGATTAAAGCCTTTTTCATGGTTTACTGATATCAGCAAAGCATAAAAAAGCCCAAACAGCAACATAAAAACCCTTTACTGAAGAAGGTGTAAGACTAAAAGCGTGTTTTATTTGGTTCCAATTAAAAAACACATTAAAAAAAAAAAAGGTTATTTCACATCTCCAGAAACTTTGAGCAAAGCTCCATGCTTTTCTGCTTCTGTTTCTCTTATACACAGTGATAGCACATACCCAATTTTTTAATTTCTGTTATTTCTATCTTTCATACCCAAAGTTTTAATTTCTGTTATTTGTATCTTTATTTATTTTCCCAGAAAAGAATGATGTCCTGTAATGTTACATTAGGAAAGCTAATTCCTTTTTTTTTTTTTTTCTTCGTGGGAAATATTAACCGAGAAGTGCTGGAAATAGAGTTCTTAACCACAAAAACGATGTTCTGCTACACCTTCTATTCCTGCACCCTGAAATGTGATTCTTTTGTGTCATGAAGTTTCTCCTATTATTTTCCAGTATTTTCTGTTATGGTTTGTTGTTTATATTTATGCAGTGTATTTTGCTAATGCGTTTTGGTTTGGGTCTTGGTTGGTGGGGTTTTTTAGATAGTTTGGTAACTTCAGGTCTCTCATATGTATGAAAAAATGGGAAAGGTGATGGTTTTCTTGAATATAGAGTCATACAAAAAAAATCTTGTTCTCCCAGATTTGCCATAACTAATATCTCAAAGTCCTTTTTCATACCCTGCCACAGATCTTCCATCAATAAAATTATAATAATCATTTATATATCTTTCCTGAAGTACTTCAGCACTGTGAACATGAAGAATTTGGAAATGACTAAGTAGTGATTGCTGTGTTTTTAGTTATTATTCACTGCCTTTGAAAGCACTGATAATACTTGTTTCTCAGCTTCACAATATAGGTCCCAGTGCCATCAACAACACAGTTCTCCATGTCGGTTGGCCTGTGTCCAATCGTGAAGAATTTCTTCTTTACATTCTCCATATTCAGACACATGGACCACTGCACTGTCAGACAAGCTCTCCTATTAATATACTGCAAATAAAGGTAAGTCACCCACTGCTATTTCCATCTCTATGTTTGCTTACTTTTTTCTGCCTACATCTTCACAATAGGGTGAAGCTTTGGGGATTTTTTTCATAATGGCCCTGATATCATTTTCATGTGTAAAAAGCAAGTTAGAGATAGTCCAGTATGTGTCCAGTGTGACAGTTGTGTTGCGTGATATGTTTGGTTTCTAAACTCTTCTTATTAGCCGAAAGTTGTATGTTTTGATTAAGTATTGCAACATTAGATAAAAGGTAATTTTTAAATGGAAATTTTAAGTATTTTTATGGAGAGCTTTCTCTATGCCTTTGAATAGACGACAGAAAATTCTACTGTTCTCATGGGACCCGGAAAATTCTTGTGCACTAAGGAGTACGTTAATTCAGAAAGTCACCTGTACAGCAGAGCTTAGCAGATGAGTTCCCAAAGGTGGCGTAAATCTTCAGTTGAGTCTGGTACAACATAGCACTGGTTTGTTTATCAAAAGGTCTTTGATCTGAACCTGTTAGCAGTGTGGAACATCCTTTATAGCACAATACTGCAATATTATCAGATTGAAAGACATGAAATTCTTACAGCTGTTTAATAGACAGCAGGCAGCCACCAGCCATTGTGCCATTAAGTATTTTTTTAGAGTATTTTGAGTTACAACACAATTTTAGTGTTTTGTTTTGTTTTGCTTTTTTACTCCAACAATAATATAATTTACAGGTAACCTGTGTGGTGATTTGTTGTTTAGGATTATAGTCTAATTATGGTTAAAAAAGACCTCAGGAGGGCTTTGATCCAACTTGATCAAGCAGGGTCAGCTGTGAGATCAGACCAGGTTGCTTAGGGTTTTGTCCGCTCTGATCTTGAAAACATCCAAGGACAGCGACTGCAAAACCTCCGCAGGGTTTTTTTCAGACATCCAGCCTGAACCTCTTGTTTCAACCTACTCCCATCGCCTCTCATCCTCCTCCCATTATGAACCTCTGCGCAGAACCTGGCTCCTTTTTTGTGACAACCTCCTCGTATGTAGCGGTGTGTTTCGGTCCCCCCTGGAGCTGTCTCACCTCTGAGCTGAACAAGCACTGGTCCCTCAGCCTCCCCCTGCAGGACAAGCTCTCCAGCCCCCACCATCCTGGGGGCTCTGCACTGAGCTCATTCCGGTTCATTGATGCCTTTCTTCTGCTGAGTGCTGAGCAGAGGGGCGTGATCGCTCCCCTTGCTGTACTGCCTCTGCTCCTGTTCACATAGCCCAGGCCCTCAGCCCTCCCTGGCTCCTCCTTAGTTTAACCCAGGTCCTCTTCTGCAGAGCTGCTGTGTAACCACTCAGTCCCTCAGCATGTATTGCTGCCAGGGGCTACTTCCTCGCACCAACTATATGATACCTATGTTTAATATCACATACTATATTTTGTAGTATGGTTAAGTTCAACATCGTGTGAGACAGTATACTCTGTAAAATTAGAGTCACTTTAGAAACCTATGTAGTTTTTACCTGTCTTAAAATGTTCGTGATTTTAAATTTTCAAAGAACATGCTTTGAATATCCTATGAAGTAAACTACCAATTAGGATTCTGCACTGAGTATACTCCAGAAATGAAAATGTTCATGTATTGCCACCTGATAAAAGGACTTAGTCTAAAATTATTTTAATGCCTTAATCAATATTAACTCTTTAAAAGTTATATCCGTGTCAGCTGCGACAGGCTTTTTTTGGTTTTGTTTGTTTTTGTTTCCTTTTTTGTTATCTACTTGGAAATGGTTCTGTGATTATTTTAATCATACCAACAGAAAGGAACAAAAAGAAATCCCCAACCATTTTCTTCATGTTACTCCTAGGTATTGCTTCCTGTTTAAATCATTTCTCTTTCCATGGTTGTGGTTCTTCTGCTACAGCAGAGCTGTAGATCTCAGAGTCTGGGGGAGGTGGTACCAAGGGGAAGCCTAGTAGCAGCCTCCTCAGCACACTGTTGATAGGCCAGTGTCTAAAAGCCTGTTTTAAGATCTGTGTTTGTGATGGCAGATCCCACAAGAAGAATTGGGTTTGGCTCAAAGTCAGAAGATTTAGCAAAACACAGCTCTACATATTATCCCATCAAAAACAAGGTATCCAGTTTATTAAGCATAACTGCTTCCAGACACTTCTGGAGTAAACAACACTTCTCGAGTTTAACCAGTAGTCTGCTAAACATCTTGCGGGGTGAGCCACGTTCCAAACACTAAAACTGCCGTACGTCGTCTGCATACCAGGAGGGGCTGAGCTCAGTACAGTGGATGAAAGTGGAGACATCTTTCTACTGAAGAGGATTGCTCCCCACCACAGGAGCTACGTGACAAGTCTTTAGCTTACAGAGACAGAAATGCAGAATGTACTTACAAGCATATAGAAAAACTGATGTATAACAAAAACATTATGGCTAAATTTTTACATTTCCCCCAAGGAAGCCAGAGAAGGGTTAGGATTCCACCCTTCCATTTAGTTTCACTAGAGGATGAAAAATGAAATGAGTGATAGGGAATTGGGGATGGAAAAAGTTTCCATTTTGTGTCCGAAACACAACAAGTTTGGAAATAGGTATTTTTTCCACCTATTTTTTTAAAGTGGTGAGGAACAAGAAGAGAGATGCCAGATTTGTATTTGCAAGCCTAGCATCTCAAAGACACTGCTCGGATCAGGTTGCAAATATATGAAATGCATGCTGCTTTCTGCTTTAAGTTGCAGTGGTTCAGTTAAGAAGCTGAGATGGGAACATCGCTGTCAGGAGGACAGAGCTCCTGGGTGGAATAGTGCCACAGCTCCTAATGACATTTTCAGACAATGTATTTTTGATGACTTTTTAATATTTTGAGTTTGTTTTTCCTGTCCTATTTGATAAGGATTACATCTGTTACATAAAGAAGACTAAATCTTTGTGAGGCTTGTGTGAACTCTTCTTGTACTAATGAAATACCGGTCCATCTGTCTTAGCAGAAGACAGCCTCAGATGCTCAGTCATTACTGCAAGAATTAAACATCCTTTCCTTGTTTTAGCTTCTCGAAGCACTGAACAGCATGGATACACAAATTAGGTTTCAAATACTTAAGGCTTGTGTTATGCTTCAGATGGGAAGAGGATGCAGGGGGTTGTGTAAACACGGGATATCTGGCTCAGATTTCCAAATAAGGCTGAGGACGCCGCATGTCTGGCTGCTCTTGGATTTCAGAACCTAGCTCTCCCAGGGTGCTGGGGTGTTTCCCCTTTCAAATGATTTAGATTGTTCAGATTCAGTTAAAGCAGTATATTCCTCCCCATTGTTGAATTTATTACCTTGTAGAAAGCTTTCCTGTATGCTCCATTGTTTCATTCATGAAGACACGTTTTGCTTGTAAACCAGGGCGCACATGGGAAGACTCCTAGTTAGGGGCTTTTCCTGTTCTGTAGCTTATCTTACACTGGGGGTGGTGGTAGTAAAACTATGAATCTTGCAAATGGTGTACAGAGGAGCAAAAGGACTGATCAAAGATACGGAACAGCCGCACTGCACAGAAGAAGTCGGTACCCTAGGTGCTTCAGTCTAGAGAGGAGGTGGCTGTATACAGATCGGATCTGCAAGGCCAGAAGTGTCAGACCCGTGGGTGGGGACTGACTGCTCTTTGCCCGCTCCTGCCCAGGAATGCAGTGTCCACTGCACAGGAACTGCAGCATCAAATGAAGCTCGCGGAGTCGGAGTCAAAGCAAGCAAAGGGGAGTGGGGGTTTGTGCAACAGGTATTAGATGTCTGGAGCTTGTTGCCAGAGGAAGTAGTGGGGGTTAAAAGTTTACATGGTTTTAGGAGGAAACTGGACAAATCTGCAGAAGTCCAGTGAAGATTAATAAATGAACAGAAACTTTATCCACATCAGGAAGTCCCTGAGCTGAAAACATGTGGAAGCTGCAGTTTTTTAGGAGAGAATATCATGTATGCATGCCCTGTTCTTACTCTTCCTTCCACATCTGTTTAAAGGCAGGGCTGATGAGAAGGAGGCTCAGCCAGATAGGCCTTTGGCCTGATCCAGTGCTTCTGAGATTACATTTTTTTCCAGGCTAATAGCAAAAAGTAATTGTATGCAGCCTGTGCCTATAAATACCAGAGGGATAGGCTGTGGCTTCCAAATATGACAGACCATACGGGGTGACCAGAAGCCACACCGGGGGTAAGGTACATCCACTAACGTGACTGGCAGGTGCTAACCTCTGCCAGAGGTGGCATCTCCTCACGCTGCGGAGCTGTTACCAGTGTGTGTAAGTTCTGGTCCAGAGACACACATAAAATGTCCTCTTCAGAGCATTTCTGGTGCAATTGCACATTGCAGCAGAGGCTGGAAGAGGAGGAAAGCTAAACTGGCTTTTTGCGTGAGAAGCGAAGAACTGGAGATAGCTGGAAATCTGCTCAAGACGACAAGGCTGAGGATAGGAAAGAGCAGTATAGTTTTTCCTGGTGGGGAAACCGAGAAAATCAATTGTAGTTAAAGAAAAGGAGCAAGAATCCATTTCAGGTAAGGTAATAGTGTGCAAAATATGTGGTGTATAGAATGGCTACAGAGACAGTTGTCCAGTTCTGTGCTATTGGCTCAAGACAGATGAAATAATAACTTTAATCTAGTATCTTTAACCCGAATATTTAGGGCACTGGAGAAATTCTACTTTTGAACTGTGGCAGGAGACGTGTGTTTTTTCTTAATCACCAAGGGCTGTTTTCTAACCCTAGCTGTAATAATTCGGTACTGAAGATGCTGACACTAGGATCTATGAAAAAAATAAGTGAATGTAAAGATCGTCTACTATTCAAATGGATCTACATATGTCTTCATATTGTCTTCGTATACTGAGGGCTTCTTCAAAGGCGTGTCATTATATTGTGGTTCTTTTCATTTGTCATCATTAAAGAAGCTCATATATCCTGGTGAAAGAATCCTGGAAAGAGAATTCCCACATGTTATCACATGGAGATGGAGAGATTTACTAGCTATTTAACTGTTCCCTTATTGCAAAAGACAATGTTAACCTAATTCAGAAAAAAAAAATCTCATTTTTGTTTAAGTGTTTTTCATTAGTTGATTAATTATAGTATCTTCCACTTTGCAGGATGCTTTTGACTGAAGATCTCAGACAATGTCAAAACTGTTCCCTCTTTTGTGTCATAATTTTAATCATTTGAATGGTACAGATTTTCCAAATCAAGTACAACACAGTATTAGTTTATGGAAGGTTTTCTGTGTCTGTGCCTGTTCTCATCCCCTCAGTGGTACAATACTTCTTATAATTACTAACATTTTCTTTAGTAATTTAAAATATTTTGTGCTCAGAGGTTACAGAAACTAGTAAGATGGATCTGACATAGCTGTTTCTAATCTGAGGCCCATTATGAATAGTGGTGTCTGTGTTTAGGTGAGTTTCTTTGAGATCTTTTTGCAGACTTCCACGTACATTTTATTTGATTCAGCATAACAGGATTGTCATAAATTAGTATTTATCTTTCTCTCTGTAGAAATTTGAGTTCCCAAGCATTCTCTGAAGCTTCTTGAAAGAAGCTACAAATGCTTTGTATATAAATTAAAGACAAAATGGCAACAATAGAACTAGGTTTTAATCAGAGATTGAAAATCCAGGAAGATAAAGCTGAAGAGGATGCATTTTAATATGAGTTTAAGAATGAACAAACTGTTGCATTATACAAAGTTAAGTTGTTACCCAAAAAAAAAAAATCTTCAACAAACAATGATTAAAAACTGTGTTACTAGAATTCAGATTTCCTTTTTTGCTGTTACTTTCTAATGCTGGTAAAATCATTATATTCCAATAGGCAGCTTCCGATCTGAGCTAATGACCAGATTTCAGTGCAGCAACTTCAAATTTATCCTGTTATAGAGATCAGAATCCAGTCGCAAGCACCTAAGAAAAATAAGTACAACAATGACTCCAGTAAAAATAGAGTGGAAAAAAATGTTACCTACTGTAATTCCTATAACCAGGCAATATCTTGCTGTGCTATTACTAATCATACTCCTGGTTGAAGACAGTATACTCTCATGGCTGAGTTGTTAAACTGGGAAAAAAAAAAAAAAAACAACAATGTTGATCCAAAATTCAAGACCTCTGAGAAGGGAACAGATCTGTTAGATTCATTGTGTGGATATATCATTACCATTTGCTTTTTTGTTTCTCTTTGCAGTTTGCTATTCCACAAGACACTCCTGAACTTGCTGCTTTTTTGTATAATTCCACAATTTCTCATTATATCAGGAGAAGGGAGGTCACAGTTGCAGAACCTTACAGGAGAAACTCTGCAAAAATACTGGTGAGTTAACTAAAATCCATAAACTGGGACTATGTATGCAGTATAATCAAACTGGCTATCAGTTTGACTGCAATTTATTTACAGGTTTGTAAATACTAAGTAATTCTTATCCTCTTATTGTAAAATATTGTTTGCTACATATCACTGTGCCACAGGCTGGAGATTTTGTTTGGCAGTTTTTTACATTAAAGAGCATGCATACCAAATTCCTAGCTGTGCTACTTCTGGCTGCATGCACACAGATGGACCTTTGTGGTCATGCAATGACCACTTATCATGCAATCACTTATCATGCAATGACACTTATCACAGGGAGGTTCAGTACAAATTTAGAGAATAGGCCCCTGTTCCAGGAATGAAATTTCAGATTCTGACTTCTGAAATGTAAGTCTTTCCTTGTTAATTTGGCTCCTGGTGTTCTGGCATAAACAATAGCTCATGCTTAAAATTAACATTTTCATGGAAAGTAACAGCTCTGACATACTTTGGAGTATATTTGATTCTGTCAGTAAGTATATATATACTTGGAAAGGTAGGACTTTCCCTTTCCAGTGCCACAAGCAAGGCAGATGGGACAGGTTACCATGTTTTTAACATTCCAACCAATGCTCCAAAGCATCTGAGGTGCTTAAAATTATGAGCAAGAGCAAAGATCTCTCTCCCGTCTAGTCCAGGAAAATAGTTCTGATTCATTGGTCTGGTACCTGAGTATTTCTACTTGTCTGTATTTTCAGAAGGGTTTTCTTTTTTTCCATTCCTGAATTCCGTGTTCAATCTCAGGGACACTTAAGCACTATAGGCATCAGCTCGCCATGCCCAGAGGCTGTGTTCAAAGTTGATGACCTTGAGGTCAGTCGTGGGATTCATGTGGTCAGTGCTTGCCATTTATTTTTATGAACCTCAGGCAGTTTCTTTCATGCAGTCCATTCTGTTATTAGGCCATTTACTGCAGGCTCATTTTTGAATTCCTTGACATCACCAGAATTTGGTAGGAAGAGAAGCACCTCACTGACCTAAGTATTCTGGAGTAATAGAATAATTATGCTGCTTCCGAAAGTTAATTTGGCAGTTTTTATAACAGGAAAAAGATAGAATCTGAAAGTAATGAATACCATAATGTTATTAAGTACAAAATCACAGATGAACCCATTTTGAAACAATAATCACTGCTGATGCCTATGTAATTCTTACATTAACCTAATAGCCTGGGAAGAATCTGATTCCACTGGGGCTGAAGGAAAAATGCCTAGGCTTTCAAAGACATACCAGTCAATACCACAGAACATTTAATCCATTCTTCAGTAATACCTTAATTGTCAGTTGTCTTTCTCAGTGACTAGGCTTGTATGCTGCCAGCATAGAAATCACTGCAGCAACTGTGAATGGTTAACCAAGATCATTAAGTATGTACTGTGTCTGCACCTTATTACTCATTTTAAAATATGAGGCAGAGATTTTTGAGCTGCTTGATGTAGACAGAAACTGTTTAGCTGAGTACATAGGAATACAAAATTGGCACATGTGATGAGCAGTTTTAGAGTACAATATGCTTTAGATAAACATAAATTGAGATAGGATTGGGTACAGTGCCTACCAATGGAAATATAGCAGGGTTTTTTCAGGATGGGCATAGAAAAGTAAGCAAATAAGTATGTTCAGTTAGAAACTAGTCCCAATTCCACGTCTTCATTGCATACCAGAAGTCCAAAACATATTTTTTCTTAATTTTGAGTCATTGGGAGATTATGGAAAGCAAATGTTGCTGCTGAAAATGCCTAATTGGCTAAAGGTAATTTTTGATCAAAATTTTATATTCTTTCTTCAGAAATTTTAAATTATTTTCATTTTCATCAAAACATTTTCACAGAAAGGAATAATGTTCTGAGAACCTCTTATTATATTTATAATGTTTATTAAACATTTGTTTTCTCTTCCTTTAGTTCTAATGTTACAGTGTTCTGAAAATCACTATGGGCTAAATGCATTACTTATTAAAAATAGAAATATGTGTTCAGGTCCTAAAATGTCAGCCAAAAGTAGGCTTTTTGCATACTAATGATTTATTTTGTTAATATGTGGTTTTGGCCACTGTGATTAATGAATACAGCTCTCCTCCTTCCTGCAAGATAAATAAATCTGGATGGAGGATGTTTAAATATGAAAAGCCAAATAAACAGATACTCTGAAATCCTCTTTTAAAAAAAAAAAAATCATAGTTTGCAAGTTCCAGTTTCATTTTCAGGCAAATTTAGACAAGGGTGCTTAAGCATGCAGCTTCTATTTAACTTGTAATAAGGTAGAAGTCTGCGGGGAAAGCTGTCCATAAAGATAGAGGATTCCTTAAGGGTGTTTTCACATCTATTACATCCATCATCATCTCAGTTTCTGAAGTATGGGCTTTGCAGTGAAGCCATTCTTACTCCCCTGAGGGAATGTACATGTGAGAACTCAGCTTTGCTATCAAGGTCACAAGATCTTCTGGTATAAGTGTTAGTGAAGTATCTGCAAGAGAGGTAATGTATGCTTTGTTATAAAAATATGAATTAATTAAAACCTTAGTCTTCCTCTTGAATTAAACCAAACTTTTGGTGTAAACACCATTTGTATATATACAGCTATACTTTTTTTTTTTTTTTTCAAACCCTGACACACTTTTAATCATTTTTTCTATGAGATCTGCCTTCCTTTCTATACCCCAAACAACGCCATCATTTCTGTGGTTTCCCCATGAGACTCTGCTCATTCCCTCCAGTGGCTTCCAGTCAGTTTCTAACAATTTTTTTGACATTCTTCTGGCAGACTTTAACAGAGTATATAGTTTTGAGTTACATTACTTGGCTTTTGCCTTCCGTCCTGTGTATAAGCCAGAATCACTGCTCATCAGGAATGTTTCACGGACCACAAGTTTCAAGTAGAGCAACTAATGAATCTCAGCAAACGTTCTGGCTGCTATAATGTAAATAGCAGTAAGAAAACTGGGAGAGTTGGAAGAGGGGAAAGATTAAAGAACATAAATATAGGCTTCAGGCATAGAGAACAGAAAAAGTATGTGTTGAAATGACAAAATGACTGACAGATAGAGACAAAACAAATGGTTCATGCTTGATAAGTACCTGACCGTTTTAAGAGTTCTTCAAACTAAATTGGTGAAAGTTATTGCTTTCATTTTCAGTACTACAGTAGCTGGTTGTATTCACTGGTGGTGCAAAAAGAATCTCCGTCTTGGTTTATATTCTCACAATCACTCATGAGGTATCTCATATGTATTAGATAAAATTATTGGTTTCTTAACTCTTAAAGGGAAGGTTGATTGGTTTTGATAATTCTGAGCATTTGAAAGTGATTTCTTACATTTTTAAAGCATATGTATGACCTCCCTTTTTTTTTTTGTACACAGAACTGTACAAATGTGAAGTGTGTCCTAATTTCCTGCAATGTGGGACAACTGGAAAGAGGGAAGAGCGCAGCACTAAAAATCAGGTCCCGGCTATGGGCCCAAACTTTCCTGCAGGTAATGCAAACAAAATTTTTTCTATACACGCGTATCCCTGCATCTTTGGCTTGACCAGATATTTAAGAATATAAATGATGAAATTAAATGGGCCAAATGCAAACCCTTCTATGTTATCACTTTCTTTGAAGGTTGCATCTCACTAGTTCATGTCATATGCATTCTGCTTTTCCTTCTCTCACTGTCAGTCCCTCTCAAACTCATGTCCTGAATCTTTCCCTGAAAATTCTACAATGATTTTTAAACACCTTTCCTGTTTTTCTCTCTGCTTTCTGCTTTGCTCGTATCTTTCCTGGTAAAAGATCTGTCTTGGAACCAAATAGTAGATGGTGTACGCTGTGTCCAGCTTACAAATAAATTGTTACTGTCTGTTAATCTAGGGTAGTACGTATCAAGCTCATATGACATACAACACTCAAGTAGAGATGACTTGTGATTTACCACTAAAAAGAAAGGCAGTGCATGGAAAGAATGAACAACTTCCTGCAAATTCTTGCACTTCCAACTTCACCTATTCTCAGAGTTGTATTTACAGTGGGATTGCATTGTGAGCTGGTACCTCATTGTACCTGGCCATGTGTCTTTAGTACTACGTGGTTGTTATGAACTTGCCTCTTTTTACAGTAGTGTTTTCCAAAAGGTCATTTTGAAGGAATCCTCTCTATTAATTACACGTACATTACTGAAAATATAAAGATAGTACATCTTGTCTTTGGATATCAAAAAATCCCACAGTATATATTGAGATCTGAAATGTAAAACTTTCCAGACGTATGTTGCTGTAGTGCTTCTCTGAAGGATCTGTTTTTCTGAGAGATAACTTTTTTAAGCACTCTGCAGGAGAGATTGGTAAGACTATCAGCGCTCTGGATGAATACCTTTAACAGTACACTGAGAAATTTAAATTAAGATCACTGTTAACTAGGAAATAACTGCGGATCCAATCTTGATCAAACTGGTCAATTATCACTTTCCTTCTTCAAGGAATTTCAAATCTCCTGGTCTTTCTACCTGGAACCAGCCTTTCTGTGTTCCCCATAGCTGTGGGAGAAGAGTGGTTTATCCCCACAGTGCCTCTTACCCTAGCGGGAGAAAAATGGAGAATGCTCAGTTTACAATGGGAGCTTTAAATTGAGCTCATCATACCTTTTAAGTTAATTTCTTCTATTCCTCAAATGTGAAGGTAGATAAAAGAAATTCTTCCCCATTTAACTTGCTTCCCTAGAGAAACAAGAGAGCAGGTGGGATCTTAGCAGACTGGCTAGTCCCTGTTAAATTCAGTTAAGAGCTTAGCTGAGCTACTTCACTGTCCCTAATAGAAAGAGACAGACAGAGAGGCAAAGAAATTATCCACGTCTACAACCATGTATGATAATTTTGACCACTGCTGTGTCCAAGCAATGTCACCAGTGAACCTTCCCCATCTTCCTCACCAAACAAAAGATAGAGCTTAGCTGCCTTAGCTACAGTACTGGGAACAAGATAAGTCACGTTTGGGATTCCATCAAGTCTTTCTCTTCATCATTCTGCTGGTGAAATCTAATTAACTGTGCAAGGACCAAAGCCTTGTCTTGTTACAAAAACAAAACAAACAAACAAACAAACAAACAAAAAAAAAAACTATAAATGAACCCCCTTGCACAGATCCTAGACACCAGTTTTCTAGGGTATTTACAGCTCTTTCAGTGGGAGTTAGTCTCATAAATGTTTTTCTGAGTCCAGTTCAGTATGTAGCAAAAAATAACTACAAGAGATTAAAGCTAAACAAATTTAATGAGAAACAGAGGGCAGTTCTCTGAGATTTTGTTTGTGACCGAGGATCTGTAACAGTTGGAAGAAACTAGCTACAAAAGACTTGGTGTCTCCTAATCAAGACAGAATCTTTTTCTACAGTATAAGCTAAAGAGCTTATATTAAAAAAACTTAAATATAAGCTTTTTCTAGATGATAAACCTAACAGGCTCAGAAGAATGATAACTGAATGAAATTTAGTGGCATGATTAATACAGGAGCAGGAGGACTCATCTTACCCAGTTTTAGTCATCTGAAAGTTACGTGCCAAAGGTGGTTTTCTAACTCTAGTCAGTGGCAAGACAGGGAGGTGTCTTCAGAGGATGTTTTGTCCATGTGATTTTAAACACCCTCCTGTGCCCTCCTGATCTGAATGGTGGAGAAGGGCCACAGCTCTGCTTTGGGACACAGGTGTGTGCAAACACACAGGCAGTACCAGTGAGGGTGCTGCGGTCCCTTTAGCTCCTCCTTCTCCCTTAATAAATCCTTCTTGCCATGACTGTATCCCCCTCCACTTAGTGAGCTTGAGGCAGAGGTGCATCCTGCCCCAGCCTGTGGGCAGGGGCTGGAATGAGCCATCCTGTAGGCTCCCTGCGTGCTGAGACCCCACGACAAACACTCCTGCAAGTATACCTTTTAGTACTGCACTGTCCTTACATACCCTTGCTATCAAACAAGGTTTGTTTTTTTTTATGGACTTTGAGGATTTTGCCTTTTATCTATATCCTTCAGAAGCATTTCTGTTTCCTTCAGATAGTAGCTTACACGCTTTATAAAAGAAAGACTCACAGAAAACTCCACTTAAAGCAGCAGGAATTTTTTTCCACATAAAAACAGTAGTCACCAGAGAACTGTTGCATCTTCCCATATATGTCTAAAAAGCTGCCAGAATAACATGACCCCTGCTTCACACGCAAACAGATATTGAGAAGAGAGAGAGAGCAAGTAGTGTGATGGGATCTGGTTGCCTTCCTCCCACTCACCTCCAAACAGTTTTCTTTCTCAAAGCCCCTTTTAAAATGAACAGTTATACAGCCATCACCATAAAAGATGATATAGCATAATTAGTTGCCTAAAAAGGGCATCTTTTGCTTTTAGTAAGCCTGTAAACTTTGAGTTCCTAAGGTCATCCCACAAGTAAAGTAAGGTACACCTAAAAAAACTACTGCTGTTAGCATGGCTGAAATCTGCAGATTCAAACTGAGGATTAAAATACAGTCAAAATAATGAGGATGTGATGGTTCTGCACCAGGACGCAGTGTTCAAGGGACAGACTGAACCCCACACTAATGTTTTTGTACAGAAACTGAGAGGAAAAATTGCTCTCTCTACAGCAACATCCCAAACTCTTTTGCACATGCACTTAATGTGCAGAATTTCATACACCAAAGCAAGCGGGATGAAGGTGGCATGCAACATTCCTCAACTGTGTTATAATCTAAATGAAGATATGATGATCTGCAGAAGAAATTCTTTGTGCTCGTTACAGTTGAGCACAAACTGTCAGTATGCATTTTCTCCTCACAGATATGCTAATGTCTCCTTATAGATACTCTAATGGAAACCTGATAAAAATTCAATGTGATTGGTTAAAGGTAGGATGAAGTAATTCGTGTTTCTCATCAGAGGTCTATGGATGAGCCTGCGTATTTTGTTGCCACAACAGACCAGCCCTGCATTGAGTGACTGCTTCCTTTTCCACTTAGTTTAACTGTCAGCAGCTGACCCCCTTTGCCTCTTGACAGTTGCAATCTGTCACCTTAAAACCCAAACGCCCATAACAAATAACAGCTAAATGACGTGCAATGATTAGACGTGTTTAAGTAAACAAAAGGAGCCCAAATTTCTCAACCAGCCAACAAAGATAGAGACAGACGTTGTGCGAAAGCCAAGAAGAATCACAGACTTTTTTTGGATTAACTTCAAAGCCTGGCTGTAAATGTGAACCCTCTCCTAATGCTGACTTTGGGATTCAGACTTGCTGATCTAGCAAATAGTAGCCTGATTCATGCAAAAGAGAAACAACCTTACATGGCCACGTTACGTTGTGTGCTGTTAGGGCTCTATTATGTCTCCACTTGTCTAATGGTGGTATTTCTGAGTCATCAGAGGGAGATCCAAGGGGATCTTGCCCAGCATTCTTTGAACTCTGATGGCTATTTCTAAATATAATGCTGAGGAGCGGGGTAGTAAAACATCAGTTCTGAAAATATATTTCTAAATGATGAATCTGTGCCATCTGTCTGATGTGTGACTTCCTTCCAGTCCCCAAGCTCTTCGGACACTTACAGCCCTGTGGGAAGTAGGACTCAGCTCATTCTTGACTGTTTTTTCAGCCTGTATTGAAAGTTCCTCACAATGATGAAAATCTCCTTCTGGGTAGCCTGAGGAGACAGTAACATAAAAAACAACAAACACAGAAGGTGTGCAAGGTTCCCAAGAGGTTTCAAGTTTATTTGATTTCTTTCTGCAATTGAATGTAATTGTGTTGTTTCTCTCTTGGCTTTTACACAAATCCATATATTTGAATGTGGCACCCCTGCCTACGTGAGCTTTAATAGCTAGAAGGGAGAAAAATTTAGTTTTAATCTGAGAAAGCTTAAAAGCAACAGAAATATGGCAGCCAGTCTGTAAGCAGGTGCTCCCTTAAAATGCAAATCCATGTTTTGGCTTCTCTACAGAATACTCATCTTTTCAGTGTTTCTGAACATGCACTGCGCCTATTTCTTAGATCTTTAGATGCCTAAATATGGAAATAGTAAAGACAATCACTGCTGTGACACCCACATCTTAACCGCCTGGCCCCAGGCTGGAGTCCAAAACCTGAAGCCTTTTAGTACGTAGGGTTCCAGTACAGCGTACAGAGACAATCTGGTACCTCAGAAAAACAAACAGACCTGCATTAGCCATCAGGGTGGTGCTCTCCTTCATCAGGAGGGCAGACAGGAACATCAAGATTAGGCAGGAGTATTTCCACCCTTTCAGAATGCAAATCCAAAAATCACTCCCAAGGGGAAATACTTACAACGTTACTTGAAAGACTTAAGGAAAACTTTGTTTATTCAAAATTCAGTCACAAGATTTAGAGCTGGCAGTCTAATGGTCAGAGAATTCATGGTTGGAAGATGTGAATTCAGTTTCCTCCTTAGGTTGAGAAACCTCACATCCCTGCTTTTATAGGATGATGGTGTTCCCTGCTGCTCGGGAAGCACATTTACAAAGACACAAAAAGAAATCCATTGATCTGGAAGAGCACAGGAAAGGAAAAGGAAACTGATGGAGTACCGTGGTATTTGGGGCCATCAGCTAGAAGTCCTTCCAGTACTCTCACCTCCCTTTGCCTTCATTGCCTACACCTGGAGCTGTCATCACTGTTAGGGTGTATGCTCTAGGTGTACTTCCTTAATGAGAAAATTTGTTGAGAATTTCCATATTTTACTACTGGTAAACTCAAAAACTCTTCTTAGTGTGGCAGAAGGTAAGCCAGGTAGTGGTTTTGGGACACGAAGTCAATTTAACTGCACAAAGACCATTGGAGGCAGAATGCAGATAAGCAGTGCCGTGGAGCCACACAGACTGTCCTTTCCATGGCACGTGTGGTGTTTGCAGAGCCTTGAAAATCAGAGCAGAGGTGAACTGGTGGAGGTGGCCCGAGACAGGTGACAGATCTACCTCTTATATAGGCTTCTTTATCGAATCACTTTTTTCCATCTCCTCTTTCCTATGGGAGGAATTACTCCATCCGCAACAGAGATATGACCCCAAGGAACAGTAATTTCTATCCTCAGCATCCCCCAGTGTAGAACCTCTACCTGTGCCCAGTGGAACACGTCTCAGTCAAGGGAAGCTTACAGAAGTGTTTTCTGAAGTATAACTGCAGCCAGCCTAAATTCCCTGTCAGTGGATAGAAGCAATGCACCAGGCTACACAGAAACTTTTCCTACAGGGAGGCAACAGACAAATTAGTGAGAGAAATCTTGGTCTCTTGATAATTGCTATGGAAGTTTAAGTAGATTATTTTAATTCAGACTGAGGACTGAAAGCCATAAATTTGATGCACTGCCCTTCAAGCCACATATAGAAACAAAAGGAGGAAATTGTCAGAGAAATTTGCCCTTACGTCAAACAACTGTTGTTATTTGAAGAAACAAAATAAGTAAAAAGGAAAACTGCGTGTGGCCAAAAATGCCATATTATGCTGGATTTGACTGTTTATGTGGAATGAAGGCTAGAAAGAAAGAGCCTTTGGCATTGGGCTGGGCCAGCTGGAAGTTCTTTTGGGTGTAGGCTAGTTTTGTTTTAATTCATTGTTACTTAAAATAATGACAAAATATTAACAAAGCAGAACATGAGGATCTTGATAGATGTGCTGAAGTGTGCATAAAGTTAGGTGAATGGAAAAACAAACATCTTAAACTGATAACCATTAAAATCTATGTCAAAGTGATCTGAAATCACAGGATATCTGCATCTATAAATTAATTTGAAATAGTCCATTTCAATGAATGTAGAAGATACAGTATGTCAAGTGTAAGAGATTAAAGGTAGAGATGAGGATGTGTTGATTTTCAGAGGAGCTGTATTGTCTCTGTTCAAAAGATATATTTGCATAAACATACCATTTTAGTACAAACAGCACAAGTACTTTTTGACTTTTTGAATCATAGACACACTTTTTAATGAATTAATAGAAGAACAAATAGTTGCATGACCTCTACTCTCAGCATTTATGTAAGCTACCCTTTACTGGCTGTTGTTCAGGTTTTTGGAGGTGTGGGTCAAATAAAGCAAGTTAACGAATTCCCAAAGCATATATTTAAAAGGAAACACGATATTGCTTACTGTCTCCTCTCTAAAATGTGCCAGACTCCAGTGGACACGAAGGGAAACAGGTTTTAATCAGCAGAGCCAATGTTGTTACCACAGCACCGAACTCTGTATGCAAGAGATAAGTTTCTGGGGGAGAATTCCACCGCAACTTGCTGTAGAGAAAGTACGTGCCCTTCAGCTAGACTGACGTCACTAGACTACATCTAACCAGAAGGAAAGTATTTTGGAGTATTGTTGAACAACGCTGCCTAGAGGCAGTGGAACAAAGTCATTCTGGGGAGTCTCTCTACTAGTAAACTCTTCAAACCTGCAGAAAAATAAGTACCTGTCAGACACCTTTAAGCTGCTGGAAGTGCTATTTCTCCTCCCTGCAGTCCAGACCAGATTTGCCCTCTGCATTTAGTCTGCCCTCTAAGATGCCTCTGTACGCTTTAAAGATGCTTTGGAGACTTTGGGTCTTTGCCTGAGCTCCCTGCAGCAACTGCCAGCATTCAGCTGGAGCTTGGAGAACTCTCCTTCAAATTGTCCAGGAGTTTCCAGCACTCCCCACATTATTTCTGTTTGTCTCAATAGCACTCAGGCAAAGAGCTGTCTCAGCGATGCGTACGAGAGCAGGCTCTGCCATGATGGGAGCTTCACAAGGCCCAAGTAGCCAGGGCTGGGCACCCACTGTTGGCCATTAGGCGCCGACATTCAGAGACTAAATTCCTTCTTCCCTTTCCTCTGAGCCATAATGAAGCCCTCAGCTGAATTGCAAACCACAGGTCCTGCTGCTTCCAGTAAACACTGAATATTTAAATATACGCTGTTTAAAAAATGATATGGTAAAGAAATGCAGTTTCTCACAAATGACTTGAGAATTATAAACAGCACTGTGAGAGACAGCTGCCTGTATCTCCAAGGTGTTGGAACAAGTAAAATCCTGTTTCCAGTTGATGCTGACCACAGTTATTGTTATAAAGCTCTTTGCCACAAACACACATTTCTGTGAACACAGGAAGATCCTCTCTAGTCTTTTATATTGCTTTACAGCAATGGAGATGTGCAGCATTTCCAAGGGCCTAATGATGGGTTGAGAACACTTAATAGCTGTGGGTACAACCCAAGGTTATTAACCCCAGTGAAGCATTAATCCACAGGAAATATTCTCCTCTGTTGTTCTTATTGCTGATATAAGCTGAAAATTAAATAAGCCATGTATAGTAGGTGGAAGGATTTATTTTTCTATGGGCACTGCATTTCTTTATAGGATATTTCAAGGGACTTAATGCCTTCACCGTACCTTTGTTTAATACCTACTTCTTCAATAATGTAACATATCTTACTTATCCATTACAATTACTTTTATAAATCATATAAATCATAGCCAGAATCCTGCTTAATATGAATGCTTACAATTGAAAACATGACTTTTTTTCAGGCAGAGAGAGTTCTGGAATTATGAATGCAAATTATTGCACAATTACAGAAACATTCTGGGGCTGCATGTGAGAAGTCCAGTGCTTGGACTCTCACAGAAAAATGAAGAACGGCTTGAGTCTGAAAATGGAAAACAATTAATGTGGTAAAGAAAAAAATATTTTTCTGAAGACCATCTCATGGATGTTAAGCACCATGAAAGAGTATAAAAATTATTTATTTGCTAAGTCTAATATTAAGTCAGTGTTTTTCTTAATCTTATTTTAAACACTGTTGATAGAAAACGTAGTTTCTTCCATTAGATGTCATCTGTATTAAGGAGCTGATTTGACTATCTCTATGTAAGTCACTTAAGGCAATTTTCTTCATATTGCTCATTCCTAATACAAGCCCAAAGGAGAGGTTAAATGTTCTGATAATAAACATTCAGCTGCTCTTGGTATTTTAAAAGAACAAAATTATGGCATAGCCAAATTAATTCCAGAAGGCAATAAATATGCTGGCTTCGTGTCACCAGTAAGCACTCATACTTGAAGAGAAAGTTCGTTGTTTAAACAGAAAACAGAAGGGACAAGGCAAATACCTGAACTACAGCCCTGGACCTCAGGAGAGCGGACTTCAGCCTTTTCAGGGATCTGCTTGGAAGAACTCCATGGGAGATGATACTAGAGAAACGAGCAGTCCTGGAGAGCTAGTTGATTCTCTAGGATCACCTCCTCCAAGTTCAAGACCAGTCCACCCTGACATGCAGGAAGTCAAGCAAAGGTGGCAGGAGGTTTGCATGGATGAACAAGGAGTTCCTGGAAAAACTCAGGTGTAAAAAAGAAACTTGTAAGAGATGGAAGCAGGGTCAGTTGACCTGGAGTAGGTTTTGGCTGGGGAATATAGAGATGCTCTCTGAGCGGTTAGGAAAGCAAAAGCCTACCAGGAGCTGAGCCTAGCAAGGTAGTTACAGGGCAACAAGGCAGCTTGTATAAGTACATCAGAAGAAAAGAAAGGCTGGGGAAAATATGGACCTTCTGCTGAATGGGGTGTGCAGAAGGCCAAGTTACTTGATGCCTCCTTACTAGTAAAATCTGCATACAGTAATCCGAGGCCTCTGCAACAAGAGAGAAAACCTGCAGCAATGAACATTTACCCTCAGTGGAAGAGCATCTGGTTAGGGAGTATTTTTAAAAATTGGACATACAAAAGCCCAAGTGACCTGATGGGATGCACCCACAAGTGCAAAAGGAGCTGGCCAGTTATAGGTGGAAGTAAAGAAGACAGAGCCAGGCTCTTCTCAGTGATATTCAGTGACAGAACAAGTCAAATATGGGAAATGCCATTTAAACATCAGAAAAAAAAAACTTTTTACTTTGAAAACACTGGTCAAAATTGTCACGGGGTCTTTTTTACCTCAGTCTTTATTCCATAAAACAGATGAAAAGGTGTCTTAGACTGATTAGATTTATACCTTTGGTACAGCTGGAGATTCCAGAGGAAAACAACACTTAGCAGGGAGGAAAAGATTTTGGATAATCGCATGGGAACTAAGTCTTGTCAATAGAACAGAACTCCTAAATGTGCCAGAAGTAGAAGGAAAGAGAAAGTCTTGCAGAAGGGGATTTAGGAAATGACAAGGTCTTTCTAAATGCACTGGATACGATTACAGTCGATAAAATAAATTGTTATGACAGGTAGAATAATTTTAATGATTAATAAAGCGCTATGTAATGCAACATACAGAAGAATTTCATATGAATTATTATAAAAATGGGAAATATTTAGGTACTAAATACAAATATGACTTCAGAAGATGACAAATGGCTTTTGGTACTTCCACATTAGTCAACCTGGAAGATGGGAGAAATTTCATAAGTGCTTGGAGATTATGGGGGGGCAGGGGAGGCAACTGAGCTTTGCAAAATGGATAAGGTAGAATTTACATTTGGCTCAGGTTACTGGGATAGTTTAAAATTCATCCCAGTTCGTCTGTTATTCAATGTAGTCTGTAAGCAGCTGGTGCCAAAACAGAGGAGCACTTCACTTACAAGGCCCTACCTTTCCATAAATCAGCAGTGGAATATTGTGTTGAATTCTGATATTTCAAAAAGGATCGAGACAGGTAGCAGAAATGATTAAGTGTTTCTAAAATATTCTTATATAAAAGACTAAAGTTGTTTACCTCAAGGAGTCTAATGCAAAGGGATATAATGTTAGTCATAACTACTAGGCCTTATTTCATTCTCTTCGGGGCTTACCAATGCACTTTTAAAGGAGATCCATATCAGTACCCCGACTTGACATGAGATATGCAAGATAAGTCACATGTAATGTTACCCAGAAAAATCAGTTGCAGAGTTGGAATGAGAAGCAGGTTTCTTGACTTCCAGAAGAGCATGGTAGCCAGTTAGGCATCCTTCCTTGGGATAAAAACAAGAAAACAGGTAGTTAGCATGCAGGATCTTCTCTCTGTGACAATAACATTCAGTGAAATGCAAAGACCTCAAACTCAAAGTGTACTGAAAGATTCAGGAGTTGGACTTGATGATCCTTATGGGTCCCTTCCAACTCGGGATATTCTATGATTCTGTGATTTACTCGATTCCTGGTGTACCTAACCTTCAAAGCTAGTTCCAGTTAGATACTGATGATGTCAGGATCTCAACGGGATTCAAAATATGTTTGTGGAAAATACGTGTATCCATTGTAGTAAATGTTGCCACCATTGTGGTTCTTCTAAAGAGCGTGCACTTTCAAATGTCAAGTTTTACACCAATTCATTACAGATTTAGGCGTCTTTTTTCCAAGGGACATATTTGCGCTTGACTACCATTTCAAGGCAGTTTGCGCAGAATGGAGGTTGCTAAAGAGCAGCTTTATGCTCTATTATTTGTGGATACATACAGGTCACAGGACTGATGGACCCTTTACTGAAAGAAACCATCTTTGCCTTAGGAAATGAGCTCTCTCTATTTTTTCTCTGCTTATTTCTCATCATGCTTTTAAGTAGAAACATGGTTTTTAATAATTTCTTCATTTTATATAATTTCAGAGAAAAAACGATCCCTATACTCTTTCTTCCAACGTGTCCTTCGAAGTTAAGAACATGCCCTATAAAGTGCAGCCAGCAAAGCTCCCCCGAGGAAGCATAGCAGTAAGTAACTGAAAATTATATCTTTGTGTGAAGCACATGTATTTGGTCATTCTGATCACGGCTGTGAGAGTTTTTATAGGTGAAAATATTGAGATCAGTCTTTCCTGTGTTTCTAGTGTAAATTCCTGAGGTAATGCCTAAAGGAAATACATTTATTGCATTCTGTGGAAGTTGCTGGTATATAATACTAACTCCATTTTAAATAACTGTGTGCTGCATTAATGTGCAGACTGTTTTATTGCAAACTGGATGGATTTTTCACCCAGAAGAAAAGAACAAAATCATGAAAGCGAGTATCTAATTACCTCATCTGGAGTTAAAAAAAAAAAAAAAAAGAGGAATTTTTTCATGCAAAATCCAGTTTCTGTCAGGTTTAGAGATCTCATCTCTCTCCCAGTTGGCAGTTCTCTTACTCAGTTTATGGACTATCTATGTCAACCTCTCTCTTATCTATATTAAACTTTCTTCTTTACCCTAATTTTCAGAAGGGTCTGCATGCCTCCCTAGGTTTTGCCATCTCTTCAGGTAGGAGATGTAAAATTGTCTGGCAATCCCTACAGATGTGTTAGCTGAATACTAAAGTACTTGCCTTATTTTCAGAGTGAGATTAATATGGCTCTGGGTTCTTATATGAAAAATGAATCTTGGAAACATAAATTTGATTTGTTTGCTGTTGCCAAAGCGTTGAGTTTGGGGAGCAACTTAAAAGGAATTTGCTTCTTTTGGTGTCTGATATCATGGTTAAAATTCACTCTTATTTTGTCATTACTGCTGGAAGTGAATAAAATATGAGTGCAAAATTTGATTTTAGTATGAGTCATCTGAAATTTGAAGGGTTATTGTTCTCATCTTTCTAAAGATTTATCATTCACAGCTCTTTTTAAAGGTAAGATCAATCCAAATTTCTTCAAGTTAAATCCTGATGCAAATATATCATATTGGTCTGTTGGGATGTAGTAGTGGGCAACAGAAGATTTTCTTATCTTTGAAAGCAACATCATACACTTTAAAGTTTACACTGAATGTATGTTAGAGGATACAAGCTATAAAGTTTTGTTTTGAACAAGCACAGGTTGAATGGCTGGTTGATATTGCACTGGGAAGACACAAGGTAAAATCCGGGTCCTGTAGGCTCAGTGACAGATCTTCAGCCTCTAATACCAGGAGGGCCATGATTTCACCAAAGAGATTTGATCCTTAATGCAGTGTTCACCCAAAAAGGTTCAAAGGCTCCGAGCTGACAGATATATTCAGGCTCTTTTTATTTTCTTGCAGCATGTGTTCCATACCAGAAACACATGTTGTGCAGAGCTCTATTGATAGTGGTGCCTTCATCTGGACTGAAGTGCTTTACCCCAGGTGATAGCCTGCTGTTCTCAACGAGTGTCAGATGATCTACCAAGTGATCAGATAAGCATTTTATTCTCTTACTCCAGCCAGTATAATGCTTGTTATTTGGTGCAGATGATTTACAGCAAAATGCCTGTAATGGCAACTGTAAAACGTTGAAAAATGATAGCGCTTTTATGTTGTTTCATATCTGGACATGGCAGTGGATGTTTGCCAGCTCTACAGCTTGATGTGTTATATGCACAAGCTCTTTTGATGTTCCACTCTCAAGAAGAAAATATTTGCTTGAAGTTGGGCAATGCTTAATATTTTTGCTTATTCTGAAAAAGATCAGTGGTTGTGTTTTAAAAGTTTCCAAAGATTTATTTTGGAAGTTTATAGTTTTCTTTCTAGAGAGTGCAAGGGGGAAAGTGGAATAACGATTTTAATATTTTAAAATCAATTGTCGACAGTACGTACTTAATTATCAGCTAGCACCTTACATTTTGTGCAGTTAGGATAATATATTCAAAAAGAGCAGAGCACATGTCCTTCATTTAACTCACACAGCACTGGTTTCCAGTTATGCAGGCTGATACATATATTTAACTTTAGTGGTATAAGTAATCCCATACCCGTCAGTTACAGTTACATACAGAGTCATGTATGTGCTTACATATTTGCAGCACTGAGGTCTTTATTTTCATCACCATGGAATAAAGGTCTGTATCTTGAACAGAGGTAGATGATACATAGATGTGTGAAAGGTTATGATAAATGTTATGATAAATTCTGAATCTTTTATAGTAAAATGTTAGAGTGAAAATGGCATTGAACAGAAATTAGCTTTGAACTTAGTGGGTCTTAAAACAAAATCAGCTAGCTGCTGTATAATTCAGGGGAAAATGTCTTTTTTTCTTAGAGATATTATTATGGTAAATAATAATGCAACACTTGATGAATTTCATGTGGAAGGTGAAATGATACTTTTTATTATGCAAAGTCTAGAGTTAGAATAAGCAGTAGTTTGTTCTATTTTAATTTCTGGTTCTTGAGCCCGTTTGGAGTTTAACAAGATACAATCGCTTTTCTTAAATGTTTGATAGGGTCTTCAGAGGGGATACCTTTAGTATAAAGTTTTTGACCAGTGTCCCACAGTGCACAAAATTGTTTTCAGACTCAGGCTTATAACTCATTTTTAGCTATTATATAGTGATGAATACTTTTATTTTAAATATGCTTATATTCCATATGAAATGTGTTTACACAAACATTTGTAAAGTGTAAACATAAATGTCAATATTAATTATGACTCCAAGCTCAAGGGAGCTTTTACATTCTATTTTTCAGCTTTGTTGCAGAGCATGCAAGAACATCATTCTGCAGAGGTTGGGTGGAAACATAGAGTGCTAAAGAGTTACTGTCTCATGGTCACTGCAATAAAATGAATAAGATTAGAAGAAGGCCATCATAAGCAGTAAAAGTAATTGCATTAGAATAATTAATTTAGCTACTGTTTCTTAAAATAGCAGATAAAATGATGGAGAAATTATTTTTTTAAGAGTGTCTTTTAAAGGACAAAAGAAAAAAAAAACTTTGTGAGAAGCTCATTAGCAGGTACTGTATTCTCACCGTTGATGATGGATGTTTGCAACAGTAAAACCTAATTCCTATCTATCCAGAAGGACCTCCTGGTGAACCAGCAGCTTACCACACATTCCTCTCTCTGCGTTGTGCTGCTGTCCAGTGGAATCAAAGACAATTTTGAAACTATGCTGAGTAGCACCAAAATTAGGAGCAAAATCCAAACTGTATTAAAACCAAAGTCAAAAAAAAAACCAACAACTAATATTTCTTTTCTAACTCACAATGTGCTTTAGTGTGGCACAGAAAAAATACTAAAAAGGTAAATTAAAAAGAAATAATAGCCCCCCTATAGAAATGCTTTCATGGAATCACGGTAGTGATTCTGAAGTTAAGACTATCAGACAACATCTGTTCTAAGACCAGCTTGGATTTTATTTCCAACAGCAAGCAAAGCGCTGCCTGTAACTCTGGTTGGCTTCACCTTCACCTCCGTGCTTGAGCCAGACAGCATTCCTTGTCACCCCATTGCACACCCAAAAGGCCAGAAGTCAGATGGATCCCGTCTTATGTCTGCAAGGTGTGCTTTTCACCAGTCTGACAGAGAAGCAATCACTGTTTTCAGCATTCAATATAAAAAAGTCTTCTAGCTCTGAAGAGAGAAAAAGCCAAAATGCATCTAAAGGACAGTGCCAACATGCAACACGTAAAAATTCCACTTCTTCATATTGGCCACCTTAGACGAAAACAGATAAATCTCCCCCAAAACATTCCCTGGCTCTGATCCTGCAGCACTAAACCTACCACATGAAGAACAGAAATCCAAGATGAATAATGTAGACTTGTCTTAAATCAAAATCATATGTAAAAGTGTTGTGGACAGCATGGGGTCGAGGAGGGACAGTCTTCTGTGGAAACGGTGAAACGAGGCAGGCAGAACTGAAGGGATCCTTTGTTTCTTTCTTCCCCTCCAGCTTCTGCCTCAGCTCTGTGGGTGTTCAGGACTTGCGGTGCCAAGCTGTTCACCAGGAATTGTGTTAGCTCCACCAGTCTTTGTATGAAAGGAGGCAGCCCCGGGGCGCTAACTCTACTGTCAGTGCACACAGGCAGGAGTGAGACCACGTGTAATCCCCTGCTCATATAGCTGCTCCATGTATCTCAAGTATTTAGCACAACCATTCGCTAGCTTTCAGAAACCTGAGACAGCAAAGGAGGAAAGGCTGGGTGAGACAAGATTGTTTTAAGATTTTAGCAGGCAAATTAACTGTTGGTCTTACTTCTGCTTCAAGAGAGCAGAGCTGAGGCAGCTTTGCAGCAGCTTTCTGCTTGGTGCAGGATGGAGCCCATTTCTACTGTTATATTCATTGCTGATAATCTAGGGATTATATACACAATGTCCTGCACTTCTGTAAGATTAAGTTTTCTTGTTTATATTTCAACATTTGTCAGGCTCCAGCTGAGCTACTGAGCTACAGGAAATTACACTGTGAATTGCAAGCCACTGTCTGTAAAGGTGGAACAAGGGGAGAAAGATAGGGATGAGGATTATGAACCCACGCAGTACAAGCCAGGCTGAGCACTGCTGCACCGTTGCTTACAGCGTGGCATCAGAAAAACCCAGCTGTCCCTAGCTGGATCTGTGCTGACATGTTCTCTGATAGGTATCACAAGAAGAGCTAGATTGTCTTCTTCACAGCCTGAGAGGAAAGAAAACAGAGCAGACAACTGCAGCACACACCTGGGAAGCAGTGCATCGAAGGAGACATGGAATGGCTACGTGGGTACCCACCTGTAGTTCCGCACACTACCTGTCAGCTTTATCCAAAACCGAATGAAATCCACTGCCCATAACGAGATTCTCTGTTTCCACTGATTTCAGTGGCGTCTCAAACATGTTTTGAGGTCTGGATTGACCCCACCTAATTTTGAACAGTGAGCTGAAGCACATTAGTTAGAGTCTAATTGCTGTGCTCCTGTGCAATCAGTAGGCAGCCTTCTGAGCAATCCAGATGTTAGATAATGCCAGGAGCAGCTTAGCTCACCTTTGTCTAAAAGCACCTCCTTGCTGAAGGAGTTGCCTTGGCGTGGATGAAGGTGGACTTGTGCTCAAGGAGGCAGCTGCGGATCAGTCAAATACTATCTCAAATCTGTAAACAAAAAATATTTTGTACAAAAGTAGGATAATCTCTGTATTCAGAATGTGTGACTTCGTTAGACTGCCTCTCTACCAATCCATTCACAGCTGCCCGGCAGCTTGCTGGAGTCCTTTTGTCCTCTTTTGCTGATGTTGCACAGCCCGGCCTGGAGCAGCGCTGCTGCCTCCGCTTCCTGTTGTATTAACCTCAGTCACGTTATGCCACTCGGGAATTTGGCTCAAGCTATCCATACCAGAAATGACTACATCCAATTTTTGCAAAAAAAATGGGTCTTCCCTGGGATTTGACCTTACTGTAAAATGGAGTAAATCATTTCATGAAATTTCAAAGGATAGGAAGCTCTGCTTGCATTGGCTTTCTGCTGTTGCTTGTAAGCAGCACGGTCACTGGGGTATCACTTCAATGTTCCTCTTCCACAGCAAAATGCTTGGATACGTGGTAGTGTTAGCACAGAAGGGAAGCTCAAACCTTACGTAAGTAAGGTATGTTCATAGCTTCAGAGCCTTCTCAAATAATACATATATTTTTAAGGTAATTTCTTGCTTGTGGTACTACAGACTTTGCCAGCAGAGGAAGCACGCAGTATAAATGAATTGTGTTGTGTGGTTTTTTGCAGTCAATCTCAGTTTTCTCTGTCATGGTGCTCTTTGAATTTTTGCCAGCACTTTCTAGCCCTTTCTTCAGTGTTCATGAGGATTTCTGAGCAGTAGAAGGAAAGTAGACCACTTTCTTCGCTGGGCAGCTGAGCTCATTGCTTGCTACAGGCTTCATGCAGCCCATCGTGTCCGCATCCCTTCTGCTTGCCCTTGCCAGATGAGCCTTTTGCTTTTATTCATCTTTTTCCTTAACTGGCCTTTCTCTGGGAGGAGTCTCTGCAGACAGTTCAGATGACCTTTTTCTCATTTTCTCAGCCCTTGCATTTTAATGCCAGATGCAGTGCCACTCTAAGACACAAGGAAAGCCATTCAAACATACTTATTAAATAAGCACTGCTATTGCTGAATCTAGTGACACAGAGAGCCTACAAAGTTCTGCAGTGCTTCAGAAACCTCCCAGAGAGATGGGAGTGGTATCCTTGCAGTGCCATAGTTATTCTAGCAACATATCTGATGGGACCCAGGCATGGGTTTCCATGGTTTTTAACTAACTTTGTTTGCCTTGAAATAAATTTCACTTGCTCTAGTTGGCTAACTAAAATTTATTCTTTGCATATGCTATCTTTATGTCTTGCCTTATGTTAAATCTAGTAGAGTAATAACTATTTACATTTTTTTATTACCGTTTTGGTAATACTGTGTCAGAGTAGGGACAGTTGGCTACACAGGTGATGTACACGAAGACAATTACAAAGTGTCTTCCAGTTAAGCATGGATGAAAGATCTGCTGGCACTTACAGAATGAGACGTCTGGGAAAGATCAAGAGGAATAGTAAAATTGGAAAGGGCTAGAAGTTGCGGAAAGGCTGAAGTTTGCCATCTTCAAGGAGAAAAGTGACAGAGACACAGAACTGAACTAACTGGGAACCGGACTACAAAGTCATGCCCAGTCTTCAAACTTAGCATACTGTTCCATGAATTGGCAAATTAGATTTATGCTAAATTGCAGGTGTATCAGCCACTGAGTTAATAGCAAAAAAAAAAAAAAAAGAGAGAGAGAGAATTTGCAATGAGTGCAGATCAGGGACTGGGCAATAACCAAGAAATCTATTAGGAAGAGCAGATTTCCTAGCTGTACCTCGAGCACTGAAGAGGAAGATAATTTGAGAGTTTGTGTAATCAGATTGCAAAGCAAACTTGCCACCTTGTCATAAAGACTAAAATAACTTCAATCTGCCACATACCTATCCTGTTAAAGAGGGACTAGGAGTAAATGACAGAGGTCCAACAGAAAGCCGCAAAGAAATTTAACTTCCCAGCCTAACAATTAAGATAAAAAGAAGACAAAAGTTTGACAAAAAAAAAAAAAAGACAAAGACAAAGGGACATAACTGTGTCTGAGGAGATAAGAAAAGCTCAAAAAGCTCAAACTCACTCCTTCTCACTGGGGAATGGCAGGGAGAGAGCAAATATTAAATGAGATTGATGAGGATCCTTCCAAGCAGAGTCTGACAGCATAGGATAAATTTGTCTACAAGGTACAAAGGGGAGAGCAAGGAGGAGGTTGCTTGTATGGATGACCCCAGAAGGAGAAATAAAGAAGGGTTATTATTACTCTTTGTCAACATGAAGGTCTCAAGAGAGAAGTTTGCTGATTCAACTAAAACCTTCCATAAATTGTTAGACACACCTGCTGCTTTCTGGAGCCTCAGACAGTGACAGACAGTGTTTTATGCTTACTTCCCATTTACGTAACGGGCAGTATGCTTGCCTCCTTTCAAGGAGCATAATGCCATACGGGACTCGAGGCTGTATCACAAGGACAATGCGTTCTGCTTGAGTTTCATTTTTGGACTGCTTAGCTGAAACACAAGTCCTAGAAAAAATGTATACAGGCTTGTCAGCAGAAATTAGAATAATAATAATAATGTAGCTGGTATCTATTGTGGTTTGAATTAAGAGTTTGGGCTGAAGTCAACCATTGTTCCAGAATATTTTTATATAAGTAAGTTACACTGGCCCAGGCTGTACCAGCATACATGTGAGGAGAAATTTTCTTCTTGAAACTTCTTGAATTATCTGTGCAGAAGGGTTCTTTGTTTTTCGTTTTTGCTGTGTTGTATTAAGGGGAAATGTTTCTTACGTCCGAGGTGGCAAGTGCTTTTGTAGATGTGCAAATCCCATTTCTAGTAACTATCATGAACAAGAGAAAAGAAACTTGCAGTAAATGAAGCCAACATGGGAAAATTCCAAGCAACGTGTGTTTCTAATCTGCAAAATGCTCTTGAAGTGAATGCTTATAACCTGTGTATTCTACTGTCAGATTTGCTTTACTTATTTTTTGTTCATTTAAAGTATTCTCTTCGTTTCAGATCAGAACGTCTGTCATTTGGTCCACTCCAAATGTCTCCTTTGTAATCCCTTTATGGGTTATAATACTAGCGATTCTTCTTGGACTACTGGTACTAGCTATGTTGACCCTAGCTTTATGGAAGGTATGTTGTGTTATTACTACTTCTGTTGCCTTAAGGAAAAAAGAAAATCTGAAAAATGCTGGAAGATGCTCACAGATAAGGAATAAAAGAGGTTGTGATCTTTAATGGTTTGGAGGAAAAGCAACAATACACATGTGTCTTCTTTGTTTTGGCGTTTCTGACATGCTAGTGTCACTGACCTTTATGTAGGGAACATGTTTTCAAAGTCCTCCCTTATTATTACAGTGTGGTTATAAATGGGCATACAGAGTTTGGCTGTTTTCCCAAGACCTATGATCCTCTTTTTCAGGATGTTTAGGTTCATAAAGAAGTGACTCTAACTTTGTTTTCTCTGAATACTTAAGGAATTTCCAGTTTTTGTTAGCATATAACAACAATCCCAGCTTTGAGAATTAATTTTTAGATTTCCTTTTATATTAGCGTGCTATATTTTCAGTTTTCTAAGGTTTTTAGTTCTGTGTTGGTTGTTACTCTCCCTTCACAAGTTTTAAGACAAGTTACTGAAAACTGCTACATTACGGGGAGCCAATGTAGCTTTTTGCCATCCTTTCAGTTACCAGTCAAAGAAAAAATAATTTCATAAGTTAGGATATAGCTCATCCGCTTTTAGCTGCCTAAAGGAGGTGGATTAAGTATGCAGCCTATAGCTGTCCATATTCCCTTTGTAGTCTGTTAAGTACAACAGCAAAGAAGTATCTCTAGAACAGGTGAGGATGAGAGGAGTCACCTTTTGGTAGTACTCTGCTTTGACCCCTTGTGAAGCCTATGTAACTAGTTTCAACCAGAAGGCTAACTTTAAGGCAGTTACAGTTAGGTGACAGTAAACTCATCTTTAGTGATCTTTAGCCTTGGTTACAACAAAGTCCTGTGCACATTTCTGAACACATTTTCTATGATTATTGTTATTGTTATTATTAAGTAAATGTATCCTGGGCTGCATCAGAAGCAGCGTGGGCAGCAGGATGAGGGAGGGGATTCTCCCCCTCTGCTCTGCTCTCGTGAGCCCACACCAGGAGTGCTGCGTTCAGCTCTGGGGCACCCAGCACAAGAAGGGCATGGAGATGTTAGAACAAGTCCAGAGGAAGGCCATGAGGGTGACCAGGAGGCTGGAGCAGCTCTCCTATGAAGACAGGCTGAGGGAGTTGGGGTTGTTCAGCCTGGAGAAGAGAAGGCTCTGGGGAGACCTTACAGAGGCCTGCCAGTACCTAAAGGGGGCCTGCAGGAAAGCTGGGGAGGGACTCTGTGTCAGGGGGTGTAGGGATAGCACACAGGGTAATGGCTTTAAACTAAAAAAGGGTAGATTTAGATTAAATATTAGGAATAAATCCTTGACTCAGAGGGTGGTGAGGCGCTGGCACAGGCTGCCCAGAGAAGCTGTGGATGCCCCATCCCTGGAAGTGCTCAAGGCCAGGCTGGATGGGGCTTTGGGCAACCTGGTCTGGTGGGAGGTGTCCCTGCCCATGGCAGCTGGGTGGAACTTGATTATCCGTAAGGGTCCCTTCCAATCCAACCCATTCTATGATTCTATGATGATTCTATAATTATTTTGTCTGTTCTGATATGTATTCTGAATGAGTGTCTTGCTGAACTGAAATTGACAGTTTCCTCATTAGTGTCAGTCAGTATCAGCATTCAAACGCGCCTTTACATTGCCTTCAAAGACAGCTTTCATATAATTGGAATTTTTAAAGCTATACTTTGGAACTCAACGTCTTGCACCTAAAACTTTCATTTTTTATAGGGAATGATTTGAATAGAAACAAAAGTGTTCGCAGTCTATCAGGTTGCCATAGACTGTACCCTACCTTTCAGCTTGAGCAAGCAAAGTATGAAACGGTGGCTGAGACTTCCTGTGTTTTTTTTATCATGACACACCTTTGTTTCTGTTGATTGTTTTCTGCAGTGTGGCTTCTTTGACAGAGCTAGACCCCCTCAAGATGACATGGCTGACAGGGAACAACTGACAAATAACAAGACTACTGATGCATAGAGGAAGAGAGTGACAGATAAGTCAGAATCCTGCCTGCGACTAGAAACCGTGAGGAGTAAATGAAGGTTTCCTTCCACCAGTCTTCTTTTGTACCTGCAAGTGACATGGTGTCATAGCCTGATCTATGCAACGTTCTGAGAACATGCCACATGATGGCCATCCTTGCCAAAGAAAGCAACTTTATCACTGCCTTAAGAACACACTCACCACTGAACAGAATGTTTATTCCATATTTCAGTCAGTCTGCATTTTACCAGATGCTTTTGAACACGTGTGGTATACTGAGACGCTTCCAGAACAAGCCCAAATCTCCCAAGGAGAAAACGCCTGCATTGCTGTATTGTCTAGAAGATGGACCAAGACAAAGCTTCTGAACACTACTGTATCACGCAGAATACCTTTGACACCTCCCTAAGAATAAGAACTTTTATGAAATTATGGCTCAGGGAGACAAGCAATATATCAGTACTGTGAAAGTACTTCTGAAAAACAAAGGTAGTCTATAAAGAACTTTATAGATGGGGCACAGTTATTTATTTTCCACCTTTTCAGGATAAGTATCTGATATAATCATCAACTTAGATTTTGAGAGAAAAAAAGCCAAAATGTAGAAATCATGTACTTACCTTGCATGTAAATAGAAAAGTAAACCTATCGTACACACAGAGCACATCTTTCTTGGTTACAAGGTGTTTTGCAGAACAGAGGATTTATGCAACTTTTTACAAGATAAGACATAGGATAAACAAGTATATATTCTATCTCTTTCAACCCACAGCTGGCAGTATCACATGCAGATAACAAAATCCGTGTGCAGCATAATACAGTGGATGAGTTACCTGCTCATCCCATTGCTGATGGCTGCCACCTGGGCATCTGACACAGGATGCAGTCCTTTGTGAAACGCTGATTTAAATTGTCACAGGCATGCATCTGTGGTCTTATGGAGAGGAGCTGGGAATCTGGGGCTAGGATGAATTTTCTTTACCATTGCCCTGTTACTTGGTTGAAATATCCTCTTAAATGGCTACTGCTGGTGTATCTTCTGTTGAATTTGTGTCACAGACCCTAACATTTTGTTCAGCTAAGGAAATTTTTGTTTTCATTTTATGGACTACAAGCTAGCAGCATATTTAAAGAGTTGAAGAGATTTCACCGAAGTTTATAGTAGAAGATAATTATTTCGTAAGCAAAGTCTTGTAGGGAAGGTGAGCAAGGTTTGTATTTATGCAGAAAACAGGATGCCAGCCAGCTAAGTGTGAACACAAAAAAAAAATAAAAAAAAAAAGGAAGATATTTTGAGGTAAAGAGTAACAATATACACGTTTGTTTTTTTGTTTGTTTGTTTTTCTGACTCGAGGATTCTGAAGAAGAGAGGCTTCGTTCTTTCTCTCCAGTGAGCAAAAATAGGCTTGGTCCTTATCTCAGCTGGGGTTCTAAGCTCTGGATCTATGCAAATTTGTGCCTGAAAGCTCAGGTCTTCCAGTGCTGGCTGAGTGTGAAATTTGCTGTCTTGTGTAAACTTCAGGAGTGATTGTTCATTTTCTGAAACATCTATCACATTTTCCATCTCCTGAGCTCTTTTTCTCTCCCGTCCATCTCAGCTTCTCAAATGGACAGATGGCTGTATCCCTTCAGCCACTGCTTGTCTCCATTTGGATACCCGCCCTCCTGCTTCCTGGGACTTTAGGACAGGAGTAGCCACGAGACATGGCCACTTCTGTCAGTCCCACAGGACATTTTACAGTCTTACTATTTCTGGCACACGGTCTGACTTGTGAAATCTAAGCAAGAGCTGGGAAACCTAGGCAGGTGTGTTCCGTCCTCGTGTCTAAGGCAATTGGCAGGAAGACCTTTACGGAATCTTTATCATTAATCGGTTATCATTTGCATGCCCTTGAGACTTACTGAGAGGAAGAGACACAAGCATCAGACAGTGGCACCGCTGGTTCCTGAGACCTGACCACTCCCCAGGCCCCCAGCAAACTGCTAACAGCACCCGTCCCCAAAGGGTTTGAGAAATCAGCTGATAAATGCCACCACGCAGCAAGCCCCTTCCACGTTTGCACGCCTCTGTGTCCCGTACATTCCAGGTGAGATCGTCCTCCCGTGAAAAAGACAGCGAGCTTCTCTCTTTTGTAAATATTGATTTGTTGTGTGTAGCAGATTCTGAACTACGGTCAGCTAGCTCATTAAATTCACGTCATTGGCACAACTCTGATGAAATAGCACCATAAGGAGCTACCAAACATAGGACTTTTGTACGTGCAATACTTTATATTACTTATATACCTGAAGCATGTTTACACTGGCATTTGTGGTTGTTTTTTGAACTTCTGAATATGCTGATTAATGACTACAATAAAGAAAAAAGAATAGGAAAAAAGAACAAACTCAGCTCTGTTCAGTATTTGTTCCAATGTGTTTTCAATCCTTCATTGCCCTAAGGATGGGACTAGGTGACCTAATGCGTTCTTTGCAGTTGTAACATCTATGGTTCACTTTTGAGCAATTACTCTCCATTTTAATGATGGGCAAAACATGTTCAGATACTAAATTTAAACCAAAAAGAACCTCGGTGACTGCTGGGCCTGGCTGGAATCCATTGGCTGCAGCTGTATAATGTCACTGGAAACCAAATTAGAGGCACATGATCTGACAAACAGTTACTTTGAGCAAAACTTTGTTTTAGATTTCTACATCCTTGTAGATTAAACTTCCCCCATGGAAATGTCTGGAGCCGTGTGCTGTCAAGGACTGCAGTCCTGGGTTCCAGCGTTTGTGGACAGTTTTGGCTGCAAATTGCAAACAGCTTTGCAAAGGAGATTTCTGGGTTTCAGTGCTTGCCAAGAGTGTTTATCCCCTGGGGAGATTGCATCCTGGATGTGGACACTAGCAGGCAGTTAACATAATCTTTCCCCCCAGTATATCAGCAATGTGCTACATGATAACCTCTGCCACAGCCCTGCAGGAGTGAACTTTTGTTTCAGTGATGTCAGCTTTGCAATGAGTTCCTAAATGCAGCTTTCTGTACAAGTAATTCAGCCTTACACGTCCAAGTGTATGTGGTGTGCTGCTAATTGCTGAGAACATAGCAATAGTCAGGAGAGGGAAAAAAAAAAAAAAACAAGCAGGAGGTTGCTTTAAAACCATTTAAAACTGTTTACTGCTGTGACCCACACAGTGGTCTAATAAACAAAGATATCCATCTTTCATTTCACATGCTTCTTGCAGATTTTGCCGTGCAGCAAACTTCTGAAGGATATTGACTTTTAAAAACTATCAGGTGACATTTTCTGTTTTATGAAAATTTCAGAATTTACACTATAGGCACTGGTACAATTGAATACCTCACCACTTACAGATTTAATCTTTGAAGGTATATAACAAATACAATTTTCCTGTAACCACCAGGTTGTTAACAAGAATTTTCTCTTTTTACCATTCTGTGACTCATTTACATTTTTTTCTGCCTTTTTCAAGTTTTTTGCGCTCAGGGCAACTACAGGTTTCCCATATTAAATATCCTTTGAAAATGGCACAGATTTTCTCTACCTTTTAGCTGTGATTTTTTCATCCATTTGCAAGAAGGATCTCCTGGTAGTCATAGCACATATTAGCTAAAAAGCCTTTGGGGAACAGGCAGAACATCTAGCGATACGCAGTGGAGAGAAAGCCTCAGCTGCTCATGAACTAAGGTATTCCACTATTTTGTAGCAAACTTTTTTTTTTTAATGAAATACCATCTGACAAACTGCCTTTAGGAATTGTTTATGAGTGAGTGTTTTATTTATGATTGTTGGCGAAGATCCATATTAAAATGTAGTGTAATGGTAGTGCCTCTTGACAATAAAGAGTCTTGAATTCAGCTTAGGCAGGCGCCATGATGTGACACAGCAGGAATGCTTTTAATATCGAAGGGCTGTTCTTGTTTTGACTTTATGCTGCATTTGAGGGGCACTTAACTGTTCAAGATGCTACCCTACTGTACACAGTGATTTTTGGACGAGAATGGAAGTAATTGTTCAGCTCACTTTTCAGATGGTTTCATTTGTTTTCGTCACGCTGCATCTACTTAACCGATGCACTGCATTTCATTTGGGTGGGTATTGTTCCTTTGTTTCAGTGATGGTTCGTAAAGCGTGCCTCAGCACGGCTTTCCAAAGCCGGGTTGTGTCAGGCAGTATTGCTTTTCCAGAAGCAAGCTCGGGATAGCAGCAGCGGAGCAGAATTCAGGATGCTGTGCGAACTGGTCAGTGCATCGCAGGGGATAACTCATTTTCCAACAGTTTTGTACAAATTCAACCCGAGTCACACTAACAGAACATCAACCTTAGATTCCCCATTTCCCCTGAAAGTGAGGGCCAGGCTGGGCCCTCTATTATTGCTGTAAGCAATCCTCGTGACTAGGCTGGGGAAGAGAAGGCACATCTTTGACTTGTGTAGGAGAAATAAAAGGCAATCAAATCAAGTGAATAGCAAAAGTACAAAAAAATCTGTCTTCTGATACAGTCTCCTGGTCATGAAGGTTTATATTGTTTTTTTCCCAGCAAAAGCAATCTGCCCATCATCGGTCAGCAAGAGCAGAAAATAATCTCTGAAGTTGCGAAAAGTTTCCATGAATCTTGTTTCCTTTGTAGAGTTTTTACATTTTTACAAGTATATATGTGATAGCTCTTGGCTCTTTAGATAATTCATAATTCTGGTGGTGGTGGTGGCTTTTAAAATTTTAATAGCATTTAGGAAAAGTTAGGTCAGCTTCGTAAAAACTAAAAGAGAAAACATATTTATAAACTGACAGCGAAGTCTCAGAAGGGACCCAGGCTTAGATCTGGACCTCGCTTTTCCATTTTTAGGCACAAAAGGGACTTCAGGAGATATCTCAGGTGCCCACTGAGACTTCCACAGGTGTTACCTGTTCCACAGGTGTTTTGTCATAGCAAACACTCTGATGTCAACTCATGTGCAAACAGAAGGTTTTATTTTTAAAGATCCAGCAGTGTATCATCCCCTACTGTATGCCCTGGTAAATCAGAAAAGGCAGAGCATGGGCAAGTGGAACCATCAAAGCAGACAGAAGGATGAGAAATGCTTGATGTGGCTCAGTACGCCAGAAAGAATTTTTCCTGTGGAGAAGGACAAAGAGTAAATTTACTCAGCACCTAAAAGAAGGAGAGATTTGGTTTTCTAGAGGAGAACACGGAACCATGACAGCGCTGTCCTCCAAGCATAACGGGTACGAGTATAAACGCAGGTCGGCTGGGCACAAAGGGCTTTCAGCAGTTAAGGAGGCTGCAGGCAACTATGTTAACTATAAATAACTTTGATAACGAAATAGAAGGTAAGGGTAGGAGGCTCTAGAGGAGAAATCAAACCTTCAAACACATAGGTGTTACCACAGGAACAAGACGAAGGTTGATTAGTAAGATGGATGGATTGGAAATAAGGCTCAGCTACAGCAGATGAGAAGTTGTGACCCCAGCAGATAACATGACTAATGATCTACTGCAGTGATTATTTTTTTCACAATGACCAATTGATTCATTGCTCATACAAAGTTTGAGGAAGAGCATGTTCCTAGTAATTAAATAACGAAAGGAAAAAATATCTCTGCAGCTGTGACAGGATTATTGGGTTATCTGTGAATCCCTCTTTTTCTTAGAAGAAGGCAGTATTCACTCCATTGGCTTTGAGAGAAGGAAGGAGGTGGCAGAAACATAAGACTTGAATTTGTTCCAATGTCTGCTAAAAGCTTCTGGTCCGACTGCTGTTTCAAAGTGACTGCTGTAGTATTCATTAAGGCTGTGCAACATCTTTCACTGGAGTGGTACAGACTGTGCTGTCCAAAGGTAATAGAAAGACAACTTTTTCAAATGAGTAAAAAATTAATTCTTTCATGGAAACCTTCTGTCTATGCCTGGCTAACCCAAGAGACCTGAGGAGTAAAGTGATTTTTAAGTGTTTTTTTTTTTTTTTAATCTTCTTTTTGCATTTATGAAGTGTTGTTACGTACATTGGAAAGCTTTTCTATGTATGTCGATAGCTTTGGTTATAAGATTCCCCACATACAGTTTCAAGTGTTTGAGCTGCAGTAATTCCTTGCTGACCCATGAAGGAGGCACAACTTAATCGAAAAGTTAATTAATGCAATGAAAAATACACTGATTGCATTTCCCTTCCAGTTTTGGTTTCAATGACTGTTTTGCTTGACATTTTTAAAGTTAACTATTTCTTTACATTTAATATATTTTGATACTAATGAAGCACTTCGACACTAGTAATAGTGGTATCGTTTGCTTTGTTTCGGAGTCTCAGTCTAAGAATTTTCATGAGGAAAGAAATCTTGATGTCTGTTTTCCTGAAAGAAAATAAAAAGAAAAAAACAGTGGTTTGAAATAGTAGTCATTGCCAGTAAAGAGACCAGTGGCATTGCAGTTACACCTGCCTGCAGCCCCTGGGAGCTCCTGTGCCCAGTGCCTTCCACAGTCTAAGAAGCAGCAGGACGTGAAAAACTCTCCAGATTGCTCTCTGTCATCTCCACCTCCTCATTTCCTTCTTAAGCAAGTACCAGAAATGTGAGACCGCAGATGTTTGTGTGGTGCAGACGGGGGTAGCCGCTTACCTCATGAGAGGTTTGGGATCTGTTGCTACCCCACCTTCTGGTTGTCCAAGAGAGCCCTGAGATGAGCGTGGTGAATTCGGGGTGCCAGCCAGCGAGGTGTCGCTCCTCACTGAGGGGCCTGTGGCGGGGACAGGGTATGGGCAGCACAGGAGAGAGGAGGCCAAGCCACCCGACCAGCCAGGCCTGGCTTGCTCTGCAGGCAAGGCTATAGGAGCTGGCAGAAAAGGAGGATGTGATCGTTTCTGGTCTCTGAGGGTAACTCTGAACCCGAGTTTATCTGAGAAGTGTTTAATGTAACAAGATTCCTGCTGACACGTAGATGAGGCATGAAGATGAGGTGAGGGGGAAGGCTCTGTCAGGCTGCTCTCAGCTCCGCCAGGCAGCAGCTGTGGCTGACAGACTGGGTAGAAGAAGCAGTTTCTCTCACCAGGAGGGGAAATCCTGCCACTGTAACTGCTCACACTCCTTTGGATGTATCCTCTTTGCCTTGAAGCATCTCATGGGCTTTAACCTCTGCATAGCTCTGCTCTGTTGGGTGCTGCTTGTTTAGTGTTACCTGCTCTGCTGTCTCCTCCACACTCGTTTTGGAGATTCAATGCCATCTCCTTTCAATCCGCTTCTTGTTTAAAAAGCTGAGGCTAGCTCCTGTCTCATGAACATCTGCAACTTTCTGGTAATTCCCATAGGAGTGAAGAGAATATGTTCTGCTTGATCCGGGGGGAAGGGTTATTTAGTCTCTGCCCCCACTCTTCTGTTGCCCTCTTTTGCCACATGAAGAGGCAGGGAGTCCTGTGGTATCTATTGCGCATTGTTTCACTGAGCACCCAGCCAAGCCTTTGCTCTGTAATTTAGTAGAACAAAGTAAGACCACGAACTTGACCCTCCAGCCATTTCAAGCTAACAACATCTGTGTGAAGCCATTAGGTTTCCAATACTTCCACTCGCTGCAATGTCTTTTAGGGCAAACCTTCTTGCAAAACATGTTGTGGACTCCTCAACATCATCACTCTTCCTCCAGCTCAGTCCTTTGCCCTTGCTCCTTCCTGCGGCCTCGCAGCTCCTCCTGGTGTTCCCAGCCAAAATCCCCCCGGTGTCCCCACGCAGCAGCAGCTCCTCTGTTCCCCCCCCGCTCCACCTTCACCAGCTGTTGCCCGGCACCACGCTGTGACGAGGCCCCAGCCGGGCACCACGGGGCTCCCAAGTGTGAGTGTGCCTTCTCATCAATAACAACGCCCCTCTGGTCTTCTCTTTTTGCTCAGTGTAACATCTCTTACCCCGTTTTTCTTTCTGGGTTCACCCCTCATGTCTCAGGACAACGTGCTGGTCTGCTCCTTGCAGACTGCCTTCAGAATAAACTCTCCCCGTGCTCTTCCATAGCTGAGCTCTGTTCCCTTCAGCTGCTGACACTGGCCTGGTCTCTGGAGCTGCCAGCATATCAACCCTGGAGTTTTTACAGCTTCCCCACCACCACTCCAGGCCCTACAGCCTCCTCTGGGATGGCCACTTGCCGGTGTAAATTGAGAGCAAGAGAGGGAAGGGATGGTTTTGCGCTCAGATTTTGGGCTGAACTTGGGCAAACATCGGCTTGGCCACAAACTTCATGTAACGTTGGGCAAAGCACTTCACCCCTCACGTCCCCATCCGGAGGGGGACAGCACCAGGACACGTCTCGCAGATCTCGCGGGCTGTCACAGACTTACAGCTCTGTATCACTACTGAACAGCGTCGGCCCCTGGGGGCAGTTACCACAAGCCCAAGTGCCCGTATTGCAAAGGACTCTGACCGCTCCCTTTCTTTCCCCACAGACCACAAAACCACACATTTTTAGCTGCTTATTCCTGTTTTATTAAGGGCACCGGTTCTAACTGGTGAAATAAAGTAAAACCAAACTAATGAAGAAAGTAGTTATGGGTACTGTGATTTAAGCTATTTATTCATCTCAGGCCAACTGAAAAAGTCTGCTCGTTCCATTACCATCAATCCAGTCACATACAAAGCTACTGAAATGTCAGACAAATAATAGTTTTCAAAGCTGTTGTGTAGAACAGTTCAGGAGGGGAGAAATATTAATATGAAATACTGTTCAACTTTGGACCATGGACACCCAGGGGATCAGGCTTGCTTTTCTTTTGAAAATATAATTATCTAGGAGCTGTATGTGATTTCTAGAGCTTCTTAACAAATCAGTCCGCGGCTTTTCAGCAGCAAGTTAGAAACGTATAGCTTTGCCTTGCCTTTGCTCTACCGTGCACCAGAGTATTGCCTTTGTATCCAACTGAAGGGATGCAGACTGGGGGTACAGATACACAAACAACCACGAATCAGATCACCACAGAAGTCTTTCAGGAAGGAAAACAAGAGACCCTGAGCATCATCTGGACTGCTGTGTTGACTCAAGTATGTGGTGGCTGACAGTAAAGTGATCAGGGATTGAAACCTTGGGTGCCTTCTGTAAAAACAGAACTGCTTTAAGCTGAGCAGCCAGAAACATTATAACACTTGAAAATCTTGGCCCAGGCATGGCCTTTTGTTAAAGCGAGCAGGAATTCTTCATATTAGCATCCAAAGCCTCTGTGAAACCACCATGAGTAGAAGGGGGTAGCAGTGGAGCCTGTTTTAACATCGTATTTCCTTGTTTAAACTGGCTTGCGTCACAGAGGCAGTGATGACCTACAAATCTTCTGTCAAAACTGCCTTTTCTTCTCAGTATATTTGGCAGCGATGTTTACAGCCTAAAAAGGCAGATATGAAAATCAATCTCTTAACTTGCCCTCCAAGTCCTGAATTTTTGCTCCCATAGATAGCAGGCATCAGCAGGCAAACAACTCAAATGTTGGTGCTCAAAGTAGAAATTAAGCACTTTTCTGAACTATCTACTGTCCAGACTGTTCCATTTAGTTTAGCACTTCTTGCAGGGGTTGTGGGGGAAAGGCAGAATTTGGGTGTTGGCATGCCTCTACTATGTGCTAAGCACTGAGCAAAGACATGGCACAGAAAGCCTGCACTGCAAATGTAAAATATGGAGCAGCAGATGGATGCAATAAAGCGGGAAGCATACGGAAACAATGACACGATTATGAACAGCATAATGCGCAATGGCCATAGCACACCAGGGCCCTAAGCAAATGTCTCATTATGGATGCCTAAATTGGGCATCTTAATACCTAAATAGCAGTCATCTGGCCCAGCAAGGCAATCCAGAGCATCTCTCCCAGTTACTCCAATGCCTTATACAGCCAGTGGCAGTGACAGCCGTGGGACAGCAACTCCCTTGTGCCCTGAGAAATAAATGGTTATTCAGATCCTGGCTGGTTGAATCAAGCCAAGTATCCACTTTCTCTGCTCTGTCCCTGGGTGCTGCAGCCAAGAAGCTGTTACACAGTGTCCCTGTCTCCTTTGGTCCTTTCTTGAGCCACACCAGTTGCAAAAACGCTGGCAATGAAGTGCTCAGGCTGATACACCTCTGAGTGTAAAGCAAGAGCATCCAGAGAGAGCCGCAGCACAAAAAGCACTGCTAAGGCTGGGTTCCTCCAGGGGCTGGCAGCCCCAGCTAATACACGGTACCAATTGCTCTGTTGAACTAAGGCTCCTAAATTTCTCTTAAAACAACCTTAAGTTTGCTAACAGTCAGTCTAAACGTGGTCTCTTGCTAATAACAAAAAAAAATTAAAGGAGCTCCAAGTTTCAGCTATTTAATTTGAGATTCCCAGTGGAAGTCCTGGCAAGTTTACAGCCTTGCCATGTTCTGCTAATCATTTAGGAGTTTAACCTGTCAGATGCTCTGAAGGTCACCAATTTGATCTTTCTTGCCTGAACATAGTGGCCAAAATATTTCCAATTTGATTGCTCAAAACGTGCACCTGAAGTTGTAGGTAGGCACCTAAATCAATAGCTTGCTCTGTCACAGTTTGAGCCCTGCATCTCCGAGAATCAGATACTTTAGATACCTGCATATGGTTTTAAGGAGCTAACTTTTGGCAGCCAAATTCATGTATTAATGTTTGTGATAGTTTCACGTTTCTAATAAGAATCTAAGCATAAACAAGTCCAAAGAAAAGGAGAAAAGCAATACTCTGTAGGATCTCTATGTGTTGACATAAAATTGACAAAACCAATACCATGACTGTTGCATCTGTATATGCAGGGTTTTTTCCAAATATGAATTATTGAATTGGTAGTTCAGAGTGCCCTTGGAAGAGAACTACTGTACCTCACACCCAGCAAGTCATCAGGCTCCATGCCGAGATGTTTTGTGGTGGTGACTGAGGTGTCCATCATGCCTCAGCAGATGGCCTTCACTCCCTCCCTCCTGTGTCCCTACTCCTACTCCTGAGCCTTCTCAGAAATGAAGTTTGGTGTCACTGATGAGTGAAGGTTTTCATGTTTTCTGTTCTTATGCTATTGTCTTAGTGGTAACTACTCTTGGACAAGAGTGTTAAACTTAGTGTGTCCACATCTTTTAAGTTTATTTTTGGGATTGTTTTACCAGACAGGTGAAGGAGCAGCAGAATGAGGGCAGAGGAGAGCTCTGGGCATCAGGCCCACACTGCAAACTGAAAGCCCCAGGAGGATTCACGGATGAAGAAAAAGTCAACAGTATGATGCCATGTCTGGTTACATGTAGATGATATCCAATGCTGATGGTGGCAGAAATGACTTGGTTCAGTGATTTCATTTCAAAGGGGCTTGGTTTTAATTTTACAAATACGATATGTTCTTTGACATACTTGCAGCCTCAGGAGAAAATAGATTTCTTCCTGAAGATCCCTTGAGAAGCTGTGCTTTATTTGTGAGTTCAGAGGAAATAAACTCAGAGTTTTGCTTTCATTAATGGAATAAACAGCATAACAGTACATCAGCAGGGTTCTACGGTGGAGTAATAAAACACCGTTTGAGTATTTTGAGACCATTTCTGTGTTTCCTCCATCTGGTAGACTAAAGAACCCCCAGAAAGGTCTCGTGGGGACTACGTTCCCTTCTCAGGGACTTGCCGCCATTCCTGTTGGTTCTCCAGGGAATGGCACAGCTGAGAGTGCTTGGGGAGGTCTGTCCCCAGCTCCTTCAGGAGGAGGGCAGAGGCTGGTGATTTTGGTTAGCAGAGAGCATACCTCAGCACTTCGGCTTTCTCTGCCGTGCTGCTCACCACAAGGCCAAAATAAAACACTGTGGTCCCCTCATCACTACCCTTAGCCACAGTGTCTGTCAGGGCTCCAGGCTGGGAAGATAGAGGCTTTTACTGTTACATCGGGCCCAGGCGGAGGTTTAGCTGCAGCCACCCTCCAGCCACAAAAAGTGGGAAGCATTCCTGTCCTCTACACAGAGACGGTAAGAGCATGTGTTGGAACTAGCACACCTAGGCCCAAAACTCAGACTGAAATCCAACATGATCACCACACTCCCCTCAGGAGAACACTGAAGTGGAAAATGGAGGGCTTTCCTACTCTGGAGAGCATCTGTAGAGAAGCATGAGAGCTGTGGAGCTGCCACAGGCTTGCATATACATGTTTGCTGTGATCAAAGCCCCCCAGGGAGGATGTCTGCGGCACCTTCAGACTTTGATCAGCCTCAGAGTTTGCAGCAGGAGCTCCAGCAAGTCACAAAGTTCCTTGCTCAGGCCATAAATTGAGGCACATATTTCTTTCCCTATGTGTGCACAAACACACATGTATTCCTCTCCCATGTACTGTTAGGCAAGAAGATGAATTTCACCTAGACAGAGGCATCTGAAAGGGTTTAGCACTTCCACGGCTTTGTGTGTGAATCAGCTCACTGGCTGTAGTCGGATGTTGTATCAAGCCTTCTTCATTCTTTACATTCAGTACTTCTCAGTTCAGCCTACACCCACCAAAAATCTTTTCCATGTTTTTCTTCCTTACAAGGAAAATAAACTTGTAAAGAGGGAGAAGTGAAGGGTTACATCTGGAGGGAGTTATGGCTGTGGCTCAAAGGAACAACTGGAATGTGGGCAATGCGGAAGTTTCTCCACACAGCCATTTTGCTCCTCTTTTGGGGAAGCACGGGCACACACTGCTTCTGCTCACAGAACACGGCCCCAGTGCAAATTCCGGGGGGGGGGGATTGCAGCAGCAGCCCCGCAGAGAGCACGGGTGGTGATTTACGTCGGTGCTACCCGTCTGGCCTCACGTCAGGAGCATTTCAGCAAGAGGAACTTTACCTGGCTGCAAGCTGATTATAAGAAGCCACAGCCATAACAGTAGCAGCAAATTTCATACTTGTCTAGTTTTGATACTTTGTGGGGTGTTTGCAGATCCCACTGGACTCAGCTGGCATCAGGAGTGTTTGGCAGAGACATAACCCCTTTATGTAGACAGAGACGTGGAAATCAGCAGCACTGCATCTGCTACTGCCCCACAGCTTCATTCACCTGTCGTAGATATGTTGGAGGGTGACATCTTCCATCTTCACGCTCAACTCTGAATTTTGAATGCCATATGGGATGAAGAGGCAGAAAAAGGAAAACACTTTTCTTTGGTGTAAATTAATGATGTGCAGATTGGGGAAATCTAGGTGCAAAGGGTACCAGTCTCTGGTATGTCTAGTATACCTGTCTAGCCCCACTTTCCAAGGGTTGCGGTTTTTTGAGTTTCATGAACGTGAACGATACGCAGTTCAAAACCACTCTCTGCTGTCTTCTCAAGTTGATATAGTTTGTCATTAAACAATTTTTAAACAAAAACTTGATTTCTGATCCTGAGACTCAAGTGTTTATCTGCATCTGTTTTTATTTTTAAATCCCTCTTGAAAAAGAAGAAACTTGCCCAAACACTGAACTACGTAAAAACAACCCAGTTTCTGAAAAGAAGGGTCAATGTTTGAAGCTTTTAATATTTATCTAAGCAGAAGTCACAAAGTTATTTTAAGTTGATGTGGTATCTGTAAAAGCATTATCTTTAAGCTCTGAAATTTTTACACACAGCCTTACAATTTTGAAATGTTTATAGACAAACTAATTTGGGAATAATGAAAGCCAGAGAAGAGAAAAAATAATTTATGAGGCAATAACATTGTCAGTGATAGGTATTTTTTTCCGTTCATAATGCCTGGAGTATTTGTAATATACAATATACTGCATACTGTTCTTGTTTTGGTTTTCCCACATGCATGCCAGACTCAGGACAAAGTTTTCTGAAGAAATATTGTATTCTACTTGTTTTAAAAATGACATTTAATGTAGAATGGAAACTATCCTTCTCCATTATGGATCTTCTTTTTTGTCAGAAGTATTCTAGCATTCTATTTTCATTTCACATTTTTTCTTTCCTTTCTAAATTGTCTAACATAGAGCAAAACTATTTTGAAGTGAAAGTATTGATTAAACAAAAAATTTGTTATTCTCTTCAGTGTTTAATGTATTTTTGGAAATAATTTTGAGCAGAACAGCTACCAATATTCAAAACGAACAACATCTGCAGCTCGTCTAGCAACCGGCTTTTGAAACATTCCCATGTGTGCCTGACTTGGTCCTCAGCCGTCTCCAGTAACTATTCCTGGTAGTTACATGTGTCATCAGATGGGATGTGGATGAGCAAGGGTGTTTAAAAATGGTGAAAAGTGCTATGAAAATGCTAGGACAGAGAAGCAGGTCTCCTTGCTCACTCTTGAAACAACCCCGCTGGTCCCAACAAGACAGGTATACAGCCACTGGCCTGACAGTCCGTCAGCATGAAACTAAAGACTGTACTGCACCTCCTCAGCTCTGGCTGTTCTTCATCCTTGAGTGCTTACCTGCATCTTCTGAGCACCCAGTTGTGTGGGAATTAGTTACGCACTATGTTAAATCCATAATTTATCTGTCTTCACTCTTGACAATCCACGTCTCATTTGCTGTCCAAATTTCTTTAACTTCAGCACACGATTACTACATCTTGTCACACCTCTCCTTTAAACAAGAGAGTTTGCTATCAATATGTTCTATCAATATAAATATTTTATATTTTTATTTAAACATTTAAATATTAGAGTAATATTTATATTTCCTATCAGATTATTGATAAAAACATTAAATAACATAGGAGCAAAACTGGATTCCTCCTTGAAACATAGGAGCTTAGTGTTGATATTCCATTGCCAATTTTCCCCTGCTTCCAAATTATATTTTGACACATATTATCTCTTCAGATGGTAATCCACTAAGCCCACACTAAATTCAGCTGGCAATCGGTCGCAAGTGGTGTTCCCCAGGGGTCAGTGTTGGAGCCCGTCCTCTTTAATATCTTTACTGATGATTTGGTTGAGGGAATTGAGTGCACCCTCACCAACTTTGCAGACAACACCAAGCTGGGGGGAAGTGTCGATCTGCCGGAGGGCAGGAAGGCCCTGCAGAGGGACCTGGACAGGATGGGTCGATGGGCAGAGGCCAATGGGATGAAGTTCAACACGGCTACAGGCCAGGTCCTGCACTTTGGCCACAACAACCCCACGCAGCACTACAGGCTTGGGGCAGAGTGGCTGGAAAGCCGTGCAGAGGAAAAGGATCTGGGGGTGCTGGTTGATGCTCGCCTGGACATGAGCCAGCAGTGTGCCCAGGTGGCCAAGAAGGCCAACGGCATCCTGGCTTGTACCAGAACAGTGCAGCCAGCAGGAGCAGGGAGGTGATCGTCCCCCTGTACTCGGCTCTGGTGAGGCCGCACCTCGAGTACTGCGTTCACCTTTGGGCCCCTCACTACAAGAAGGACACCGAGGCCCTGGAGCGTGCCCAGAAAAGGGCTATGAAGCTGGTGAAGGGCCTGGAGCACAAGTCCTGTGGGGAGCAGCTGAGGGAACTGGGGTTGTTTAGTCTGGAGAAGAGGAGGCTCAGGGGAGGCCTCATTGCTCTCTGCAACTGCCTGAAAGGAAGGTGTAGGGAGCTGGGGGTCAGCCTCTTCTCACAAGTAACTAGTGATAGGACTAGAGGGAATGGCCTCAAGTTGCACCAGGGGAGATTCAGTTTGGAAATGAGGAGAAATTTCTTCTCAGAAAGTGTGGTTAAGCATAGGAACATTGCCCAGGGAGGTGGTGGAGTCCCTGGGGGTGTTTAAGGAGAAGTTAAATATGGTACTTAGGGACATGGTTTGGTGGGTAATTTTGGTGGTAGGGGGATGGTTGGACCAGATGATCTTGGAGGTCTTTTCCAACCTTAATGATTCTAGGATTCCATGAAATCCATTAGTGTGCGCCACACTGATTCTAAATGAAGCCACTTTGCAGCCAAAGTATCCTACCGTAGCAAATGTTTTAAAGAAGTCTGCCTTCTATCAGTGCTGCAGGTTTTATTGCTTAAGATATGGATAGATAAAAACAGACTTCCCATCTATGTATATAGAGTGGCAAAAAAATCTGTTACTTGCATTGTGGAAAGGGCTTAGTGGCCTTCAGCAGCAGGCTCAGCAGCCAGAGCCTCTCGCCCTGCAGAGTTACAGGCCTACTTGGGAAACTGCAGGACCTACTCCAGATGGAAGTGTTTCACCACAACCCTCCTTTGAGGGACTAATTTAACCCTAGCAGTTAAGGCAGGATCTTGCCCTTCTAAACTGACATCCAGCAAGGAAGAGACAAATCAATAAGGTTTTACCCAGAGTAAGAAAACGCATAACCACTGCCAGTGATGGTCTTAGTCAGTCCCAATGACAAAGAAAACCCTTTCCTTCTCTAGTACAGGTTAGGTTTCTGTACCCAAGTCATTTGTCTCTGCTGTCTCCACCACAGCCATGAGCTCTGCAGCTCTTCTCAAGGTCAGAAATACACAAAATATAGCAGGAGATATGATGTCTACGCAACATTTTTGTTGTAAATGTGTTAACACTTATAACTATGTGTGCAGACACACTGAAACTTAAAATGGGTGCAATTGTACATAAACAGTTTGGCCTTTACTCCTAAAATGGAAAGCAGCCATAGAATGATTTGCCATGACAAGAATAAAATAAATCTTGCATGCAGCATAGGTTTGAGGGGGAAAAGAGAAGGAAGGGCTTTTTATATAACCGTGCATTTTTATTGAATCCTGATTTGGCAGCACTTCCATTGTTTTTTCTTTGGGAAATGTTTCTTATCAAAATGGCTATCTGTGATCCTTCTCTTCTTTTGTTTCTCATTTGTTGTTGTTGTTGTTGCTTTCTTAAAGGAAACATTTAAAAATACAAACACCATTTTTACTCTTTACATTTTCAGATCCAGAGCGCCTGTGGCTTCTGTTCTTCCTAACACTGAGGGCCAGGCAGCTGGAAGAAAACCATCTCCTTTATAAATTGAAGCACTTGCTTCATCCCTTTTTTACCCCCTTGTCCAGTCATCCAGATTAATTCTAGATCGAGGACATAACTTTGAGCATTTATTGCTCTTCCTCAGGCCAGAGGACATTTATTTTTAAAGGAAAATCCTCATAAATAATACTTTGGCTTTGCTACAGTAAATGTGCAGCAGAAGCTGAACTGTCATAAGCTTTTTTCACCCAGATGGCCTGCAATTTACCAGCCTCATGGGAAGGGCCTCATCACTGGGGCACGAAGCCAGGGCAGCAGGTGAGATGTTGGTGGGGTGTTTTTCTCGGGTGTGACACACAAACACAGCAGGTGGGCTGCCTGTGAACCCTGGGCTGTGCTGCTAATCCCTACTGTGTCCCTCCACCCGTGGCTGCGCGCAGCAGAGCACACCTCGCAGTGAATGAGCAGGCACAGGGGGGTGCACGGGGCCTCAAAGCCCAGCCGCTGGCAGTACCGCTCCTCTTGCTTCGCCCCCACTACCAAACATCACACCGATAGCAATGACAAATGTGTTGAGGGGAATGAGATTAGATAACAGTAAGGAAGAGGGAGGAGGCAAAAGAGAAATGCACTCCTTCTGCTGACATGTCATCGCTGGAACATCTGCGTTATGTCTGGGCGTGCTAATGACCCCTTCTTTGAAACCCCACTGCGAGACAATTAGGGCTGATAAATCATAGGGGTTTTTTGGTTATAAGATCCCAGATGCTACGGGGGAAGAAGGGGGGAAAATGAAAGAATGGACACTTTATCTCACCTTAAATCTGCTGAATGCTGACACAAAAACATAACTTTAAAAAGATAGTGGAGTGCCGTAAAACACAAAAAGGGCAGGTTTTTTTCCAGTTTTGCCTGGATTCACCAACTCATGCTCAAGACATACTTCATAGCTCTCTTCTTTTTATTGTGAAAAAAAAAAAAACCACTAAAATGAATGGAGTCTAGTCTTTAGGAGTTGTGTATATATGTTCGTGAGTGATGAACTCTTTTATACTGACATGATCCAATAAAAAGTCATTTTAAAAAATCAAACCATACATTACAGGATGATTTCATAGCAAAAGTTAGGGGAAAGCCAGAAATGTTTGCTAATGTTTATTCTTTCCCTCTCTAGAACGTACTCAGTTAAAAGACAGTATGTATGGGGGGCTTTTCCAGTTGTGTTTGTACACAGTCTCCCACACCCTAACACAGAGGTAGAAAGCACAGCACATATTGTCTATAAAACCAAAGCTGGACAAACTATCTGCATTTGGGTCCGATTAGTGCGAGCCTCCACCCACAAATTTCAGAGAATTTCACAAATTCTCTGGTAGTTGATCCTGGCATTTCCAATCAGGCTGCTACTGCGATTTGTCCAAGCTGATCCTCCAAACTGGAGGAGCTGGGCATCAACTGCACCACTGCCCTGGGGGACCCCTAGCAGATCCACAGCTTTCAGCGACCTGGCATGAACTGACCGAGAAGTTTACAAACACTGAACTGCAAGTCAATCACAACAGAGCAGCCCCTGATATTAATGAAAGCTCAGCTTTCTCAGAACTGATAAGCAGTGTCTGGAGTTTGTTGCTACAGAACCTCCCTCTCCAAAGGGTTCAGAAAGAGGAACTTCCAGAACATGACATGATGGTGCTCACAGAGACCTTATATGATCAAGGCTTGCTGGGAACATACTACAAGAGTGCTGGATTTGCTTTGAGTACTTTATACCTCAGTGAACTTCTCAAATGCTTCTTGTGCAGGGTCTGGGGGCTAAGTGTGAGTGTGAGGGCTGCCCAGAAGAGAAAGAAAATAGAGGGTGAAGAGCAGCTCTGGAGAAGATGCTTTTCAGCAGCTCATTACACCATGGGTAAGTGTCCAGAGACTCGCATATACTCATCCTTTTTCCCCACAGAGCTGGGACATCCAGGACAGCCCAGTTCAAATGGCATGCAATGCAATGGCCCTGGAGAGGCCAAATACAAACTGGATGCATGCCAGCATGTGAACAGGGTGGCTTCTTTGTGAGGTGACTGCATATCAGCACAGCTAAATATCCTGGACAGTCTCAGCAGAGTACAAAGCAATATCGGAAGGCAGCTGGAAAAACATCAAAATAATTCACAACAGAGATACCACCACACTTGGACTGTAAAAGGAGAGAAGCTGCACCTCTACTCGTTGCCAGTATTTTAAAGATATGATTTGATGAAACTCAGAGGTGCATTTCCGTAACTTTGTAACTCTAAAATGACAGAGAGGTTGCAGAAAAAGAAGACTCTTTGTAGCTGGACAAAGCTGGTGAAGTTGGCCATTAAAATATCCGCTACTGAGACCCTGCTGTCTTCCTAAAGGGTCAAACAAGCATGAGATAGAGAAGACCTTCAAGGTCATCTAGTCCATCTCCTTGACAGTGTTTGTTATTTTCTTTCTCCCTGGTTTCCCACGTCTTAATTTAAATTTGTTCTTATTTCCTTCCTCCTTATCAACCATATGAATCTCCTTTAAAATAACTACCCTCTTCCTCAGTATCAGATCAGATAACAGAGTACAGATTTCATGCCTTTCTCTTGTAGAACCTGAAATTAATCTGTCTCCATTAAGAGCTCAATTGCAGTTAATCATTGTTGTCCCCATCTCTTCGTTTTTGCTTGTTCTGTGCACTTTGCTTCTTGTCAGTGATGGTCAACGGTCCTCCTCTCCCTTGCCCACTCACGTGTGAAATTTCTCCTGCATTTAGTCACAGAACATTTCTTACCCCTCTCTTTAATGATTTCTGAGTACTAGGATCTGCATCTAACTTTGATGTTTTGAAAATCAACAGTGATGGACTTCATGAACCAAGATAATATGCCTGTAATCACTTGCTCTTAGCCTGAACCCTACCTTTGCTTCCTTGCAGGTTCATTAGCTTGCTTCCTTTATAATTCACTTGAGGCCAACAATAATGTTTGCTCTTGCTCCTTCTTTTCCTGTTCCCACTGGTAAACATTTAATCTACTTGCAATGCTTCCACCTTTCTTTCTTGCAACCAGAAGCCTGGGCTGCTTTGTAAGGCTGTCCTGACATTTTCTAAAGGAAGCTGACCACAGGATAACAATTGCTAGTTAAAAGCAAAAACTACCTGTAGCAATTAACTGCCCAGTTACTAACAACTCTTTTATTTGGCCTTGTCCTCATAATTATGCTCACTTAAAATGCTACTGACAAATACAGCAGTTTTTCAATAGACTCTATGATATTGTAGAAAAGAAAAGAAAAGAAAAAAGAAAAAAAAGAAAAGAAAAGAAAAGAAAAGAAAAGAAAAGAAAAGAAAAGAAAAGAAAAGAAAAGAAAAGAAAAGAAAAGAAAAGAAAAGAAAAGAAAAGAAAAGAAAAAAAGAAAAAAAGAAAAGAAAAGAAAAGAAAAGAAAAGAAAAGAAAAGAAAAGAAAAGAAAAGAAAAGAAAAGAAAAGAAAAGAAAAGAAAAGAAAAGAAAAGAAAAAATACCATTACCAGCTTTGTTAGTACTCTAATATCTAATTATCAGATTATAATTGATCAATAAGGTAACCTTATGAGTACTCCAATTCTTGAAGCAGGAAAAACCGTAGTAAATATGAGTAATTTTTGCACCTTTATAAGCTGGCTATTCAAGCAGCCATGTAAAAACCTGAATCGGAACTATCACTGTGTGCAAAAGTCAAGGAGCCCTCAGTGTCTCACCATGCCTTTACTGCATTTTCGATTTCCCAAGGACATAAGAGAGCTTGAATATATTTATTTAGGCGTGGTCAAAATGCATTAATATACAGCTGCCTTAAGCCAGTGAAGACTGAGCAGGCTGTGCGTAGTGACCAACACACGTAAGATGGAGGGGCTGTCCCCTACCTCTGTCACAAGTACCTACGACTATCTTTCTCACGAAACTTCACAGCGCAGATGCATTTCTGCATCTTTGCAAGTGCTGATGATTTTCAAGCTGCTGCCAGTCTTTATATTGCCCCTTACTAGAATGCTTTAGTGGCTTTCATATGACAATGAAGCTGGCCAACGTTGCAGAGTTAGATTCCAACAAACTTCTTTTGCCCCAGTTTACAAACACAATCCATGAGATTTTCAGGGAACACAACATGCTCCAGAGAACAGGCTTCAGCCATTTACTGTGTCAAAGAGCTTTCAAATCAAAAGTTAAAACAAAGTCCTTTGACTTTATCATGACAAAATGCTGGCTTCACTCAAATGAAATGGTCTGATGAGTCCAGTTTGGTACTCTGAAAGTTCAGCTTTGGGGAATACTGCTCTGAATTTTGACTTTTCATTCCAACCAGAGATGAAAGAAAATTTCACGTCTGCATATCTACATTTTTTTTCCCCCCAGAACAGAACTTCAGCATTTCAGCCAGCTCAGAGCAGATTCCCATTTACACTGCTGATTTCCTGTCTGCTCTACAACCTTCTCTAGGATTTTCGGGCAAAAACTTTCCGCTCCTATCTTCAGTAGATCAACTGATTAAAACAGTATCTGATTCTTAGCAACCAGAGGCAATAATTTAAAAAAAAAAAAAAAAAGAAAGAAAGAAAATAAATTTCCTCCTGCCCTTTATTTTTGTTTCCTCAAGGGAGTGCAGAAAAAGCTTATGTTATCTACATACATGTTTCTGTTTTAAGAGGCCACATGCACACGGCTCCCCCCTTCCTGGAGTCGTAACCCCTTTCGCTATAGCTCTCTGTGATATCTCATTTATCCTTCCTCTTGTTATTTGTTGTGCATCTTCCAAAACAAACACAACTGTAGAACCACAGGATAGCTTCAGATTGCAAGGCTTAGGATCAAAAACTATATTGGCTTTAGGCCGGAGGCACATGGGGATTTGAGTTAAATCTCTTTAAAAAGCTGCTATTTTTTCCATTCCCCCGTACATATTAGAGCAATGTTCACAACAACGCCTTTATGTTTTTCAAGAAGCAGACACTTGGTTTCATGCTTTGATGAACAGAGAATGTTCCTGCCATCATTTTTTGTTGGAAAACTTTATTCCATAAATGCACTATGAAAGAACACTCTAGAGGATATGGGATGGAAATTGGTATTGTCAGGAGGGCAAAACTGGGCAAAATCTGTGGAGTTTCATTTGTCTTTCTCAGATGGGAGTGTAGGGAACTGGAACTGTAGCTCACATTGTTTCTGTGTGAATTAATATGTGGTTGTGCATTGCACAAGACAGCATAACCCATATGCCTCATTGCCCAAGCACCCAGCAGGAAAGAAACAAATGCTGTCATATCATCATAGCACTGTAGCTCAATTCCTAAGTAACCTCTTCAGATCAACTTAAGGATTAGTTTCCCAGACTCTACAGGAGACCAGAAATTGCATGTGAACATTAGCATGTCAGCAGCAAGACAGTTTATTTTAGAAGATTTGCTTTGTCTAGTAAACTCTGAAAAAAAAAATTGTTTTAAAGATCAATCAGATATATAGGGAAATCAATACCATTTGCACAAAAGTGAACTAGGTCACATAGGGAAATTTATATGTTCTGTGTGATAATGTATTTTCCTACCTTCTGGGCAAGTGTAGGGACTGAGGGCAGTTATACAGAGGGGTGCAGGCAGACACGTATGTGTTCACTCTGCCTTCTCCCTGAGCTGGCAGAACAGGAGCCAACTCCCATCTGGAAGCTGTACCTTCGCATTAGCATGGCACTGTGCCGAACCTAACAAACACCACCTCTCAGCGCTTGGTCCTTGTTATAGGCCCAAGTATATGCTGTAATAGTCAGCATACTTTTCATTACAGGCCTTCAGGGCTCCAGACAAATGTGGGAAATACAACTTCTTTGAGAGGCCATCATAAAAATGAGCATCTCATACTGAGGGGTTAGCTTTGTGCTTTCTTCACATCCTCTTCTTTACCTCCAGTTGACTTAGAGACTCACCCTGGCTATAAGACCGTCACTACATATTGGGGAGCCATGACACCCTTCAGTATGACTGCCAACAGCTGTCCTCTCTTTTTCCTTCTTTTTTTTTTTTTCTCTTTTTCTTTCTCCTTTTCTGTCCTTTTCCTAAAATTCAGAGAAAACTGACAAATAATATCAAAATCTCAAATGAAAGTCACACAAGGGGTGCAGGTGGAGGGTTTCAGCAGATACAAATGTACCCATCATAAAGGACATATGAAGAAATATATAGAGATGATCTATACCTAAAGAATTGAGTTAGAACAAAGACTGGGTGAGGTGCTGACATGGTTCAGGTGCCCTTTTCAGACCAAGTAAGGTCCTTGTAAAGCAAATAGAGATGAAGATACCCAGCCTCCACTGCCACCAAAGTGCACAGTTGGAGCTCCTCAGCCACTGGAAGAAAGAGGAGGAGGAAGAAGCAATGGTCCAAATACAGAACATTGGAAAAACCTCTTTTAGCCTTCTTACGTCAACCTTTTTAGCAGTATCAACTTCTGATTGCTTTTTATAGAGGTCTTCATAGACAAAGCCTGGGAGCTCTTGCAATGCTCAGCTACAGAAAGAAGTGGCCTGTCAATAGTATCTCTTAACAAAATATTTTTTACTTTCTTGTGATGTCTAAGGTCAATATTAGGTTAGGAAAAGAAAAAAATGGTCTTAATATTTTTCAATAAAAAGTTATTTTTGTGCTATTCTTTTGACTCACCTTCTCTTGACTTCCCTCTCAAGGCTTAGTCCTACTTGTTCTCCAGTCACCCGTACCCGTAAAAAGACTGCAAATATAACTTGGTATTCTGATGCAAAACACAAGTAGAAAAGCAAGCTTTGTGTGGATGTAGGACATTTCAGATTTCTATGAAGCATCAGCGTTCAGTATCCTTAGCTTTATACCATGACTGCAGTGGAATAATGAAAAAAATCAGAACTGAACCACAGGAGCTGATATTTTTAAAAGTGTTCTCTGGTTTCGCATGTCTTCACTTGACAGTTTAATTCAAGGTGGAGAGATAATACGAATCTATTCAACACACTACTATCCTCAATTACAGAAAGCGTACAGATCTTCCCTTTAGGTGCCTTTGTCTTCAGCTAAGGTTAGAAAAACCTCAGGCAGGATGTGACAGTCTGTCCTGACACAGCTGAAAGTAAAGAGCCAACAGAACTGTCTAAATTAGAAATACCAAACAATATGGAGTCTCATTTCTACCTGCTTGTGATATTCCAAGAATATCTCAAGATATTTCAAGTCTCAGGAGAAAAAATAATCATGAAATGTTTATATATTATATATATATATATTATTTTATGTTTAAAAAAGAAAGCTACACAACAGCTTTGTCCAAAGGTCAGGCTGACAGCTGTAGCCAGCTGGCCATGACTGGTTCCACAGCTCACTCTCAGAGGTGAGAGTTTCACACTTTCAAGTGTATGGTACTGTAATTTATTCATAACCAAAAATACAACAGCAGTTAGGATATATTGATTTATTATTATGTTTTAAAATTATTTATGCGTGCAGCAGTAGAGAGAGTTGTGAGACACTTCGCAATGGTGCAACTCATACAGAGCTGATCTTCTGCAGAGCTTTTGTGGGATGAAACGATCTCAGATGACCCTCTGCACTATTATAGTACCCATAATGTCAGAATTTCCTAGTTCTGGACCAAGAATAGTTTGGCCAGGAATGCAATGTGGTACCACAAGCAGTCCCAACCTCCATTTTACATTGAGGTTGCTTTAATCATCTGTGGAGACTTCAGCTGGAACAGGAGCAGCGCCTCAGCTATGTGCTGTAAACAGCACTTCTGAGCCACTTGACTGTCTCAAGGATGTTTCGGGTCGTGCTGTATAATCACATTCAAGCAGCAAAGTTGAGAAGGGTTGTCATACTGTTCAAGTGCTTGTTTCCACTATGAACAGGACAGGCATGAAATATGCTGAAGTTAAAGGAAAAAAAAATGTTTTGAGCAATATCTACAGGGTGCTTATGCTTACATATATATATTTAAAAACAAAACAAAACACTTTTTCTGCTGAGAATAAGTAAAAAAAAATGCAAAATGCTTGGAGTAAGATATCAAAATGCAGAGAAAAGAAACCACTGATGCTGAAATTACTCTTAAACAGATTAGATGAAAGCAACGGCTTTGCTTTCCTCTTTGAACGGGGACAAACGACAGAAGGCTGCCACCAGGCCCGAGGCTGTCCTTGGCACCCTGGGCGCTGCCCTCGCCCCCCTTTTGCCGCCAGCCCCCGGCTGTGCCCACCCGGCGGTGTCCCGGCACAGCAGGCCCGCAGCCGCCGGCCTCTCGGGGCGGGCCGGGCTCGGCCGGGCCCAGCGGCGCCGTAGGCGGTGGCGCAGCGACGCCCCGCGGCCTCGCCCGGTGGCGGTGGCCGGGCCCGGCCCAGGCGGCCCTGGCGATGAGAGCCTTGGTACTGAGGCGCTGAGCTTGGCGGAGTCCCGAGCCAGAGCCGGAGGCACGTCGCCTCCCCTCCTCTGGCGCTGTCCGAATTACCTAGTCATTTAAATAAAGTAAATGACAGTAGTAAAGACCCCCGGGGCAACCGGTGGGCATTCGGTTGGTCCAGAGAAGTGGTGTGAGGCATTCTCGCTTCAATATTTGCTGTGAAACAGCATTTGGATTCGTCATGAGAAGTAAACTGGTTTCTGAGAGGCAGAAAACACGATGTTTTGGGGAGAAAGGTCCAGCTTGCAGCGGTGTCACTGGTGTGTGTGTCCTGCAAACACGCTCATCGGGTCAGCCGTGCCCACCCCAGTCTTCGCTTTAGCACAGACACAGGCATGGCTTATGTCACGGATATAAAATGGGGCGAGCTGCAGAAACTCAAATAGCAAGAAACTTGGGGGGCAACTTCCTTTAAAATCTGCTGTCTTTATTACATTTTAATCTCTTTAAAATGAAGTTTCTCTTAATCTGCAAAGCAGATCATTTAGCAGATGGCAGCAGTTCTGCTATTATTACACAAATCCAGCACAAGAGCATCTCTAAGGAAAAACCATACAGAAAAGGAAAAAAACTGGTTATGTCTCACCAAACACCTACTGAAAATGTAAAGGCTAAATTCTCATGAATGTCAATAATTTAAGGAGAATAGCATTACTGATGTGATTTACTTAGTGTCTGCTATTTAGCTATGGACTCCATCAATTGGTTCATTTCATACTGGCGATACTTTATTACTGAACAAAACCATTGCTGAAAGTATAACGATAGATGCGTATTTATTGCATTTATTTATATCAAAGATGCTGTCTTTTGGTACTTATTCCTACCTGAAAATAACGAGTTGTAGTTCTAACAGAGGGGATTGTGTGTGTGTGTGCTGGTTATTACAAAGATGGATATCACAATAAGCTGTAATGATCTTGCTTGATGGTCTTAATTTTTAAGTTAGTTCCTATAGTGACTACTGTATTTGTGCTTGTGATTGCCCCGGCCCAGGTGCAGGACCCTGCACTTGGCCTTGTTGAACCTCAGGAGGTTCGCCCAGGCCCACCTCTCAGGCCTGCCCAGGTCCCTCTGGCTGCCATCTCTTCCCTCCTGCGTGTCGACCGCACCACACAGCTTGGTGTCATTGGCAAACTTGCTGAGGGTGTACTCGATCCCACTGTCCACCACACTGACAAAGATGCTGAACAGCGCTGGTCCCAATACCATCCCCTGAGGAACACTGTTCGTTACTGATTTCCACCTGGACATTGTGTATACACTGCAGGTTATTAGATTTATGAAGAAGGCAAGATGCTGAGAAAATGCAAGAAAAGGTGCCGGTAAATACAAAATATACTGTATTTTGTGCAGAAACCCAGACTGTAGAATTCCAGAAAGCTGTTGAGGAAAGTAAAATATGTCAGGCCTTTCCGAAAACAAAGAAATAACCCTATTGCCAAGAACATCGTTGGAGTCATCTAATGAGCGACTGGGGCACTGCTAGCTCTTCCAGAGGGCTCCAGAAACTATATGGGGAACCGCAATGTGAAGTGACAGAGCAGTCATCAATGGCAGCTCCTAAAACCCACTACCTGTTTCTTTGCATAGTCATCCAAAAATACGTATTATTACCTTTGGCTTTTTCTTGAAAGTAGGTGTTTCTGTTTACTTCATCATTTTTGCTCACTTCGTATAAAGTTATTATTGTACTACTTTGGAGCTGAGGCTGAAAATGACTGTAACAAGCAGCGATCGTTCTCCAGCAGCCTGTTGGTCAAAATACCATGCCTGCTGCTGCACTAGGAGGCAGCTCTGAAATCACATCTGCAAGTCGTTCAAGTAAGTGACTTTGATTCCACATTAAAAATCTCCTACAACTGTCCAGTTCTGGAATTTATATGTGGTTAGTGTGATAAATGTTAAGTGATCTTATATATATACACAACAGACAAAGGATAATCATGAGGTCAATGAAAAATGATAGTGAGGAATAGATATTGAGTGATAGGAAATAGCACATTTGTTAAACAGCTCATTTGTAGCTGTCTGCAGAAAGGAAAGGGAGGGTGAGAGTCTGCTCACGTGTTAGAGATAACAGCAGTATCATCTGCAAAAATACTAGATGCACTAAAAGCAGGCCTAAAGTCCAGATAATGTACATCCATAAGTTTGTAGGAGAGACACATCTGCAGTCCTTTCACTGACGTTTTCTAGAAGTTCACAAGGGTCAGGAAGAGATTCCTGAAGATTAAGAATTAGCAGATTTGAATCCCACATTTTAAAGGGGGCAAAGGACACGAAACTGTAAACTAGCAAATGGAACATTGTTTGTAGAGAAACCTGGACATTGCTAAAGTGATTCGGCTAAAGAACACCTGGAAATGTTCACTCTGATTAAGGAAAGCTAGAATGGTTTATAATTCATTATGTTGCTTGAGGTCTTTAGGGAGATTACTACTGTTGGAGTTCTTTATTGATATGATGACTGCTGTGAATCAGATGCGTTAGTTTGCGTCATGGTAATGTGAACATGGTTAGCATGAAGCAACAGCACATACTCAGCTTTTCTGTGCTCCAGCTGAAGTTTCTGTGGAGGTGCAAGGAAGGTTAAATGCTAGACAGAGACCTCTGTTGTCAGTGGTAAGAGGCTAAAAAGCAAAGACTATTAGAATACCTTTTTCCTTTGAATTTTTTTCATTATTCCTCCCTCCCCCACTTTTTTAAATTATGCTTTCGTGAGCATTTTGGAATGTTTCATGAAATTATTTCTAAAACAAGCTATTCTTCCCTTGGCATTTTTCAAAGCAACAAAACCAATCCTAGTGTCTTGCAGACAGAGCAAAATTAGTTTCAGTGTTGAAGTCCGCTGACAAGGCAACACATCCCCTTTCAACTCGAACTGAGAATTTGGGGGAGGGAGGTGAATACATGGGAGCACACCTATGCTCCATGCAGACTTTTTGCAATGCCAGTTCTGCGTTTGCTGTTGCTCTCAAGGGCCTCATAGAACTGAAGAAGAGACATACGAGGGTTGTTTATGTTGCTCTCAAGAGCTTGGTAGAAAGGAGCTGTACCAGGAGCAGGTGTTTCAGCAAAGAGGAACAAAGACAGATCTTTAGCCCAGAGCTTCTCCTACTGACCTGATTGCTGCGCAGACGGGACGATGTAGTGCTCGTCTCTCTCACAGTGTCCCAGACCACCTGTGTCCCCTTGGCAGCAAGCAGAACTGACCCTTCACTATTTCAATGAGAATTTGATAAACAGCATGTTACCAGCTCCAAGTTACAGGTCTGAAGTCAGGGTCTAACCCCAAAGTGAGCCTCCCCAACTTGCATCCTCCTTTCCTTTGCCTTCCCAGGATCCTGCAGCACCTACATGCTCTCAGTGGGAGGGAGAAGATGTTTCAGTAGGATTCTCTTCTTCCAGACTTCCCTTCTCTGCTCTCTTGAAAGACATCCTTCAGTCACATCTCATTCAAGTTGTACTTACTGCATTATGGAGCTAGTCCTTCTGCTCTTGTCTTAGGACATCAGTTTTGCTTTCCCCACCAATGCCAGCCCTTTGGAAGAAGTGGAGAGAGAGGCTGGGTGCTGCTAAGCAAAACAAACGTGCCATGGGGCTGTTCTGGCACATCATCAGTATACATACAGATTTTCTGGCCCTAAAGGGTGCTGCATTTGAAGAGCAAAGAGCAAGTAGGATTTCTGGACACTTCCCACCTTCTAGCAGCCTAATTAAATGGGGCTGGCTGCCAATAAAGAAGGAAAACAATTTCCTCATTGAAATTTATTACCACTGTGTATTGGAACCTACTGGAAAATTACTTACTGCTCAGCATTGTCATTAACTCAGCAATAGATTTTCATGAGGTTTCTATTTTCATAGGCTGGGGGCCAAATTCATCCCAGACGTAACTTCATTAGTGCCAATACAGCTATGCTGAGAATAAATTTGTCCCCATGATTTTAGGATCTCTGAGTGTGGGGACTCTTCTGTGGTTCATGTCACTGTGTGTCACACCGTGAAAAGGACAATCTCTTGGAGTCACCTAACTATTCTTAAGCAAAGATTTTATTTAAAACGAAACAGCTCAAGTTCAAGTACCTCTCCAGTGACCGGGAGCTCCGCAGGCAAGAGCACTTGTCCCAGCACAGCAGAAGCCAGGGACAGATCCACTCAGATTGTGTAACAAATCCACTGTTTTTCAGCTTCCTATGTGGTAGCCAAAGTAATGTAGAAGGCGTAGAGAGAAGTAGGTGTTCCTAAGAGGGGGAGGGGGATTAAGATGTAGAAAAGGATTCTGAAATAGAACTATCGTGAGGACAGTCAAGAATATGGAGCACCAAATGTTCCCTGAACTCTCCTTATTGGTCTTTTACTGTGTTAGATTTAAATAACCTATGATTCAGGCGTTGTATAAATGGAAGAAAACCCAATTTATGTTTCCAGACCGGTGAGGCTTTTAAAAAGCACAACAATGTTTCTATCACTGAACACTATTCTAAGTATCCTCAGGCTACCTAGGTTCCATTCGGGTATGTGCCAACGAGCAGTGCCGTTAACTTTTATTGAGAGGCACGCTTCTGAGGCCAGCAGCGCCATGCTCGGGGCAGGCCTCAGCACACTTAATACCCTGCATCGCCCCTAATGAGAGCTCAGAGGGCTTCTATAAAAATATAAAGGATTAGGCTTTTCTATCCAGAGCTTAGACATGTCTTTCAACACCCCTTTCTGCTTTGGTATTACCACTGACCAGGACAACTTTATTTAGTCAATGCTCATGTCGAGAAGAAAGGGCAGTAAGCACTCGCTTTCTGTTCTGAGGATGTTAAATAATCTCCACACAGTCGTTACACTCACACTAATGACATTTATTCACTTCATTAGAGTTTTATGTGGGTATCTGAACACAGAATCACGCTTAGGTTTGGATTTAATTTAATGTCAAAATATTGATCTTTCCTTTCTTTCCATTTAAAAATTTGTTCTTTGGCAGAATTTCTACCAAAATAATACATTGGTTTTATCTATTGCACAAAGGGTTGATTTTTTTTTTTTGCTCTTCTGGGCTTCGTCTGACTTTAAACGCAGAAGTTAAGTAAGTGCTTAAATATTTTGTGAGGTGGGGCCCTCAGGCCTCACAGAACTAACAAAGAGACATACAGAGGTTGTCTCTGTTTTAAAGAGAGGTGAATGAGGAATGCTGAGGTAGTTCAATGCCATTAAAAAGCCTAGGGCTTATTCCTGGACAGAAACTTCCTCTGGTTAGTTTTGAAGATTTAAATTTTGGAGAAAAAAACAGAGGAGTACATACACGTGTTACTGCTTTTTAATGTTTCTTGGTTGAAGTCTGACTTCAAAAGCTGGAAATGAAGGACTTTTTCAGGCATTTTCTTGAGTAGTTTGGAGGTAGCTCCTGTGCCTGGCGCTAGACCTGTGGCACAAGGAGCTCTCTATCGTAGGCAGTTTTCGTCATGCAGTTTGCCATGCCCAGCAGGTCGGTAGGCCGCCCTCACCCCAGCCACCTCAGCAGCCTTAGGAGCTGTAGAGACTTCACACTGCGTACAACGGCACTGTGATCTGTTGTCACCTGGCCCTGATCCCTCCTTGTAGTCTTGAATTCATACTGGACATTTTCGGGATCAGACTCTTCCCCCTTCCTATGACCCTTTGCAATTTAAGAATTAAGGCAGGGAAAGGAACAGAGAGCAGGTGGGGCTAAGGGACACAACAGCCCCCCTCAGGTCTCCCACCTTCTTTGAGGGATCTCTTTCCTTTGGAGGTGGGCCATAGATAAAATCTTTCACTTTTTTACATTCTTTTTAAAATTTATTATTTATTTATTTTTTGAATGACAGAGGTGGAACACCCCAAGGCGGTGTTTGTGGTGTTTCTCATGAGTTTTAGTACTGGATGGCATCTGCATTGGCCCCAACTCCTTTCCCCTCCTACACGTTGTCATAAGTCAGCATCTTAGAGGACATTTCTGGCTTTCCTCACATTCTGCTTCAGAGATGTTTTAGTTACATCACATTTGAACCATCATTTATGATTCCGACTCTGTCCTTTGTCTTCTTCCTTTTCTACTTTTTTTTAACATTTGTCTCAAATGGCTCTTGTTTAAATGTTAAGAGGCTATGGCATGGTTGTTTTGTGTTTTTTTTTCCTTCTATTGCTGCAGAGCACTCCAAATGACCTGGCAAAAGAAGTGGCAGCTTTTATAAATAAAGCCATTACTATAATTATTCCAATTTTTAACTGTCAGTGTATTTTTACGTGACTCGAGAGATGCAAACAGAAAAAAAAAATCCAGGCCACACTTAATCAAATAAGTATTACCTTGTTTAACTGCATTATCAGCAAGGAAGTCTGGTCTTGGCTCCTTGCAAGCTGACTTTTATATTTAACACCAGAGGCTTTTACAATTTAGCCTGCTTTTTCAGGTAACGACGCTCAAATATCCTGGCTTTCATTAAGAATGTAGTAAGCCATTATTTTTCCCTTTTGAACGTAGGTGATTTTAATTACCAGAGGCTTTACTGGGAGGATAGCTCCTGCATTATTTGGGTCCAGATTGCTGATCATAACTTCCATGACTTCTATAAAGTACTTCTCTCTCCCTAGATCCTGTACCTGCCGTGTCTCTCGCCTCCCAGCTAAGGCTATGCTGGTGCAGCAAACACTCTCTGCACTGACGTGTTTCAATGCATTTCCCCCCTATCCAAAGCACACTGGATCCAGCCATATTTTTGCCACTGAGTTCAATGAGTGTAGAACTAATTAAGCTTCTAAGCTGATGAGTTTATAATGGTACAAAATTCCTTTAGGACTCTTATTCTAGCCTTCTCTAGCTAGTACTGGAAACATGTGCAATGATGCAGTAGTGGGCATTATACACATTGCGATTCATTTCAGCAGTACAGCTTCTCAGAGCAGCCACACACGCTCTGTTTTAACAGTGAAACAGAGAGAGATGCACAGCTAGGAAAAACCATTCAAAAAAAAAAAAAAACAACCACTTCATGCGATGTAGATTTTGTAACGAACATTGTATTCTGTATCCATCATACTTATGTTCATAAAAGCTCAATGCTCTTTAGATATGAGAACCTTTCAGATTTGTCTTACTATAGAGCACTTACCACTCAAATAGAAAAGTGCTGTCTGTTGACGTTTTGTTCTTACATACTTAGATGGTTTTTGAGTCCCTATGGGAGTGCAAAGGCTCCTACAATGATGCTCTCACAAAACAGCAGAGAGGAAATTCAGCATAAGCATTAGATATATTTTGTGGTTTTTCTGCAATGTGGCTTTGAATTACCAACTGCAATATCAGGGTGCCTCTGGTAGTGGCCCAATCTGCAAACTCACTCCTTTTGCTTGCTGCCTGAGGCTTTCCATTTGGTGTTAGAGCTGTTCCCCAGGAGGGGTTTTTACAACAACGAATGACTCTTGTCTTTGAATTTTCTGTTCAAGTTTTCTCCTATAGACTTGACTTTCTTAGGGACCTATTATCTACATTCTTAACACAAAAGTTCGCATGCATGGCAGATCCATAAGAATGTTATTAAGCTCCCAAACAACCAGAAAAGCAGTGCCCACACTGAAAACTGTACCACAGGAGAAAAGATGGATATTACGGCAGTTTCACAAATGGTGTCATAAAATTACATAGAGATTTTGGGGTAGAAGAGTATTGTTTCTCATGTTAAATTTTGTGAATAGCCTATTTTTATTTAGTCTGTTTATTTATTTATTTATTTAGTGTGTCTAAGAAAGATTTTTGTTGCCTAGACCTTCTGCAGTAATTTGTGTGAAACGTTTGAGGAGGGCAAAAATGAGATGGCAGCAGTTACACTTTATCTTTGGAATCATTCAATAAAAAGCCACAGTGCTTTAAGTGAGCTTAATTATAGCTGTTCTGTTACAGCTGAACACAGTTTTCCACTCAGCGACGGACAGCTGGCTACATCTGAGACTTTTAAGAGTCAGGCCCAAGTAAAGTTACTTGTTGAACTGGAATGAGAGCTGGGATTGTGCTGCAAACAGCCAAGGAAAGTGGAGGTGCTGGTAAGCCAGCGGGAACATTATCAGGGATGGCATGCCAGTGAAGTTCCAACCCCATAAACTATTTTACAGTGGCAGGAGGTCTGTGGGAGTGTTTATATTTGCTGTCTGATATCCCTCTGTTTCATTTTTATGATGTGTGATAGATGGTTTGTTTTCATTAAGCAGAGAGCTTTCAGGACAGCTTCCCTCTAGATGAGGGCTTGGTAAGCCAAGGAGCAGTGGTTGTCCCTTGTGAGCAGCAGCCAGGAGGGCTTGGGGTGAAAGGCTCCTGGCTGCATTGCCAAGGACTGATCGAAGCTTGTTGATGCAGGGGAAAAGGAGGAATTTGGAGGAAATCGTGGGGCTCTGTAGTCCTCAGACAACATCTGAGCTATCAGATTTGAAAGAATTATTGCATCTAGAATACGTCTGTAATGGTGTGAGCTACGGATGTATGTCCTACCAGTCCTTTTTCCTGACATATACCGTGATTCTTACAACAAAAAAAGTGGATGCCGATGTTAGAGCACCCCAACAAATTCCTCAGTAAGGAATCAATATCCCCCCATATCCATCTCTCCTTGTCTAGCCTTAGATCATTCAATAGCTACCAACACCAAGCTCTTCTCCTGCCAGCAGGCTTCCTGTGTTGAAAAGCCATTCACAGACTGAGCTGTGCCACTAGCTTTGGGCCCAGCTGGGAGCAGCATCTATCCATGCAGTGCAAAAGGGGTGGCTCAAAAGGGAGAGTCTGATGCCGTGGTCCCAGAACACGAACGTGGTCATGAGCCCAGCTGGGTCTTCCTGTTCCCCACCCTCCCGCAGGGTCCCCAAAGCATAACGCTGACACGAAGGGCTACCGGTCTTTCTACAGGCCTTTCCAAATCAACTATGAAGCTGTCTACAAAATATATTTGATGCATTTTTAATAGTAAAAAGAGTCACATATTTACTGAAGAAAAAAAATGAAACAAAATTCTGATAAAACTTATGTCCGCTTATATGCCCATTCTATGCAATTGTATAGAATAATATATAGCATAGAAAACTCTGAATTGCTTTGCAAGGGAAATATCTAATAAAGAATTCTGTTATTGAAACAATGCATTCTTTCTGAAATAATGAGATGGCTGAACTATATGAGAGGAGCAATAAGGTCTCAGGAAAAGGTTTAACTACATAGGAAATTACAGTTTCTCTTTTATAGTCAGTCACTTGATATGTTGAAGATTCATAGCTTATTCTGTAGGACAAGAATCAATAAATGACAGACTAATTTTTTTTTTAATGAGTGTGTTGTATTTAAACACAAAATGATATGGACAATGAATTTTTTAGACTTACAGGAATGCTGTTAAAACTGGCAGATGTGAAATGTAACAAAGACAAACCACCTTCTGTAAGAACTGTATTTTGTTTTTATGACACTCTCATGATAGTTTGCAATCCTCAAGTTCTAGGGTGGTGGATTTATTTTTTTGATATTTTTTTTTTTTCTAGCAGTGGTAAAAACTCAGCTCCTGACACTGAATGCTCAAAAACCTCATACTTGAAAAATCACACCTGTGATCTCTCCAAGCTCTGTAAATCCTTAAGATTTGAAAATGAAACAACTCCCAAGCCATGAAATTGAAATTCCATTCACCTGTGTGAAATCATGGTAATCAATTATTTTTTTTTTTTTATGGATGAAGTATGGCAGGGGAGAGGCTGAAACAATTTACACTGCAGAAGTGTGAGGTCAAGTCAGGAGGTCCTACGTGGTCCTTCTCCCTCCCTCTCTTGCAGCTGCTACTTTTTCTGGACTATTGGCAGTATCAGCAGCTGCAATCCTTCAACAAGCATGGAAAGCCAGGGCTCCTGGAGCTGCAGACAGCCCACAGCTAGGAGCTCTGCCTCTATCCCACTAGGGTCTCTGCTGCAGTCTTAAGTTTTGACTTTGTTTTTCCTGCACAGCTGTCCCCCCAGGATCCTTTTTAGTTAGCCTTACCTTGAGACTTACTTGCTATTAGCTGCCTGATTAATTGAGCCACTTAGGTCCTTGTACAGAGTTGCTGAAGGTAATAAATTGGCAATGAATTTGTGATTTGAGGTGGTTCCCTTAAATCAAGCAGGTTTATATGCAAGAGTGGAAAAATGACAGTAGTTATGGAAAATCTGGGGCTGGTTCTTCACAAAATTATTGGGATTCACCAGCAGGGATAAGGGTAAACCCAGACTGCCCAATATTGTCTTCAATGACTACGTAAATACACAATGGTAAGGTAAAAACTGGGCATCAGCATCAAATAAGCCAGAGGTGCTATCAGAAGCTTAAAAAAAAAAAAGTAGAGGTTGGTCTATGGGTACAAAAATGTAATGCCTTTCTGGGAAGGTATCGTTAGCTGAAACTGATTGTTGCCATTGCCACGAGGGGCATTGCAAACACTGTATTTAAAATAGAGTTTATTTTTATCCATCTACAAATGCAAGGTTTTCAAATGCATGAACTTCTGTGCAAATGCTCTGTGCTACTGGACAAAAATCGCATCAAAACCAAGCAATTTATATATATTTGTGTGCATGAATTAGGTTTTTGAACACTGTCTAGATAAGACAGCGTTAGAAAAATTTGCGAAGGCTACAGCTGATGGTGAAACCCCCCGGGAAGAAGTTCTGGCTGTCAGGGTGTTGTGGGTTGCACTGGGTTGTCAGTCTGGCACAGCAGGAGGGTGGCTGCTGAAGTGCTCACAGTGGTGCTGTGAAGAATGTGCGAACGTAACCAGAGGAAGAAACAGGCTAGGAGAAAGCAGCGATGCTTTGTACTTGCCTCAGTGACGTTAGGGAAGCTGTGTTAAACACGTGCCAGAATTCAGGCCAAATTAAGCTGCAATGTTCATGATGTGGGACGGGAAAACTGGCCCCTGGGAATAAAGTAACTGTAGACTTGTGTATGTTGGCAGGAAAAAAAGTCTCTTAAAATTTTCCTAGACTATTATTCTTGCTTCTCTGAGGTGGCCTTGCCTGAAGAAACTACAGGTGATTGTGCATAGCCAGTTCTGTTTTGCTACGTGTGTTTTACTTGACCCGGAAATATTTGAAAGCAGCTAGAGGGAACAGGGCATGACTTTAAATGCTTTATAAAGAAACACTCTTCTCATCTCCTCAATGCCAGCCTGGCTGTTGGGTGTTGTGGCTAGGAGCTGGTACTGCCGGCAGCCTGCGGGTTGTGCACGGGGGCAGTGGCTGGAGGACCAGGAGGTCGGTGTCACCCCTAACGCCACAGCCATTTAATGCGCTCGCCCTGGCACTGCCAGAGCCAGAGCTGAGACTGACAGAGCAATATTTTGGGATGTCTGCTGGGCTCGTGCACGCTCTTACTGACTTCTAACTGACATCCTGGGAAAAATCCCAAATCAAACAGTGGTTTTAAGGTCTCGGGGGACTAATACGAAGTGTTGGATGTAGAGTTTATTTTTCTGAGTTTACATCTTTTTTTCCATGCCTTGCTTCCTTCTGTCATTCTCAATGAACGCTTAGACCCCGTTGAAATCTGTGACAAAGCCCCTGGTGCCCAAGTCTCAGTTCGACACAGGGTTAGCAGCTAACCTGGATGTTTATAGGATTTACAGTAACTCGGAGAACTGTTGGTGTATTTCTGGTGACTAAATACTACACTGCAGCATCCTGCAGCTGAAGGTGCTTACTATCAATTTGCATTACAGGTTTAAGTAGAAAGAAGTTAGTAGTATCAGAGAGGAATTAACTAAAATGTTTTGCATCTAAATTGTATACTTTAACGAGCAAAATAGAAATATAGCCATCTGTGATGGTAAAGGAGATTAATTTAAATCTTACTGGTAATAAAGTCAAAGTTCTCCCAGCTGCAGGCTATGAAAGAAGAGGTTAAATGGAAGCAGAGCACTGCTGCCTGCTCCGGACTCTATCAGTACCGATTACTCAGTCTTGCACTGAAGACCCCACAGCGGCACCTTTCTCAATCCTCCCCTAACAGCACAGTTTCAGAGAGAGTGCAGGGCACCTGCCTCTCAGCTGTGCTGTGCAATTCACCTGTACCTTATTAGACGAAAAGGCTCCAGCACTAGATGCCAACGTTTTAAGGAAGGTAACAGAGCTCTCCGTCTGAGGGAGCGCCTCCTGCTCTGCTCTCTCTGATGCACTCTGCGGTGCAGAGGGAGTTCGGGGTAGGGGCTGCGTTTGGAGTATTCTCTAGCTGTATTCTCAGTGCTTAAGCCTCAACATACAGCCTCCAACTGAGCTGGAGTAATTTGACATTCGGCCCATGAGTGAATTTGATTTATTTTTTTTTTCCCCAGATGAAATGTTTTGCATGGTTGGGTTTTTATTTATGGGAGGGTTGGAGTTCTTTTTTTTTTCCTCGTTTTTTCAGAAAAAAAATCTCAAAGCCTCCACTTTTCTCCCAGAGTCTTGTTTTCTGCTTAGTCTTGCCACATGCCCGTCACGGTGCAGAGCATCAGTGCCACGCACGGCCAAAGGGATGGGGCAGGCACCTTTGGCAGCACCGCCGTGTGTCCAGCCATGGAGGCCCTTGGACAGCAGGCTGACCCAACTGCTCGGGGCTCTCTTGAGCACAGACTATACAACAGTGCCTGAATATTGCCCTGAGCACCTTTAAATAGCTCATCTGCTTTTGAGGAAAAACTTTTTTTTTTTCCCCAATAGTGCTTTTGAAAGATTAAATAATGTGAAGTAGGCATCTGTATGATCCCTGTCTATAATGGATGTTATCGACCTTCTGAGTTCCCCCCCTTTTTTGCTAGCAGGAGTCAAGTCCTTCAATGCATGGAGATGATCTTACTGTAATTAATTATATCTCTGTTTCAATGTTGTCTTCATAAAGGGTAACAAATGTACAGACAGATGTTCCTGTGGAACTGCCTGCATTGGAATATGAACAAGCTCCCAGAGGTTACTGAAGGCTGAACTTCCAGCTTTAAATTGCAGCAAGAAATCAGACCGCTAATATGTGTTATTTACTTTTTTTTTTTTGAGCTTGATTATTTCTTTTTTGCAATTTTTTTTCGTAGGGTAAGAAACATAAATTGCCGCAAGAGTTTCAAGCACGACACATCACTGTATGAAGTGCGCAATGCTTATGCTCAATAGGAAATTCTGACCAAACTATTACCATTAGAGGTGTTCAGGGGAAGGATAATAGTGGTTGATTTTGTTCCCTGTTTTGATTATTGGGGAGATCAGAGAGAACTGAATTTCTGTACTTCATGAAACTGTAGGCTTAATATCTAGCTAGTTAGGCCAATTGCAAGACCTGTATTTAAACCATAATTTATTTTTTTTTTTAGGATACCATAGCTATGTAATAATCATCTCCTCTTCTTGCTAAGGAAAATACCAGCATGACATGCTCCAAAGCACATGGACGACAGACACTCTGTACCCCTACAGGCAAATAAAACCCTCCCTGGCCTCTTGATCACACCCCAACAGAGCAAGCCGAGGCTGTGCCGACATGTGAGCCTGTGTAAGGGAGCAGGCTGTGTTACAGACCTCACTCCATGGTACAACACGCGCTGTAAGACACTGTCTGTGTGTGTACACCACATGTCGTACCTTTTATTGAACATGTAGCTTGCCTTCTGGTGAGCAGATCCGCTTACGACCAAAGATCCCGCGGTCTTTCTCATGGCTTGGTTGCTACTCCAGCGGATAGACTTACGCATCGCTTAGCTTATTTCTTCAGCTGTGAAACAGGGTTATCAAGCCTAGCTTCTTGAATCCTACTGGTAAAAAGTTCTACGTGTATTTAGGTGTTCACCTAATTGACATTGCTTATTCAATTTGCACAAATTAAAACAACTATTTGTATTCTATGGCTTATGAAGGTTCCCACCTTGATAGAACTTAGGTGTTATATATTTAAAAAAATACTGCAAATATATTTAAAGGTTATTTTCTCTTTTTTCCTTTTTTTTTTTTTCCTTAATCTGAACCATACTTGGTGAAATGGAAGGACTTCTGGGATGAATTTTTTATACCAAAGAGAAGTCTGGAAAACAGTTGTTAACATTTTACAACTGAGTTATGAACTCTTGAAAATGCGTTTTTTCACCAGTTCAGCAGGAGAGCATACCCTTGTACTAATCTGGCTTGCAGGTGATGCTGGGTTTATTAAGCTCAAGCACTCTATTTTATTTTATTTTTTAATTAGTCAATAGGGCAATGTCTGCATCTGTTTCCCTGTAGCTACACTTCTCAAGATTGATATATTTACAGAGATTTATGTTTCAATTTTGAAAACGTAATGTAGCTTGCATTTTTGAACTTGCCAGAAGTAGCATTTCAAGTTGGTATTTAGGGGAGAAAATAACACCTTAAAGGAGATCTGCATGGGATGTAAGTTTAAATTTGTTTAGCCTCTCAAGGGATGCTACAGCAGGGTTATGTATTTGCCAAATATATTTCTACACAAAAGGCTACTCTTACACCTTTTCTCTCCTTGTGTTCTGGGGAGACTGTGTAAACCTGTTGCAGTGTGGTAGCAGTATTTTGGATATGGTGCTGTCCAACATTTAATGAAATTTCCAACTTCTCCATCTGGATACAACAAGTTGTATTGTTATACATTTTCCTGTTGGCCAAGAGTCATTAGCAAGAAGTAAATAACATAACTTCTCCTTTGAGAAACATATAATCGATGGGGCTTCAGAGAGATATAAACGTGGGTTTTTTTGTTTGTTTGTTTGTTTTCCCCAAGTCTCGTATTGTAACTTTTGGGAGATATTTGGATTTAAAATGTGCCTAAGCGATGTAGGCACTGAGGAACTAGGCCAGCATGAGAAAGAAGTCTCTGGAATAAGTCTCCAACAGTGATTCATACAGCAAACAAGATGTACTTTGGAGTCCTGCAGCCTCTTAGGCAGGCATGCTGCTGAAGGCAAGAGAAAATGGTGAAACAAGCAGTGAAGAGACAGCATTAAAATGTAACGTATCAATGAAAAGTAACATAAAGGTGGAGGTTGGATTTTTTTTTCTTGGAATTCATATGGCATTGGTTAACTGAGAGAAAGATATGCAAGGGGGACATACTGTATAGATTGCACTATGAAATTTTTGTTTCTCTCTGCCCTGTCAGTACCTTTTCTCCTCATGTTACTGTTCTATTTTGCTGTAGTTTTTGTTTTATTTGGGAATTCTGTCTGATTTCAATAAGCCGTTCAAGCTCCATGGCAACTAGAGAAGTAGTGAAATGATGAATTAGAGAGAAAATCAAGTGATCAAGAGGAGGGAGCAATTTTAGTCAAGCTGCTTAGCAATCTCTGCAGAACATGATTTACCCTTACTTAACGTTTAACAAGAGCTTCATTACGTAAAAATGATGCAATTAAGGTGCCAGAGTTCCTAATAAAAATCCCTGAGGCTTCTTACTAGCCGTGCAGCAATATCAAAGAATGTTAATTTCAACTTCCTTGATCTTTCTGAGGGAAGCATTTTTGACTCTTTAGGAAAAATTGAAAACTATTATTTAGAAGAAAATACCTCACTCTGTTGAAAATAGCCTCTGTGAAAGTTTTATGCTTCATTTGAAAGTATAAAAGTTTCCATTAAAAAATGTGCAAGTGAGCAATTTATCCAGTTTTCAGCAAGTTAAGTTAGAAAAAAAATCTGCCATACTCAATAAAACCATTCTTTTTCTTTAATCTTTTGATAAATTGAATTAAAAATCAAAGATGAAAAGCACATACACAGATATAGTGAGTGTTAATACTCACGTACATAAACGAAGGAGAGGTGAGAGGGCACGGAGGGCTCCATGGCTTCCAACACAGAACGAGTTGCTCCAGCAAGGACCCCAGTTCCCATCCACGTGTGTTTAGGACGTGCTGCATGGTTGGGGTTACCAGTTCTGCTCCTCCTCTGTTAGGGCAGGCTGTCATTTACATAGGCCTGTGCAACCAACTCTGATGGAGAAATGAAAAGGTGAAACAGATTTTGGACAGTAAAACAGAAAGTAGAAAAGTTCTACTTTCAAAGATTGTCATATGTGTTTTCTTTGCCTCGAACTAGAATGGGATGTACTAATGAACACTTGCGTCTTTTTCTTTTGATGTAACCTTTCATAAGCTCCTTAGGGCACAGAATGTCTTTAATTTCCCCTCTCATAAAACTTCAATGACAGTGTTAAACAGCAAATAACCTTATATAATTACACGTACATCAGCAGATAATTAAACGCTGATCTGCTTTTAAAAATAGTACATCATTTCTCTCTGACCTGTTCCGTTTTAGAAACCGTTATGGATAGGACTTTTCTAACAATGAGCTTAGTGCAAGGTACAATTCTACAAAAAAAAAATGTTAACAGTACATCTACAGATTTCTTATGTTGAAAGAGCCCTGTAACAGCATGCTGATCATGTAGTTCTCAACCCCAAAACAGTCTAATAGTGCTCTTTTAATAACCCCTCTAAATATTTCAGGGGAAAAAAATTGTGATGGTAGATAAACTTGGAGGGTGGGGGGAAAAGGTGAATGCGTCTAACCCTCTGGAACATACCATACTAATCTCAAAAACATAATGTAAGTAGTTTGGCTGGGTTTTAGATTGGATTGCAGTACCTCCGCCTCTTTCCGCAGCTTACTTTGTACTAACAAAATGGGAATGATCCCATTATGCAGATCCATCACTATCACAGTGAAAGGTACTCCAAAATCAAAAGAAGCAGGAAAGGAAATTACCTCAAAGTGATTTTCTGTGAAAAACTAATGTTCAACAAAAGAAGATGACTTGCATTCTTTCATTTTTTTTCAAATGTCCCCAGCAGGTCAGTATTTCATAAAAAAAGGAGCTATTCATTTCAGGCAAATGTCAAGGTGCAGCTAAGGACCTAGATAAATATCCTCTGTCTTGGTGAGAAATGGGTCTCGGTAGAAACCCCTGAGTGCAGCTGACTGCCTTCACTAAAGTTCAGCCACTGGTAGCCATAAGGCTAGCCTTGTGCACTGGGTACATCATCCTGCAGTACAATTACAGTGATTAAACTTTTCTCCCTGTCAATGGGAGGCAGAGAAAAGGAGGCTCTAAGCAGATGGAAATTTCCTTAATCCCATTAACTGAAGCTCCCTCCTTTCCTCAAAAACAATGACCTTCCCAGTGGGATTTTCTGAAGTAAAGCATCTCAAAGCTTGTTTGTGTATTTTTTTTCCCAATTCCTTCCCACAAAATAAAGCTGAACGGCCATGCAGGGAGACAGGCAGGGCAGGGGCTGCCCAGCCAGCTGGACAGGAGGCACGCCAGGAAGTCCAGTAAACGCTTCTAAGCTGAGTTAAGGTACGTTCCTGAAACGGTAATCTCCCCCTTTCATTCAGAAATCCTCACAGGATGAGCTTTGCTGACTTGAAGAGGAAAAAAAGGAAAACTTCTTCCTGTAAATACTTAAGCAGAAGGAAAAATTCACAGGGGAAAATGATTGTCATAAAGGTAATAAATCTGCAAGGAGCTTAGTAATGCAAAGCGTCTGGAGTTAAAGAATCTTTTAATGTCACCTTCGAGCAACTAGAGGTCCCAATCCTCAGCCTTCCTGCTCTTCAAGATAACTTCCCTCTGACACCAAGAGAAAAATGTGGGAAATATTACCTCCTTGCATCATTGCAAGGAAAAACTACCCCGTGACGTTCACGTGTCTGGCCACACAAACACAGAACAGTCCTGTAAGTAGTCCCTGGCCGCGTATAAATCCTGCAAGCCCATGGTCTATCAGCACAGGCTGTACATGCCAGATCTTTCCAGCCACCTCTGCTCTCACTTTTGGCTGGTGGCTGGTCTAAACTGCCTTCTCCATTTTCAACAGGCTGTTTTATTAATGTTCTAGCAAATAATGGCAACTTGTTTAAAAAGTTAGAAATTTAGTCAGGAATAGCATTAAGTGAACAGAAGTAACTTCAAAACTTACTTTGGGTTGCTTTTCTTCCCTCCCTTTTATCCACTTTGGTCATCCAAAGCTTTGTGTTGCAACTGGATTACCAAGGAGTCCATCAGTGGTCCTGCAAAGACATCCAGACTTGATGAGGATGACAAGCATCTTTTTCACCTTGTGGAGTGGCTGAGATTGCCACTGCCTGCAAGCTCTCCTTGACAAGTATGGAAAGGACAGCCACACCAGCTGTAGAGGCTCCTTTTTAACTGAGGTGTTATCAGTCTGACTAATGGAAAAAGAATCAAGTGAGTTGGTCTCAAATCTACCCAAATGCCAAGTCCCTCTCCTCTGATAGGACCCAGGTTGGAAAGATTCACACACATGCATAGAAAGTTACGAAAAGAAGCCACTTACGGCTCATAAAGTGGCTATAAAACGAGATATCCAAGGCCTTTTGGTGATGTTGAAGGAAATACTTCTCATTCAGTTGGGGTCTGCCAACAGGAGAAAAAGAAATGTTTACATTTTCAGAAGTTACGGACATTGCTGCATCTGATTGCCACAAATTTTACAGGCTGAAAAAGGCAATTATAATTTCTCTCTTGTATTTCCAAAGTGCATGGGAACCAGCAGACAAATGACTGTTATTTGTTGCAGCAGGTACTTTGTGGAGAGTAGATATTTTGCCCTTAATGCTAGGGTGTTCTCAGCTCTTAGACCTCCGTTGGGTTGATCTGATCTGCTCCAGCTGGATCTGCACTTGTGTCTATGAAACAGTGCTTCTGCTGCAGAGGAGAGGGCTGAGGATACTCAGGCTGCCTTCCAGTCTTTCTTTCCAGAGACAAGAGGCTGATGCTACGAGCAACACAGTAAATCCATACATCTGGCAGTGGAAGAAGCAAACACAGACCTCTGTGTCTGTAGTATCCATGGAAATTGTGGAAGGGAGTCTGTTCTCCTCCCGACTTGCTCCAAATAACAGAGCAGATGGTTCTCTGTGGAAATTAAAGATACATCGCGTATAGTTCAAAGGTCTGTCTGAGGTCTGGTTGTAGTAGTTTTTTAATAATTTGCATGCTTAAGAAGTGAGTAGGCTTATTAAAGTCACAGATGACACCAGGCTGTGAAAAATGGTGAGAGTAATGGAGGACAGGCCTAGAAGCCAGAATGGCCTTGACAGGTTGAAGAAATGTTCTGATAAGAAAAAGATCAACTTGAGCAAAGACAAGGTACTGAGCTAGTCAGGTATAAGTGACTACACGAGTGCAGGATGGAGCATGGCTCAATGGTTAGCATTTTGTGAAGGAGAGATCATGGAGAATCCCAAGCCAAACATAAGTCACTGACCTACTGTGCCATCTCCTGAGATGTATAATCAAACTATTGCCTACAAAACAGGAATATTTCTTCTCTTCTCACATAGGTGAGTTCTTGGCAGGAGGATTAATTACATCTGATGGGAGGCAGCATATGAGAGTCGCTGTGTTCTGAATTTTAAAACACTGACACACCTTTCTGGTGCATCAAGTGTAAGCACTGCCTTTGGACCTCCCCAGATCCTTTGGAGATGCTCTGGTTATCACTTTTTTTGCAGCCACCAACCACGTCGTACCTCCATGCTCCCAAAGGAGGCTCTGGAGAATGGGGCAGGAAAGCAGCTGCAGGGTTTTCTGTGTTTCAACCTCACAACCTGTGTCCCCTATTAAAATATAGAGGAAACACTACAGCAGGCAATATCACATGTTTTTAATAAGGCATATGAGATTTGAGGCTTAAATATGGGAAGTCCCACATTATAAGGGATGTCTGGCAACCCCAGTTGCTTTGAGAAAAATGTGGATGATCTGGAAAGGGTCCAAAGGCGAGCAGTAAGAATGATTAGCTGTCTTGAAAGATTGACAGAAATTGGGTTGTTCTGCTGAAAGAAGAGAAGACTGTGGAGGGGGACGGCAATAACCTTCAAACATAAAAATTTGCTGCCGCAAAGAGGAAGGGAGTAATCTGCTTGCCGTGTTCACGTTGGATACAACAAAAAATAAGAGTCTTACGTGTCACTGAGGGAGATTTAGACTAGATGTTAGAAAGCGTTTCTGAACAGGCAGGGCAGTGAAGCACTGAGATCAGGTTGCCTGGGGAGTGATTTGGCACAAAATGTCCCAGCCGCCGGGGATGGTGGAGGATAGATGGCAGAGTCGGAGCGGGTAGAGCTGAGCACGCCGCAGGCAGAAGAGCAGCGGGAGTGACCTCGCAGAGTCCTTCCCCATACCGTGTTCAATGCCTCTGTAAATCCATAAACAGCAGCAGAAAGCGAGAATCAGCTGAGTGGCCATTTTGAAGTATCGTCATGAAATATTCATTAGCTCTTCAGGCAACAGTGAAGTTCCCATAGCGTGTCTTGGAAAGTAAGGAACTTACCTTTAATGCTCAGTGTTGCTTTATTTGAAGTGTTCTCAGTTAGGGAATAGTCCACACGAAATAAATTACTAAATTCAAGTCAAAATCAAAGACCAAATTTTGTCTTTTATAGGCATCATCTACAGGAACAGAGAGTACTACAATACTTACAACATGGTAAGGAACAGACAGAGCTTGATTTTTATTTTTATTTTTTATTGCAATGTTGACAATGTTTTGTTTTGGTTGTTTGTTTGTTGTTTTTTTTTAGGTAGTGCCTGGTTCCTGAATCATTTGTGGTGCACCTGCCAAAGAAAATGTTAAATGGATAGATGTGATAACTAATGCTCAGAGTATATCAAATATATCCCTTCTACAGTATACATGACCTTCACATTCTGTACACGAGTATTTGCTCCATCCAGTTACCAGAGATATTTAAATTTAGAAAGGTAAATTTTCTTAAGTCTCTGTAGGGTTAGAAATTTCATTTCCATGAAAAACCGTGCCTCTATATGGAAGTTCTAGGCCCAATTTACTAAGAGTTCATGACACTATGATCAAAAACCAGCAGCCTATAAGAAAAATACATATTAATCAAGGAAGAACTGTCATGACAGCAGTTAACTTATCATTTTAATTATACTGCACGATGAAACAGCTATATTAAATAACTTCTCTAATGACTAAGCCTTACAGTACAAGCTGTACTGTGATTTTTCTCTAAGATATTAATTTGTCTTAAGACTGGATTTTTTTCTGACATGGGTAATGTTTCTACACCGATGTCTTCATAGTGCAAAGTGATTTACTTCTGGGCAGAGATGAGTTTCTGAAATGCTTTTGTATTTTATTGTATTCCCTTTTAATATTTGAAGGTACCATGAAAAATTGTCTAAATTTCTCACTCCTCCCTGGCTTTGTTTCCTTTTGAAGCTATACATATTTTTGCAGGACGTAATAAAGGAGAAGCTGTTCATAAAAGGTCATTTTTGTGGTTCTCCATTCTTTGTATTCAGTCATATAAAGGTGACATCATTGCCCAGGGAGACTGTTTTTTGTTTGCAGTGGCACCCCAGAGGCAGCATAAAGATGCATTTAGATAGCCATTGTCCTCAGAAATGTCACATTATCAAATTTAACTTACTGAGCAATAAATTCTTAACAGCTTTCAAATCCAAAAGAGGCAGCATGGGAATTACTCTTTATATTACATCTTTAAACAAGCATTTCCTGCATTTTCTAGGTGATAGGAAAATTATAGTGAAGTGGGGAGGGAATAAAGGGGAAAAAACAACAATCTGACTCATAGTGGGAAAATTCTAAAAGGTCATTTCTTGTTTCTGGTCTGGTAGACTGGGGGCACAATTTTTTTTCTGTTTCAGTGCCCAATTTTTACAAGTGCTTTTCAGATAAGGAAAAGACTTATCCACCTTCACAATGCAATTCTGAGTGAAGATAGCACCTAAACCAAAACCTTCTGAATAGGAGCAAAGACCATGAGTGGATGCTTTCAGGCAAGTCTTCCCCCTTCAGTTATCTTTTCTAACACCAGATTCATCTTCTGACACCAGATGCTTTACAAATGGGAACAGTTTGGATCAGTTCCCTCATCCTGTTCTCAGCTACTAGTTCAACTTTGACTCACACCTATTTTTACCTCCATAATAGGCTTTATACCTAGTCAAAATTAAATTACTATTTTAGCTTTGATTGTTCACATGCACAGCCTGTCATTTAGTCAGCCTCCGTCTCTGTTCCTCTCCTTGTCAGTGGGACCTACGTAACTGAGAAAGCATTGCTTTTGATGGCGTATGTGAACCCCACAGTTGAAGGAATTAGTATGGCCCTGTCACTGCCCAGTTCTGGAATCATTACATGAAAAATTTTGAATAGCCAAAAGCCTAGAAATATTCAAATATACTGTAAAACTATGCTTTCTTCATCCTAATTATCCTTTATATGTGAAGATCTGTAAATAAATTACAAGCTGCAGATTCCCGTTGCAACAACAGGCGAACCTGCAGTCCAGCCAGTGGGTGGCAAGCAAGTTTATTAACTGGAAATTTGATTTCCCTTGCTATTTGGCCCCCACTCTACAGTATTTTAAGTATTGCTTTCAGCATATCGCTCCCATCAGAGGTCCTGCTATAAAGCTTCAGTGTCTGTACTGCTCAGAAAGGCAGCTCTAATCTACTCACTCGTGGTCCCGGTCCAAGACCCCACTACTTCCATTCTCATTAGAGGCCCCCAGATCAATACAGTCCATCATGACGAAAGTACAGGCTTCAGATGAATAATGCCATATATAACCCTAAGAGGTATTACTAAAATTTCTGCAGCAGTGAAAGCAGATCAAGCCTCTGAGATAGGGGCACGACAGCATTCCATACATGAACCAGCTGCTATAAAATAGGTGAAGGATATCCCCAGCATGCCTTCGTCTCCATCCTACCTGTCTAGGAGAAGGAGGCTGAAACCAGCTCCTTTCACTCCCTTCTTCACCTCAAAATAGATGCTACTGTGGCAACATCAATGTGGAAGGGGGAGTAGGGAGGCAAATAACCATGTTGGCAGGATTTCCACAGCTTGTCCTTTATGTTTTGTATCTCCCCACTCTTTCTCTTTGCTTCTTTCATTTCGATTGGCACCTGAAAACAGCAAAAAGCTAGAGGATTTTCTTCCCACAGAATAAAACCTCCAGGGTGCTGGTAAAGGAAGCTTAGAAGTTTCCTGAAACACTAGAAAAATCAAAAAGAAAATACAGCTTTTCCACAATACAAAAGAGGCAGGTACATAGCATTTCTCACTTCTTAATGATCAGATATTTTGAAAATCCAGTCATCTCCAAGACTGTTACTGTTCTTCCCTAATGTAAAAACGATTCAACAGCTAGGTGCAGTCCTTACCCAACCGCACCAGGTGACAGTGCTCCACCACCATCTACTGATCAACTGGCTGTACTACCAGCAGAGCATCCGCTCAGACTGATTTTGGGTTTGCAGAGGTTTTAATTCTCACATTAAACGTCCTGTACTGAGCTAGTTTGTCACATATTGTATATGACTGAAAAGGATAGGAAGACAGATAAATGCAAGAATTTAAATTTTAGAAGAATAATGAAACTGAAAATTTTCAGTGAGGAACTATTTTTATTTTTATTTTTTGATAATGTTGAACTACTTCTGGAAAAACTACAAATACAGGTAATTCAAATGTCATTTTGCTTTGACTTGTAAGTCATGAAAACCTGGTGACACTAGTGCAGGCAACATTGACTAATGTTGTACTGAAAGAATTAAAAACTGCTTTCTCTTCCTGCGCTGTTACTTGTTCTAATGAAAATCAGCAGAAATATTGTGTAAATGATTTTAGATAACTACTGCAAAGTATTTAGCTACCTACACCCATTTAAAGAGCTGAGTAATGTAATGCCTTTCATTGCATAAGAGACATGCACTGATTCTTCATGCTAAGCTCTGGGCACATTTCTTATTAAGAGCTAAACTGTTATTTGAATTTGACTACATACATGAAAAAAAATATTTCATGACAAGACATTTTTATAGTTATGAAAAGGCAGAATTGATGTCAAATTTCTTGATTTAAAAGGGATTATTTTGGTTCATATTCCTTGTATGATCAGTTCTTTTTCTAACCCTTTCTAGCCTCTGTCTACTCAGATCAGCGATTCCCTTTCAAAAGAGGCTGCAAAGAATTAATTTGCCTGCATCTGTAGTAAATGGAATTTTTATACCGAAAGGTTACTGACACTGAGTGTGTATACTGCGATATGCCGACTCTTCTTATGTTATTGAATTCTTTTAGCGTGATACTGCTTTAAACCAAGTAGATACAAATGAGAATTAGTCTGATGAAGCTGAAGGTATGTGGAAGTAGTAGACAGTGTTAACATTCCTGGGAAGACCAAGGGAACTCCAGGCCAGTCAGCCACACCTCTGTGCCTGGCAAGATCATGGAGCAGATCCCCCTGGAAACTCTGGTAAGGTACGTGGAAAATGAGGTGACTGGTGACAGCCAACATGGCTTCACTAAGGGCAGACCGTGCCTGACAGATCTGGGGATTTTCTACGATGGGGTTACAGCATTGGTGGATAGGGGAAGAGCAACTGACATCATCTACCTGGACTTGTGCAAAGCATTTGACACTCTCCCCTGTGATATCTTTGTCTATAAATTGGAGAGACATGGACTTGATGGATAGGCCACACAGTGGGCAAGGAATTGGCTGGATGGTCACACTCAAAGAGTTGGGTTCAATGGCTCAATGTCTAAGCGGAGGTCAGTAATGAGTGGTGTTCCTCAGGGGTTGGTATTGGGACTGGCACTTCTTAGCATCTTTGTCAGTAACATGGACAGTGAAATTGAGTGCACTCTCAGCAAGTTTGCCAATGGCACCAAGCTGTGTAGAGCAGTCAATATACAGGAGGGAAGCGATGCCATCCAGAGGACCTTGACAGGCCTGAGAGGTGGGCCTGTGAGAACCTCATGAGGTTCAACAAGGCCAAGTGCAAGGTCCTGCACCTGGGCCGGGGCAATCCCAAGCACAAATGTTGGCTGGGCAGAAAATGGATAGAGAGCAGCCCTGAGAAGGACCTGGGGGTGTTGGTGGATGAGAAGCTCAACATGAGCCGGCAACGTGTGCTTGCAGCCCAGAAAGCCAACCTTATCCTGGGCTGCACCAAAAGCAGCATGGCCAGCAGGGCGAGGGAGGGGATTCTCCCCCTCTGCTCTGCTCTCGTGAGACCCCACCAGGAGTGCTGCGTTCAACTCTGGGGCACCCAGCACAAGAAGGACATGGACTTGTTGGAGTGAGTCCAGAGGAAGCCATTAGGATGATCAAAGGGCTGGAGCACCTCTCCTGTGAAGACAGTCTGAGGTTGTTCAGCCTGGAGAAGAGAAGGCTCTGGGGAGACCTTACAGCAGCCTTCCAGTAGCTAAAGGGGGCCTACAGGAAAGCTGGGGAGGGACTCTGTGTCAGGGGGTGTAGGGATAGGAAAAGGGGTAATGGCTTTAAAATAAAAAAGAGTAGATTTAGATTAGATATTAGGAAGAAATTCTTCACTCAGGGGGCAATGAGGCACTGGTACAGGCTGCCCGGAGAAGCTGTGGATGCCCCATCCCTGGAGGTGTTCAAGGCCAGGCTGGATGGGGCTTTGGGCAACCTGGTCTGGTGGGAGGTGTCCCTGCCCATGGCAGGGCGTTGGAGCTGGGTGATCTTTAAGGTCCCTTCCAACCCAAACCATTCTATGATTCTGTGAAAGCCATCCTTTCTTCAGGTCCACTGCCTTTTGTCCACTCCATGTAACTGCCTCTTCAATCCCCTGTTCTTTTGTCAGCATTGATGGAGTTGTGCCAATTTACGCATATAGGTGACATGGTGCTGTGTTCTGTGCAAGCATTTTTTTTACCCGTGTTTTGCTTTATTGTGTCTGTGCACTTAGGTGATAGGTGTTTTTTTGGCCAGTTATCTTGTATTTTACTCCTTAGAGTGCTAGGCACACCTCTGATACTATAGACATAATAAATAATATGATAACAACAACTTACTCGCATTGAACAAGAAAGCAGACACATTACCCAGCAGACTGTCTTGTCTTTGACTGCAACCAAGAGAATTTACAGGTGTTCAGCTGGCCACAGGAGGGCTCTCATATTTTTCCCTAAATTCAGTAAGGAATACAATGAACAAAGACCACGTGATTCACGTCAGACAAATTCTCTCTCTTCCTAGATGACACTCATGTCTTATGAAAACCGAAGTTTTTCATAGTTCTTAACAAAGCCCTTCCATCAGAGTCAAGGCCAGCTGGGACCATAAGATCATCTTACAGAACATGAATCGGTTGTTCCCATCTTTCTGTAGCCAGAATTTCCTGTAGCCATCTTCTCAACTTTCCCAGTCCTGAGACTTCATCTTTGTCTGTCTCACCCTTTCGCCCAGCCTGTTCTGTTTTCCTCCTTGTGCTCTCCCTCAATTTAATATCTCTGAAGAGCAATAGCGAGGAGGTCATGCTAATAACCCCAGCAGGGTTTGTCAGCTGGACTCCAGTGACTCCCATGCTTTGCCTCTAAGGTCACAATGCTATTCTGAAGCACACCTTAGTGACTGAAAAGTAAGAACATGAGCTATAAGGTTTTACCAATGTACTTTTGCCTAGTATTTTTGCTGAAAACATAATATTTGTGTGCCTCTGTATGATACGGTCATTTTTAAAGAACAATACCAGCTCCACAGATGTTAAAGTGAACAAGGAATGAAAGCCTTTTACTCATTTAACAATTTTAGTATATACATATGTATGTAGGCCTACCACACTTGTATGTACATATATATGTATATTTGTCTTGATAAACATGCATATTAACATTACATATATAAAGATGAAAAAGTCTAGTATTCTGTTTTTCGTGGAGGGGAAATACAAGAAAAGCATACTTTGATTCTATGACTTCCATGTTGGCATTACAGGATTTCCATTTTCAATAATTTGTGTGTATCCACATGCATGTGCATACATACATGGCTAAGCCTCACATTTAAAGAGTTCCAGTTTCCTAGGGCTAACATTTCAGCAGTATTTACTCAGGTTACAAGCAACCCGAGCCCTTCATTTTAATGGGAATGGTGTGTCTAAATATTCCTGAGAACACCGTGCCTGACAGTCAGAGTACCGAAGTCCTTTACTCTCTGAAAGGATGCAATCAAGTTTTGGGCCTATTTTCCTTGGACCAAAACCTCTCGTTTTTATCTTAAATTTCTCAAGCTAGATAAAATGACAGCACTGTACCATACATGTAGTGAGTTCACATCTTGTACAAGGTTTCCCCAGAAGAGTCATATTCATTGTGCTCTGGAAGATAACATTGAAATAGATATCTTTTAGTTGGCATAATGCTTTCTGCTGAAAGCAGACAAAACCTGCAGCTCAGTTTTCATGGCACACTGGCTCTATAACCTGTCTGATGGCTATACCACCTCTTTCAAGGAGTGAGTTTAATATGTCTTCATGGTTCCTGTCTCCCATATTATTCCTCTGCAGTGTACAGTCATTGTAAAAGAAACAAAGTAGTCCTTATGTCCTCCAGCCACTACAGGTATGACCCAGCTCTTATTTATGGAGATTATTCCACACTCCCATGTTCTCATAAGTTGGTGTCTCATAAGTTTCTTCCCTCCAAGGGAAAAAAAATAAATAAATAAATAATAAAAAAAAGAGGTTTTAAGATTTCTCATTAGTCTTCCCAATATACAGCTACACACTGTCTTGCATTCAGTAGATTTTCTCTGTGTTGGATGCAGGGGCCGATAAAGACTTTTTTTTTTCTTCTTTGCAGAAAGTATCCTTCAAACTGGAGGGCATTCATGGAGCACCCAGAGGTGTTGGAACATTCAGTGAGTGGCTGCAATTATTCCTTGGGAAGCAGTGCAGAGTTTGGTGTAAGATTAAAATGAGTAAGCCATCAGGTACGTGGTGTGTCAGCATGGTGGGAAACACCAGCTCTTGTTCAGATCAGGCAGAGGCAGTGAGCAGAGCTGAGGTGAAGGGTCTGGGAAGTTTGCTGTCTTTTCTAGCAGCAGCTGATCCCTGTGTCAGTGGCAGCAGCAGTTTGTTGCTCGCAGGACTCTGCTTCAATAGGCAGCTATGTGTTTTTCCTTTCTCAGAGCCCGTCCTGCCCACAGCAGTCTTCAAAGGGTTCAGAATCCCAGACACAAAAGCAATTTAATAGTGGGTCATCCCTCACCTCCTGACACTTGCACCTCTTGAGAAACCTCAATGTCTTCCTGAGTAATTGCAATACAAGTCCCTCCCAGCCAGTGGTATTTAGGATAAATTATGATGCCTGGCCTTATTAACTCATAAGACAAATAATAGAGCTCTGCCCAGCGTTTCAGTATTTCTCATTTCACTATGTTTATTGTGCATGCTGCTTAAGCTGTCTTTTCCAGATGAGTAATTCAGGCAAAACCACCTGCAGATGCTCCTCCTCTCGTTCACACTCTCCCCTTGGAAATCTGCGGTGGCATCTGTTTCAGACAGACAGCCTTCAAAAAGAAGAATGGGAAAGGTGATTCTCAGATAGCAACTGAGACAATTACCATTCTCCTATCTTTTTAACGTCATTTAATAAAAATTTCAGCAAATGTTCAACTCTCGTACATTTGTAATCTATGGCACAGATGTCAGGTTTAATTAGCAGTCAGTGACGGGTTCTGTATTTATGCTTCAGTCAATATGACCTATGGTATATCAAGTATAACGCAAACTTACTGTGAAAAGTATTGCAGTTCAAATGAACAAACTATTCAGCCATATCTACATTCCCTGGGCAAATACAAGGAGAGAATGGAAAAGAGAGAATAGTGCAGAGTGCTGTGCATTTCTAATAGGCATACAGGGAAATACAAGGTAAGATATGCAAAACCTAACCTGGAAAAGTCATGGCACAAGTGTATAAATATTTGCCAGTATGGTAATTAACTTCTTGGCTGAAGCTAGCTTACTTAAAATGTTCAGTCTCAGTGCACTCAGAAAAGAAAAGCAGTGAACCACAAAAAAAAAAAAAATTAAATGTAATAACCAATTACCTTAAAACTTTTTTATTCTCCAGGTAAAACCCCTTCATTTTCTTTTGTCATTTGCATTTTAAATACGTAGGAAATAGCTGTTTTCTTCTTTTCACTAAGGTGGGGACTAAATTCTCTGCTAAAGTCTGGCATAGAGAACACTACTCTCTCTTCTTCCCCTCACTGGCAAGAACACTTACATTGCTTATCAATCCTTCAGTCATTGCCTTCCTTACATGCTAGGTACACCACTGACACCTCGCTTCATGTGTTTTCCCTCATTTCCACCATTTCTTCCCTCTGTGTTATGCACCAGGGACAGGTGTTCAGGGACTACCTGAGCTCAGCAGGACTGCGACTACCTCCACTTCCACACTTAAAGTTTGCAGGGAGTGGCAAAAGGGTGATGGGTCTGGCTTCTTGTTACTTGTAAAATAATGGGAAAGAGCACCATGAGGAAAAGGCACGAGCACAACGAGGTGCTTCCTAGGTCAATAAGCTCTAGAGCATCTGCAATTGCACAAATTGGAAGCAAGTAAACAATCAGAATCATTTATAAACATAAATACATGTGAAAACCAAGTAGTTTCCACATACTAATATTGTAGAATTTAATATATATACAGCACACAAGACCACCTGCTAGCAAATTGTTTGTGAGCTTGAAGACATTTATAACAGGAGCATGGCAATAGTGACAGAAGAAAAAAAAAATAACCTTGCAATGTGCATCACATTAACTGTGGTAGGAGGGACACTACTTAGCACCAGCTAATTTAAAGCTGGGCCCTTGGGAGCTAAGAAACTAGTTGCATTTGCTAGCACAGCTGTAGCTGTCTAAGAGATTGCTAAGCCTTGATGGGATGTGTGTGGCAATCAGATGTAGCAGAGCAATCATTCGTGAAAAAAGAATACCAATAATTGCCTCGATATTTTAACTAGGTAGATAAAAATGAAATTGTCCAAAAAATAGTTCTAGTAAGGACTGATGGTAATAGTGGCATAATATGGTGAAATGAATAGCTAGAATATTTTTTAAAAGCTCAGATTATATATATATATATATATATTATTTTTTTTCTGGAGGTTTCAGGACTATGATATACTTCTCCACCTTTATAAATTACTGATAACTGTGAATTATTTCTAAGCCACTGAATAATAGCATTTGGGGAAAAAAAAAAAAGCTGTAACTTTAAAAATCTCTACTTCATATGTAGAAAAAAATAAACTGATGCAGGGTTGTCTGTTTGAATCAGCAGTTGTATTGTCATAAAACGAACATCAGGGACGAATTTTCATCAGTCAAAAAGAACCATTCCTCAGTTTTGACTAAAGAAGGAAAGAGGCTGGAGTAGGAAGGTGGGAGTCAATGGGGAGGGAGCTGTAGGAATCAAGATTAGGTGAGACTGTTTGAACAAGGGTATGGTAGTAGGTATGTTTAGTAAAGAGTGAAGTTTAGAAAGATAACCTGGGATAAATGCATGAGATAAAACAAATACAAAGAAAAGGAAGGAAAATGGAAGTGCTGTGTTTAGAAGTAGGGGTGAGGGAGAGGGAACAGTAAGGAGGTTTCAAATATGATTAAAATAAGGGAAAGGGCAAGGTTTTTGAGGGGTTTATAATTTCCAACTGCAAAACTGATGTGCTTGAGAGCACACGGTTAAAGTAAGAAAAAAAGTGGACAAGAAAAATAAATGAGGTTTTGGCAACGTAGGCAATAGCTGAATCCATGAGAAAAAGTGAAGTGTCCTGAGCGAGAGGAGGTTTGAAAGCAGAGATGACAGGCAGATGGGAGGAAGGGGAGCCAAAGAAAGAAGATGACTGACACAATTGTTTGGAGAACTTTAGTGAAAATCAGTTTTTAAAAATCTTGCTAAAATTATGGCTGTTGAGAACAACGCTTGCCAGGCTTTTTTATTGATTTATAAAGTGGTTTCATTACTCTTCCAAAGTCTGAGATCTGTACAAAGCCTCTTAATGACAGCTCAGGGCCATTAAGCAAGATCCTTGCGTTTTATTTTTGCTGAATTGGAGGGAGAGAACAGAAGGAACCGCCGCTAGGAGGGACAGGGAAGCACAGTCACTCCCAGGCTCCCAGAACAGAGCTGCACCTGGCTGGGTGCTCAGACGTACGTTCCTCCATCAGCTTCCAGAAGAGCTGTACCACTGGGGTTTTTAGTGATTTTTTTTTTTTTTTTTTTTTTTTTTTTTTACTGAAGTGGTTTTTAGTAAGGCATTGCACCAAAGCAGTACTTTAGAAAGCTTATATTTTATCAGTATGCTTTTGTCATCCTTTACTGCAGCACAAAGATAGTTTGGTTTGTTTACATCTGACATCGATTTTGTTGTGTTTTTAACTGCTTTTGGCAGCTCAATCCCATAAGTGGTGTCCAGCAGAGTTGAAATCAAGCTTTCTCCAGAGAAAGTTTTAAGTTCTTCTAGCTCATATCAGAAGGATAGAGTCATCCCTTCAGCTAAACAGAGCCATAAATAACTATAAAGAGGAAAAGAAGGATTTTTGAGCTGGAGAATATCTTTCTCTTAATTATAGTCCATGGTAACCTTACAACAGTCCCTAGTATCAATGTTGTTGCTTTTTCTTATCTTATCAGGAATTTTATTATGTTGATGGTCTTAGTAAATTCTTGGCTCTCAAAGTCAGGGGCTCATATGGGGTTCTCAAATATTTGTTGTTTGCGAGTAATGAAAGCAAGCGTGTGTCTATCCATTTGATGCATTATGCATGGTGCTAAGTCTTCAGGTTTGCAAGAACTGAGTCTTGAGATCAGGACATACTTAGCTACTCAGCCATAAGCAAGACCAAAGTCTTGTAGTTTGTATGAGAACTGGGGTGGGAGCTGGCAGATGCTGAAATGAATCATAACTACAGTTCTGTTGTAGAGTATCTGCAGGCAGATACTGAGACCTTGGTTTGCTTGTCAATGTTCTGATTTTGAATTATCTTGGTGTTTTGTCTTTTGGTTAAATGAAATCCCTTCAGCCTAGCACTAGGGTTCTGGCTTGTTTGCTGTCCACAAGGCTATACATCCTCTCCAGCCTATTCCCTGCATAAACTTCTTGGATAAATAAATAATAATTTGGACATATCCCCACATGCTGATTTTAGCATATCCCCACGTTTTAGAGACAGACTTCCAGCTGCTGCACACTTGAATACATTCTGCCCTAACTCAAGAGCAGCAAACTGGTGTATCGGTGCCTGTCTTGCCTAGACACACATTTCACTGGTAAATATCTAAGTACCAGGACTGGCATTTCTCCATTGGACTGGCAGACTAATGTCTGGATGCCTTTTTCATCATATGCTTCCACCAAATGTTTTTCTAGCAGAAGTATGAGTCACTTCAGAGAAGTGGTAGTTTATTGCGCAGTATTTCTGAACTTGCATTTTCCCCTCTGTGAAACCCTGAGCAGCATTTTTTGAAAGCCTGTGCCCTAGACTCCTTACAGTGTTTGGAGTCAGTCCAGACTCTCTTTTTCTTCCAAGATAATTAAATATCATTAAATTTTTTGTTTCAGTCCATTTATGTACAAAACAATCTACAGGAGCTGCCATTCATCTCCAGTAAGGGACAGATGTTTCTGCACAGCGCACCTGCCAAGGTGGTTTTGCAGATCTCACGGAGCCAGACTTGCTGCTGTTCCTGCTAAGAGAAGCACCACGGTGGAAGGAAAATTTGCCACTTCAGAGGGCAGTCTGCGCAGTGGCAGTCACTGCCCTCTCACCTCTCACCCTACTTGTGTTCTCCCTTCCCACTGCTCTCGACCTGGAGCCTGCTCTTCACCTTCATTTCTCCTCCATTGCCAGCTACTCTTCTGCTAGAAGAGGAAAAGGATCTAGGAAGGAGGACAGCTGTGATCTGCTCATCTTCTGAGCAGACCATGCTGCAGGAGAGGTACAAGTTTACAGATGCTGGTGTCTCCTGTAGTTAACAAAAGCTCCACAGACCCCACATAGCCTTTCTCACTTTCCTTCCCCACTGACTTCCCCTTCATCTTTCCCACAGCCCGCTGACTCCTCGATCATCCTTTTGTCCCTGCTTCAGGTCCACCACTGCCTCACAGTCGTCTCTCAGCTGCTGCAGCCCAGCCTCCTAAAACCCTCATTTCAAGTTCAAGATTCCCCTACAGCCTCTCCTCTGCAGCCTTCAGGCGGTGCTTACAGACCTTTTTTAATCCTAGCCTAGTCCTATTCTGGTAGTTCCCACAAGACAAGAATTAGTTTATTTAATATATAAACTGGGCAGTAAAACCTAATTTTGGCTTTCATGTTTATTGAAGGCTTGAGCTGGTCCACAACCTGTTGATCATCAAGGGGGTTACTGAATTCAGGTGTGGGGATGTATTTCACACGTAACTGTACCACACTGACATCCCTACGCAAACAAATACTTAGGTCTTGCTTAGGCAAACATTTCTTTACCTCACTAGCACGTACAGGTACTCATTGACTTCCATATTAATAGCACAGCATGGGTATGTCAGTACTGAAATGGTCTGAGATCTGCAGGGTAAAAGATATTTATGCCAAAGGTGGCATTATGTTTTTATATCCAGACTCAGCATTGGCTACAGCTAACACAACAGTTGTGCTCAAGCACTCCTAGATTTCTGGTAAGGATCGGAAGCTGTTATTGTCCTGGCTATAAAACTTTGTTGTTCTCTCTCAAAGATCCAGGACTAGATAACTTCTACAGTTTTAATGTGAAAATGCTGAATACCACAAAATCAGTAGCTGGCTCTGCTCACTGGGAGCATTACAAAATAATCTTCAGGGCTTTGTACTCACACATTCACTTTTTTTTTTTTTTTTTTTTTTAGATTTAGTTTTGTGATCTGGCATATGTAATGTAACTTGCACACTGGTAAACAAGGATTCTGCTAGAAATGATAAAAGTACTTCAAAGCCATTCTTAAATATACAGACCGGTACTACCACCCAGAAAGGCTGGATAACAGCTTGCTACAGATATGTATTTATAAAAAATATCTGCACCTCTTGGATCACTGAATTCACTTGCTATATAGAAAATATTTAACTGTTAATGCATTATAGATTTGTCGTTGGCTGTCTGAGCATTGCTTTCAGAAGTTACATTTGTACACATGGAAGTGATACCACCTGAAAAAATGTGCTAGAAGATGTGAGAGAGAACAGAAAAGGACTAATTAGCCTGAATTTTTGTTTAAGCATATTCAACACACCATTCAAAAGCATCTGTGAAACTACTCATCGTAGGAAACTGAACATTTTAACTACAAGCCTAACCTCAAAGTAAAGTATATAGTCTTCAAGGCACTCTTTGAATATCTGTTCACTAATGCCTGGTCCTAACAGCCTTAGTAATAGCTAATCATGTAGTAAGTATATTAGTATATGTGACTTGAATGGTCAACTATTTGGAAATCTGTTTGTTCATACAATGTGAAAATGTATAATGCGTAGCCTCAGCTCGGACTGGAGGAATAGGAAATGCTGTAGAAATGAGACATTTTATTTCCTAGCTTGGGACAAGAACACATCCTGCCCCCACTGCACCTCCAATGCCAGGGCTCAAATATCCCTCCTAAACAGAAACGAGCAGAGTTAGCTAAACTCTCACGGGAGCCTGTCTCAGGGCATTTTATTGTATTTCAGTGCTATTTACTGACATCTCTTGTGTTGTTTACTCAAGCTGCAGGAAATCGGCTCCCTTTTTCCTATAAAGGTGTATAGCCAATAGGTACCAATAATAATAACAAAAAAGCATGAAAACATGACCGGGGTATAACTGATATTTGCTTAAGTTTGAAGAGGATTTAAATTGAGCTCTAAGACATGAACTATCCCATGTGTCACAGTGAGTGTTCATTCAGAAATCAATGGCGTTACCAATATGTCAGTATTAGATACTTAAGTGCTCATTGAAGCAAGGGAGAAAGGATCATCTCAAGAGGAGCTATTTGGAAGAATAGCTCAGTTTCATGACATGAATGGGTGCATTTATGAGAGTGCTACCATATAATTATATATATAAATTTAGCTTACTTGGGAAAAAGACAAGCCCTGTGTGCCCAGTATAGTCTTTAAGTATATCTGGGCTCCAATAAAGAGAGCTAACACAGGAAGCCTGTGGTATTGTATATATAGCTTGTGTTTTTAAAATATGCATAGCCTATTTAGGATCAGGTATCTGCATCTCATTGCAGTAGGTCAAATTAGTTATGGAAATAGAGTGGAATATACTGCTTTTCTTTTCATCATTTGAGAAGTTATCTTTAGATGGAATATTGTAATATCAATATATAGATATTAACTGATATGTCATTTGAAAATAATAGATCTCTGAATAACCACTTCCCACAAAGCTTTTGTCCTATCTTCCCATCTAATTGTCTTCTGTGAAGTGGTAGCAGATAATGGCATCTCTTAGTCATGGAATCCAGATAGGCGAACTGTATTTCCTAGGCTAAATAAAACCCGAAAGCTATGAGACCACTAGCCTTACAAAGTTGAATTTCATAACTTTAAGGTCTCTTAATCAAGTTAGGTGGGGAAACATAACACAGTGAGGCCAGAGCAGTGTATAATCCCGATGAGTTTTGATAGTTCTCAATGTACAGCCACAGGAGAGGGGCAAGTGCTATGCTGAGTGCCCACAAGTTGTCTTCCTTATTTGAAGGAAGAAGGCAATGAGAAAAAGCAAAGTTAACCTTCCATATGCCTGTAGCTTTTACTATGCATTACAAACCTTCCTTTTCTGGAACTGCAAATTCATTGAATAATGGGTCAAGTGAACAAATGCCGCCAAAACTGAATCTTGAAACAGAATATTTGTTCACTAGTGATAAAGCAAAAGCTTCTATTTTTATAAAAGATGATTGAGCCCTGTGTAAAGGGCTTTTTGCTTTCATAAATGTAAATTCTGGACAAAACTCAGTGTAATATCCTATTTCAGTGCAATATCTCCTTTCTTTTCCACCCCAACCATTCCGAGGAGATATATTTAATGCCAACATTTGATGGCAAAGTTGTTATCAAAACATTAATGCTAATAATAAACATCCAGGTATCTTGTTGCTTTAGCGTAAACTTTTCCTCATTACACGGACCAATAATGAAGTACTTTTCAACCCGTTTCAGCTTGCTCTTGCAAAAACTTGACGCGTGCCAAGTTCTGGTCTACAGAAAATGAAGCATTTTTGATGTAATACAGAAACTTGAAATCTGTTTTCATTGCTACAGCTACCCAGACATACTAATCAGAAATGGAAAAGCACTTCTATGCTCTTTATTTTGCTTCAATGTATAGCTGTAATTATTTATTAAAATGGTTGACAAAGAGACAAAGTATGGTAGCTTTTTTGATGCTATACACAGACTAATGCTTTCTTTGAGGTGATGTAGGGTTTACTGATAATTTAAAACAGCATGTTTTCCAAACAGCAATAATTGTCAAAATTTTGTTTGGAGTAGTTATCCGCTGATGCTGCAAGGAGCGTGGTATCTGTTTTCTATGAAAATAATAGAACTATGTTCAGGAAAATGCATATTCTTCTTTGTAAGAAATCAGTCTAGCTTTCTTTATGGACAGAGATCTCTTACATGTAACTTTCAAGCTATGACTTTCATCTTATTTATGCTAATTTAAATGCATGGACATCCAAAGGAAGAGAAGTAGGATCTTAAAAAAGATGGTAGACCATGTGCATTTTTTTACCATGTGGCCAACATTCTTTCTTTATGAAGGAATGTGTCATAGTAGTGATGGTTGGTGGTTGGGCCAGATGATCTTGGAGGTCTTTTCCAACCTTAATGATTCTGTGATTCTATGATAGTAACTAACAGCCTCCAAACCTTCATTCAGTTTCTGTTATAAATTCTCTGGGCTCTTCAGGCCATTTTTGGTTCATTGTAAATGTTCAGACAGGACATGAGACAGTATTCAAATCTTTGTTTTAAGATACAGGGATAAGATCAGATCAAATCTTTGTTTTAAGAACAGGGATAAAATCAGATGATCTGTATGTGCTCATTTGGTCTTTTCTTGAAATGAATAGTCTTTCTGTAACTACTTTTCTCATAGGAATGAGCTTTACAAATAAATCCTCCAAACTCTCAATAAAAAAAGAAATAATAAAAAAATAGTGGTCTACACCATATTTGTCAAGTCTAAGAAAACGTATTTGAACCTCTTAACAATAAAATCAGGGTAAAATACATTATAAGCAATTGGAGTGTCTCCAAAAAGAAAATGTAAAATATTCAAGGATTGCAAAACCAGTTTTATACTTCTGGGATATGAGTTCCATAAAATTCAGTAAAGAAACAACCTGTAGCTTGTGATAGCTAGTCTGGTTACATACTGAAGTGGTAAACAACTGTATTGCTTCCTATAAATACATATACAACATTTTTATGGTAGATTTTATTTAAAAATAGAATTATGTTACAAGTAAAACCTGAAGCCATAAGATGCCTCTGTGAGGGATTAAACTTTTAGGTATGCAAACTTCAGTCTTACAGGCAAACAGAAGCATAGACAGTGTTTGGGACCAGATCATGGGAAATCCGTGAGCTGGTAGGGCAGAGGCTTTGCTTTGCACAGCTGTGTAAAGACTTGCCATAATAGCTGTCCCTAGCAGCAGTCTCTGCGCCGGAGGAAACATGAGCAGCGCCTGTTCTCGCTCCCCTAGGAAGCATAACGCTCAGCAGAGCCAGGAAGGGGAGAAGTGAGCGCTGCGGCATTGTGTTCTGTCTCCTGGAGAAAAAGTACACCGAGAGATGCTCTTATGGATGGCACAAATTAAACCTGAGAGAAACCCTCCTGTGACACCCTGTTAAGCACGGCAGTGACAGCCACCACCGCATCCACACGGGTTTTGCAAGGCCAAAGCGGGTGCAGAACCGCGACCTCGGCCTTCAGCATCTGCCTTCAACCGCTCGCCCTTCCTTTCTTGCCCCGTTTCCGAAGGCCCTTTCACCAAACGATTCTGTACGCAAAAGCAGCAGATGGATTCTCGGTTGGCCCTTCGGTCGCTGCTGTGTTTATTTTCAAAACCGCTTTGGGTCTGCAACAGGCGAGCAGGCCCCTGCGAGCCATCGCGCCCCTCTCCCGCCTCGTCCCCCCCGCCGGGCGAGCGCGGTGCCGGGGAGAGGCCATTTTGCGGCTGCTGAGGGGAGGACGGGGGGCGGCGGGGCAGGAGGGACGAAGCCCAGGGGCAGGTAAGCGCGGCGGCGCCCGGCGGGGCTCCGGGCGTGCTGCGGGCACGGCCGGGCAGCGGGGCTCGGCGGAGGGGCTGCGAGGCTCGGCGAAGGAGCACCCCCGCCGCCCGGCGACCCCCGGCCGCCCCCCTCGGCGGGGCAGGGCCGGCAGGGAGCGCTGTGCCGCCCCGCAGGCAGCCGGGGCCGCGGAGCCCTCCCCCGTCTCCTCCCCGCCCGGCCCGGGGGGGACGGGGGCAGCGGAGGCCGGGGCGCCGCGGCGGGCGGGGAAAGCAGGAGGGGCAGCGCCCGGCAACATGGAGGGAGGCGCGGAGCGGGCCGGCCCCTGATGCGGCTCTTTCTCCTCCTCCTCCTCCTCCTCCGGGCAGCGGCTCCGGCGGCGGTTCCCTCTCCCTGGCGGCGGCAGGCGGGTGGAGATGAGCAGGTCGGCGGCGCTTCTCCTCTGCCTGCTGGGCTGCAACGTGTGGAAGGCGGTGACCAAAACCTTAGGGGCGCCCGAGGCGGCTCAAGGTCGGTGCGGGGAGAAGGGCGGCGGGACCGGCCCGCTTTGTGCCGCGGCCCCCCGGGGGGCTGCATCGTGCCAACTTGGGGGGGCCGGGGAGGAATCGGGGCGGGGGGGGGGGGGCGACGGGAGACCCCTCCCGGGGGCAGCCCCGCGGCGGAGGCGGGTGCGACCCCCGGGGCTGGGGAGCTTTTGTTAGCGGCGGGGGCTGCCGCCGGCCTCATTGTGCGGCCCCCTCGCTCCTTCCCTCCCTCCCTCCGTGCCGCCGGAGCTGTTGCATTGCGTCCATCTCCCCCGGCAGCCCTCCCGCCGCAGGGCCCGAGGCGGCGGTGAGGGGCGGCGGGGCCCTTGGGGGGGGCCGCCCGAGCCCCTCGCCTCCCTTCCGTGGGGCCGCCGGGCTGCGGGCTCGCCCCCTTCCCCCGGGGCTGGCCGGGCGGCTCGGCCCCGCAGCCCCGGGACTTTTCCGGGCCTCGGCCCGGCCTTTTGTTCGGCGCGGTGGGCTGGGGCAGCCGGGGAAGGCGACTTGATGGCCTGTCACTCGCCAGCACCTCTGGGGTGGGAGCGGGAGCCCCGGTGGGGCAAGACCCCAGCACCCCGGGGTGCCGTGGCGGTGCCCCCAGCCCCTGTGGCAATCGCCGTCCTCCTGGGCCCAGCCAGGGGTTGCTCTGCCCCACTCCTCGCAGGTACCTCTGGGCATGGTGTCGAGGTGCACCTGCCCCATAACGCACACCCCGTGTGGAAACCGGGTGGGTGGGAGATGCTGCTCCGTGCCCCGGTGGCTCCCGGCGTGGTGTGACAGGAGAGCTGCTTCTCCCTGTGCCTGGAGAAGGGCCCTGCAGCAGCAGCGTGCCTACCGGGACCACGGCTGTGTCAAAAAGCAGAAAACCTGGCTACCTGGTGGTACAGAACGTGCCAGGTCCTGAGGGTGCCGGGAGAAAATGCGTCTCCAGCATCGTCAGTTGCCTCGTAGCTTGCGCTGTCAGGTGGCTACGTGCGCCATCAGGGATGGAAGAGGTCTTACTCCAGCTCAGCCCTTGTGGCTGTGGTCAGTGGCGTTGTTCCCTCTGCGGTGGGATGGAAGTACGCCGTGTGAGGGTGTGCTTGTGTCCCGTTTCCTATAAGCTTTCCTGTCCTGCCCTTCCTTAAGATCCAGTAAGCGATGCTTGCCACAAGGAGAGAAGGAATATGTTCAAAGTAATATTTTTTGACTTTTTTATAGTTGTATTTATGGTATACTAGGTAAGCTCTAGGTAGACTCTTGTTCTCATATAGAGTGTTCAAAACGTGCTGGTATCTCGTAGCAAAACCTACCGCACTAGGCAATCTGATGTCAAAGTTAATGTCACATTCAGGCCTTCTTTTAAGGAAGCTGTTACAAAATAAGAAGTCCTGAACTATGATTCAAGTGCCATTAAACTCAGGACTATATTGAGTTTACTGATGGATGAGACGGGAAAAAAAAAGAACTGCGTTCATCCCTTGACACTTGGTATCTGAAGTTCTACTGTAATTTCTGTATCATATGAGAAATCTGTCCATATATGCAATCAGAACAGTGAGGTATCAGCAAAATTAATGCTTTTCAACTGCCCTGTTGATCTTATCTTCTACTGTAAGCTCAGTTCAGAGTATCTGGAGAGTCTTGTCTCCATAGCTGCTGCATTCCCATCAAAACTGATAGCTGATGATTTAAGTAATAGCAGCTATGTCAGTGAGTTGAGAACATTTGTATCTAGATGGAATGGTCTAATTTTATCTTCAGTGTACAGCTGAACAGCTGAGCTTTCATAGGTAGCATTATTTCCCAATTTTTTCCCAATTCAAAAATTCTTATTGTGAGCTTTGGATGTCTGCATTGGTAAATGGATATGTAGAGCTGATCTAGTACTGAAGCGTGTTCTGCTGAGCTGTAGTTATTAGTTACCAGCTATTTACTGTGAATCTCTTTAAAAAAAGCTTGTGATGCAAACTTGTTGTTTGTATACCCATCAGGTGTGAACGTTGGGGGTGGGGATGGGGAGGTGTTTTAGCACCCCGCACATTCCTTGTTTGTGTGCTGAGCACAGTAAGCGCTAAATGGTTATACAGCTTAAACCAACTGTTTTTTTCCCTCCTGCCCTTTAGCACTGTGGTGATAGTTCTAGCTACAGGTGAAGAGAGAGCACCACTGCCAAAGTTTAGGGATGCATGCAGATGACATTCTTTCCTCTGAATGGATGTACCCCCTGTGGCTGGGAAGAGACTAGACTACCAAGGGATCCGAATGAAGGTGGAGGTGAGAAAACCAGAGGGTGCTATTGTGAAGTAATAGCTTCAACTGCAGTATTTACAGATTACAGGAGGCTGTGGTAGAATCCTCCCTGTGGTGGGATAGGTTAGGTAAGGCATAGTTAAGATTTTCCATTCCTCTGTTAATGTGAATATGTCTCGGACTGGGAGCTATTTGAACATGGGATATGTAACTGGTGTCCTGGTTCAGGAAGGGAAGATGAGCGAGTCTTTGCATCTAGCATTTCTTTCTCGCTGCTCTCAGCCTTCTGTTCAGACGATTCCAGCCTGAAATTCTGCTCAGGCAGGCTGGTTACATAATCGGTGAATATGGAAAGTACTGGTAATTAAGCTCCGCATTTAGCACCCTATTTAGAAAATTGGACGACTTTGGCAGGCTGTTACCTTATTTGGCTCATTATGCAGATACAGTGTGGCCTCCGAAGGTCACAGAGGTAACCTGTAAGTTTCAGTAAGTGGAATAATTTTTTATTTTTTTTTAGTACAGTAGAGTCCATTCAGATGAGTTGTTCATTTTTGGCATTATTGCGACTTAGCACCCCAGCAATGAAGTTGTTAGAATTCCAGGAAAATACATCAAGGATTGATATGATGTTCTTTCTCTAATTTCTCTCAGATGCTTACAACCTGGCCAGTGTTTCAAGTGGGACTAAATTATATTTGATTATTTTTTTTAATTTGTTTTATTATTTATTCTGAAACTTAAATTGGTTTGGATGTATGCTGAAATTAATGTATAGGAATTTGAATTAAAAAAGCAAACAAGCAAACAAAAATACCCATGACCCCTTAGGCTTGATTTTGACTGTCAGTTGGTGATTTGGCTGAGTACAGACGAAATACGCGATGAGCTCTCTTCATATGAGCAGACCCTTTTAAACTTTGGGGGCCTTGGCAAGGTGGGAGTTTAAGAGTTATGTGAGGAGGCAACAGGAACCCAGGCAGAATGCAAGTGAAATCAGTGTAATTTGAGAGGGGTTCAATTTCTTTGTTGGCTTTTAGCTTTGCTTTGCAGTAGAAAGTGGTGATGATTCATTCGTAGATGCAAGGGAGGATCTCATAAAAGAACTGCTCGAGTGTTACGTTGTAGTGCAGAAGCCCAGGATGGCTTTCAGCTGATGCAGTGGATGTATGTTTTAATTTATGTCTTTGCTGGTCTTTATATGTTATTAGTTGTTCAAAACTAAGAAGTTTTGAATAATAAAATAACACATTTGAATAATAAATAACAGGCGGTTCAAGGACTTTTCTACTGGTAGACGCATATGCTCAGGCTGTCCCAACTTTGTAACCGCAGGATAAGATCAGGCTGTTGTTTTTTTTTTTTTTTTTTCCTAGTATGATGGTGAATAAAAGTTCAGCTGTCACAACTTAGTCAGAATCCACAATATCTTCTCCCTCTGGGTGCATGGGCGATAGGGAAATTGATGCTTGAGTGCTGCTGCTTGCCTGCGTGCAACCAGCCATTACATTACTTGGTGTTGTGAAAGCTAATTTCACAACCATTTCAGCTGGGCATTTTGCGAAGGTTTCTTCTCTGGATGGTTCAGTAACCGCAGTAAAGAGACCCTCAAGTTCTTGGCTTCTTTTTAAGCCACTTACGCCAAGCTTGCAGTTCTGGCTGTGATGATAGATAACGTTAAGATGAAGTAGAACTAGTCATCTCTTTCATCTTGCATCGCGGCACCAACTCTTCTCAATCCGCTGTAAATTACTGATGTCCTTCAAATGCAAACGTTATTTCATTGAGACCACAAATGGACTCACCAGAGTAGAAACTAAACTGCTCTATAACAGTACAAAAGATGTTTTACTTTAGGAGGAGCAAATTGTTTGCTTAGTACTAGTATTGTAAAATCTTAATGAGGAGGATGTATTTGTTATTTTTATTGGTTATCAGATTAAGAAAACTGCTGGACTTTTCCATGTTTACCTTTAAACTCCTAATGCTTGCAGATGGCATGCTGAGAGCTGGGCCAAATGAGCGACTACCTTGGTGAGTGCACGGTGTAAAATTGCAGCCTTTCTGGTGAGCGTTCGTGTTCACCTTTTTGGCTTGTAACACCTTGCAGTGAGTGGTTCAGCTCACCTTACGTACGGTTACGAGCACGCGTGTATGTGCTTGGCAGGGGATGGCGAGTTCCCATGCTGGCTTCCCGGTGGCCGCTTGTCTGCTTGTGCCTTGAGATGGTGTTAATCACATGTGTTCCCTAACACACAGGGAAGAACCACCTTCTCTCTTCCTCTCTTGTTGTTTTTTTTGGTTGTTTTTGTTTTTAACCTCATACCGACACCTCTGGCTGTATGAGACCTGGTTCATGAAAGTTTTAGGGTCCGCTGCTTTCTGTGCCGACTGCTGGCCGAGTGAAGGGTTTCAAATAGCAGTCCCCTCTCTACAGGAGAGGTTTCTTGTAGCAATGAAATCCAATTTCACCATATGCCTGGTGCTTTAACAGAAGCCTCGGCGTATGTGTGTGGGGATGGAGGGAGGACTGTGCTTTTAGGTTCGATGGAAAACTTGAGAAATCTTCAGTGATTTTGGTGCATTGAGGGATAGGAGTGTCACTGCCTACTGTTAGTACATACTTCAGATTAGTTCTGTACTCCTGTAAATGAGCAATGACTACCAACAGTCGTGGTGCATGAAGAAAAATGAGAGCAAAATGCATGGCAGGGAGACTTAATGCGTAGTTCGGGGGTTAAGGACCATTACCACAAGCTTCTCCTAGTGAATTTGTTTCACAGGATGGTTTGGGTTGGAAGGGACCTTAAAGACCATCCAGTTCTACCCCTCTGCCCCCCCTGTCATGCAGGATAGTGTTCTCTAAGAAGTTATATTTACTCAGGCAAGAGCAAAAGAGAAGATGGAATAAGTTATAATGCAAGTAACCATCAGAGGTTTCTTAAAGGCAAAACTAAACTTCATGACAAAGGAATGGGTACGCTTCCTTGTACACAGCAGCCATTAGCAGCTCACCTGGAGGAAATTCCTGCCTGTCCACCAGCAGTTCATCTGACACCATAAAAGCAGCCTCCCCAGGGTGGCGATGCACACGGCAGCTTCTGCTGCTGCGTGGCAGTACGGCTACGTGCCGTACCTGGCAGCTTGGCGCACGGTTTGAAAGGCATTTCTTAGTGCACTGTTTGAAGTTTGGCTTCTGGGTAGCAGTATGGCTGGAAATGATGCTGCTTTCATGTATTTGAAATTTTTCCAGTGCATTTGATCAATCCAGTTGTCATGTACCTCGAACCCGTGAGGTAGGGAGATAGTTATTTCTTCCAGTCAGCCAAAGGCAAATCAAATAGCCTCCAAAACATCTGCAACTTGAAGTCGAAGTGTGCATTTTCAGTACTTCTTTTTCGTGACACTGATCACCTTGTATGGCATTTTTTGTAGGATTAATTTCCCTTTGCACTGGTATGTATCAGTTCCACCTTTGGATATGAAGAAAGGCAGCTTCTTTGAGAGCTGTGGTGTTGGTGTCCTGCCTCTCCCACGGGTCTCAGGGGTTTTACTGTATACCTGTCAGGCAGCACAAGTAAGGAAGACAAGAAGCCTGTGTAAAGAGACTTGTATTTACTAAAACAGATGAGTAATACAAAAATTTTTACATTGATTTATCTGGGGGGGAAGGACATCTTAATTTCTTAGTCCATCCTGACAAGTTTTTGTGAGGGGAAGGAATCCAACCAACCTACCTGCAGCAACACTTTTTGGAACCTGCCATATATACTAAAACATTTTGTTTTAGGAAATACCAAAGAGAGTGCTTTTTTTTTTTTCCTTTTTTTTTTTTTCCCAGAAATTCCAGAAACATTTTCATGTAAGCTGGTTTACATTAAGTTTCCAGCTAATGTAATATCTGGCTTGTTGTGCGGGGGTAATAAGCATTATACACGTGCTTTTTCTGAGCACCATCTTTAGTTTTATTGGAAACTGGAAAGATATATTTGTTACTACGGAGCCATAAGAATGTGAACATACTGTAATTTGTTCTTGCTTTTAATAAATGCATTGAATCTTTCACTTTAAAATATTAACACAGAATCCTATCTGACATATGGCAAGTCTGAGACCTTGAAAGCAGTATTTAAGAATATCCAGCACAAGGCTACGTTTTTCATTCCTTGTAAAATGCCAGTGGGTCAAATAATGTGAAATGTTCTGTTTCGGATATACCCATTTTGCTTTTTTGCTTGTTTGAAGAGCAATGAATTTAGAGGTGATCTGAAGGGAAAATTACTTTATGTACAGTATAATCTGTAAATTTGGCTCCCATGCTGACTGCGTGGAGGATTGGGTATATCTAAACAGAGCTGCTGTTAGTGTAAAGTATATAATGTAGAATAGAAGTGGTAAGTGGTCTGTGTGCAGGCAGGGCACAGAAGAACTCCGGAAATCCAACATTGAAGTTATCTTTTAATTGTTCCTGCTCCTAGTTTTTGCAGTTCTACGAGCTGCCACCGTGAGTGAAATCCTGTCTTTATCCCTTATCTGTACACCTCGTACACCGGGCGGTGAAGCAGAAACCTGTCACTGTGAGCAGAAACCTGTACCTGCACCGGTGGAAAACCCTCCTGTGCTGCTTGCTGGTTGTGCGGCAGATAGCGAGGCAAGTAACAGATGAGGGGAACCCCGCGTAAACCTTGCTGGGCTTGGGGTGACTCCGCAGGGGCCACCCTCAGCCTCCCCGCTCTGTGGGAAGCAGGCTTTGAGGAGCCACAGCGGCAGCAGGGGTGAGCGGGGAGGAAGCAGGGGCGTGAGGGAAGCTGAGGGAAGGAAGTAGCAGCATCCTTTTGGCATGGGGGCAACAACAGAGCTGAATCCAATGAAGTGCAAAATGCTTCCATTTTTTTCAAGAAATCCCAGCTGGAAAAGTGATGGAGAGCTGTTGTACTGAGTGGTAGATGTGGGTAATAGAATAGCAACGTTTCACAGTAAAAGGGAGCTTAATTTAACAGTCAGTAAATGCCAAGGTAAATAAGAGGTAGAGTTATAAGGTAATCCTGCTTTGCTTAAAACAAAAAGGAAACCAAAAAAAAAAAAAAGGTGTTTCTTCTTGGAGATGTTTCTAGAGGTGATAACAATGCTGGGAGCACCTTGTTTCATCCTGTATTTGTGATCACCATTACTGAAAATACTGTCTTCTTCCATCCTTTAGAAGCAAGGCTGTATACTAACGTGGCAACAAGCATTTCTCAAGCAATGTTGTGAGGCTTCCTTGATTTTAAAAAAGAAAAAGAAAAGCAAACAAACAAAAAACTGTAAATGATGTGTTTAGACTTTTGCTGGGAGGAAATAAATGTATTGGCAGTTTTATCTATCCCTCTTGCTCTCCACCTTACGCCTTGGGCAGTTGTGCAAAGCGAAAGGTTGAGATCCAAACATCTCATCTCTCACTCTGTACTCGGTATGTGAACGTATGACTTCCCATGCAACGGACGTGCGCTTGTCATGCGTCTTGCCTCATTCAGGTGTCTGCATCTTAGTCAGTCATCTGCAGTCCTCCCGCAGACACAAACATCTGATCTATCCAGCTAATGGAGCTGAGCGTCGTCGCTGTTACCAAGAGCGAGCACACTGAGCCAGATGGATCATGCTATAGCATCCACTGGCTGCAGGGATCTCCGCTGACTAGCCCAGCAGCCCAGGCACTCCCATTTAGACAGATGAATCCTCCCCTAGATATCATAACTGGAAGTCTCATCAGGACACTGTTGCCCTGAGCTTAAGAGCTACTGAATACGTAGCACATAACCACTGCTGGAGGAATGAATGCACACCCATGGACTACCTGGCTGGGTTATGATGCGTTTCTCAAGGCTCAAACCAGTTGTTGTCTACGGCACTATTTTACATTTCTAAACCATTTGTCTTTGTAGTGTTATGAGTCCAAGTGTTTTCCTCCCAAGGGTAAATAAACAAAAAGAAGGTTTAGAAACAAGTAAGGAGGCTTGCGGAGTTGTTTGGGCTTGTCTCCATGTTGGTTTTTTTCCCACAGTTTTAATTAGTTTTGTGTTCCCAAGAGTTGATTTATTCTGGATTAAGCTTTATTGTTACTCTCACCTTTGTCTGTTTTCTCTCTTACTGGCATTTGTGTAGCTGTGTGATAAATCAGATGGAGGAAGTTACCCCACTGAAAACGCTTGTACACACCGCTTCAGTTTTCACCTGGATCACTTCCCAAGTCGGGTTCATGGGGAGTTACGCAGACGCTGCTGCTGGTGTAGAGGAAGGGGCTGAGAGGAGCTGGTAAATGAAAACGGGGACTTCATGGCAACAGTGCCAGTTGATGCAGGATTAAATTGATTACAGAACTACTACGTAAATAGTAGGGGACATCTTCTAGCAAGTGAGTTGTTTTAGAAGTGACTGCTCGAAGGAGACAACTGTTGAAAATTTCTTACCACCTCTTTGCTCCAAGAAAAAGTATAAAGACTTTCTGGATAACCAATTTGCCCCCAGGAGACTGAAAAAACTGCGCTAGAGCTCGGAGCAGTGAACATGGCCAGCCCTGTGTACTCACGGATGGTTTGAGATGTTTGCAGGCGCGGCCGCCTCCGTCTGCAGCAGGACAGGTTGTTGTCTCTGCATCTGCTGCTCCACTTTGTGCCTGGCGTGGTCGTTTCAGCAGAGTTTTGTCCACGGCTTAAGCCGATGTGACCCGCAGTACGTAGCGCTGATCAGTTTTCTACCAGCTGTAGAGGAACGTGGGTTAGCACCTGAGTCATCTTGGCTCTGCTCTCAGCCCCTCCCTCGCGGCCTGGGAGGAAATGATGCACTTTGGCCAACTGAAATGCAGAAGAAAGGCAGAGGGCAGTCCTGGGTGCTTAACACAGCATCCTGATGGAGAAATTTTTATCAGCTAACTCCAAGTATGTGATTTGGCGTAATTACTGCCTGGCGTCTGATAGCGTCTGGTCACTCCTCTCACAACCGTCTGTCGGCCAGAGCAATTCCCATTTCCCTCCAGATAATTGCCTTGCTTTCCTTAGTTATTGCATTTCTGCATTGATGTCTCCTCGTTTAGGGTGTCTGCTGAGAGATAAGACGTGAAAACTTCTTATCCTACCCTTCTTCCTTCTGTTCCCGTGTTGGCCCTCTCCTATCTTGAAAGGCTTGGAGGCCTTTTGCCTCGCACCAGCAGGAAGCTCCGCCAGGGAGGGTGCGTGGCGGCTTTTCATTTCTGCTGGAGTCGGACGGGCAGTGCTAGGGACGCAAACGGGTTCGGGAGCTCTGCAGGCAGCACTGCTGGGCTGCAAGGGTGAGGCAGGCGAGGATGGGAACACGCTGCTGGGCAGCCCGGCGACAAACTTGCCCAGGCGCCGCGTTGTGTTTGCAGGACGGGTGGCATCGGCTCGAGATGGCAGCGAGAGCTGTTCTCACTGCTGTGCTCCAAATCGTGCTCCTGGCGAGTTCTGAAACCTGCTGAGCAGCACGCTGACCTGGACAAATATTACAGGAGTTTAAAAAGCTGCTTGTGGGAATAACGTTGACAGACACTGCGAAGCACAGCAATATAGTCGCTCTTTTAGCTTTACTGTTAGTGCCCAGAGCATTCTTGCAACTCAGCTTATTTCAGTCTGTGGTGCTGCAGTCAAGGTCCTGGCAAATAGCTTAACTTTGAAGCAGTCTCTGGGTTCATGATGTATGATTTACAGGAGCCAGGAACACAGATGGTTGAAACGAGAGCTGTATTTTTGTTGTTATTCAGGGTGTCTGTGTGGGGGAAGTGTTACTTTTTTTTTTTTTTTTCCTCCCCCCACTATTAAAACTTTAATATGAAGAAGCTCATTTTCTTCAAAAGTTAAGATTTTCTTTGTTCTTACCGGGATAGTTATTTTCATTCTTTAGCATACTGCTTGTTAAAACTTTTTTCGAGGGAATTATGGCGCTGGACTTAGTCGATGTAAATGTTGTTGTTAGCAGCCTATGTGAAAATTACAAAATACACTTGCTTCAAGCAGTTTGAAGCAGTAGGAGTGAGAGCTTCTAATGGGATGAATTTCAAATTTTCTTATTGCTGCAAGCTATTGGGTTGTAACTTGCAGCAGGCTTCAGAATATTAAGCTGGTAAAAGTACTTTTAAATATCGGTTGTTGAAGGAAGAGAACCTTCATGTACTAAAATTCATGCTGAAAACCATTAGCTTTTCCAGACGTTTGATTAGATAAGGACTTCCTTCTTTAGATCAGATATGAATAGCTATCTGCTCTGTGAAGCTTTACCGCAGTGAAAACTGCCTGGCACTCCTTAGCTGTGTTAAAAATCTGACTGGAGATCTTGTTTTAATTAGTAATTTTACCTGTGAGTGTGTAGTTAATCTTTCATTAACATTCTTTTTTTTTTTTTTTTTAAAATCATGATTTACTGTTGCAGAAAGATAGCTGCGTAAGTCAACTAAGTTAGCAGACGTCTTCAGAGAAAGGATCAAAGCTGTGTCATGTCACACGTTAACCTTCAGCACAGAAAAATCTTTGGGCTTTCAGAGGTGAGGGGCTAGGTAACAGAGCCAAGCCATTTTTATTTTGATGCTGTTGTAGAAAGGTAATGCTTTTCCCCTTGTGCAAGAAAATGCTGTATATGTTCCCTTAATGCATAATTTAAGTGAGCAGCCCAAACTTTCAGAAATTATTCTGTGGTGAAGAAAAATAAAAAGAGAGTAATTGTAAGCTCTCAAGATCAAACTCTTATAAATAAATGATAGCCCTATAGATTCAGTCAAAGCAGTGGAGAATCTGTTTACCATGGGTGATTGCACATAAACAAAGATGCTTTCTAATATCTGGTGCATTCGAGTATTAAAAGCCTTGCATCAGTTAGCCGCTCAGAATGGTCAAGTATCGTCGTCCCTTGCCCCTAGCCTGGCTGCATGGTGGGAAATCCCGAAGCTCAAATCAGGCCAAACTCCTTCTCAGGTGACGTTTCTTCAGTTCGTACATGCCTGTGCTTTACAAAATTGTGGTGATTTTAGCTTTTACACGAAGTTACATAATTAACTGGAGGAAGGGTGAATGCACAGCAGTGTTTCCTGCCCAGGATGCTAACGTGGGGCAAAAATTTCATTGCTTTTACATTCACTGTTACTTTATGCCATTCTGTCTACTGTTACTCAGATTAGCAGTTAATAAGGATGTGTTCTAAATAATCCATTGTGAAAGAGCTTTGTGGATCTGGGGGCTGACCATAAATAGTATGTGACAACATCAGGTTGCTGGCTGGTCACTGCTTGCTGTCTGGTGTGTCTTTTTGACCTTTGTTAGTCAAAATGTTGTTAAGTCAGAAGCACTTTGGACAGCCCAAAGGCTTTGAAGGAGCTACACGTGCTCACCAAAAGGAGTAGCGCTTTCTTGTTCAGCTGCATCTCAAAAGTGTTCTTATAGCATGTTGAGTGTAAAATAAAAGTTTGTATTAATAAATGGGCCTAACTTTGAAATAGAAGTAACACCTGTTGCTTCAAGAGCTTACTCTCTATCCACAGGATGGAGAAGATGCTTCTCTTGTGCAGAAGATCAGTTGAGGAGTACAGAGAAAGCACAGTGATGGAGATGGCACGTTGTCCAGGTGAGGGCTGGGAAGTAAACCCAGGCCATAGAAGAGTTGAGGGTTTAATTCCTGCTGTTTTTACTTCAGCGTTTAGGGACTGTTTAAGGAATTTACATTCAGTCATGGCAGTTACTGCAGGACCCTCATGAAATTATTTTCAGGTTTCGTCACCTTTTTCTTGCCATTCCATGCTTTTCTTTGTCACGCTTGCATGAGAGAAGCAAGGAGAAACGCCAAAGGTGGGGCGCAGGCAGGGAGCTGCCTGGCCGTGGGCGATGAAGCTGTGCTTCCCCTGCCTGGGCTGGCGTTCAGCACGTGTGGGAGGCAGACAGCAGCCACCTCGGTGACCGTTGCTGCTATCCTGATGTTCAAATTTGAGGTTGTTTTTTGTAAGTAGACACACAGTCACTTGTCCCCAGAATGGATGACAGTCTTGGTTTCTGAATCTATCTAATTAGGGTGAGAAAAAAATAGCATAAAGATGATAAGGTGGGCATATAAAACTTCCAGTGTAGGAAGCGAAATTTGAATGCGTTCCAGCTACAAGTACTAAAAACCTTCTACCTTTTCCTCTTACTCTTTCCCTTAACCCCTCCCTACTGAGTTGAGCTAAATTGTAAACCTAATTTCAGTCTACCAGAAGACAACCTACATTTCCAAAAGTAGTCATGTAAACAAATCTGTATTTCAAACATAACTTGCAAGCTTGATGTTGTTAGTAACATCAATCTCATTTCATATTCTTAAGCACCAGGGGAACAAAACACCTTGAATCCGAGGTGCTGTTGAAAAGTCAGTGATTGTTTGTAGTTACAGTAAAGAAAATATTGTAAGAAGCAATTATTTTATCTCAGAGTGAGGCAGTGCGAATAAACGTTGATTTCAGAAAAGTCTGCTGGTAACTAATTGATCTTGTACATAATGCTGTCTGTGGTCCTAGTATAATATTTGGTTTAGGTTTCTTTAGTTTAAACCCAGACTGATGGCTTCAGATACGATTTTATGAGGTAGCCGTATATTGTGTTAACAGGGCCTTTTTGCCCAAGGGGCAAATAAACTGCTGTATGCTTTATACCACGTTAAACAGAACAGGGGAGAAGAAAAGAACTTAATGATAAGTCCATCGATCCTTTTCTTTATCATGAATTATTCAGGCACTGGTGTGATTGATCGTTGTTATGTTTTACTGTTTTTTAAGCGTTGTAGAGAAGAGATGTAGTATATAAACAGAATCAGGTGTTATCTTCATGCCTTAAGTTATCTTGATTTGTATTAGTTACCAGATTTCTGAGACAAAAATAGTGAATCATGATGGACAGTTTTCCTGCATGGCCCTGAAAAAGTATGGATTTTGTGTTTGCCCAAATCCTTCCATCTTCTCCTCACTTCTTCTAGAAGAGTGGGATGGATACAGTTGCAGATTGGAGACCTCGGCGTTTGTGCACACACGTGCAGACGTGCGCACATGCTTGTCGTGTAAGGCCATATGGTATGAATCAAGCCTTACCTCGCGGCAGTAAAAATGTAATGCGTTTTCCACCATTTTCAGCTATGTGTTCGTGGTAGGGTATTCTGTGCTTTGAACAACTTAAGTGATTGTCTTTTGTAAATGGTCATTGTTCTACGGAATTAATGTGTTATCCAGGATACTTGGCTTAAATTTTGTCCTTGGATCGCTGTGGCTATTTTAATAACGCCAGGAGTTGTCGTCTTTCCTTTTCTGCTCCCTTGCTTTATTCAAAGCAGCTTTGGCTTGCAAACGTATGCAGATGTGTTTGTGCTCTCTTGTTCATAGCAATAGATTTGAAATAAATCCTTGCTAGCATATACAAGGCATGTGAATAATTGTGTGTATGAGTATGTGAGCTTCCACGTTTAAGCGTTTTAAACAATCAGTTGAGGCCTCTAATTAAGCATTACTGGCTTCTTGTCTTCTCTTCCTGCAATTTTCATGGTATTTGCATATTGTTACCAGGTCTTACAAATTTCCAACTTTCACAGGAACAGTGGATTTTAATGTTAGACTTCTACTGTCTAATAATAGTTTCGTTTTTTTTAAGGCTTTAATCTTTACATAAGTCTGTATCACTTAGAATTTTTTCTCTCCATCTAGTAACTCAAGAGAATTCATCCTTTACTCTGCAATAGTGCCTTCATAAATAATCCCTTCTAAAAACGCAAATATGCTTACCACTAAAAAGAGACCTGACCTACTTCGTATCTTTCTATCTGTATTAAGATAAGCAGGAGTCAAGAGGCAGTTATGATACATCTGATTCAAGATGTCAGTTTGTAGGGTATTTGCCCAGAACCAAAGAATTTTGTGTATTTCTGTTTCCTGTTCCAAACTCAGCAGTGCTTTGTGCTAGATACCATGTGGTTTAGTATTGATGTGTTGTCACCAAAGAAAAAGAAATCCTGTTTCCAAGATTATATGGCCCTGATGTAAGGCAAGATGCTGCTCAATTAAAGTCACCATACCATCTAATGAGAGAATGGGAATTTTGTGGATATCTTTAATATCCGTGGTGAGAGAGACAGATTTCTTCCACTGATCTCTTCGTGCAGTTTGTAAATGCTCTGCTCCATCTCTTCTGAACATGCCTGCGATGGCTGAATCTTCCGCCACTGTCTTTTTGACTTCTGGTGCTGGCAACTGTGTAGAAATCGGACTTTGGGGAAAAAAAGTCCAGCTGGAAATTGTCCACCCTCGTGGCGATTCTGGAGACATTTTGTGCTCTGTCAGATTCACTTGAACTCATCTCTGACTGAAATACTCTCGTCCATGGGTGTTGTTCTGCTCCCAGGTTCTCAGTCCCCACCTGAAGTGACCGAGAAGCCTGGATGTTGTTGCTCAGTGGGTCCTGCGGAGAGACGTGGACGTGTGGGTGGGATAAGGACATAGATGGCCTTTCCTGGCACACGGGGATGCGCGCAGATGGGACTGCAGCTACAGCAGCGTGTTCCTATTCCTGTTCAGGGGAAGCTTGGTTGTCTTGACAGCCTGTCAGTATCTGATGGCTACTAACTGTTGTGGCTTTGGCCAGCCCTTTGTCTTCTTCTTTGACACGCTGCAGCCAAGCCCAGCAGCTCAGTGGTGTGGGCTTTCTGCCAGCTCAGGATCCTAAGCTGCAGCTTCTCGCCATGGGCTGGTGTGGCAGGGCACGCAGCCGCAAGCGGGCTGTGCTGCTGCTCCTTCGTGCTCACCACAACCCCGTTGCTTTTTTTTTTTTTTTTTCCTGAGTAACTCTGCATCCGGATTGTGTGGAGCTATGCGATAATTACAAGGACAGAGCGATTCTTCCGAGGATTCTTTGAACTCATTTGGGGAAATTAAAAATAAAATCAAATAAAATCATCCCATTGGCTTCTGTTCAGAAGAATGGTGGCTGCTGTGCAGTTGTTTTTGCCGTGCTGTGTGAGCTCAGAACAAATGTCTCATTGTCCTGATCTCTGCTTGCGGGAGGCAGATGCTGGCCTTGCGCTACCTACCGCCACTCCAACTTCGTTGGTCTTACGTTGTCTGTTAATAGCTGCAGTGCATCAGGGCCCCGGCTTGTGACCAGGGTTCTCGCGGGCTGTAACCTGTCAGGTTGCTGCGTTTGTTCTCCTCTTTCCATTGCGCAGGGAGCTGAGCAGCACAAGTTGTGCTTTGTGATCCTTCATGCTGCAAGCTGTGCGGTAGAGAAGAGCAAGTAAGGTAAAAACACAGAAAAAGTTCGTATGAAAATGTGGGTAGTTGAAAGAGGTAAACAAAATAGCAGAGGATACTTGAAAGGTACCCATGTGAGTCTTGCTGGTTTTGGGTGCTTGTTCTAAACCAGGAAGAGATGAATTTGCCCATCCTTACTTGCCGAAGACACGTGCTCAGGAGTGCTGCAGAGGTAGTACCCTGCGGTACCGGGTAGGAGCCCGAGGGTAGTTCGCTGTCCATTCGTTCTTGCTGATAGCTTGGGTTTGATGGAAGTGCGTGCTTTTAGAGGTAGCAAAGGTAGTGTGCAAAGTTATGAAATGATGGGATAGCAATTTACCTGTCTTTAAGTGTCAGCTTCTCTTTGGCACAGGGATTCTCCGCTCCAAGGTGTGTTGAGTTGTCTAGATCCAGGGGCTTGATGTAGCACTAGGCAACATTTGTGTGATGAAATGGCATTTCTACTGAGTTTTGGAAAAGAGGCTCTAATGGGAAAAGCAGATTTTTTTTAAGAATTATAAACAAGTGTTTCTCTTTCTTACGCTAGTTTGCAAAAGATTCTGTCATAGGTATTCTCTTCAAACAGTCTCTGCTGTCTGCTGCATGCCCTGCAGTTGTTGTAATGCTGACGTTGTCTGGTGAGTTTTCTTCATGCTCTTATTTTACTGTGGCTGGATTTTAGTACCACACATTGGTCTTTACTTTCTGAGCAACTTTAACAGAAAACTGGTGTGTCTTATACTTGAATGCCTGCTCTTAAATAGCTTCTTTTTTATAAGAGCACTGAAGGTTTTATACTCATCTGTCCCTTTCACTTTAGTGTGCCGCTAGGCTCTGTCCTTGTCCCTCCTCTCTGCATATTTGCTCCCTCTAGGAAATCATACTGCTCTGCTCACCCATTTACATCACTTCAATATAGGTCATGTCCGCTTCCACACACTCTCTTAGTTTTGATTTCTCTGTCTGTTCGGCCTCAGTCAGCTCCTGGCTATACCATAATTTATTACAATTGACAGATTCAGAGGCAGAGGTCCCCTGATATATCATATCTCTGTTCTACTCACGGCAGATGATCGTGCTGTGACATTCCTCTGCTTGGGTGCTTTAAAAAAAAAAAAAAAAAAAGTTGCAGGATGGAGGAGCTGACATGCTCTGCAAATTATAAAACCCAAAGGAGTTTAAAGTAACAGCTGCCAAACAGCTTTAACTCTTTACTTTCTGTCTTTTTTTTTATATCGAGTGAAAAAGTTAATATGATAAGAAAAACTTTGGACTACATCGTGAACTGATGAGAATCAGATGCTAAGTTTTTATTGTGTGATTGTTTAAAAAGTTAACATGATAGCAAGGGTGTTAATCTAGCAAATGTCTTCTGTTCTTGTTTTAAACCCAGCATGAACAGACATGGATGTTTTTAATAAAAAGACAGATATTTAATTCCAAGAAATATACAGGTCGTATGCCAGAACAAATGCAATTTGTGATTTCTGGTTAATTTTTTTATTATTATTATTTTAGAATCATTTCCTCAGGGACCATTTGTAGTCTTTGGAGCACTTCATAACTTTCAGTAATAGTCTCAAGATTTTGTGTATTGCATAAACTTCAGATTTCCTTGCTAGTAATCTGTGTTTATTTGACTTTCTGAAAGCTGTTATAGGCACCAGCAATAGGCTGTACTTGATTTTTGGATTACTGTTGTGCTTTTCCTTCTCTTTTTTTCTCCTCCCACTTTGTTTTAATAGCGTGGACTACCTTGTCTTCTTTGCTTTCCACCTGGAGCAGGGTGATTGTTATCTGCAGAATATGGAAAGCAAATATTTGCTAGCTGATTTCTCCTTTATGGCATTGGTGCTTGCATGAAGAACAGAATTTGGAAGTAGGTGAAACTCCTCAGCATTACATTGTGGATCATACCACACGTCCCTTCTGCCATCGGATCTAGGAACTTGTCACTGCAGAAGTTACAGGTGGCGTTCATGATGGGACCACGGCTCGCTTTGTAGACAGGGAGAAGTAATGACATGCAGCAATGTGTCAAGCTATATGCTTGATGTAAGTACGTTTGGAGTGCATTTTGAATATGGATCCTAAGCCCAGTGGAAGTGTAGGAGTGTGGGACTGGAACAAACTGGATTGTTACCCTACAGCAGGTGCCATGTGAGCTCTTTTGGAATCTGATTGACCTGGTCTTAAAACTGGATTCTGCTCGATTCCACAATATGTGTATCGGAAGATGTTTCAGAGCATGTCACCGTTAGTAATACTGTACTGTCCTGTACAAATGCAGCAATACTTTTTGTCTGTAACAGCAACTAAAATAGTTAGGTCAGAGCTTGAGTGGCTTGAATTGTTTGGGTCAGTGAAACTAGCACTTGTACAAATGCCCTCACAGGGAAAAAAAAATCATAGTAATAATAAAACGGAAGTGCTTTATTAACCAAAGACTGGACACACAGGGTCACTGCCAAAAAAGATGCAGAAAACATTTACCAGTACAGAGCCGCAAGTGTTTGGAAAAGAAAGTGTTTAATTCCAGTTGGTAATTCAGGAGAACTTAAGTAACTGAACTGTAATGTTAAGCTAGCATAAACCTGGTAATACCTCCTGCTTTCCTTCTCTAGTCTTATCCAAACGAATGGGGCTTGCACAAATCTTTTTTTCCTCCATGTCTCAGACAAATTTGGCTTTCCAACTTGTACGTACCTCAGTGCAATTTCTCTGGCTTGAATTTAGTTAGTATCAAGACAAGTTGAAGGGGGGGGAAGTTAGTCTACGTCCATCAGCTTGCGGAAAGGAAGACATTCAAGTTGTGAGGGGCAAGGAAGACAATTAGACAATGATTGAGGTTGGAGGGGACCTGTGAAGGTCATCTTGTCCAATGCTCCTACTAAAGCAGGGACACCAGGACCACGTCCAGGCTGCTTTTGAATATCTCCCGCAATGGAGACTGCATAGCCGCTCTGTGCAACTTGTGCCAGTGCTCCATTATCATCGCTATGTAGTTTGTAGTTCATTGGGAACTTCCACTGCTTCAGTTTGTGCCCATTGCCTCTTGTCCTGTCACTAGGCACCACTGAGAATAGCCTGGCTCTGTCTTCTTTATGAGGAAGAAGAATGTGAGGAAAAACTGACGTATAATAGCATAATTATGCCACATTCAAAGCAGCTTTTTCCTAGTTGAACTTAGCTGGAAGGTGCTGCTACTGATAAGACCAGAAAGGGTAGAAAGAGTTTTGTATTTGAAAAATTATCAAGCTTTTACTAATTATTCATCCATTAAAAGATATCTTTCTTGGAATCATGCCTTGCTTGTTTCCTCAAGGTTATTAATTCCATACTGGGACTAAGATGTTGCCAGAAGTCTGCCAGGTTATTTTGAGTGGAGTTTTACTGCTTTGATAGCACTTGTTAAAACATGAATGGTAAAGATACATGGTGGGCTGCTAGAAATTTTGGGTGTTTAATAGTTACTTATGATCTAAAACGTTTGATGAGCAATGTTTTAACATTGTCTATCCATAACTGGCTATGTAGAATTTAAAATACAGTAAACTGTGGTAGTACTGTGCTTCTAAATTTGTAGTGTCATGTACGTTAACATCTATACCTTACTTGATAAGCAGCTTTATAACATACCCCTTATACTGTTTCTTCCTCACAGTTAAGTTGTGATCATATTATCCTTCCAGATCTAGAAAAATCAGCTTAGGATCTTACAGCATTTGCTGGTTGCTGTTACACAGTCCAGATAACTTAATTTTTTTTCCCCTTACCAAAAACCTGTAAGCATCATTGGCAAAATTAGCCAGATGGAGGCTCAGTCTACACTGATGTAGATCACAGGTGCTCAAGTAACGCACTGCAGTTCTTCAGCTGGAAGAGCAATAATACTCACGTGAGGGATGGAGCAAGCTAGCATGGGTATGAGTATGCTAAGCTGCTATTGATCCTTGTGATTATACAGTTTCATACACCTGCACTTCTGTACCCATGACAAGTAGCTGTATCAACAGTATTTTGTCCTGTTCAAAGGGCTGCCTTACTCTTTTGGATAATATGAAGTGGTTGTTGTTTGCGTGTACAGAAAAGGTTGCTGTTGCTTGCCTGAGCTCAGAGCTTCCCGAAGCCATGTGTGGCTGTGTTTATTCTCTTCAGGTCTGTTTGTGCCACCTGGCACAGCTCCATCGCATTCAATTTTTTTTCTCTTTTCCCAGAAAGGAGGAAACAGGCGCTTCAGGCCCTGAATAATCATCTAAACATCAACGTGTGATGACTGGAGATAATAAATGAATTATTAAACTTTATTTCTTGTTTCTGTTATGTTTGTTGATACCTAGTTTTTGAACTGCAGATGACCTTACTCGATCACACATCAGTCATTTTATATGGTAGATTGTATCAGCGTCTTAGAGATGTCATTGCATGATTTTTGACTCTCAGCTTTCTGTGACCTAATGCGGCATCCCAGTACTTAAAAAAAAAAAAAAATAGTTCTCTATCCTTTAACCAAAAAAAAGGGGGGGGGGGAGGGCAGGGGAGCATTGGGAATAGAAGAAAAAAGTCTTAAATTTTCTTATATGGGCTGGTTTTCTGTATCCCGCCTAGCCACAGGTTACTCCCATTTGACCTGCAGCCCCTCTTCAAGAGTTGTGGAAATGTTCTGGATAAGGGCAGGTGCTTGAGCACCTGAGCACGGTAGGAGTTATTGTCACTGCCTCCAGGCAAGAGGAGGCGATAGAGGTGGAAATTCCCTGTCTTGGGTACACATCAGGGAATTGGGCACTTCTGCAGCCCTTTGCTGGGCTCTGTCTAGCATGTCCATGTCTCTCTTGCACCTGGGGGCCCAGCACCAGACACAGTTCTCCAGATGCAGCCTCACATTGCTGAGTAGAGCAGTTGGATCACCTTTCTGGACCTGCTGGTGACAGTTTACCTAAAGCAGCCAAGAATACTGTTGGCCTTCTTAGTGGCCAGGGCACAATTCCATCTATTTGGAGCATTTATGGCTCTAATACTGTAATTTAGTTTTCACAGATAGGAAGCTCATTCTCACAGGAACTTTCTTAAGCTTTTTTATCCAGACATAACAAGGTATTCTTCTGCTTACCTTACAGCCCTTCTGTGGGTTTAACTGTTTGTAGAAACAGCACCGCTTTTTTTGTGAGGTTGGAATTACCTTATCACAGTTCATTGCCCGAAGAGTATGTGCTTATTCTATGTTGTTGCTTTGTTAATGACTGCCATAAAATGAACCTAACACTATTAATATTAAACAGCATAAATGTATCCAGTCGTATTCCTGTCATTCATTTAATATATACATTAATGGCCTTGAAATAAGTGGCTTCATGGTGCAGTAACCCACTAGTGTGAATAAGCATCATATCTGTCAGGATTGCTAGCAGAGTCTGAATCTTAAGTTTTTACTTGTGATCTTCTGACTCTTACAACTTGATAAAGGCTTTAGCATGTCTGCAGATTGCACTTGTCTTTAGGCTTCCAGAACCAGTGCCTCTTCTTTTTTTCTTTTTGGTAGGGAAAAAGTCTATCCTTTTATACTTCTTTTGCCATTTTATTTGTTAGAGTTAGAAAACGTCTGTGTCAATGAACATTTATGACTGTTTCCAGCTATTTTCTACAAAGCTGAAATCCTGACAGATAGACTCTTGTAAAAGCTATTTTGGATCTTTCCCTGTAACATGTTACCATTGCTCATAAACTTAATACGAACAGCACTATTATCCCATTCAATATTAAGCTTGTAAAGACTAAACCTTACAGTACCTGTAGTAACAAAACTGTTAGTAACGTTTCATAAAGATTTTGCTTTACATTTGGCATTGTAAAAGCATTCCTGTGTGACCTAACACACCAGCCTTTTGAGTAGATATTGAATATTTTTGCTAGTGGATTTTTATTCACATTTCTAATAATAACATTTATAAAGACTTAATTTTATAGCATTCTTTACAATGTGAGGCAACTATATTACAGTATGAATTTATGTATTTTGGGACCAATAATAAGAACGTCTAAGTTGGAGGCTCATCAGTTGTTCGTTACAGAGGAAGTAAAAGATACAGGACTATTGGTCAATCACAGTGTTTTATGAGCCTCTACAGTGATTCTGCTATGGAAAAAGCAGATGTGATTGCAGAATGTGTCGGGTGAGTTGTTCTCAGCAGAAAGGGGGATATTAATGCTGTTGTGAAGACGTTGGCAGCACCTTCCCTGAAATTCTGGCTTCAGATCTTTTTCCTATTTGGAAAAGATGAGTTCAAACATTTGGAAATGCTTGCTAAGTTGATAAATTGAAGGAGAATGTGTCTTGATTAGTGGAGAACCACATAAATAAATAGATAAATAAAAAAGAGAGCTGATTAAGGAAAGAATAACACCTAGGAATTTGGCCATAAGAAAAGTATGCAGGTAAAAGAAATAGCCACTGAAGAATGGTGTTCTGGCACAGCATCTTACTGTGTGGGGGCAGGAGATGTGTAATTACCTTTTAAGATGGAACTTGAAAAGCTTGAACCTTTTTATTACGTGTGTTTCTTGTGGTGGTGAAGGCATAGATTTGACTTCCCACAGGATTCCTTTATGTCCCTTATTCTAATTTAAAACATTCCTTCTAAGAAAATGGGGAAAAAATAGAAACATAGAAAGGATGCAGTAGTGTTATGAAGGTCCTGCTAAAATGTTTTTTCCTTTGCATTTTTGTTGCTTTTTTTTGAAGTGGAATGCTGGAAAAATAAAATCCTGTTCTAAAAATGGCCTGAGGTTACCCAGTCTTTAAATAAAACGTAAAAATCAAAACCATCACAAGAAGTTGGAAAAAGTAACTCTGGTATCTTGAGGTTTATGTTTCCTCTTGTATTTATGTTCCAGTTTATTAAGGATTGTTTGTTAGTATACATTGATAATTTCTGTGCAGATTACTCTCTAAGTCTCTTTTGTCCCTTTTTCCTGAATGAGAAATCTAATTCTGTTGAAAATAATTACATGTGCGCTGAGAGTAAAATTGCAAAGTTATTAATGTGTGGACAAGGGACTGAAAGGAAAAATACTGTAACTGAATTTCAGTGCTGATTTGAATGAGATTTAAATATGAGAGAATTTGGGTTTTTTGTTTGTGGTGGTTTTGGTGGTAGTTAATCGCTAATGCAGAGCCACTTTTGGACAGCAAAAGGGCTGTGTAAACCATACCAAACTTGGAAATGCAGATCCTAATTTTGGGAAAAGTTAAATGGCTATTAGATACCTCTATTATAAATCATTAGCCCTGTGGAGGTGTGACTATTGCAGATGTTGCCTTACTGAGTTGATGGAATAAATTTCATGTAATGATGGTTTTTCTCAGCGAACCTGCTTGCCAACTGCCAGACTGTCAGTTTGTGTGTGTTTGTGGTGTTAAAGTCTTAGGTGATAAAGCGGCAAAGGCTGAAGCTTTTAATAGGCCATCCAAGCATTTTCAACACTTGGATGAAAACAGAGTTATAATAGAGAGCTAATTGATGTTGTATTTAACTATGGTTTGATGTTATATCAAGCGTCTGTGGTAGAAAGTCTAAAAAAAATAGACATTTTGATGCAAAATGTACAATGATTTAATAAAGATCAGCTCATTTAGTATACAAATCAAGTTGCTTTTGAGAGGAAGTGGTCTGACTTCTTCCAAGAAGCATTCTGTAATCATTTGCTTATTGCTATCTGTGATGGCAAAGATGGGGCCACTGGGCAGGTTCTGCACTTGGGAAGATTGTATTGCTGGGTCTCACAGCAGAGCAGCAGAAGCTTCTAGTTTCTATCTATAGAAAGCCATGATCTCAGAAATAGCTAATGTCAGTCTTTCTCCCTGAAATGCTGTACTTTGTTCTGGGAAATGCAGTCTACTCTGCATGCTCTTTTGCCTTTACTTCACATCCACGTTTTAAAATTAATCATATTTTTTTTTAGCTCAGCTTTTTCTGCATGGTTCTTGATGGGAACAGAACTTGTGGTATTTTGCAAGAATGCTTTGGGTTATGGAATATCCTTCTTCAGGAAGTACCCCCACACAGCTAAGATTGTCCGAGTTTACTGCAAATAACTATTTAACTATTTTCAATATTTTAATTATTATTCAGCCAAAGAATGTTCTGTTTCAACATTTGGCTTGGCAAAATTGCTTGTTAGTTGAAAACTGATCCCAAGTGAAATTGCAGTAGAAAGGGATCCCAGAAGCAAGTTCTTTTTCTGCTGTGTGGCCTGGTCTTGTGTCTTGCTTACTACTCCAGTCCACTATGGTTTGCCTGTAAGTTGATCTTTTCCTACATAGCTGTCTTGAAGTTTCCTATTTTTACCCTTTTTCTACCATTTTTTCTCCTTCTTTGCTTTAGGTATTGGTTGGACCTCAACATAGCATATAATGCTATCCCACAGCTGCTGTGTCTACCAATCTAAGGGTGGGGTTTTAACCAACATCAGTCTGGACTGAGCACTCCTTTGCCTGGGAAAGACTTGTTTAGCCCTAATTAAAAGTATGGGGGATTATTTTCTGATTGTCAAAATAGCTCCCTCGTGAGCAATTTCTTGTTAAGCCTGAAACATCTTAAGCAATGTATATTGTGAGCATCTCTTCTCATCTCCAAAAATGGGAAATCAAGTGAGAAAATGGGTGTACTGGTATTCCTGCATATGTGAAGAAAATCAGGGTGCAACTCCAGTGTTGAAGACTCCAGTCACTCATCTGTCTTCCCTTTCAACTGCGCTGCCGCCACTGCCACCCACTACCCCAAGTCAGTGATTTGATCTGGGTGAAAACCAAATCCTCCCCTTCTTAGGCATCTTTTTAACCGAGCTCAGTTCAGCAGTCCATACAGGTTGGAATGTGGAGGGAATTGGTGTCCTATAGAGGATTCCCTGGCAGGTTCCTTCTGGAATCACTTCTGCAGAACGTCTCTTCTTGTGTCCACTGGAAACTTCTCCCCACCAGTTCTTTTAAACTTCCTTTATCTAATGTAAGTGCTTGACAGCACTGTCAAGACACCATTATCTGTTTTATTTCCAAATGTGTTGTCACTTGTAGTGCTTGTGAGAATATTTTGGCATTGTTCTTAATTGTTCCTTAGACTGCCTGCAGAATTATAACCTCAAATAGTGCAGAAACTCTTGAGAAATGGCCTAACTTAGCATCTGAGTTTATGTAAGATGATACTCTTTCCCTTATCCTTTGCTCTTTCAACGTGCATAATGCAGAGTTGCATAACGCACTTTTTTTTTTTAATTAGGCATTCTTTGTCGCTTTCTTATAAATCTGCAGTATTGAGTCAGTGCCAAAGGCAAATCCCATGTTACATACACTAATGGTCTAATCTGGTGTGGAAAATCCTATTTCCATTTTTTTTTCTGAATGTTTTATAAAAATGTATCTGTTGGCGTAAAGTCTGATTCATCTAAATCCAAACTACAGTAAAAGATTGCTAATTACTTTGTAATACTTGTGTATTCGGGGGCTGAATATAGACTAAGCTGTGTCTAAATGCATAAAGAAGTACGGCCTTTGGGAGTGCCAATATAATGGGCTAATCAGGTGAACAGGTTTAATTATTTTAGTAGTCACACTAGTAAATTGCAATAACTGAGAACCCAACAAAAGATAACACAATTTATAGAACCACTGGTTCAAATTCAGCCCATAGGCAGTAAGTATTTGCTGCTACTATTTAAAAAAACAAACAAACAAAAAACAACAAAAAAAAACCCACCACCAACAATGCATCTGCTAGAAGCCCCCTTGTAGTGGTTCAGCATCATTTCCTGACTTTGATGCATGTTTTTAGTCAAAGCAGTGGTTGAATGCTGTCACTGAGGATCTACCAGGTGGGCTGTACCTACCCTCTGGCTCTGGATAACCCAGAATTTGTCTGGCTAAAACCCATTTCAAGCACACAAACAGAAATCAATGTGGAATAGTCAATTCTCTGCCTTGCTTGCTGTCAGTGAAAGTACCCTGCATTGTATTAGGGGAGTAATTGTCACGTTTGTTTTGACAATCCAGTCCTATTTTTTGAAAAACCTTCATTCAATAAGGGAATTAATTTGTTTCTAACATTTTCCATCATTCTTGTTATGTATTTACAAGTATAAGATGAGTAGCCAGTTAAGAGGATATCTGTTCTTAAGTGATTAGTTGAGAAGGATGATGATAATTCATGCTCCACTATAGATGTTGCTTTTGCTGTCAAGATAAAAGGTACCACACTTGACAGTGACTTATATTGAGCTTGCCTTTATACGCTTCTGGAACTGCATGGAATATAGATTTTGTTATCTGATAGGTATGTTTGGTTGTTGTTTTCTTTTTAATCTTGAGAAAAAGACCCTTTCATTTGCTTTATGACTCAAGAAGATAACAACCTTCCCCTGCTTCAGTGACTACATCCGGGATCTCCAGTTCTTTCGTACACCAGCAATTGTGTTCCCTTTGGTCTTGTTCTAACCTGATGAATTTAAGTTCCCTGACAAGAGGATTAGGATGTGGGATACGGAAGAGTTTATATTTAAAGTCACTAAGGCATCTATCATGATTCATAGCAGGGATATGAACCTGCAGGGTAGATGTGAGGACTATTGATATGTTTTTATAACTAAGCAAAGGTAAATAAACACGCCTAAAGTATAAGAATTTTTAAAGTTCAAGCCAGATTGACAGCAATTTGAGTAAAACTAAGGAGTAGCTCAACGGTTTGCAGCTTTCTGTGTAAATGACATTGCTAATGGTGGAAAAGGTTCGTTGGCCTAAGTGGGCCTGGGTGGGCCTAAGACAAGAGGGAAGGAGTAGATCTTCCTATCTGGATAAAAATGAAGGATGTTTAGGCTGATACAGAATCTCATCTGGAGCCTCATGAAGGTCATCGTGCATCACTGTTCATAGCAGGTTTCTCTCCTCCTTCCATTTACATCTTTTCTCCTTACACACATGCTTTTTAGTAACAAGCCAGGGCTTCGAAAATGTAATGATCAGCAGCAATCCTGAATCCAGGACGTAAAGCTCTCCTTATAAAGGTACTTCCTGCATGGTTGGAGAATTGCTTAATAGGATCGTGAGGGTGCTACAAGGAGAGATTTCTGTGAAGTAGCCATGACTGTTAATGTTCATTAACATTCCTCCGATCCAGACAACGTTGCCATATTCAGATAGCAAGGATAAAGTTGCAAAGCAAGAGAGATGCTGAACTGATAGACATGCAGACTCTTTAGATCTAACCAAACGTCTCTGGAGAAAAGGATTGCCTTAATGCTTTCTTTGATGCTGATCCTTTTTATGTTGTGTGTTGCAATGGTCTGGGGTCCCAAATTGGATGGCATCTGTGTACTGTTGCAGAAGGAACATGAAGTAATTCTGATACATTTGGATATGGGGTTCTGTCCATTGCAAATTGTGGCTTAAAATACCAAAAACGTGAGCCATTTAAAAAATGGAAAAGTAATAGAATTCTACCTCAAAATCCTGTGTGCTTTACTTGTATGGGATGAATTGCATCGAGGCTGTTTTTCAGCGATGCATGCCAAGAGAAAGTTTCTGTCCTCAGGAGAAGGAAACTGCACATCCTTTCCTTGTGTCCCTTTTCCCTACCCAGGGATAAGGGATTGGGAGCCGCAGTACTCTGATGTAGTGTATACCTGGGGGAAAAACAAAAAACAAAAACCCTATCTCTTCAGGCAAATATTGATGCAGGTCATTGGGGAAAAAAAAAATCTGAAGAAATAAATGGCACTTTCTTCACTCTCATAGGTGGTTTTCCTTCCACCCTTCCAAAAATAGGTTGCCTGAAGTCACACGAGCCCTATAGCTTGTAAGTGCAGACTAATGTCGTTAGGGAGCCTTTCCTAAGTTGAAATAGAAAGTCTAATTAAAGGCATACATCCAATAACTTTCCTAAATGTTTACCAAATTTGTGGAAGTTTCGGTTATTTACCATCATGACCTTAAATCAGTTAACAGCCTTAAAAATAAATAAATAAAGTGCTTAAAAAACAAGGGAGTGATCTAAGCCAATTTAAGTTGGCTACCCATGAAAGATTGTATGCAGTATTTGGAAAAAAGCATATATGATTAAGCACTGCGGGTTTGGTTGTTATGTTATTCTTGGCAGGTAACTGGTGATCTTTTTGCATCCCCATACAGCCAAGAGAAAAGGTGATACCATGTTGACTTGTGAGCAACGGTGTTTACTTGAAAGTGAACATTTCACTGCTCTTTAAGGCCTGTTTGTGCAAAACGTGCCTTTAATGAGCACGGGCATTTAACTGTAACAGATTGAAAACAGGAGGACTCTCACAGTAGAGGAATTTGTATTTTGAAAGCTTGCCCACTACTATCCTTTGTTTCCAACACCGTGGTAAACGAATGCACTGTTACAGCTCCGGCCTCTGCTTGTGGCTCGGCTTTTTTCAGGGGGAGCGGGGTGGCAGTGCGGGCAGATTAGCTGTAATTAAGGGGATACATTATATTCATGTATAGGAACTGTTAAGTAACGTGCTTCTACCCTCAGCTAACATTTGTCGTGTAGGGTAACTCAAATGTCAACTGAAACTGAGGTGCAAATGCAGTCGTTATTGGAAAGATCTAGAGGAGGCATTGGGATGAAAGCACTCCAAGGAGAAATGGAAACCAATTGATTTTAAAAAGTGGTTTGATGATGATAATGTTCTCTGTTAAGCATAGAAGGAAAAACAGATTGCTTTTTAAACTAGTTTCCAGCCTGCCTTAGTGTTATGTCTTTGCCATACTACTCTCTCATTGTATTTTCTCAAAGGACATCTTTCGGCAAGATCACTCTTTCAGGATGGTTTAGAATAAGATAATTTATTGCTGCCCAATTTGTGCGAGTGTTTCTTGCTATATAAAATCATACAGCATCTGCTTTGCTTTCTCTTCTAAACACAGTGGACAGCAAGCAAAAAACATGTGGTTGCAAGGTATGGGACTGTATACATCCTGAGTAAAATCTTAATGCTATTATTTAGGTGTAATTAAAAGGAGAGAACATGTAAAATGCAGGAACCTTAATTTTGTAGGCAGACTTGTTTGTATCAGTATGCTTGTGGATTGACTTAGTGAAGATCCAAGGCAAGCTGGAATTCAACCATCTAAAGACAAGAGTATCACTTAATTTCATTGCCTCCGTGTGTTTTCTTAATTAGGAGATGATTTTCCTGGACAGCGATGTGGGTTTTATGCATTGCTTTCACCCTTATGGTGGTATCAGTATTGATAACAGGCTGAGTAACTACATTTTTAGCCACTTTGTAGTGGTCAGAAAGCAAAAGGAGATAATACCACTGGGGGTTAAAGACTGCTTTGTGAAATTGCCCTAAACTGACAAATAATGGTCTGCCATCTATGACATCTGTTAAATAAATGAACACAGCTGAATTCGAGTCAACTAAAGGGAATTCTGCTTTGTTAATCAGTTTCCCTTTTCCCTTTGCCTACCAAGTACTTCTTAGACTATCTAACTATAAACTTTTTTCTGAATTGCCACATGATTTTTCTGCAAATATCTTCATGTAGATGCATATGCATATTTCTGCATATATCTTCATGTACATGGAATGATTTTTCATATTAATTTGAAGGTAGCATGGGCATTTAACTGGTTTGCAAAGCAGAGTACCAGAATAAGGAGTGTATTTCATGTATTGCCAGTGCAGAAAATGGTGATCTTCCCTGAAGATACTGGATTTAAATGCTTCTGGCAGCCTAAGATAAGTGGTGTAAAAACTCCTTATTATGTCTAAATTACAGGATTTTTATGCTTTCAGAGCTTTATCTGGTAATTGCAGCACTTTGGATCTGCAAAGAAAAGGAGTCAGACTAAGTCAGAAGATGTGAAAGGTAAGTCAAATGCCAGGGAGCAGCAGTCCCACATCAAACAGTCCTATTGCTTTCTTCTGGAGATGAAACCTCCAGAGCCCCGAGGGGCTGTAGCCAAGGGGGAATACCTCAGAGGGGCTGGAGGGCAGCCCAAGTAAGACAGCTGCGGTACCATCGTCCTGCTCGTGGCACTCTGTCAGCCACTGCACGTGGTGTCTGGCTGACAAGGGGAAAGGTGGGTCTCTGCGGAGCTCTGCTGCTGGGAGGTTTCGCATCAACGTCGTTCTATATCCTTGGCCATGCTGTGCATGGATGGGGGGTTCAAGCAGCCACACCACGTTGCTGGATCCATCTTGAGGTCTGACGTTTTAATTCTCAAACATGTCGTATTTATATGATACTGAATAAATACTTTTTTTTTTTTTTTGAGCTGGAACCTTCCAGTCCCCAAAAATGTTAGGTACAATGAGATTTTGCTTGCCATTTATAATTAAGCAACCACCAGACAGAGTGGTACTGAACTAAAGTTTGTCTAAAATCATGGTATGATTAAGGCCTTTCTGGTCGGGTTTTTTAGCTCTATATTAATACCATATGATCAAGTGTTCTAGCCCTGAAACAAAGCCCACATGAAGTGGAAACTGTGGTTTCTTGATTTAACTGCAAGGAAGTTAGTCCTCTCTGTCCTTCAGGCATCTGAGCCAACACTTCTATTAAGGGTGGAATGCACAAAGGATATAATGCATAAAACAAAGTTTTGTAGGAGCCACTGCAACTAAGGGATATTCTAATTTTTGGATGTTCCGATTCCACCTTGTCTAGAATCTTTCTTAAGTTGAAGACATAAACTTCACATGTAATTCTTTTTCCCTTTTAGTAAGTGACTCCTCTTAAACATTCTTTCCTTCTACTGCACAGGAAAATATAATTTTAAGATCTGCAATGTGGTAGTTTCGCTAATAGCTGTAAATGATACGAGGGTGTACATTAATAAAATGCAGTGAATTCCTGTGGTGTCTGTGTTTTACTCTGCCTCTGGCACGGAGCATGACAAAAGCACTTGGTGTGCAGAAGCGGGCTATTAGTGCGTGTCCTGCTGTGGTGAACTATTTTGTTCTCCTCCCTGTAACCAAGGGACGCAATAGTAACCTTCTCAGGAGGAAGACTGCTACTTCAGGAACACCACCCACAGACTGAATTTTATACGTTGCAGAATCTCAGCAAGCTATTATCTGTTTTGCTGGCTGTCAGGGTATCGGCTGTGAAACTTTATGATGCAAAATTTTAAAACGCTGTATCCTTGTAGGCTTGTCAAAAAGCTGCAAATCTCTTGCAAGTTTAAAAGCAAAGCATAATTAGATGTCTCCGTGATCTGCGTAGCCTCTCTTTGCCCTTCACCATTCCTGTTATTTGTGAAGAAAAAAAAAGGCAGCATCTTCTCTGTGTGAAGCTGGCCTAAGCCCAAACAGGAACCTTTGATTTCCACTGAGGTTCTCAGTAAGTTTATGGGTCTCCTAGTCGGTCTAAAGCCCTGCTGAGAAAGCAAGGGTCTCATGGGAGCAGGAAATTCAAGTTTTGTGGTTGTTTTTGTCACTTTTTTTGAGTAAAGAGAAGGGCCTCAGTCTGTCTTTGGGACTTGTGTGGCGATCCCACAAGGTGTTAGAGGAGGACTGGTTCCCGGTCCCCACTCTGCTGGGTCTCTGCGTTTCAGCCCCGTAAGGAAGCCCATTTCCAGCACTCCCACGTGGCGACTCCTGTGTGGCTGTGGCAGCACAGCAGGGCGAGAGCTGCCTCCTGAAGCAGGCAGAGGAGGGGTTGTGCAGCGAAAATGAAGGCAGCGATTAGTGTTTCTCCAGCTTCCTGCTTGTTCTCGCAAGGAGGCTGTCATCCTCAGCCCACTCACCCGGCTGCCAGCCCGCTGTGAATAAAAGAGCCACTGTGAGCGTGCTTGCTGGGGAGGCAGCCTCCCCTTCAGCACAATGGAAAAATACTTGCATGTGGTCACCACGCAGTTCACAAAACACAAAGTCCTTTACTAAAAGGAAGGGGGGAAGGGGGCAGAGGAGGTTAATAGGGCCATTTCTTCACAGTCACCTGCGAATCGTTTGGTCCCACGTGTAACGCCATAGTGCCTCTGCGATGCCTTCGTGGAAGAGTGATGTGGGAAAGAGCACTCTGGCTGGGCGTGCAGTACATGAGGAGTGTCCAGAGCTAAGAAACTTTTCCACATCTGCTGGTGGTCTTTTTCCTCAAACCCCAGGAGTATTTATCAGCTTTTCTTCCTTTCCTTCCAGCCTGCCTCTGTCTCCAAGTCTGGGCAGAGCCCAGGCTGGAAACGGGAGGGGTGTAGCGAGCCGGTGCACCCCACAGCTGTTCTTCTCTGGGTTAATGCTGCTATTAAACTGATACTCCTGGAATTCAGTTTCATACACATTGCGTGGTTTGGTTTTGGTTTCTTTTTGCTTGTTTGCTTTTTTTTTGTTTTGTTTTTAAGACAAAGTTCTGTGATGGAAGGAGTCTCGTTTTTCACTGGACATGAATTGCAAATACCAGTCTAGGATTCTAGGATTCTATCCTCACTAATAGTGCTTTTGAATCTTAAAAATCCCATTAAAGCAGAAGCTGAAACACTGCGAATCAAGTCTCAGAGTCTGCAGAACTTTGGTGTAATAGTCAGTCCTGCTCACACTTTGAATTGGTAGCCTTGATGCTGTTGTCCATGTGCTTGTACCCTAAAAACATGCTTTTCTGGGGCCTTATTTATGGCAGCCTGGTGGCTGGACACAAATGCAGAACCAAACAACTGTCTGATAAACACTTGGCGTATTCCATATGGTCTCTGACACTTTGAAGTAAAATTGGATTAGTGTGTTAAAATTTTTTCTTCATGTACTAACCATGTGAACAATTAAGAACTAGATCGCTACATGTACACGAACAGAGCATTTAAAAATAGGAGCCTAACCTTATACTCCAGATGTTGCTTGGCTTTTCCCCAAAAGTATGCTGATGACATAGGAGCGTGAATCCCTGCAGCCCCTGGAATCGTGGAGGTGTGTACAGACTACTCGGAAACCTTCATTTTCTGGATTTGCTAAAGTTTGCAGTTTTAGAAGTAGCTTAACCTGGAAATGAGGGAGTCCAACACTTGTCTTCTGCAGCAACAGTGAGCATTTCAAATAAAGCTCTTTAGCAGAAAATTTCTGTGTAAAAGCTAGCAAATATTTTACTGGCTATAAAGAACAAACTAATTAAAAAAAAATCATCATCTGTGGTCATTTAACACTAAAAATATGAAGATTTTTAGAGTTATGGAGGCATAGAGAAAGCAGCTATGACCAGCATATTGTATTTAAGGGTATTCATTTTGTTAGTTTTCACTTTAGGTTGTGCTTCATATCTGATTGCTGACATGTCTTCCACCACTGCTCCATTTGATTTATTTTTCCACCCATAAAGCAATGTGCAGATTTTCTTCACCACTTACTTGGCAGCTTACTGTATGGTTTATGTCGGTGTTTGCAGAAGCCATGTTAGCGTTAGATGCCTTTCTCTTTGGGTCTTACTCTGGTTTTATCCTACAAACGGCGGCGATGTCCCAGATGCTGGGTGCTGTCACACGAGTTGTGCCGAGGCTTCAGACAAGGAGAAGCCCGTCTGAATTTAAAAAGCGTTTAGACTGTGCACTTAGTCACGAGGTCTGAAATTTTGGGTAGACCTGTGTGGTGGCAGGAGTTGGACTCGATGTTCCTTACGGGTCCCTTCCAACTCGGGATGTTCTGTGATTCTGTGATAAGTCCCTCATGTGCCTTGCAGTTCTGGCGGGGTGGAGCCCAAATGGGTTACAGCTACTCCAAATCTTGAGGGAAACCAGCTGCTGGAGTCAGAGGGGATGGCACACTCCTAGGCATCCTCCCAGCCCAGGAGGGAGCCATCGAAGCAGTGCGTCCAGGCCTGAGAGATGAGGAATTTCCCTGGGTCCCGTCGCAGAAGACTGGAAGCAGCGTTTTTGCACAGCTCCGGGCCTGTTGTTCGATACGCCTGCACCCCCTGTACCCTGCTGCTGTTTTTGACGCCTGCACGATGTGGATGAATCACCCAGCCCCTCGGGGGGAGGGAGGAGAGGCCTGCAGCATTCCCCCAGCCCCTGAGCAGCGTCAGATCACGCCATGTGGGTAGGGAAGTGCTTGTGTCTCTTCGAGCCTGTCTTGACTGGTGAGAAGGGAGAAGGCAAAGCGTTGGATTTTTATTATTATTATTATTTTCTCCTCTGCCTTACTTCTGGCTAGCTGGCGGCCCTGAGCTGGCAGGGTGAGGGTGGCAGCCCGTGGGGGTGAGGGACCCAGAGGAACAGGGGGCACCGTAGGAGAGCACAGCCCCGGCCCCCCTGTGCGGCCGGGCCCTGCGGCAGCACGGCTGTGCGCAGCCCTGGGACTCGGGCCTCTTGGACACAGCAGCGATTAGTCCTGTGCAAATCAAAGACAGCAGTCTGAAACACTCAACTGTGTTTTTTCGTCCTTCCCTGTCCAGGGGGAGATGATATTTTGCATGTACAAAGCCCACGTGCGTAGGAGGATCTGAAAGAGCCAGCTGCTGTAATAAATGAAACGCAGCCAGCGATCCCAAAGAGAGCAGGGAAACGGGAGTCAAAAGGGCAAGGTGTTCTGGCCCAAAGCTGATGCTGGCAGTGGCTGTGCTGGCCGAGGTCACTGAGGTGGGTAGGCTGGCTGCAGGGGATGGGGATCTCATGTTGTGTGATCCTCTGCGAGCTAACCGATTGCTAGAATAAACTTATATGCTTCAACTTAACTTTTAACTCATCCAAATGCAAGGTGCTGCCCGGTCTGCATTGCTTTCACTTTGTTATTGCACTGTTTTTCCTTCTCCCAGCACCTTTTTCCCAAATAGTTGGTATTTGCTTCTTAAGAACCCAAACCAAGAAGCAACCCTGCTGTCACTGTAAGAGACTTCAGTTATCATCCAGCAATTGTCTTCACCCTTCTTGCTTTTACAGATCCTATTAATATGAAAAATGCCACTGATGGTAAAATTTCCATTATAACACTGGTAAGACTTAGTAAGACTTGCTCTTTTTCAGGTGTCATTCATGAGCCTCTTAGACTGATTTGTAGTGTCTAGGGCCTGGTACAAAGCCTGAAAAACACTGCCATGAAATCAAAACAGGCCGATGGATGGATGATTGCTTTCCTTGAAAGGGAGTAGGTCAAGTTACCCATCTGTTAACTGTTGCAAATGAGTGATATATGAGGGTAATTAGGGCTGCCCACACAAAATGAGGAGATGCTGCTGCTTTTGTTGTGAGTCTGCTAGAACCTCTGCTTCCTCCCCCTGGGTGCAGGAGCTCCAGGACTCTTGGGGTGGGGTTGGCACTGTACTCAGGTGTATCAAGTGACCTTCCGAGGCTCTTCATGGTTGCACCCTATTATATTTTAAAAATATAAATATATTGAATTTTCTGTGGTTTTTTTTGTACTATGAACTTCTGAAACTTCTGAACTTTTTTTCTCTACTAAATGGTACAACCTCATGTGAAAGTTGGCATGGGTTGTCTCAAAGTATTGCGAAGAGACAAATGTAAAATGTATGTCTTGCTTTTTAACTGTAGCAGGACTGCTGTTTAAATATATTTGCTGTAATTGGTTTTAATCCCTATTTGAGGAAAAAAAAAGGGGCTTAAGATGTATTACTGTAGTGCAAATGCAGTTATTTCAGGTGTTTACATTTAACCACTTGATTGGAAATATCTCTAGCAGAGCTTACTTTTATGTCTTTTCCTTTAAAAGTAAAAACAAGAAAAATGTGTATCAGTATGCGATGGAGTTTTGGAGTGGGAGGACAGCAGGGCAAAGATACCTAAATACAAAGCAAGGTATTTGACAAACAACTCCGAAAGCTTAAAGCTGAGGTACTACACGTCTAAATTACTTCAGCAGTTGCTCATCAGGTGAGAGGCGGTAGTTTCAAGCCAAGTGAGACCTCAGCACAGGAGTGAAAAATAACCCAGACCAGGATCCCTGGGTGAGACCTCAGCCTTGTGCACCTTAGGTTGTGCCGGGAGCCTGGGCTGGGGAGGATGCTCTGCAGCTGGTCCTGGCTCAGCCTCTTGCAGCCCCTCTCCTCATGCTCTCCAGTGCAGCCTGGGCAGCAGAAATGCGGGAGCTCTCAAGGCCAAGGCCACACATCTTCAATCTATGCCCTGTTATGGGTGGTATAGCAGGCAGTCCCCAAGGAATTTTGCCAGGAAACCCATCTAATTTTTGGAAAACGATAGGCATGGTACAAAACTAACTTATGGCCTGCAAAGCTGTCTTTTCTGGATGCAAGTTAAGCACTGCATCCCTAGGAAGTGAATCATGAAATCTCACCCACTGTGCTTTACCGATTTGATTTTATAAAAGTCCTTTCTTCCAAGGCAATAGGAGCAATGGCTCTAGAAAATACGTTCACTGAGTTGCCTGGTTCAAAAGAGATTTTAAGAAATTCCACCCACCTCACTGCAGTCTTAATACGGCAGTAACAAATACGAAGTTCAGTAGCAGCCTCCAAAGTAGACCGCAGTGTTTTATATAAAGCGTATCCACTAAAAAAGGACAAAATTTATTTTGCTTGGCTTTGGGTACCACAGGTAACATAAGAATCAGCACGTGTTTTAAATGATTTTAGCAAGAGTGTCTGTACTTAGCTGAGTGATTATCGTGCATATTACATGCCACTTAACATCCCAAGGAGTTTGCGGTCCATATGAACATAACCACAAAATATTATCAGCTAAATCTTATATTAATCACCAGAAATACTAACTTAAGGTTTTCTTCAGTAATATTAGCTATTAATGATTGTTACTTGCCTCCCTTTTTCTTTATATAACTACTCACTCAGCTGGGAGCATCTCATTGAGTGGTTCAAAGTTGAAGTTGAAATCCTCTTTGCTCATGTTGAGCATCTTGGCATTAGCATAGCTCAGCCCTTTCTAGAAGAAACGACAGATATGCTGTTTTACACTGCAATTGGAGGCAATTAGAAATCGATTTTGAATTGTCTCCCCTGTACTCCACCCACATGTGTGGGTAAGGAATGTTAATGTACCCGTACGATATGGTTGCAGCTTGGTAGCACTGGAGCTCTCACTGTTTTGCTGTGCTGCATTGGCTGTTACCTTGCAGGAGCGATGGATCCAAAATCCTTTTCTCTTTGTCAATATCCGAGGCACCTCAGCTGGTCGTCAGCATCCTGGGAGCAGACATCCCCTTCCCACTGGATGAATGCTGCTGGATTTCCTAACGTCTCTTTAAAATGATGCATGTTGTGCTCTACCGACTGGTGGCTGGACGTCTCTGCAGTGCTAGCGCAGTAGGATGAGGCTGCCTGGGAATTCTGACTGCCTTTGAACAATAACAGCAATCCCCTGGCATTTTACTGTTCCCTTAAGTAATTTGGTAACCTCAAGAGAACAACTAGCCATTTGGGTTATTAGACCAATTGTTGAAGTAAATACATCAGCTTTCCTGTAAAACCGCTTGCTCAGGGTTGTGAGTGTGTGTGTATACATGCAGACGTTGGGCTGGGTGTATTTTTTTCCCAGGGCCTAATGTGAAGAGGGAGAAAAAAAAGTGCGGAGTAATTTTGATTCAGAACATATGTTAAGCAAAGCAGAAAGAATTTTGGTACTGCGGAATGTTAATTTCCCAAATCCCTGAACATGTAGAAATTATCTCGACTTTAAAATGAAATGTATTGCAGTTCAGGGAAGTGGGTGTCAAATAAAGTAATATGTAGCATTAAATGATACTGAACGTATTGCTAAAAAAGGATAGTATTTATAGATTTCCTAAAGCTGATAAATTTCAGAAAGAAAGACGATGAGTCTGCATCTATGTTTTACATATTTAAAAAGTGGTTAGCACTCCCCTAGTACTTAGTACAATTGTTTTTATGCTTGAATGTGCTGGGACAGGTTTTTAATTTATTGGGATGGTTCACTTACAATATTGGTTAACTGTTGTATATGGTTGTTTTTCTTAGCAGTTCTTTCATCACCGTGAGAACAGAATTAATTGCAAACAACAACAACAACAAACCAACAAACACAGATTATATCCCTGTGTGAAATACGTATTTTCTTAGCTTCAAGAAGGTCTCTGAAAACCCACATTAGAGTGGTTTTCAGGGCAGTGGTGTGGAGCAGTAGAGTCAAGGAAGCTTTTAAGTAAACGCTGTCATTTTTATTGTAATTAGCTGCACCTTGTACTTTCAGTTTAGTATTCATGTAAATGTGTATGTATGCATAAAGTTAATGAACCCTTCACCTATAACCTTACATTCATCTTAGGTACAACATAATAGAGCATATTTTTCACTTTCAGTATCAATTATTTATCATCGATTTGTGCTTGTTCATTTGCTTATAATCCCCCCAGCACATCCTGTTCATACAACTTCTGTTTGCAAGTTTCGTGTCCATATGACCTGGCTATTGAGGAATTCCTTCCTCCTGCTTCCCCTGTAAGTATTGCTTGTATGCAGTAGGACTCTTTCCAAACATACAGCTGTTTGCTTAAAGCAGGCTAATACTTTAAAATGCTAGTTTAATGCATGGCCTAAATGGCCTACAAAATATTCCTGTTGATGCCTGCGCCAAGGGAGCAGAGAGCCACGGGAGTGTTTTCAGTTACACGTATCTCCTTGTTAATGGGAAAGTGGATGTATTTGTCAAACCGAAAATGCCAGCAGCCCTTAGCGATAGTGTTGCTGTTAAACAGATGTGTTTTGCAGCACAGCTATAGGAAACAGAAGACACGAAATGAAAGAATCCGAGGGAATCTGTTTGTGGGAGGGAGGTTAAGCACAGCGATGTTTACAGCTATAAATAACTGAAGTGGGTTTGTGCCAAAGTATAAGGAGTAGCCCCTTTCTACTGTCAAATGGACAAACTAGTAAATTATAAGAGCATTTGTCAGAGTCCAGTGCTCTGGACAGGTTCTTTCAGAGATTCCACGCGTGGAGGGTAAAATGTTTAATACCAAGTTCATTTATTTGAAGATATTTGATGTTATATGAAATTCTTGATTTAGCAGAGTGATTCAAAATATACTGAAATCACAATACAAAAGTAAACTACACTTAGCAAATAGCAAAACAGAGCAGTGGCGTTAAGGTCAATCACACCACCGATGTGATCGATCCGTTACTGCTCTCCATAATGAGCTCATTGCCACAACGCTGGGTGTCCCCACTTGCTACAAAGGAAACGTGGGTTGAAAGCAGCTCAAGCCCATTGCTCACATCAAATTTCTTTTTGTTAGTTCTTCAGTTTTTATACTCTGCGTTGGGCTGAGCTGTGTATGCATTCCCCCATGCTGGTCCAGCAGACCCAGGTTGACGTTCATACTCCTCTAATGAACTCGGGAAGAAACATTTCATCTACTCATCTGCGATGTAGTCAGTTGATCCACTCAACTGACATAGCTGTTTATCTAAAACAAGGGCCACCCCCCAGTCCCATTTGGGTTGAGATCAAGTCAGTTTTGTTTGCAGCAGCTGTGGTCAGTCACACCCTACATTATTCCCTGCACTTCATGAGCACATTGCCCTTGCCAATCTCCTCTGAGCCTTCCTTTGTATGTGTTTCTTGGTTAGTCACAGCATTTTATGTTGAGATTATCTCTAAAGAGAACTGAGAGTTCACAGTTTTGTTTGATTAGTCATTAATGCTGTGTGGTTCATTGGTTTTCAACATTTTGATTTGTAACCCCAGGAACCCTTCAGTGGCGTGCCACCGCCTTCAGACCCCACCTAGGGGCCAGTTCCACAGCCGAGAGGACCTTGCTTCTCCCAGTCACTTCTGCAGATCCCCCAAGCCTGGACCACGGGCTGTCAGGCAGAAAACCTTCGTTTCCCATCTGCAGTTGTAGCTGTGGGACCGTGACAAGCACCACAGAGAGTCAGAGGTGCAAGGTGACCCAGAAATACTGAGGTGTGCTCTAGTGGTCTTCCCGGTCACGGACAGCAATATAAGGTAGCATAACAAAACTCTGGCTGGTTTTGTGTTTTTACAGAAAACAGGCTTGTAAGGAAAATGAATGTTGCAAGTGTAACTATAACTGTACTTTCCAGTTATGCTTGTGAACTTATGGAAGAGCCAATAACCACTGATTTACGTAATTGACTTCAAGTGTAGGGGAATAGAAAGGGATTTTCAGAAGTTCACAATTTCAGTCTGATTAGTAATTTTTCTCTCATGAAATTTTAACGGCCATAAAATTAATCCCCTGCCAAGAATTAAGATCACCATGGCTGTTAGGATAATTTAAACCGAAGCAAGCTTTGGTTGCTGAGTCAGTTGTGTTCTGCATATATATGCAGTCATCGGAGCTAAAATACAGACAGTACAGCAGCCCAGTGCAAAATATTAATTAAAAAAAAATAATTGACTTGGGTAAGAAAGCTGCTTCTGCATGATTGAGATTGGATGAAGGAGTAAACAAAGGGTAATGGCAAATGGCCATGTGTCAAGCTGGGGATGCTTTCTGGTACTAGAAGGAAGGGAGCTGTAGTGGGTCCTTATTAATTATCTAGAAGACTAGATCACAGGTTATTTTTTAATTATTCCAAGAGGATATATAAACCTTATTTGGAACAGAAAAATCTTAAAAACTTGTATTTAGAATACATGTTCTTGGAGGACACCAAAGTTTCATTTTAGACAAGTTAGTGGCAATTAATCCTAGTGCTATAGTGAGAAGAAAACCAAAAGAAGTCATGGCAACTGGCATGTAGGCATGTAGTGAAGGCATGCTTTTTGGGGTTAGGAAGAAACAACAGCAAACCTCCCCCCACACCCAAACAGCAATGCCAGCCGTGGCTGTAGAGGCTTTTGAGAGCTCAGGAGAGGTTTGAATGCTGCACATTCCCCTTGAGAAAGTCTTCACAGCTCCGTTCCTAACCTCTCCCTGTCGCTGTCACAAGCATCCTGCCCTTATGGGAGCCAGGTGTCATGGCTGTGGTGCAGCTCTGCAGTTTTTGTTTGGGACTAACTCAGAATAAAGACCTGCTGCAACTGCTGGTGTCAAATACTGACCTACAGCGGGTCCAAACGAGGGCAGTGGCCGGCATCGCTCCAAAGCGGCCGCGTAGGTGCAGTTGCTGGAGGAGGACTCCCAGGGTGGTATAAGCTGCACCTACAATTGCTGGGGAACCAGAAGGGGTGGTCCTGCTTCCCCTCCCTTCCTCCCCAGTGTTAGGCTTGGCCAGAAGACTCGGTGCCTCTCCGCCCCCACACCTGCCCGCTCTGTTGATCTTGGCACTCGCGGCTGCTTTGCTTCAGTGGTTCAGCTTGATAACCTGGCAGCAAACAATTCGTTCGGTTAGGCTGGTGCTTTGCTGGATTAGTCCATGGGATCGGCGCAGTGACGGGTTCAGCAGAGAGCAGAACAACTCAAAAAAAAGAGCTGGAGCCCGGGCCGTGGAAGCAGCAGGGGAGGGGATGCTCCTGGGTTTGCCCAGGGTGTGTTGGAGCAGCTCGGCTGCAGCCCGCAGAGCTCTGAGGAGCTAGGCTGGAGCAACGGGGTTGTTAACCATGTGCGGCTTCACCCCTGCTTAATTTGCCTGTCTGCCAGCTGGGGATAACCTCTTCAAGGAGTGAAGTGCATATAAATTGACTACTTAGTTACTTGAAAAAAGAGAGTGTGCAAGTGCCTAGATAAAATTTTAACACAGGAATTTACCTCTGTGTGTTTATGAGCTGACGTCGGTGGAGTGCTCAGATGGAACTGGAACTCGGCGCGCTCCGTCGGGTATGCAGAGAGGCACTTCAGCTGGGTTTGTTTGAATTGGTAGTGGCTTATAAAAAACAAACAAACAAAACCCCTAAAAATACACTCTTCCAAAATCACATCTAGCTCCGCTTTCACAACACATTTAGGAAATAAATAGAGATTAAATCTAAAATTAATGTTATGTGGAAGTAAGCAAAAAAGTGCTTATCCCCTCCCTGCCCCATTACACATACACAGGTTCAATTAAACATGAAATATATCTGCTATAAATTGTTTTCATCAGATGCATACTGTTATTTATAGAATTAGGAAAAAGCTGTTCCAAGAAAATGTATCACAGCCATTCATGGATAAGCAAATGCAAGCTTTCCCTTTCTGCCCTCCCCCAAGCTGGAGTGATGATGTAGTAGGTATAAAGTTGGCTTAAAATCCCTATGAGCTGTGCAGCAGTTGAGCTCAGTGTGTTATCCTCGAAATGTCTCAGAGCTGATGTTGCAAAATCAGCTGTGGTCTTGTTTGAATCAGTGGAGAATCCTAATGCTGAGCAACTGAAAAATATCACTGCGTTAACATCTCATTCCGTGTTGATCTCCAAACGGAGTTTCAAAGGACTCTGTTAGGAAAAAGAGAGGTTTTTATGCTGGGATTACTTTTTCATGTCTTGTAAAGAATGCATTATGCAGGTGGCAGGCTGAAGCTTTGAAACCCAACTTCCATCTGCACTGGCATGACAGTATCTTTATACAATCCCATGCCTAAAATTCAGGGTTTGGAAGTGAAATTAATTTGTGTCGTGCACGGTTCCTGTAGAGATCAAAGGCAGACCTGTTAATGCAACTATTGCTATTCATGAGTTTCATAGCTGTGTGAGTTTTGAGTTAATTATAAATGCTTGTTTAATCACTTAACAATAGGGTATCAGAATCTCATCTGGGCATTATGCATATAGCTCTCACTTTTTTTTCCTTTTTCTTTTTTCTTTTTTTCTTTTTATTTTTTTTAAATTAAAGCAGTTTCCTATCTCTCTTTTTTATTTTTTCCCCAAGAAATTAATTTTAGTGGTAATACTCAAGGCTCTAGAAGGTGAGGATATGCAAATCCTCTTTCAAATGTTGGACACTTGTGTGATGAATGTCTTTATTTTATTACCCTTTAACTGCCCCTCCCCCCCCCCCCTTGAGTGCATGGTTGTGTAGTAGCCTGGTTGTCATTGGAGATGGTATGAAGTACTCTAGTTCCTTTTGTGACACTTTTATTAAAATGTGTATATTGCGACTAGTAGGTAATGTATTTTGAGATAAACAAATGTATTTATCAATTTTAATTTTTGAATGTTTTAGTAGACTTTTGAAACCTGAAAAGACATTAGGGAACCTATCTGACCTTTGTATCACAGACTACCGTGCTGTATTTGAATATTGAGTATTGAGTCCAGTTATTTTAATTAAACTCACCCATTTCAGTCCCCTGGAAATTAAATTCCTGTGCAGTAGAGGAATGAGCCACAGTGCCAGCAATGCCTGAGGCACTTGTAGTGGCAAGGAATGTTAGATGAGAAATGCAGATGAATCAAACTGTGCTGCAGAGGACAAAAAAAGCCTCAGGTAGGACCTGAGAGAGCAGATTCCTTCACAACCCCAGATCCTGATTATCCACTGCATCCACCAGACATCTCACAGAGGGGTTTGTCTGCACCAGCTATGATATCGGCCTCTGCAGCTCCCATTGCATCAGATTTCTGCTGTTTCTGAAGAAGAACAAGGGGGGTTGGGGGTGGGGGACACAACAACACACTCAGAAATCACAGTCAGTTGTGCATTTGGAGGAAAAAAAATGTCTTCCTGTCTTTTGAGGTGTGATAACTATAATTAAATCTCACACTACAAGTGCTCAGACCATGCAGAGGACTGTACTGATAGCCTTCCCCGCAGCCTGTAAAGCAGAACAGTATTTAGCAAATTCAGATTGCAGTGCTAAAAAGAAGCTCTGCAGACAATCATTCGGGCTAGCTTCATGAATGTTCTAGAATTAAACATTAATTTGATTAATTCCAAAATTAAACAATAATTATAATCCTTAAACATCTAGAAAAATAGTGTTTTTTTTAAAAAAATAATTATAATCTTCCCATAGTCTGTCAGCGCTAGTGAATCTGCTTTCTAGTAAGCTGTTCTCTTGTCAAATTATCTTCCCGCTAAGAAATTACACCTAAATTTTGCTTAAGCTCAGTGTACAGCCGGTGGGTCATACTGCATCTCTGCCAGGAAGAGTGAAAGTTTCTCAGCTGTCCTTCTCTATAGTTTCTTGTTGTGCAGTGATTGTCTTCTCTCGCAGTACCTGAAGAGATTGGGTTCTTCAGGTGGCCTTCAGACTGCTTTCTTCTCCCCTGGATTGTTAGGTGGCTCTTCTCTGAACTCCTCTGTTTCCTAAATCCTTCCTGCTGTGGACAGGAGGAAGTAAGGATCTTTCTGCTTGATGCTGCTCTTCCATAGCGGCAGGGACTGCAGCAGTCCTCATAAGTTGTTCTAGGGCCCTTTTCCAGTGCACTGATGTTACAGAGGTGATTTTAAAGCATGTTTTGTCTAACCTTTGTGTGCTATAGGGTACTGCTTCTTTCTCATACTTACCAAAGAGTCCTTCTGCTTAAAAACTTGCATGGTCTTCATTTCCTCATTTAGAGAAGGAGCCTCTCTGTATAAACACCTCCCACCCATTTTAGAAGTGTGCATCGAGATCCATCGGCACCCCGTGCTAATTCCATGCAGTAGCTCTTCAGCTTGTGAAACTACCTGTCGAGAGCCTCTGTCCAGGCGACAAGCAGAAGCAGACCCTCTGCCTCCCATCCTCGGCGTGGTCTGGCTCCACAGAAGTCGGTGGCAGACACTCACCCTGGCGAAAGCTTGGGCACTCGTGGTAGAGGGGAAAGCTCTGCTGTGCCACCTTCTGTAAGTTCTCTGCAGGACCAGACCTTCTTCTGAACACGTGCTGCCATCTTCTCTGTGGTGACTCCTCTACAAGACCGGGGTTTGCTGTGTGAGGGGTACATGTAAACTTGCTTTCAGGTGACAACAACAGTTAAGACCAGAGCCTTTGTGTTTCTGGAGGGATTTTACCCACACATTTCCTTTTTCCCATATGGATGTGTTCTGGTACTATTTTGAAGCTTGTTTGTCAGTAGAGACTTCTTGATGCAATTCATCAGAAAGATAAGATGTAAGTGCTTGGGTTGGCATCTGTGGCTAGGGAATGTGGAACACTCCTTATTCTAGGAAAATGGTTTCCCTCAGATAAATTAAAATCCTATTGTTTTGCTGAGGGGTTGACCTTGCACACGGGCGAAAGGTTAAGAGGCAGAAAGGCTTATCCATTTGGCATGTAGGATTCAAAAACAGGCATGCTGCCAGTAAGTTTGAACTGCGTGGAGAATGCAATTTTAAATAAAGTTCATAGTGGCATTTTTTTTAATGAGCAGGAAGTTTTCTTTCTCTAATCAAAACCTAGATAATTTAAATATCTCTTTCTTTGGTAATATCCTGACATTGTCCACGGATAGGGGACCCCCAGAGGAAAAGATAAGTGGTAACGGCTGCCTGTGTCAGCCTGCTCCCAAAAGAGATCATCTGTCCAGCAGACGTCAGAGGGAGTCTGCCTGACAGAGGGGTGTGTGCACAGAAACCAAATTGCAAGATTGGGACCTAAATAAGATTGTAATCTTTGATTCCCAAATGCTGTCATCGCTTTTCTCTGTTTATTTCAGTATGTGACATCTGACAGTGTGCCATCACTAAGATCACTTGGGATTTTTCTTCCTATGTAGCGTTACTGGCTTATTTGAAAAACAACAACAGCAACAACAATGAAAAACAGTATTTTTCACTTTTTAGGAGTTTGTTTATAATAGAGGGCACTGCAATATCAGTTCAGTTCTTAAGGAAGCCGTTTCCAAACTGGGAGTTCACGGTGATCTAAAGAGGGGCTGGGGGTCCAAGAAGTGGGATTGCAACTGCAGAAACAGTTGTCTTTAAGGTTGCTTGTATTTCAGAGGAGGCAGCCTGGTTCATAGAGCAGATGGCACAGGAAGGATTGCTCAGAGAAAGTTCAGACTTAGTAAAATCTAAAAAATCAGATTAAGTAGACAGATGGGATTCTGGATTGGAATGCTAGCATGTAAGGGGTTTTTTGGTCTTTTTTTATTTCACTTTCCCAAGTGATAACCTTGGAGATGCTGGTTTTCTTTATATAGCTGACAATACGTTTGGAACTAGAAAACTGGGAGTTACTCTTAAGCAGCTGTTTTCACTGTAACTAGTAGTTTTGGTTTGCTCTCATTTGAAAAACAAATAAGATGTGATTGCTGAAGGAAGACAAAGGAATATAAATATAAGAAAATAGATTTAGGTTAGAGTTTCTTGCTTGACCATACAGATACAGCAGCCTTGATCTTTTAATGGAATTTAACCCCGTTTTTGCTGTATTCCACCTTAACTGTTATTCCAAGTTTGCTTTGGGATTCTTGAAGGCAGTGCTGCAGGGTTTTCCAGGTGCCTTACATTTTTTAATGGCTTTAAGTGGCCCATTCCTGGCTGCACTGTTAGACAGGGACAGACATTCTTCTTGCCCACCCATACAGGGTATCTTCACTAGCGGCCTACCTCCTGGAAATGAGCAGTTAACACGACTAGCTCTTGCCTTGGACATGAAACAGTGCTGTAAGAACGTAATGGCAGGACATGCGTGCATCGCTGGTGCAGACGATTACTCTGGCTCTACCTGTGTGAGCCTGAGTGGCACTGAGAGCCAACAGGGAACCACGTGCATGCTCAGGTCCAAAAGAGTTGGATTCACTGGTCAGGAGCCATGTATGTTGGGCAGAGCTATCAGCTTGGGCACAGCCAGCTGTGAATGCGGCTGGCCTGTCTCAGGGCATGAGCGCGGTCAGAATTCATCAGCCTGGCGTCTCTTACCTCAGCTGCCTCTGCTTGGCTGCATGGCGAAGAATGACCAGTACTGTTGTACTTGCTTCCTTCCTTCAAGACCTTGCTACTAGCAAAAAGCAAAGCTCTTTCAAAATCTGGGAAAATAATAATCCAGCTTTAGTAAATAATAGAAAGCACAACACTATCACAATTCTTTCCCTCTAGGCCACTCTCGTGAGACTCGTCTTGGAGCCCTGCGCTCAGCTCTGGGGCTGGTAGCATAAGAAAGACATGGACCTGTTAAAGCAGGTCCAGAGAAGGGCCAAGAAGGTGGTCAAAGGGCTGGAGCACCCCTCCTATGAAGACAGGCTGAGGGTGTTGGGGCTGTTCAGCCTGGAGAAGAGAAGGCTCTGGGGAGACCTCATTGCGGCCTTCCAGTACCTAAAGGGGGCCTAGAGGAAAGCTGGGGAGGGACTCTTTGTCGGGGATTGTAGCGATAGGAAAAGGAGGAATGGCTTTAAAGTAGAAGATTTAGATTAGATATTAGGAAGAAATTTTTCACTCAGAGGGTGGTGAGGCCCTGGCACAGGCTGCCCAGAGAAGCTGTGGATGCCCCATCCCTGGAGGTGTTCAAGGCCAGGCTGGATGGGGCTTTGGGCAACCTGGTGTGGTGGGAGGTGTCCCTGCCCATGGCAGGGCGTTGGAACTGGGTGATCTTTAAGGTCCCTTCCAACCCAAACCATTCTGTGGTTCTACAATGCTGTGGCAGAATGAAGCTCACTCTTCTTAGCAGTCCGTGTTCTCTGAGTTCATCTTCCATGGAAATTTCAGATCCCTGCCTCCATTGTGTTTCTTGCTTCCTGTACATGTCCTTCTTTGAGTCCATGTGTCTTTAATTCTGTCAGAGCTCCTTGCTGTGGTATTCTGTAAAACTCAAGAATAATGTATGCTTTATCCCCACTGTTTTGTTGAGAGCACCAGCTGAAAAGTTTGCCAGATATTTTAAAGGACTTTATTCCTTAGCTAATAATGAGTCTTCTAAGCAGCTTTTTTAAATTAAATACTTCTTTTAGTATAGCTAATGTTTCAGTCTAAGACCTCCATACTAATTTGAGGTCAGGCTGATCATGGATCATTTGCTGTCCTTATTCTGCTTGTTTCTTTCCCTTTTGCATGCCTCCTCTTCTTTACGAAAAAGTGCCTGAATATCTCATCACAGTTCTGAAGCTTACTGTATAGCTGTAAGTTTTCGTGGTAATCCTGCTTTATAGATTGTTCTTATCACTGCCTCTGTTTGAAAGAGGGTTTTCTTCAACAATTTCTTTCCAGTTTAAAGCTTGTGGTCATTCTATTGCTGTGGAAATTGGTGTGATAATGCAGTTCTGCGTTCATGACTTCACTGCTGCATTAGATAAAAGAAAAAGTAGCTGCTGTGTGGGAAAAAGCCCTGATTTAAGCAAGTTGTGTACATTTCACACATATGTCAGTGAAGATAATACATGAAAAGAATGTAGAGTTATTCAAGCTGCTAGGATTTTCTCTCTCTTCTTAGGGGAAAAAAAAATCTAAATATTAAAAAAAAAAAAAGGAGGAGAAGTAGCCCCAGTGATCTAGTGGCAGTCCCAGTCTTTTGCCTTTCAAGAAGTCAGTCGTCCAGCTTGGGTTATGGCCTTCATCATTTCAGTTTGGAAAGAGCATTTTGGAGACCCTCATCCTTCCTTAGCAGAATGAGATGGATGCAGGCAGAAGTCTGTATATAAGGAGCTACAGGGTGAGGGATAAATGGATTTCTTCCTAGAGATACCCATGGCTAGCTCTCTTCTCTGAGAGAGTGTGGTGGATTTATGTACGCAGGTAAATTTGTGTACTTTGATCTATCAGTCTTCATCACTTGATCAATTTTAGTATTATTCTCTATCCTAGAATTTTGTGTGTCTGTAAGGAATTAAATAGGCTTAATACTTATATTATTTTCTAGTCCTCTTCCTTGATTACTATTTAACGTATCAGAGCTCATTGGTTCCTTGTTTTGTGATTGTTTTAGAAAAGGCTAACTTACATGTTAGGGAGATTGTTAACCACAGTGTTCAGCTCTTCTTCTTTCCTTGCTTTTCTTTTAATGCATGACCCATTATTCTTAGCCACATCTGTTTTTCAACATTGTTTGCTAGGCAGTTCAAAGTGGGAAACATTAACAGCATAGCTATCTGGCTTTAGATCTAAGTATGTTGTCCCTGCACATTCGGAAAATAAAAACTTACATTACTCTTTGTCCTAACATTTGTAAATACATGTACAGTTTGTAAATACGTAAATACATATTCATTTCTCCTTCGATGAACATGGCTTCCTTTCATATGCACAAGATTTCACAAGTTACTTGTTAGTCAAAGCAAGGTTTCAACGGACACGTTCTATACGTGTGCACCAGAGTGTATGTATGCTGTTTTTTCAATATATGTTGTTTTCTTTCACTACTAAATGCAAAACTGGGAACAAGTCCAGAATCTTTAATAGCTAGAATGTATTTCATGCTGATCCCCTCCAAATTGGCATTCTTCATTGCCAAGTTCTAAAGCAAGGGCTGTGATGATGATGAATTTCTCTAATGGGATTTTTGTTCAGGGCTGCCTGATATTTATATTTTTGTACTCTGGGATTCAGACAGAAGGTCTCTGCTTATAAAAGGGCCCAGTATCTTTCTAGCTGAAATGCCCTTAGGAAAGAGGTGCTGATATTTTGAAGGGCTGTGTTAGATCATGATGTCCTTTTTTAAATTTTATATTGTCATGATGTTTCTTAGTTTACTCAGTTGTGACATTTCACTACTGAAATTCACAACAGGTTTTGTTAAACTCTTTGTTGTTCTTCTTGGTGTTATGTCTTGGTGGTTCAGCACTTATATATATGAAAATAATTTCTTAATATCCTAATAGGCAGTATTAATATAATAGAACTGTATGCCCAATTCTGTTCCATAGAAACTAATGTGTTGTTTTTTAAATACATATGAAAATGAGGTCACGCTCTCTTTTCTGGGCAGCACATGAAGAAATGAGTTGCACATGGAGTATGAGCATCTTGTTTGTTAGTGGCTGTGTTTCCCTGACACAAAAAAAGGGATTTTGCAAAACATTGTCTACCACCTTGTGGAAAGTACTAAGCTGAGGGAGGGCAGTTCATGCAAGAATAAGAGAATTTCAAAGGCGAGGGCAAGAACAAGAGAAATTTGAGAGTGGGAGAAAAGAGAAAAAGGAGGTAGGTTCTCATATAGGAGAATGAGGGGACCATAAAGGAAAAAATCCAAGGAGTGGTTTGGTTGAGGCATTGGACTGCTGCTGGGTCTTTTCAACGCAGCATTGCATTTAAGTCATAGCTATTGTAGAAGGGCAACAGCTGCTACTTCAGAGCATGAGGCAGAGGAACTATTGTAGGGACAGAAAAATATCATCGATATAGAGGCATGCCTTTCCGAGGGACTGTCTTGCACAAGCCACTCCGCTTTATGTAACAAAAGCCTTGTGACACGATGCATGATTTAGTCATAGGAGTGGACAAATATTGCGCATCTGGAAACATTTAAACAAGTAATTAGTTTCTGGAAAAAGGGCACATTACTCAAGTAAGATGTAGTCCATTGTGTTGGCTTCTGACTGTGTCTGCAATATGTATGATTCTCCTACTGGCTTAACAATCGCTTTTCCACTGTTTACACTCAGTGGTTGTATATGGGGAGGGGTAATTCACTTGTGTCGGGAGTGACAAGCAGATATCACTAGGTGCTGTGACATTTTGGCCCCTTTGGAAAAAGGGCAAGTGAACAGGGAGCTGGGGAGTGGGAGGTGTTTCTCTCTTGTTCACTGCTAGCACTCAGCATCCCACCTGGTCGTGCCCTGCTTTGGGCAAGGATCTGATCCTGGGAGGTTTCACTGACGTGGGTAGATGTCGTCAGAGATGTCTGGTGCCACCTGGGGCGGTCTTTCCCACGAGGGTTCAAGATCTCTGGCTATATCACAGCCCGCTTTATTCCTAGGCTCCCCTCGCTCCTCATCACAGCAAATGTCCTCTGTTCCTCTGCTGCACAGAGAGAGAAATGCCTCTGGGAAGGGGTGAGGGAGCACAACCCACTAACAGCCGTGCCCTCTCCCCACTGCAGGTGGGCTGGCTCTCTGGGGAGCAGGCTGGCCAGAGCAGAGGCACAGCAAGCTGAGGGCCTTACAGAGGGGTGCTGTACCATCTGTGCCTAATATGTGACATTATATAGCATGTTATGGTGCTACCATGGGACTGACGTGTTGCCCATCAATTGAATATTGCCTGCCGCTGGTGATATGCTGCCCAGCTGTGTATGGGCAGCATGGGCCTCCACAGGTAGGGTTAGCCAGCTGGACAGTAAATTGGGGCCAGAGCAAGTGGTCTGCCTTGTGACAGAAGCTGCAGCGTCTCGCTTGAAAGAGCAGCCACCTGAGATGGTGAATAGCAGGCCAGGAAAACAGGTTTTACCTGGCACCAACGTGTGCGAGGTCAGCGCTGAGCCCTGTGTCTTCGTTCGTGGCGTGCTGGTGCTTTCTAACTGCTGCCTCCTGCAGAAGCTTTTCCAGTGATAATCACTGTGGTTGTTTGTCATTACAGAAGTAACGCTGAAGGTCCATGTAAGCGATGCCAGCACACATCAGCCAGTAACTGAAGCCTTCATTGAGATTTTTACCAACCAGATCTCCATTGCATCTGGAACCTCAGGAGCAGATGGCACTGCCTTCCTCAAGTTTCAGTATAAGTTGGGCAATCAGCTGATAGTGACTGCTAGTAAACATGCATATGTGCCAAATTCCGCACCATGGAAACCTGTAAGATTGCCTGGTAAGAGACCTTTATTTTTGTTCTGAGGTAAGATTTTGCGTCTAAAGGAAGTTACACAATTTTATATGGTATATTTTAATGCTTGCAATCCTGGGTGGGAGGAAGAACATCTGTGCATTTCAGAAGTGCAAGGTTCCTTCCTCGGCTAAGCTGTGGCATCAGGGCTGTGCAGAGATTCGCTCTCCTCCTGCCTGTCCTTGATACAGTGCTGCGTCAGTTTTCAAACAACTGTTGGTACTCTTACAGCTCCACAGAACATACAGATCTACTCCAGATCTTTTTCTTTATGGGAACTCTGTTTTCAAATGCTCTCTTTCAGCATCTGTGATGTACTAGCTCTTTTCTCTCCTAAGGTATAGCAACAACTGTTGCATTATAGGCCAGCCCTGGCCTTCCAGTTCTTGGCCATGTCTCATAGGACAGTCTAAATCTGCAGTTGTTATCCAGTTGTAAAGACTTTCTAACGTAATTAGCATAGTTAGTTTCTTCAACAGGCAAACAATTACAGTAATACTTGCATGCAATTTCTTATCTGAATGCTTCAACATTTTGTGGAAAGTAGGAGCTCTTACATTAGTTGTACAGGAGGGGAAACTGAGTCCTGAAGACTACTTCTGTACTGCTAAACCGAACAGGTCGAGGGTGGCTTTTTGACCTTGAAACACGACAACTAGATGAAGGTCACATCCCTCAGCTTTCATCTGCCTTTCCTCTAGTCCCCAATCACAATTAGGGTCCAAGCAGTTTGGGGGTGGTCTCAGACCTGTGTTACATCCAAAGCATACCTGGGCATCAGCTTGGGTTTGGTAATTAGCCCAGGTCAATTCCATGCCAAGTGTTAAAAGCAATAATATTTAAAATAGTGTAAGTGATCACAGGGCAGTGTTCGGTCCCATGCTCTGACTCTGCTTTATTTATTAATATGAACACAGTGAGTGGGAACATGTGTCTTGCCTCAAGTTCAAGCAGCAAATCTGTGTTTGGACTGGGTAAACAGTTCGAATTTCTTCAAACCCAGAATTATGCTCTGCGTATTTCAACATGCTGCTTACTTGCCTGCATTTGCTTGCTTCAGAAAAGATAGACTGACTTCTTCCATGTTTCCACTACTGTACTCTGCTATGTTCTCTGTCTACTTAATGAACCTATAGGGAAGAGCAAGGCTGTTAGGAGCATAATGAACGAATAAGAAGCAACTGGAATGAGCTGCAGCACAGAAGGGTTCAAGTAAATAAAAGGAAACAATTCTGTACAGCAACAGTAGCTGAAGATTGGAACAGGTTGCCCAGAAAGGTTGTGATATCTCCACCTTTAAAGATATTCTGAACTGAACTGGACAACCCCATGCATGGCTGAAGCAGGTGACCTCCAGAGCTCCCTCCTAACCTTAATTATGCTATGATTGTAGTTGGAAACTTCCTTGATGTTTTTTTTTCTATTTAAATATGATGAAGTGCAGCTTCCTCAGCATACTTAACATACTTCCTTAAGATACAATCATAAGTGATTAGAGCATGCATTAACCTTTCCTTGCCCTGTGTCTCATATATTTCCTACTCACACCCTAGATCTTTTGAATGCTGTATATTCTTCCATGGGCCTGGAGTTTGTTCAGTTAGGGTTTTTTGTTTGTTGCTTTTCCTTAAATATTGATTTTGAGGGAAGGGTATTAAATATAGTATTATTGTTTTGGTAAGTCATTGAAGTTTAAAGAGCAGTAATTCTATACAGTTTCCACAAAATCTTTCTATCTACAGCTGAAATCTGAGCTTTACTCAGAAAATAGATTCCTTTCACCTTTAATCTTCCCCACTGAAATTGGTAGATCATTTCCTATTGATTTAATTGGGAGTAGAATCCTTTCTTTTGCTTTCCGTGCTGTGAACTTAATCCTTTCTTTGATTAAAGAAACAACAAGTTACAACTTGATCCATCTCATGTAGATTTAACAGGTTTGTTCTTTGCATTACTCCTTAAAAGGGCCCTGACATAATAATTCAGACCCAAAATACTTAGGCTGTTATTTTTTTATTAAGCTCCGATGCCTATTGTATTTTAAAAACTTACAAAGATCCATTTGTATTTAAATGTCCCCCTTGTGATGCTTGTAACCAGCACAATGTAGAATTTTGAAAACTATGAGTTTTCTTCTTGCTTTTGGTTTTAATCTGAGTTGAGTGGTGGGGAATAGGCAGCATATTTAGATCTTGTTTCTGCAGTGTACACCCTTACAGCAGGATCTTCATTTCCTGAAAATGCCATTTAAAAGTACTAGTATTTGTCATTCCACAGACCAGATATGCCATTCTGAGCAGAGTTCCACCCATGCCAGTGGTTTAAACTCATATGCCATCCTGTATGCTGTGGTAAATGAAGTATGGACAGATTATTTCCACCACCTCAATGTGGAAATGATAACCACAAGCGGGAATAGCTTTGAAAGCTGTAGGGTGATAATGTTGAAAGCAATGCAACAAGACTTTGCCGAGGGGTCAGGATTCTTCCATCAGAGGCAATATGCATTAGTTGTAACGTTATGCTGAAAGGCTGTGCAGCCACTGATCTCGTGATATTATTATAGTAGCTTTAAGAACCAAGCACTGAGGATTTTCTGTTCTCATAATTCAGCAGAAATCAACTTTTCTCATATCAACCAAAATGATTACTAGCTCTTTACCACTTAAGCAGGAGGATTATTTATTTACGTAGTGATAAATGGTAGAAGGAAAAGATTAAGATCTCTTTTTCCATTAAACTATTTATCAGCAGAGCCATGACTCCACTTATTAACAGTTCATTAATTTAACATCACTTGACTTGTTGAAGTGTTCATGATGCTTCCATGTGTACTCATCTATTTGTTCTTGGCTACACATCGATTTTGCTTTGTTAATAGTTTGAAAGAAAATAAAATTTCAACTGCTAGTCCATATTTAGGAGGACATTTAGGGGAGAGTGAAGTTACTGAGTAGCCCAGTTCAGACTGGATGGTAACATCAGCCAAAGGAAACCATGGGGAAAGGTGGTTCTAGGAGCAGTTCTAGGAACTTGCTGTGTTTCTGGTGGGGAAGATCTCACCTGGGAAGCAGTGGCTCTGCGGAAGACATGAGTCATGGTAGATGAATGGTTGAGAACAAGCTCACGATGCAGCACTGCAGCACGAGGGAATAATCTGTAAAACAAAAACTGAGAAGACTGGGTGTACCATCTCAGCGCTTCTTCTTGGTACGGCCACTCTGAGTGTGTCTAGTTCTGGATCTGCAATTCAAGAAGCCTGTTTAAAACTGCAGTGGTATATGGAATGATTAAAAGATTGGAAAATATGGCTTACAGAGAAAGACTTAAAAATGCTTAATTTATTTTGTTCACCATAGGAAAAATAATGGGTTAATTTGATCATAGTCCATCAATGCCTGCATAGAGAATAGGAAATCAGTAAGAGAATTCTTCTGTCTAGTGGACTTGGGTTGTAAAGATGATCAATAAATTTCGACAGGTAAAAAGACAGTTTAGCAGCCATCGTAATTTGTTCCTAGAATGCTGATGTTGTGGTGTATTCTTCACCACTGGACACCTTTGAAGGAAAAATGGATTGCTTTTCTACAACACGTTTTCTAGTTTAAGCGCAGCAATTGGATCTGAAGCAGTAATTAATTCAGAGAAGGCTGGAGTAAGACTAGATCTTGAAAACATGTTTTTTTTTGTAAAGTACAATATGCAGTCTTCCTCTTATTCAAACATCTATATTAGAATTAGAATAGCTCAGTTGGAAGGGAACTTCAAAGAACGTCAAGTCCAACTTGCCGACCCCTTCAGGGCTGAACACAAGCTGAATCGTGTCACTGAGGGCATTGTCCGAATGTTCCTTGAGCACAGACAGGCACGGGGCACCATCTGCCTCTCCAGAAAGCCCTGCCCAGTGCGTGACCACCCTCATGGCACTGACGTATCTCCTCACGGTCAGCCTGGCCCTCCCCTGGCGCGGCTCTGGGCCCTTCTGCACCCTGCCATCGCTCCCCAGGGAGCAGAGGCCGGCACCGCCCTCTGCGCCTCCCCTCCTCGGGAGGCTGCCCAGAGCCACGAGGCTGCCTCTCGGCCTCCTCTTCTCCACACCAGACAGCCCAGGCGTCCCCAGCCTCTCCTCAAGACACAGGCCTTCCAGCCCTCTTATAGCTTTGGTGCCCTCCTCTGGGTGCTGTCAAGGCCCTGAACATCTTTTTATATTGTGAGCTGCACACAATACTCAAGGTGGGGCCGCACCAGCGCTCAGTGCAGCAGGAGGGAGGATCACCTCCTCTGGCCGGCTGGCTGTGCTGTGCTCAGGGCACCCCAAAATGGGCTTTGCCCTCCTGGCTGCCAGGGCACGCTGCTGGCTCACGCTGCGCCTGCTGCCACCGGCACCCCCAGGTCCCTTCCTGCTGAGCTGCTCCCCAGCCACTCGCCGCCCAGCCTGGGCCTGGCCCTGGCATCGCTCCGTCCCAGCTGCAGCACCCGGCATTTACCCTTGTTGAGTTCCATGCCATTGATCTCTTGTATAAAGTAATGCACGTTAATTAAGAGGAAATTTAAAAAGCACCAGAAAATCAGAAGACCTTGTGCTGTACTTCTGTTAATCAGTTCTGGAAATGTTTTCATCAGCTTGTTGTCACTTCAGAGTGGGACAGGCACTTTCCAGGTGCAGATGCAGGGTAGTGCCCAGGTATCAAAAATGCCTCGTCTGCATTAACTTCCTGCTCTCCTTCTGTCCTTGAAAGGCACGCATGAAGTGCCGCGGATATAACTCCTCCTATTTTCATGGGTACATATTTTGATGGATGCAGGAATCAGGTGTTCTCAGTGGCTAATTCTGTGCATATTTCTTGTCTCCTGGGTCTGAAAAGCTTGGCATGATATTATGTCATATTTTTCACTTTCCAGATATGTGTGCGTACATGACCTCCCAACACCCACCCCCACACCTACCCACCCACCCCCTGTAAGGAATGTCTGTGTCCAGTGGCAGAGGAGGCCTTTCAACACAGATTTCTTGCAATAAAGCCATTTATTTGTCCTCTTCCATACCACATGGTAGATTGACACTAGTTCTGCTATATGTAGAGGTTCTATAGTGCAGGTGGTGACTCAGTAAGAACATGCTCTATTTTAAAGCAAATTATTCAGGCTTATTCACCATACTTTGCATTTCTGTATGACTTATTATGTAAGCATCTCAAAAGTATAAGTTAAGTTTCATTAAAATCTTTCTGAGGTAAGAAGTGTAACCATATCACGTAAGAAATAATTCAGTCAGACTGAGTTAGTGTTTCACTCATCTTTATGTAATGACAAGTCTTTCTGTGGAGCTGGGGACTATAACCTGAAACCCTGCTTTCCGCTGTACCCTTCTGTACTTGGGCCTACTGTGCATGACTTTATCGAGAATCAAAGTGTGGAACATACTGTTTAGTTCAATAATAATTGCCCTGGCAATTTAAGTATTTGGTTTAGAAAATGCATGCAGTTTCTCTTCTATATATAACATGTTTTTAATAGTTTTGGTTGCCTATATTTGCAAAAATAAAGAAGTAAGTTCTGTTGTTGTTGGGTTATGTGTCTGAGCATTCAAGTGTATCCCACTTAAACCAATTATCTTCTACAGTCTTCTCTTCACTGAGCCTTGGCCTTCTTCCTGAACGCTCAGCTACTCTAATGGTCTATGATGATGTAGTCCAAATAGTCTCAGGATTTCAAGGTAAGCTGATTTTTGGAAGTTGGAATTGAAACTTAAATGATATTTCAAACAAAAAAAATCTGCCAGCCTCATACGTTCTGAACTCTGTAGTGTGGGTGAGACTAGTATTTCATATGGAATTCTTGTGAGTTCCCTACAGAATGTTCCTCTCTGGGATGGCTTTACTGAATTGATTAATAGTGAAATTCATCCCTAACTGCTGTGACTAGGGAATTCAAGTTACTTGGTAATAAACAAGTTTGAACTTTAGTGTGCCATTTGAGAGCTAGAGATTAAATTTCTTTTGCTATCTGTTAGATGTTAGATCATCTAACCTCCTCTAATCATCCTACAGTACGTTTTCTGATGTTCTTACTGTCTAAGAATTTTCTCTAATTTTATTTTTTTCTTGCCTCCTACTGTGAATGCTAGAAGCATAGAAAAATTGAAAATACCTCATATGTGCATTGATAATATATAAAGTTGCTTTTCTTAATTAATTCCTCTGGACCCCTTAGCAGACTGCCTGCAAGCCCACATACTCCAGTGAAACCCACTGTATTAGAAGAATATAATCTAGATCCCCTTTTCATAAGGCCAAACACAGAAGTAAAAGAAACTGTAGTATCAGTCCAATGAATATGCTGTGTTTTCTGAATTGCACAGCAGAAAATCAACATGTTCGTCTAGCAGGGATCTGACCTAGCTTAGCCCAGCTGATCTGATATGCTGAGGTAAGTCTGCTAACAAAAGAACAGAACTTCCTAAAGATACCTCAATGAGACAAAACAAAGGGTCATCCTTCCTGTGAGCACTGTGTGCATAAACTCTGTCTTATTCACATCCCTTATCAATACCATCATTTTAAACTCTAGCAGATAATAATAAACAGGGGAATAGTACCTTCAATAATACTGCAAGATAACCTTGTTTTATCTGAGGGAATATAATTCAATTATGCCTTCCTAACGTCTTTCTTTATGGTTAGAAACCATCCAGACACAATAGGCTTTTCATTAATGAGAGCACTAGATAGGACTGAAGCTGGAAAAGCACTAAACAAATTACATAGCTGATGGAACGCTCAGAAGGAGCTAGAGAACAACACAGCTGTGGTACATAAATTCTGCAGCTTGAGAGCTGACATTAGATAATGGGGTAAATTAGATGGACAGTAGACTGTGTTAAATCACAAGGGATTCCACTGGACAAAACACGAAACATTGTTTACCAACAGTATTCTTCTAACATTATATAGTAAATACTCGTATTCTTATGCAAATGTGCTACTATTACACAATTCACTTAGAAGAAAAGTATTCTTTTTTTTTTTTTACAGCTTCCTTTCTTAAAAAAAAAATAAGCAGGGACATTTGAGGGCTAGGGAGACGTTTAACAGCCAAGTGAGACTCTTAAATATTTTCCATGTAATCTTGCTCCCTTAGGTGAGTTGATCAAGGGTGTTCCAATATATTAGAATAATGTAACTGATTCTGCTGGTATAGCAGGGAAAGAAAATAAAGAAAGAAAATGTTACCCAGAGTACTCTAAGAGCTGGAATTTGAACTCTCATTCTTGCACAGTAAAAACTATTTTATGGGACCAACCCACACTCCTTTTCTTGGGAATTGTCTTGTGATGAAACCTAAATGAAAGACAGCTTAGACATTGTACCAGTGTTGGAATGGAACCTCTCTAATCTTGATCCAAAGTCCTTGTGACCTAGTTTTTCTCTGTTACTTCTCCAGTTTATTTCTTAGTTACTTCAAGCTGCTGCAAAATAGTTGATCAGGAGTTACCTTAATGCAAAAACGAGAGCAAAACAGAACTTACTATACTAGGCACAGACTGGGAACACTGGTGTTTGAAGTGCCAGTCAAAGGAAAAGAAAGGCATGTCTAGTACAGTAAGTTACCAGTTGCTTTTGAATAATTAAGGAAGCAAGCAACTTGTTATGCAATTGAGAAGTTTGTCTGAGTTGATGCAGCCAACTTCATTTTCATGATGGCATTACGTCCATTGCTGCATCCTGTCAGTAACTGTGAGAGACAGAGCTTGCCAGCTCAGCCCCTGGGTCATTTAAGTTATTTAATACCAGCACAGTGACGAGCTGAACTTCTGCATTCAGTGCATGGGAACTGTATCGGTACCCTCTGTCTTCCTTTGCCATACAGGCAATGGGAGCATGAACTGATTATATTTCAGATGTTACTTCGCATAGATTAAAGCTAAACTGTTGGTGTGGTGCCACGTGTCACACATCCATCGTGGCAGGAGATGCCTTACAGGAACTCCTTGAGAAGCGCACTGGCAAATGGAAAATGACAGCATTTAAATCATAGTTGGTATGTTGTCAAGAGGATGCCTAAAGAAGACAAGATTGGTGCTAAAAGTCCTTTCTCTTATGGCACTCACCAAAATGGAGAGAGCTCACGTGCCAATTTTATAGTAAAGTGTATTGGTTTTAATTTTGTTTTTATAAGTCAAAACTAGGTATCTTCAGTAATAAAAGCAGTAATACTAATCTACTCCCAGTGATAAGGGTTGACTTGTTGAAAAATACTCCAAGAATCTGGTGAGCACAAATCTATCCATTTGACCACTTCTGATTCCCTCAACAAGTCTATTCCCAAACGTAAGCCCTAAAGTGCTCTATGACTTCAGCTAAAGGAGTACATCGGTTTATCTTCTACCAAGGTGGGGAAAGAATGCAGAAGCATTGGTAGCATCCTCTCTCACAAGCCTTTCACTAGTTGCTCCTGATCATCTCCCCCTTAGGGGTCCCTTGCTGGGTTAGGGGAGAACCAACCAAGGAGCTGAACGGAGGCTCACAGTGAACAGCAGCTTTCAGGTGACTTTCCCACTGCTGAGCTTTCATGCCACCAGCAGTGCAGCTGGGAGGACAGAAGGTGGTTTTCTTTACAGAGCTGAGGTTAATTCCTACGAGCATCCCCAGTGGGGAGACGGGGACGTTCCTGGACAGAGAGGGAGGACAGCATGTGGCAGCGCAGCTTGAGGGGAAAACAGCATTACTGATGTAAAGAAAGCCCTACCTGAACAGTCTTCACTGGGTGTGCATTCACTGTAATGCCCAAATTTCCAAACAGATACTAATGAATTAAGCATCTGAGAGGTAAATGTTTCTCTTCCTATTTTAAGAGAGAGGAAGAGCAAGATACAAAGGATGAGTAGCTTGCCTGAAGTCCTGGACTTGACCTCTTAAAAGGAAACCGGATTCCCTGGGGCGTTTCAATATCAAGGAGTTTTGTTAATCTAGGATGTGAATTAAGTAGTTATTCTGTACCAATTATTAGTATTTATATTCACAGGCTAGCTACACAGGAAGCTGTTTCTGAGTAGCTTCCGCCTTAAAATTTGCATCCAAATTTATTCCTGTGCAGGTTTCCTGTCAGGTTTGGGACTTAGCCATGGGAACGTTTTGCGTTGTCTGTAGGGTTCAAGAAATTGAGGTTTGGTTTTTGACTTTTTCTCCCTGTGTAGTTATGATTTGGCAGCTCATGGCTCTCTCGGTGCTACTAAATAATCCTTTTTTAATAGAAAACTCCAGAACCTACCCATAAATTGCTGTGTTAATGGATTCAACAACAGTTATTTTGTTTTTAATTCTTAATTACTTAGATCTTCAGAAATACAATGCCAATTCTTGGCAACTTGAATAATTCATCTTAATCAGATATTTAGTCAGCAGAAAATCCTACAATTTTACATTGAACTGATAGTGATAATCTTAATACTATTTTTATTGTTGCGTTTTTTGCTGTTTTGTTACTGTGGATGCTTATCCATATGGGACGTATGAACCCACACAGCAGTGCAGTCAGAGATTTGTGAGTGTTTGAACAGATGTGCCCCTGAGGTGCAGCAAACTATTACAATATTGTAAAGCACTAGGGAGATGAGTCTTTCCCAAGTTCATTTCAGTCAATTTATTTAGTCTTTTATATTGTTTTCCATTTACACCTAGAAATTGGCTGAGAGAGGTTTCTTCCCATTTCACAGGTGTGCTGTTTAATGACTGTCTTAAACATTTAAGAATACTGCTAGTCTTGAGATCCTGCTGTAAATACTTCAGTTTCAGAAATTTAAGAAAAAAAGAAAAAAAAAAACAGCTTATTCTTGCAGAATTACTAAGGAAATGACAGCTAAACAGATAAACAACGATCAGCTTTTTGAATACACTTGCCTGCCTATTTGACAATTTTTGTTGGCCAATACAATGCTTGGTCTGTTTTCTCATAGCTAGAGCTCCTGCTAGAAGATAATTCAAGAAAAGATGCCAGTCCTCTGGTTAATGACATTGGCAGTTGTAACATTGAAGAGACGAGTCAAGCTCTTTAATCTTTATCTCAGTGAAATTACACACAACCTGAAGCTGCTGCTTTTTTTAGAAAAAGAAGCAAAACTGTTTTGAGTTGACATCTTTGAACCACATAGTCAAATACAAATTAAGGAAAGAACTGCTTGCCTCTTGATTTTAAGCTGTGGGGGGAGCGTGCAATGAGTATTCAACAAGAGCTTTGGAGAACACAATAGATTCTGATTTAAAAATTAATTTGCATGTAGCACACAAACTTGCAGATGGAGTCTTGCTGTGTGTTGCTAAACAGTATTAATGGTGAGCATCCATTGAAAAAGACTATTGACTTTATAATCCAGGATTTAAATGAGAGATGAAATGAAATAGTGCCTGATACAGTCTTAAATCATGTTACAGTAAGACCCTTCAATTAACACCTAGTGATCCTGAAAAAATGCTAAAACTATACAAGACGGAGGAAAAAAGAGGAATTACATGCCAAGTAATCTGGTTCTGCTTAGATGTGTACTTTGCATGGGAAAGTATGGAAACTGTTTTCACCCAAGCTTTGTCAAGTGAATCTTTTTATCCAGTGGTTTAAATAAAAACTGACTGTTAGTAGTAGAGACAGTTAAGATAGCCAGAGCTATGTAAAAATACAGTGTGGAAAGTACCCGAGTTAATTGGGACTAGAGTTGTAGTTTCTTAGAACAACACTTTAAAGAGTGCAAACTAAATTTAACTTTCTATATCAAAAGAAACAAAATGTAAACAAAAATGATGAACAGGATACTTTTCTGAGCTTTCAGATGCACTACCTCTGAATTTGATTTTAATTTCAGTGACATTCATTGAAAGAAGCATGTAATTAAATTTGAAGTGATCCTGGCAAATAATGTAGTCAGAAAAGATTCTGACATCAGATGCTTTAACAATTTTGCTCGGTAGTGCTTCTAGAAAAACAATAGCAATTGCAAAACAAATATAAAACTAGTGTTCTTCCTCCATGTGCGCAATAGCCTTCTGATATCTCTGTCCTTCTCAAGTTATTTTAATTTGTAATGAAAACAACTGTATATATGCTATATATGCTATAAATGTGAACTCCTAAATATTCTGGCCACGTTGGATATAAAGAAACTTTTAATTTTTTTTAGGTGCACGGACTCAGCCACAAGTTCACTTTCAGAGAAGATCTGTGAAATTACCAGAGAACACTAGCTACAGTGATTTGACAGCATATCTAACAGCAGCCAGTTCACCCTGGGAAGTGGACAGTTTCCCTTATTTGCAGGGATTAGATGGAAATGGAACAGGTAACCCACCACTTTGGTTTTGCTCTGATTTCAAATCGGTCAAGGTACCAACTCTCGACCATATTGTTTTTTCCATCCCTGTTCCAACAGAATGTAAATAACATTACATGTTCAACTGCCCTATCAAAATGCTGTTCTAATGAGCAGTTTTCACTTGGCAGAATTCTTATGGTATTGACATCAGCTGGTTCTCCTGCTGATAATCATAGTTAAAGAAATCAGTCTTTAGATTAATGCAGAGAGCAAGGGCCCTCCTAAATGGGACCACTGAATAGCAAAGATGAAGACTCCTTGGCCTTGGAAGAATAGAAAAGTTTCTTATACCTGTAGTTTTGAACTAAGTCTCCAAATATGTCATTTTGCATGTGCACAAACAAAAACAGAGATCAATGTGAAGGGGCAAAAGAGAATTTAAATTGAGAATGCAATAAAGTTTCTTGTTGATTTTTTATCTAAAAATATGTGTATCAAGCATTTAATACTCTGTTTTATTAAATCTAGATTCAACAGAAGCAAAATTCAGCAAAATTCTTCTTGCACCAAAGGGAAAACACAACCAGTGTTAAATTCAAAGCTATAATACAATTTATGACTGCAACTGCCTGTTATTCTTCTTCCACTTCTCATTTAGTCTGAAATAATTGGTGTTATGTAGGCTAGAGAAAAATAGATGAATTGGACATAGAAGGCTTAAAATGCTTAAAGTGTTGCAAAAAGAACAACATGTTCTCTGTGTCCGTATTGGCTTAGAAAGAAAGCAGTGGACTTGCAGTGCAGCAAAAGAGATTGAGATTAGTGATTAGGAAAACCTGCTGTGGTGTAGGTCATTCAAGCTATAGAATCAGTTGCTTGAGGGTGTTGGACTGAATTAGAAAATCACCTGTCAGGATGGCACAGGCATAGCTGCTTTGAAGCAGGCTAAATAACCCCTTGAGGTCCCTCCTTGCTGTTTCTCAGGATACAGTTACTTGTGATGTTTTGATCTAGGTGACTGTGAATGCTAGGTCATGCGAGCAAAGGGTATGTGACTGAGCCTTCTAGTTCTTCCTTGGGGTGGGGGGAGCAGGAACTAGCAAAATAAACTTCCCTTTCCTTTGTTCATATCTGAATATCTCTTTTTTTATTACAATTAGAAATGTGTCAACTACCTTACTCCAACCCTTCTGTCTGCTTCAGTGAATACATCTCATCCTATCCCTTCATCTGTCGTTTCCCCATTCTCATCTTCAACCTTCAGTTTTCTCTGGCTGTTTGTAGTCAAACACGGTCTAATATCTCTTATCTCCTTGTAAAATGAAGGGACATACCTATCACATTCGTCTCTCTGTATACTTCCTAATCTCCTTTATTTTTATCTCTAAACCCACTAAACAAATTGTTGACAACGTGCGGGGAATTCCTCTCTCCCAGTGCTTTTCTCAGTGCTCTGCAAACCAGCTTCCCACACTTGCATTTATTTAGTGGCATTTTGGCAAGGCCTGTTTTCACATGATCACCACTCACAGGAACTACACAAGTAGGACATCATCTTCCTCCTGTTTTACCTCCTAGCCTCCTACGAAACAGATGAATGCACCCTTCGTTTTTTTAGTCTTCTGTATGCTAGCATGCACAGGCTACGAAGGGGTCTTTTCTGTTTGAACATGGGTGTCCTGGATCTGCCCTTTGTTAACCTTCAATTAAAAGAGTGTGCCAAAAGATCAAAATGATTTGCAAAGAAATGATTTCTAAGAGACTGAGAAGAGTCTTGTCTTCTGAATATTGTAGTATCTAGTACGGTAGAATATAAACTGTGAATACATTATATTCATATATGCATAATGGAATAGGGGAAATGCATTCTATTTTTAGAAGAAGTTTCTCCTGCTGTGGAAACATTAAACTTCAAAATCTTAACCTTGGATCGACTTCGTTTTCTTCAGCTGTGAGTGACTTGATGAAGATTTCACCTGAAAAACTTCTGAAGGAATAAAAAATGAGATCAGCACCTGGGGATTAAAAAGAAAAGAAGAAATAGATGTATAAATTTTAGAATTCTTAAGCAACTTTGCTGCCTCTCCACCCACCTATTACTCTACTGGTCTTTCACAGATTATTTATAGGTCTGTGGACTTCAAGAGAGGTCCTCCTATTTAAATCATTTCAGTTCTGGCTCATTTTTATCCAGTGACTTTGCAGTTACTTTAACTAAAACATATTCTCTATGAATTCAACAGTTGTTGTTTTGTTTTGTGAGATCCTAAATGGATATTGAAGTAGTAACATGGGCCAGTGGAGATTCATTGCATGAATCAGCATGTTCCAAACATAAAAGTTCAAACAATTTTGCTGCAAGTAGTGATAAGCCTGTATAGTGTTAGCTTATTGTTTGTATTAGTCACCACTTGGAAAACAGTAGGATGATTTCACAAAATATCCTTTTAACCAATCTAAACAAAACTTTCCATTGTCTGCAGGGATGGACCAAGCTGTCTAATAATCATTACTCCTGCTGTTTTTGTAGGCTGTTTCCTTTTCATAAAGAGTCAAGTCTAAGTCACAGTGGATTTTCCTCTGATTTTTTTTTTAGAGCTCTTTACAGGTCACCAGATGTCAAAAATGGAAATAAATAAATGAAAGCTGACATTTATTGAAGTCCATTCCCATTTAATTTGTGCATGTGCTTTTCAGTTGTATAGCATGTGAGAGTTTCATAAGCATTGATTTTAATTTACCTTCACAACTGAAAGGAGACAAACATATCTTTTTAATGAGCATTTACATACTGTACAAGATGGCAAACTGAAGGTTTTTTTTTTTTCTTCTTGCCAGAGATCGGTAGATTTCAGAAAGTTCGTTGTCTTCTAATCTAACTTCAGCCCAGTACTGAGCAAAGTGTCAGCACACCTAAAGTAAGAAAGGCGTGAGCAGTGTTCATCATTAGGATGCTTCTTTTGGGGCTAGATATGCATTTTTTTTGCAGATATTGAAAGCAGATATGCTTTATTGAGACAGGAATGAAAGCAAGATTTGAAAACTTCAATATCTAAAAATAAGTAAAATATAATTTAATCGTAGATATTGATCTAAATGTTTCTAAAATCAGAAATTTCACTTTTTCTCGTGAGGAATTTGGATATGCCAGAAAGGGATCAGCTCGTGGTGCTTAGCAAGAGGAATTTATTTCTCTGATACCAGCCGGAGAAGCTTAGTGGCCCAACTCCAGTGACCTGGGGACAGGCATCAATCAGACAGAAGTTACAGGTACATGGGAGAGGCAGGGGACTGAGTGATCACGAATAAAGAAACGACGTTCCCCACCAGTTCCCTCCTCTCTTTCTGCTTCATATCCTAAAGCTGTAGGGGTGTGATACCATGCACCATTGGAGCCTGTAATATAAAGGCTTGGGTAGGCTGGCAGCTTTCCCCTGTTCCCAATTTGAATTCTTAAACCTTATTTTCTGTTTGTTTTTTGTTTGTTTGTTTGTTAGTTTTTCCTCTCTGTTACCTGTGTGGCTCTCTTACAAGGCAATCTTTAGTGCTCCTGTTTTCTCAGCACTTTAATCCCCCTGCAGGACATGCCCCTGCCCCTCAGTTTGTGGGAGATCAAAGCCAAGTGTGTGCCCTTGTGTGTGTGCTTTCATCCGTCCTTGGCCTGTCAGCTGGGGAACAGCAACACTCTCCTTGAAACGTGGGAAAAACGTGCGTCAAAGTAGATGCTGTTGTAAACAAGCCACATGGAGAGTTACTTGTGGTTATTTCGCGTGTCTTCAGTTTGGCACCTCTTGCAAAATTCAAAGAATTTAAAGTTCTTAGGAGTTTTGAGGAGTTCTGTCTTTTTTTTTCCTCTGCCACCGCCGCTCCTCCTGCCCTTTCCTGGTGGTGTCTGTACTTTGGTGAGCAGACTGTCCCTGTGAGGCACTGAGTTTCACAGAGGCCATTCCTTGACACCTAGGAGACATTGTAAAGGTCTTAATACTATTGTCCAGCACTCCCTCTGTTGTCTTGAATGGATTTGCCCTAATGAAGACTGGCACCAAGATACTACATATTCCTGGGGACTGCTTGTTGCGCCTTGGTGTAGCTGATGGGCACACCACCTGGGTGAAAATGTGCTTTCACAGGCAGTTAGTGCAGATATCAGGCAACAGGATTATACGAAGGGTGTAATCTCTCTCTGCCAACCAGGCATCCCTAGGCAGGCTCCTTTTCTTGCATGCAGAGATTAGCCCTGCAGCAGAATTAGCAGCTGCACAACCACCAAGGCCAGCACAAAGGCAGGGCAGCTGCTTTTAGCAGCAGTGCGGACCCAGGTGGGCTCAAGCCCCTTGCAAAACTGGAAGGTCCGTGTCTTCGGTTTAGACTTCTGCAGGTATTGCTTTGAGCTCCAGATCTTCTTGGTTTTAAGCAGTACCTGAAGCTTTTATCCTGAATACCTGAATTCATCTTCCTTATTTTTCTGTCATCGATTCATTTGGTTTACCTAGCTGAAGGGTTATACCATTTTTTTTAAACCACGTTGTCGTGAAGTATTGCCCATTGGCATATATTTTAAACATACAGAATACTAATAATCTTGCATAGATAAGATAATACTATCTATCAATTTAGCTTGGTTGATTTCAGTGGAAGACCAAACAAAATATATTGTGGCACTTTTAAACATGAGCAATCCTGCGTGCAGTGTCATTGCATGTTTGGGTGTTGATTATAATGCAGGATTATACAATCAAAGTCTTGTGTGAGGTGGTGTTCTTTTGTCTTTTTTTTTTTTTTTTACCACGATTATGGCTGTGATTCCTGTATTAGTTTAAAATGAATGAAAGTGCAAAAATATATGCAGGAGAAATTGCATTGTATTTTTCTTGTCTTCACTATTTTTAACTTACTTAATTTTGGAAAATTCCAAAATACATACATCTTGGTGAATTTTGTAATGTAAGGAAGATTAATACTACCTTCCCTTGAGAAATGTCAATCCAATGCTGTGGTGTTGAACCACATGAGCGTGTCTTAAACTTCAGGAAAGTCTGTAGTCATAATATTCGTTCATTGTCTTGGTAGGAAACAGCACTAGGTATGACCTCACCCCTGTCACTGCGGTCAGCGTTCACCTTCTCAACAGCGATGGGACTCCAATCCCAGTGAATGGCCCCATCTATGTAACCGTGCCTCTGCCAACAAACAGCAACTTGAAGCACAATGCACACGTTCCAGCATGGAGGTTTGACCAAAAATTCGGTAGGTAACATTTAACTGTGCTTCCTTAGATGGCTTCATTTATCCGAAAATAATGTCTCACTGCATTTATTATGTTATATATTGAAGTCTTCACTGGAGTGTGCAGAAAGAGGTTTTTTGTCTAAAAGGAGAGAAGACAGAGTTTTATTATTCAAGTAATATGTACTATATATGTAAATATACTCGAGTAGCAAGTCGTGCCACTTCCAGACAAAAATCTTTTGTAAATGTAATATTTTACAATTATTAAATATTTTACATAAAGCTATTTTGAGAGGACTTGATTTCAGCCAGAGACTGAGAAACAGACGTATCAGCTGCAGCATTGAAGTGGAAGTCTGGAGAAATGGAAACTAGCCTTATCTCTGCCACCAGTCAGCTATTTGACCTTTGGTCCATCTCTTTTCTCTGTGGCTCAGTTTCCTGTCTGACAGATAGGAAACATAATACTGACTCCTTTTGTAAATCACTTTGAGGTCGACTAATACCATCAAGAAAGTACGTGTAGATGATTAAAAAAAAAGTCATGAAGTATTTTGAAAGGACAAAAAGCCTAATTAACATAATCTGTAAAATGCTCTCCGTTTTTTACATTGCAGAATAACTTTTGCTGTTGTGAGCAGGATTTCTCCAGAAATCTGTGTTAACAGGCTCTCTGGTTTTTTGATGTAGGGGTTCTTTTTGTCTTTTTGGTTTGGTTTGGTTGGTTTTTTTATTGATTTGTTTTGTTTTCATTGCTAGCTGGTATATTATGCTGGCCTTCTTTATACCTTCAAAGTGTAAAGAATTAAGAGTATAAGTCTTGTCCTGGTGATTCTACTTCAGTTATTCCATTGTGCCCTCTGAAGTATATACCAGATGGTTGCTAAGAAAAAGAAGTCAAGGAAGAAGAATGGAAGGTGAGAAAAGCGGAGGCTGTGAGATAGAGAGAACGAAAAAGGAGCCAGAGATGTAGATCATTATAGACAATCAGTGGAGCTTTGTCCCTGCAAGGCAAAAGTTTTGAGCCAGTTTATGATCACATCCAGAAGTAGAACTAGCCTGAAACGACTGTGTTGGGGGAAGGGGAGGGGGAAGAGAGAGGTGAAGGAGGAAATAGTGTTTTTGTTTCCTTCCTGCCTCTGTTTGCTGAAAAAGGCCATTTTTTTTTTCTCTTTCAAATAGCATTCCTGCTAAATCTTTTGTCAGGAATTGGATGTAGAAGAGAGTACAGCAGTAGGATTTAATAAAGAGTAGTTTCGAACACAGTACAAAATTGAACAGTAGAAGAAGCGTGTGATGATGGATTCAGGGTTTCCCTTAACTGGGGAAATGTTGGTTTTCTTGTGGTGCCCCTAACAGTAAGTTTTACTTACTTTCTGCCTGACACTGATTTTGATTTGTGATTCTAGAGAGTATTTTGTTTTCCCTTGTTCAAGAAAAGGCTGGTAAGACTGGCTCACGTTTGCTTTCTCCACAAGAAGCAGTCCATCCCTAATCCTTCCTGTCAGCTGTGTTACAACCGTAGCATGCCTCACTGCTAGTTACTCACTGCTAGTAAAATGGCTCTGATTTTGATAATGGAGCTTTCTCATTTATGGCCAAATTTCCATGCCCCTTTGGTGGGGCCTCAAAAGCTCTCTCTTACTATGGAAGATGTATTTTTACTGTTGCATATAAGAAGCTAGTTACACTATTACGCGCAGTATATATTAGTATAGATAAATATGGGCTCATTAATTAGTGCTGCAGCTTGAGGCTCCAAATCTTGAGACAAGTTCAACCTTGTTTGCTTCATGACAAACTGCTGGAGCACTTGTGGTGTTGTGAGGAGAAGGCATGAGGACTACTAAACAAAAAGTGTTTTTTGTCAGGGCTCTTGACTCCACAAAGCCATGGAGAGGAAGGTATTGAAGACATTATGCTTAGGCTCCAGCTCACACTTAGCTGAAGTAAGCATCTTTCCATGCAGCCGAAGACATTGAACAAAGACTCATTTAAGCCCCGACTGCAGCATGCCAGTTCTAGCAGAATTTTGGCCACATCCCAACCAATTTAAATTAGAGCAGCCTAATTTAATAAGTAGAGCAACTACTCTATCTTTTACGGGCTACATTAGCACCCTAAGGGCTGTCAACCTAGCCATATGTAGCGCGAACACGGTGGTACCCTGTCATTCCCCGTGCCTGTTGTGCTTGGAATCTGAAGGGAGGAGGATGGATGATAACTGGGATGGCTCCATGCTGGAGAGATGTTTACCAGGCAAGTAAGTTGGTGTAACATTTGCATTGCCGGATCTGTGCCTTCTCAGGATAAGCCCTCTAACCTCATTATTCTGATTTTGTCTTTCATTTCAGAAGCTGTTTTTTTCAGTGTTAATTATGTTGTGGTCTCTCCTTAATAGATTTTCAGTGGCTTAAATTTTCACACTTGTATCTGAAAATTGAGTAAATGCCAGAGATGGAAAACTGTGAATGTATTACCAGGCAATAATGCAGTGCTTCTCTCTAGTGTATTTGCAGTACAGTGGGCGCTTGTTCATTCAAGCTATTGTTTTTGTTCAGAATCCATGTGGTTGTCATCATTACTGTAGGAAGTGTAATTTCTGCTCTAAAAAGCAGAAAAACTTTTTCACTTTTAGGGGAGGGAGTGGGGAAGGGACAGAAATACTAGAAATGTATTTCGATTCTTAGAATCGCATACGTTCTGCTGAGCTCATGATGTACTGATACAAACCCAGTGGCATCTGACTGGAAGTGCAGAGATTTTCATAGTTTCTACAGAAATTATGCATATTTGCATATTACAGCAGCCAAAAATAATTAATGGCTTCTTAGGATGTTTACCATAAACAGTCTGTATTTTCATTGCCACAGTTTCTGTCTTTGAGGAAGAACTGGAGAGAGAAGGGGGAGAAGCAGCATAGTTTGCTTAAGGCTGAGGGTAGCTCCAATGACACTGATGAAACAGCCAGCCAGAAAAAGCAGGCTGACATCAGAATAAGACAATCTGCTGCATCTAGTTTATATTGTTACAAACGCAATGTTTCATTACAAAACAAACTTATTGCCTTGTGTGCATGGTGAACAAATTAAAGCAGTAATACCTTTGTGAATAATTAATGAAATGAAGAGCATCTAACTATGCTCTGGAGAAGTTTTAGGACAAATAAATGCATCCAACCTTGTTCTTGTGCTGGAGATACTCTGCCACCTTTCTCTGCAGCAATTCTTAGTGGTGGTAATAGGCACAGGTGCATTGATGTTGTGGAGACATACAGTAAAATGCAATTTCATCAGTCTGCACTGTTGATATACCTGTATCTCTCTCGGATTTCATGCACCATTGAAAGAGTGCTTATATCTCGTAAGTTTTGAACATAAGAGATACGGATTTTCGTTTTTATAATCAGGTTCGCTTCGTGATTTTTGTTTTGGTTTGGTTTGGTTTTCCATTTTCTAAGTCCTGTCTTATTTCCCTCCAAACTCTGAAGTGGTTGAAAACTTTTCATTTTTTTCTTTATCCATAAGCAGATGTTTGGGATCATGACGTCCTCCTCGTGTGTTTGCCTTGATGTCAGTAGGATTTACAGCAATATACACCAAATTTCTGTCCTGGACTTCTTTCTAGCCTTGTCCATTTGTGTCAGAAATTAATACTACAGATCCCAGTTGAAATTAAACTTTTTACCTCCTGCATGTTTTCCAGCTCCCACCAGGTGGCCTGAATAACACAGCAGTTGTTCAGCTGTGTTCTCCTCAGCCACCATTGGAGTGGTTTTTGCTTTATGCTAAGGTGCCCGTTTTTCATTTGAATCAGTGAGCAAAACTGTAAGACCAGAACTCTTCAAGTTTCAGTTTCATCCCATGTGGTATGGAAGCGTCGTGTTGCCTGTAGACTACTAGATCTATATGTAGAGCTGTATGAATGACTTAATAATATTACTAAATACTACGGAGCACATAATGTGGAAGTGAAGTTTATTCTTAATGACAGTACCGATGCATTTGCTTGTTTCTGAATCCCACCAAGTAACAAGAAAATATTTTCAACACTTTTCAACAGTGTGTGGCAAAGGGCTTGTGGAGTGAAGGGGATAAACCTCCTCCCTTTGTCTCCTCCCTCCTTAAAATGTGTTCCCTTTTGTGCACTAATGTATACATGAAGTTCAGAGTACTATTTCTCTGTTCATACTCCTCCCCAAACACTTGGTGACATGACCTTGTTGTGTTTAAATTGCTAGCTTCTTCACAGAGGCGGAGATTTTCCCCAGTGCCTGAAAGCTCAACCATGTATTAATGTAAAGTGATAGCAGACAAGTATCTTGGGGAACTCTTTTTATAGCTTTATAAAGAGCAATACTTTATGTACTCTCACTGTGCTGTGTCAGTGCTTTCTGACTGCATTTAATGCCATAATAGATATCTAAATACATTGGGATGTCTGATACTTTTTACTGGGTGACGTGCTGCCTTCAGTGAAAAAATATCCATTGATTTTTGTGGAGTCAAAATGTCCTACGTGTTCCTTCTTCAGCAAAATGAAGATAATGCTTTCTGTGCTCATAAGAAGTTGTGAGAATATACTTACGTATAAAGACTGTCGGTACCTATTTAAACCTGACTGGAGTATGGTTTTGCTGTATTTCATGTAGGTCAAGTGGAGCTCATTTTGTGTTCCTAGTGCTTATAGGGAGAGGGGAGCAGCTCCTGTCAGGATGTGTAGCAGGTTACGTCTGCCTGTCTATTAGTTGTAGATAAGGTGACTTGTAAAAGTCTGCAATTTAAACTTCCCATGTGGTAGCAATAGTAATTCTCCTAAAGGAAACAACAACTTTTTCATAGTTTGAAATGCATTCCTTTTTGTTGTGGATTCAGTTAACTTCTCATTGCCACCACATTCATGCACCACACGATAGACATAAAATAATTTAACAAAAAAAATATGCAGTCCATGCTCTGAACTTAGGTCGGATGGACGGTGTTTGGACTACGTACAGCTGCGTACGTGATCTGGGACTTCATGTGCTTCTCAGTGGGTTTTACTGGGTTTGCTACGTGTAAGAGATGTGCATAACGCTGTTACTGTAATTGGCTTTTGTATTGCCCCGAGTCCCAGCAAAAAATGCATTACTGTAATCAGCGCGGTGAACATGTTCTCTGCCCCCAGAAGCCCGGTTTTAATACAAGCAGTATAACCAGAACCAGAGCGTCTGGTTCTAGATCGCATTCTCTGGTAATGCAGAGATTTATTTGCAAATTGCAAGAAGATGAAGCCTCCGCAATGCTGATACAAGTTCCTTGACAATTTGAATTTCATTTCCATTCTGTGATTCTGTAATATGAGAGGGCACTGCTTTACTGCGAGGATGACAGAGCACTGGCACAGGTTGCCCAGAGGGGTTGTGGAGTCTCCTTCTCTGGGGGTATTCAAAACCCTCCTGGATGCCACCATGCACAGTGTGCTTCAGGTGATCCTGCTCGGCAGGGGGGTTGGACCAGATGATCTCCAGAGGTCCCTTCCAACCTCGCCATTCTGTGACTCTGTGACTTCCTTTCTATGTTAACTGTCAAGGTTAGATTATTCTTAAAAACTAAATACACTGAGGAATACAGATTTTTAACTAACTGCTTTTAAAGAATTTCGTATTTTGTGTGTTGCCATAGAAATGGCAGCTCCCAAACCCAGCTTTTTACCATATACGATGTCTACATAATAGGTGCAGATATAATTGCAGAGTAGTAGACAGACCTCAGCAGTGAAAGGAAAAGAAAGAAGCTCTTCCCCCGATGCTTCACAGTGTTGCTCGCTGAGGTATGTTCTCACTGTCTTGAGTCCTTTAGAGAGGTGTAGTGGATCACAGGAGGCAGTTGGGTTTGTTTGTCAATATGTATGTTGTTTTTAAAATGAGTGTTGTGGTCTTCACACGTGTAAGTGATGTGAATGGACTCTTTGATCCTATCCCCGCCTCTTGTGCTGTCTGAGCTGCGTGAGTGGTGGCAAGAGGAATTTGTGGCAAAGCGGAGCTGGTAGGGCATTTTGGGGAGATTAAGAGGACGTCAAAGGAATCAGGTCGGTGCCAAAATTTGATATGTGCAAGTAATCTACCATTATGTTGTCAAGGAAATCAAACTTGAAACAAATAACATTGCTTCTGGGAACAGGTTTTATTAATAGACTATACATTGTATTGTGTAGATGGCCCTGTAGCTCCACCTACAGAAGCCACGCAGTAGAAGGTGGGACAAGATAGACATCAAAACTCGGGAAGTGGAGAAAAGCAGCTGCACAAGCAAGCGCTCTTGAGTTGGAGAGGAATTGAAGGTTGGTGGAAATAGAGGTAGGAGTGCATAGAGCAGGAGGGCACATCGAGTGTGAAGCATCTGGCTGGGGTTGGAAGAAGCCGGGGAAGCCCTGGGACAGCCTTGCTCTGAGCCTTGGGATGGTAGATAAATCACAACAGGCTTCTGCTTCCACTGCCAGCCTGAGACCGTGAGTGTGACGTGAGGCTGAATGAAGGAAAAGGCATGCAGTGTTTTGAGTTGCCTCATCCTTTTACTTATTACTTGTTCTAATAATTTTGTCAATAGCTGACTGTGATTAATAATATGATAATATGATTAAAGGCAGTATCTTTCATGTACACGAGTGACCAGGGATGGTGGCTCAGCAAGCATAACTAAGCTTTCCTTTTTGAAATATAATTATTAAGCAAGAATTATGCATGGAAGTCATTTTATTTAATAAGTCACTTCTGTTCTGGCATTCTGGAAGGAAATACTGACGGGACCGAAACAATGCTTTCAGTTCCTGTACGATGTGCTCTGCCTTCTGCCCAGACACAATTAAAATTATTAAATAAAAACTGGCATGTTCTTTTGTTATATATTTGACAGGTGATTTAAGGGGAAGATGAATAGAGATTGCAAAGACATTAGTCATGAATCGAACTGGTAGACTTTGCAGAAATCTTCCAGGTAGGTTAGAAGTGTGTGTTTCCCTTAGAGCACACCAAATAATGATGGTGCTGCTAAACAGTAGCAGGACTTAGCCACGGAAGGCTTGTGTAACCAATTCTGTAACACTGGAAGAATAATGAAGGTATGAGCTCAGAGCAGGGACGTTTATTTTTTGATGTTGCCTAGCAACTCAAAAAACAAAATTGTAATATTAACTTAAATGCTGACAATTTTTAAACCTGTGTGCACTGGGGGAAGGAAAAGGAGGAGAGTAATCTCTACCGATAGTCACAAGAAAGAATTTTTCAACCTCCTATTTCCTTGTTTTTTAGCTGCTTATAAAATGAACAGAAGTAAAACTAAAAAAGCCATCCTTCTGTAGGAAAACTTCCTATGCAGATGCAGATTAGAGGTGATTTTCTGATGGAAAAAGAAATCTGATAAGCAGCTTTCAGCTGGTAGAATGAAAAGCTACAATTTATGTATGTCAGAACGTACTTCAAGAAGTTATTTTCACAAACTTGCCCTTGATTAACTCTCCATAATAACATTGCCATTGGAAGTGTCTAAATCAATTACTTCTAGAAACACTGGCAGTGTGTTCTGAATATCCTTTGCAGTCCTGCAGTCTGTCTGATAATAACCTGGCTCTTTCCTTTTGACACAGACACCTCCATTTAAATGTGAATCTCTGCTTAAACAGGACATTCCTACAAGACATTGTAGACATCACAGAAGAGTTCTGTGCTAAAAGAAAACCACTTCTCATTAAAAAATATTTATTTAAAACATCTACGCTATTAAATAGTACTGTTAAAAGCGTCTGTCTTTTCTTTCAAAAAATCTTTTGTCCAGGGAAGTTAATGTTGTGAATAAAAATAAATTCATATAATGGGATTAGGGTTAATTTGCTCTCTGGCTAATTAAATCCTCTCATTTGCCAAACCAATTGGAAGGAAATCACTTGTGCTGTATAAGTAGCACAACTTTGGTTCCCTGCTTGATACCTTTCAGTGTGATTGGATGATCCTATCACCAAGTTGTTTAAAAGAACCAAAATAAAAAGCAAACAATACTTAGTCAGTGGAAGACCCTCTTAACAAAAGCTCATGTGTAAAAGTAAATTATGGAAAAGAAACCACAGCTGCCATAAATTTAAACACCGGTGTTATTTAGACATTATGACTGTCCTTAGGAGAAGCTGCTGGCTACAGGACACTCCTCCGACTGTCACTTACCAGAATTGTTTTGATCAGCAATAGGAAGAACACGCAATCAAAGTAAGCAGAAGTCATTGCAGCAGTAACGATCTGGAAGGCTCTGAATTGGTCAGCTTGGAAAGTTTTGATATGAACTAAGCATTGCTATACATTCCCCAGAGGGCTGAGTTCGGTGCTCGAATGCCAATGTGCAAACTCCTATTGAAGTCAGCACGCCCAGCTAAAAGGGGCATTCGTCTCCTTTATTCCTGACTTTAATAGGAGTCACATGCATCCATCCAGAGCAGATGGCCTCGCGTGGCAGTTCTGCCTGAATTCAGCCCAGTCCTGCATCCCGTAAGCCAACAGGAGATTTGCCATTTACTCGAGTTGGAGCAGTGTGTGATTGTCAACATGCACAGTCACACACATGGAAGCCAGAGGGGCGTACGTTTCCACTGATTTTACTAGAGATTAATCTAAAATAATAGGGTCTAGCTTTAAATATATGAAAGTAGTGTCTTGTTCAGAGGCGCCGTGCCTCTAGACTACAAAAGCAGACCCATTTGTGCTGTCTGGATCCAGCAAGCTGTCACATTGAATAGCATCTTTGAAGACAATAGGACATGTCTTTTCTGGGCAGGCTGGCCATACGTGCAGTGACCTGATTTTGTAGAGAAATAGTCTAGAACAGGTTTTATATAATGGATTTTCTGCAATAGCTGCCCATCTGGACACTCTCCTTGCTGAAAGTGCCTTTTTTTAGAGCTGATTTAGAAGTAAGTTTAATAACAGAAAGGCGTTTTTAGTGCAGTATGTGTGTTAAAATGGAGATCTAATATGAAAACCTTTTGCTGTTAAAATTACTCAGGATAGTAACCTCTTGTCCCCATTGGAAAGTCCTAAAAGCTGTCTGAGATAAATAAGCATGCTCATCAAAATCAAAGTTGCAGCAGAGTAATAACTCTAGCAGAACTTATTTCTCCTGCTCTGCTGAAATCTTCAAACTGTCTCTGGTATTTGGGTATTTCTGCAGTCAGATGGAGCTCAGCTTTATCTGATGTTTTTTATTAGAAGTTTTCTTAAAGTACTCTCATTTTTTATATTCTTCGCAGTGTTAATGATGGTAGTTTTCTTACCTTACTTAAGCTAAGTGTAGAAAGGAGTGCTGGGCAGCTGTTTTAAAGGGTTTTTAAGAAGAAATTTGTTAAATGGCAACATTTATTCCAAGATATCAGTAACACTAAATGTAATTTTTGTGAGGAAGGAGTTAAGAAACTCCTAGGTTCTCCCCCTGCCCTTAGCTTGAGCCAGGAGACAGCTCCCCTGACTTGAGTCCTGGATCAGCGTGTTGGCTTCACCGAGCAGTAATAGAGGAAAAAGTGGAAGAGAAATGTAAAAATGATCTATAAGCAAGATTGTCTCTATATATAGAAGTTTTCCGTGAAGCACCAGACACTCTTTAAGAATTGATGACAAATTGGCTCAAATGGTGCCGCGCTGACAAACTACACTGAACTTGCTGTTTCTGCTCCAAAGAGATATTGGCATGTTTTGTTTGGAACTACACAGTCAGTCTTGAACAAAAATGATCAGTTCCATTACATCCAGTCGTTTGTATTTCTGCTTGTTTATAATCGTGTATTCCTTGCTGCTTAACAGTTGTTACACATTGTGTATAACTTAGCAAGCCGGGGAGCTGCTCGATTGTGCTGACTTGGGAGGAAAAAGGAAGTAGATGATATAGGATGTTTGGAGAATAATGAATTAAATTATCATAACACTTAGCCGTGCAGGGAGATAAAACCTCTGTTCCCTCCTAAATCCTTCTGCTTAGTTCTCCTGCAATTGTAATCCTGCCTGCACAGAAGAAATGAATACTGCTTGCCTTTATTCTGTTTGCAAGCTAGTGGATAGAACAGAAAATGTAAGAAGTTCTTTATTCACTACCCCTCAGTCTTCACTCTTGCTTACAAGAGCGAGTATGTGAGGACACAGGGGGTGGTTAGCTGCGCTTTTGGAGAGCATCTTGCTTTCCGCTGCAAGAAGGAGTCTGGAACGGGATAAGGAATTCATTCTTGACACTGCACAGCAGCAAACTGTTACTTCTCGAGGCAGCTTGAAATGCTAAGAGCGTAGCTCGTAAGTACAGCGTGATTGACTTTTGCTTGGTAGAAGGTCCAACATTAGTCATTACAGTGAGGTGTTGCACATGGAGAGTTATAAAAACACTGCTTGGTGTTTACTGGGAGTTGAAAAGTGACCAGGATGTTAGACCCTAGGAAGGATGAAGTATGAGAGAGACCTGGGAACGCCCTAAGGGACTTACAGAAAGACTGAAGGCACATCAGTTCCCTCCAGTAACACTCTGTTGGCTTTCAGCTACTTGATCACAAAAGAAACAATACAGCACTTTGTGTTTCAGATGTTTCCCCTCAAACCTGTCTTTCGGCTGCTGTTGTGAAGGATGGAGTTCTTCATTCTTCTCATCCCACTGTATGGGAGGATACTTTTTTATTAGGGAACTATCGGTAAGAGACGGCAAAAGTATAAGGCAAGTTTATCAGCAAACTATTGAACCAGAAAAATATTAAAAAGGGCAGCCAACGAGATTGTTTACCTATGGGAACCCACACTTGGCATTGCCCTGATAAAGGAACTTATGTCAGTGTCATTTTGAAAGTAATTATTTTACATCTGTCCTCACATACTAACATGTAGGGTATGGTCAACATAAGCGTCTAACTCCTGTCTGAGGGTAACCAGTATTGGATATATGTCTCTTAGGTTTTTAAAACTCCCAGCTGTGCATAACAGAGAGAAGAAATTCCATTTTTCCCAAGTGTTACAGCAACCATTACATTTCCTCGTGTGTATCCAGTGGTTAGCAAAAACGGGCGATCTAAACGAGCAGAAGACAAACGTGAAACCCAGCCGACCTTGTGCAGTCGACTCCATTGTTTGCATCCCTTGCAAATGCAGGGATTCCTTTCGTTGCTAAAATATGAGCAATCCGAGCTGCTGCTTGGTTGGCAGGATGGCAGCTGAGCTCTGCTCGCTGCGATAAGAGTGCAGCCTCTGTTAGCTCCTTGATCGCTGCATTGTGCAAGCTGGGTATTACCGAGCAAAAGGCTTTTAAAGAGGCATTACAGGGATTGTGTTTGTTGGAACGCGGCGTAGTGCGAGGAAGGCAAGCTGGACACAAGTTCCCCCTAGTGAAGAAATCAATAATTGCTTCTGCTCGAAGAGGTAACTAACTATAAAAATAGATGACAAAGATAGCAGTGAACTTTGCTATGTTACCTATGTATGTGTTTTGTTTTTCCTTAAATTTAGGGGGGTTATAGATTCTAAAAGCAGTAGGTTCATCACCCAGGCCCTGCCATTCTTCTCTTTTTTGATCAGCAATTTTGTATCTGTTATTGTTTTATTTCACGTAGTTGTGTGTTTGAATAGTTGGTGCATATTCTCTTTGTCTGGGATAGCAGTTTTCTCGGTATCTCCACAGGGATTCTTTTTACTCCACAGATCTTGCAGGGAAAAAAAGAAAAAAAAAAAAAGAAAGTGAAAAAAAAAAAATTTAATCTTACAGTCTTCTTATCAAGTGGCATTTTTAGGCACAGGATAGAATGGCCCAATGGGCTATTTTTCAGCTTGTGGTTCATGTCTGTTACCATAATGCATTCTGAAAAAAGTGCATTGGTAGAAAATCTTCAGCCATCCTGGAGAAGAAAATGAATCTGCTTTTCCTAGTTTTTCCAGAAACTTTTACACACAACTGGACAATTCAGTTTTGTTCTTCTTGAAAATTCCCCACATTGGGTAAAGTAATGGCTACATCAAGGGGTTCGGATACAACATTTCTTGACGCCATGTAATCAAGTCTACACACACAGATTTTGGTCTGTCTGGTACTGTGAATCAAAATGACTCGTCTTGCCTGACTGTCTATGTGAAATAAGATATTATTGCTACTGTGTACAGACGGAAAATGGTACTTGGAGAACTGAAAAATTGTCAGTAATTTCTTTCTCCTGTTGGCCACAAAGTCAGTTTGGTTTCAAATACAGAGCCACTAGTCAGATGGTGGGCTTCAAGGGTGCACTTACACAGGAAAAATCAATAGTAGAGAGGAAATAAATACTCAGAAAAGCCATTCTCACACAGAGAGGGTCTGCACAGGTGGATAATCCAAGAAACATGGAGGAAATCATCAGGATCTCAGTGATATTTAAAATAAAAAATAAAAAAGCATCTCCTCCATGGGTTCTGCATTGACTGCTAAATGTACAGATGACTTGCATCCACAAATGCTCGTGCTTAGTCCTGAGTGACACCTGATGAAGAGCACCTTTCCAGGAATGCTCTGTAGGAGGCTATTGAAAGGAAAGAGATTCACAAGTACAAGGTGCAACTTGCTTTCAAGTGAGCGTTTGAAGCCAAGTAAGGTAAACACAGCGTTCTGCCTTCTTTTTAGATAGAAACACAGAGGTGCTCTACGGAAATGCAAAGGGATTTATGCCTTCTCTGTATGCAGATGAGCTGTATTGGTAGTGGCTGCAAAGGACCTCCTTGTTCAGGCTGCGTTACTGCAGTTGGTACAGTACGCACTGGTGATGCCAAGCCAGGGCTGCAGCTTCAGGAAATGCTTCTTGGGCCTGCCTTCCCTCCACTCGCTCCTGTTTTCTTGCAGCTGGGGAATCTTTTTGCACAGACCCATGCAGGTAACCCGTCTGTTACCTGCAATCTGAATAGTTAACTCTCAGCAGTGCGCGGTGTAGCAATCCTGTGCTGCTTTCAGAAAAGATGGGAGCAGTCTACAAGCCAAAATGGATTTATTTAATATATTAGAAATCAAGGTGATTTTTTTCTCTGACAGCCCCAGAATTAGATATCTTAATGAATTACAAAAAAAAGACTAACAACTGATTTGGTCATAAAGGTGTGTTGTAGCCCAATTCTTGCAACATAGCTTATCTTAGAAAGGCTCTCATCTAATATAGATCATCACTCTGGACTATTAATGATGTTTGTTAACTTAAACACACGGTTTTAATATTGTCTGCGCTACTTATTTTGAAACGGTCAATTCCTAAGTCTAAAAAATTTATTGTACTTCCTTTGAGAAATATGTTTTAGAAAACTCATCGTCCGTTACCAAGCAAACAGCATTCCCCAGCGCATACACACTGTGAATGACTAACATTGCTGAATGAAAGTGATGGGACAACTTACTTTTACACTTACTGGAAATAACATTTTTAAGCCTGTCTTCTGTATGGGAAAAACGACATTTCTGGGAACACCACTTGCACTGCCGAGAGATAGAAGGGTGGTGTGGAGAACGCGTGTGGTCTGAGAGATGTGCTGTCTCTTGAAATAGAGTTTTTAAGGGGGCTGTCTACATATAATCAGCTCCAGGAATATCATTCTTTAAAAAAAGTGGAATCTAGTATGACAATAATTATATTCTATAACCCCTTTTTGAAACTTTGAGTTGTACTAAATTTTAAGGACATTTCTGTACAGAGCTTCTGAAAAGGCCTCAGGGATGATTGCCTGTGGGAGCCCTCAGATGTTATTGACAGAAACGCATGATCTCCTACTTCACAGCAATGCATACAACACCTAAAGCACATCGATAGGTTACTGTTTGCTTTTCCACTTGTTTGCAGAGGAAAGTGTGGATATATCTGTAATGCCTTTCTACAACCTTTATATTTACAGGGACATGGCTGAAGAGTAGTTTGGGCCTTGTACAGCAAGAAGGAAATCAGCTGACTTGGACTTACATTGCACCTCAGCTGGGCTACTGGGTTGCAGCTATGTCACCTACTATCCCAGGTAAGATGGAATTGAATTTTATTGATACATCCATCATTGAGTAATTATTTATTCATATATAATGTTTATATTTTTCAGAATGAACTCATCTGAGATGCCACAGCTTGATCAATAATGGATTATTAGAAAACAGAAATCTGAAAGTAAAGGGCTAAAATCTTTTGGGGACTGTGGGGGGCAAAAATTGTGCTCAGAAGTTGTTTCGAGTATGCTAATGCTAATCTCTGAACCATTTCAATGGGACACTTTTTAAAGTGTTCCTGCTTTGATGCATTTGTCACCACTGCCTGGCAGAGCCATTGCTAGAAAATGAAGGGAGTTGTAACGTCAATGTATTGGTATCCAGTAGGTAGAAAAATATGTTTTATGAAGTTTCTTTACAGAAACTCCCAAATTAATTGATTCACCTAAGACCAGCATTATCCCAGGTCAGACGTTTACTAATGAATTGATTGATCATAACATTTTTTGGACTTTTTTTTTCCCTGAAGATGCCCATTTTGCTGTGGCTTAGGCTTTGCATCATCTTGGTGACCGATTAATTTTCACCATGATTAACACAGGGTAAAAGTTGCAGGAGGCGTATCAGTAGAGTGGCCTTGGTTGCCATCTGCAAGCCTCTTTGCACAACTTCAGGCAGTCACTCTGAACTAGGTGTTACGTTTACATCTGTGCCCATGGAGATTATTAACGTTGCAGCCTGCTCTTCCTTTTTCCTATCTGTGGCTGCCTCAGGTTTCTTAGTATTAGTTCTTCAGCCAACAAAAATCAGAGATACCTCTGTATAAATGAGCCAATCAAACAAGCAAAAATCTCCTATTCTTAGAGAGGATGAAAACCAAATGCAGTAGAAATTAAAACATTCTTGCCTTGGCTGTACAAACTAAATAAACTATATCTAACAAAAAAAGCAGCAAACTCTGACATGAGGACTTTGTTTTCAAAGTCTACTTGTATATTCCATGAAGTCATTTCATTCTATGTAGAGATTTTTTTGTGTGTATTATACATTATTTAAGCTTTTTATTTAAGGTATATTACCTTAAACTGCTAGAATACTCATCTGATTCATTGCTGACTGGAGTTTAGGTAAAGGCGCAGATCAAAATAAACTATCATATTGAATTGAATGGAATTTTACAAAGTAATTGTACTTTAAGAAAAAACAACCACTCTGAGCCGAATGTCACAGCCTGTAGGGAAGTTCCACTCGCCATGAAATTGGGACTGTAACTCATAAGTTAGGAAGCAGCCTGTAGCTCTTAACGGGAAAAGGCCTACGTTTGTCTTTGCAATTTAACTTGTATGGCAGAATTTCTGCTTTTATTCTACATTTCCTTCTTTCTGAGGGCTAGACCAGAATTCCTAAAACTTTATTGTAATGGGAGCAACATTTTCATGAAAAAATCAAATAATTTTTCTTTTTGCTTAATGTATCAACAACAGTATCAATCAGTTATGTAAAGGTAATAGTGAGATAGAATGTATAAATACTTAGATTTCCCAAATGTAATCTACTTGATGTTATTTTTAATCAGGGTAATGTCTTTTTGCTTATTTTGTCTCCTCAATGAATCTATTCAATTTCTTATCTTAATAAATGGACAGAAGTGAGCTTTGCTTTCCTAGCAGTGGCTCTACAGACCACTCAAGATCCGCAAATGAGGATTTACAAACCTCATGACCTAGAACCTTAATGTTGCTCAAGTTTGCTGTCCTTCACGGTACATGCATGTTACTCTGTCAGCTGGTGCTGTACCTCCTTGCCTGCAGAGGGAAATTTGGGCCTTTTTTTCAAAATCATGATAAGGATTTTGGAAACCAACAGGGTTACACATGCAAAATTGTGCACAGATGCTGTCCACATGTGTGCATTCTCTGTATGTTAGACCATTTCCTAAGCATTATTGGAACCTGGAGTTACAACACTGTTTCACTAGCGGTTTGCTTTTAAAGCTACTGAAGATCCACTTGGCTTGGCTTGATCTAGACTTAAGAGCACCAACACATCTCCCAATGAATCCTGCATTGCAATGTATGTACTGTTTAGTGCAAAGCAACACAAATGTCCTTAGAGAGAAGTTGTTCGCCACAGAGCTGCTACATGCATTAAAGTGCTGGAAGATGCTGTGACGACTTTTCTGCAGTGATGACAGCTTTAGTGCACTGTGTCAGCATCAGGACCTGGAAGGCAGCAATCACTGATGCATGCTCCCATTGAAACTAACTGCTTTTCCACAGAATGATCTATTTGGACTTGCAGACATGAAAACCAGCACATGCTTTCTCCACAACTTGCTCCCTTCTTTAGAGGCGGTCAGCCCAATAGGCACCAGGGCTTTGAGTGGCAGTGTTGCTCACGTAGCATCCTGATAACCGGGGAAGATGTCCCTCTCTGTTTAAACTACTGTTCCTCTTATTGTTTGCAGTTTGTTACAGGTCTAAATTCTCTTTTCTGGCCTTCCAGGTCCCGTTGTAACACACGACATTACCAGCTATCACACAATGTTTCTTTTGGCAATTTTAGGAGGGATGGCTCTCATACTTCTAGTCTTGCTGTGTCTCCTTTTGTATTATTGCAGGTAAGATTCACCATCCTGGTTACTTAGGTCATGTAAAAAAAAAAAAAAAAGTGTAAACTTTTTTGTGCTCATGAAATTGAAAGCTGTTACATTGAAACTTTTGTACTTGGAATGAAAGAAGAAGAAAGCAAGTACTTGAAAATGAAAGAAATAGATCAATTTCATGTGTTCCTGGTAGCATATGCAGCATATATAGTCCCTGCCTTTGGTAGGATGGTAGCTGAATGAAGCACACAAACCTGTGTTTTCTAAAACCTTCTATCAAACATAGGCATTGGTCCAAGATCTATGTAATTCTATCTGTTCTGCACTTGCCAGTGACCTTTTTTAATCACTCCTATATTAAAATGAATGTTAAGCTTATATCAGCAAGTGTATATTAATGTGTGATTTTGTATATGCCTCCTCCAGACATTTGCTCCAATTTATAATTGGTGCTTGAGACATTTCCCAATTGACATAAGTTATTCTTTAATTTTATTTTTGCTGCTAAGATAAGGTTTTAATTGTTGGGTTATGTAATAAAAGCTCGATTCCCCTAACATTAATCACTGCTTAAAAATCTCCCATTGAGACACACTTGCTGTTCTTGTTTCTGTGTACAACAGTCATAAATATGTAACTTCTTTTGTTACCGGCTTTTATAGAAGAAAATGTTTAAGACCACGTCAGCATCATAAGAAACTGCAGCTTTCCACAGCACTGGACACTTCTAAGAAGGATCAAGCAACTTCTATGTCCCATATAAATTTAATATTTTCACGCCGTGAGTCAGAATTTCCTGGTGGGCTGTCTGTTGCTAGCAATGGACACACTGAAAACTCAGGTGCAAAGGAATTAATGAGTGCTGTCCACATGGAGATGGTATCACCTAGTGGAGAAGCAGATATGCATACACCTATGCTCAAACACTCATTCAGTACTTCCCAGGAGTTTAGCTCCCGAGAGGAACTGCTCTCTGACAAGGAGAAGGACAAGAGCAGGATTTCCTTGGATGACCTGACTCCCAGCGGGTCTCTAAGAAAAGACTACCACAAATCAGCAGACAGTTTTCCTTTAAAGACAAGAAAATCTACAGAAACAGCAGAAGGCTACGAGTCCCCCATCAAAGAGGAATACAGGAGAAGTTATAATGCTATGCTATCTCAGCCTTTATTTGATAAGCAAGAGAGAGAAATTCAAGTATCTATGAACCATATTGCTACTGGAAGTAAATACAATATTCAGGAACAAATATACCCCACACCTTCAGCCCCTGAAAAAGAGCTGCTGGACTGCAGACCTACTGAATGTATGATGTCTCGTTCAGTCGATCACCTGGAAAGACCTACATCTTTCCCTCGACCAGGTCAGTTAATCTGCTGCAATTCTGTTGACCAAGTTAATGACAGTGTTTACAGAAAAGTTTTGCCTGCATTGGTGATCCCAGGTCACTACATGAAATTACCGGGAGAACACTCTTACGTTAGCCAGCCGCTGGTTGTCCCAGCCGACCAGCCAATTGATATAGAAAGACTTCAAGCTGAGCTTCCTAACCCCCACGCACGGCTTTTTCCACACCCCCCACAACAGCTACAACCCCAACAGTTAACAGCCCAAGCAATATCTCAGCAACATTTGCAAGATGCAGGTGCAACCGAGTGGAGTCAACAAAACGCTTCCATGTCTGAATCTATTTCCATTCCAGCCTCCCTTAATGATGCGTCCCTGGCTCAAATGAATAGCGAAGTGCAGCTTCTTACAGAAAAGGCTTTGATGGAATTAGGAGGTGGAAAGCCACTGCCTCATCCTCGAGCTTGGTTTGTTTCCCTAGATGGACGTTCAAATGCTCACGTTAGACATTCGTACATTGATCTCCAAAGAGCTGGTAGGAATGGGAGTAACGATGCCAGTTTGGACTCTGGCGTTGACATGAATGAACCAAAATCTGCACGGAAGGGAAGAGGAGATCATCTGTCTGCACCACAGAGTCACCCGCCAGTGCAAGAGCACCAGCAGAGAGAGCGGAAGGCTTCAGATAGCACAGCTTACACACAGCTTGTGTATTTGGATGATATGGACCAAAGTGGCAGCGAGTGTGGAACAGCGGTCTGTAGCCCTGAGGACAATGCTCTACGATGCCTACTAGAAGGCACTGGTAAGAGGAGCGGTGTGCAGCTGCCCAGCCTGCAGGAGGAGACAAGAACTGTGGATACCAAACCAGAGCCATTAACTAGTCCTGAACATGGAACATCAGTTCAAGATGAGGAGGAGGATGAGGAGGATGAGGAAGACGACCAAGGGGAAGATAAGAAGAGTCCTTGGCAGAAACGAGAGGAAAGACCACTAATGACTTTCAATCTAAAGTGAGCTATTGTGAAAATCCACAATTCAGTGGAGTATAAAATTGCCAAATATTCTTTCTGTGGAAGTGCTTGATTTTTTTTTCTTTTTCTTTTTCTTTTTTTTTTTTTGGTGGAGAGAAAAGAGAAAAACAAACTGTGGTGAGCAACATTTGAAAGAACTTAAATGCATTACTGTGTAAATGTTAGAAAAATAATTAAAATCATTCCTCTGATTAAACGGCTGCCTCCAGTGAGATAGCTGAACAAAGAGTGTGATTGTTATTCCATATACTTGATATTGGTCATCCAGGATGTTGAAAATACTGACAAATTGTTTTGGTTGGTTTATGACCTCAATCTCCTTATGAATAGGAGCTGGTAAAGCTTTTGTTTTGTAGGCCATTTTTATGTTGATAATGCTACTGAAAGTATCTTAAAAACAAGAGTTTGACACATGGTGTCCAAAATTGTGCATTATCTCAATGAAAGGCTATGCATTGCTGCTTTTAGTAATATTTTGCTTATACTATGCTTTTCTTAATTTTACAAGTTGGTTGTAAACATTTTATGTCCTTTATTATAAACTACTCAGCAATTTATTTTAATGTAAAACTGCAGGAAACTTGAGTAGCATCCCTTAGCATTGAAGCCTTTTTATGAAACCAAACTGAACTTTGTGTCGACTAAGATTCCTCCAATTCTGGTCCCATTTACTCAAAGTGCCTTTTTTACAGTAACAATGAACAGTCCCTTCTTTTGCTAACTCCTTTTAATTGACCCCATTTGGGATTTTATAAACTTCCGAACTTCTACCTTTTATTTTAAGCTGCATGCCAAGAGTCCCATTTTGTGCTGAGCATTTCTCATTTCAATACAGCGTATTCTGTAGCTATCATGTATATTGTGGATTCTGTTTAGCCAGGGTAGACTTAGAAGACATTTTAAAGGGCCCAGAGTAGCCAAGAAGATAGTTTCATTGACTGTATATATTGTTAGTTTCCTCTGGAATCATATGAGCTAATCATGCTCATAAAATGAATTATAGACCGAGCAAATGGACTGAATGTGTCTAGAAAAATTTTGAAAAAAATGTACTATCCAAAAGTGCCAGAATTATTCTTCTGTGCTTTCTCCATACAGAGCTGCTTGGTTATCCAAAAATTATAATTGAAAATAAACTGCAAAAAAAATCTTTGTGGATTTTTTTTCCTCTATTGGTGGTCATCACATTATTTTATATTATTTAATGAGCAAAATACTTTGGTTTCTCTTCTGCTGTGCGTACTCACATTTATATCACTTACTAACAATCAAACTTTCTTAAGCAGTTCTCATCAACTTCACCCAATACGGAAATGTAGACCCCTTTTTAGAAAAGCATCCTCCCTGTCTTGGTAAATACCTAACTGTTTGCTTAAGTATCACTGAAGACTTTCAAAATGAAATCCTAGTATCACCGTACCCCTCTATGTCTGCTTTGTGCGGGACCAGTGCTCATTCTGAGACTTCTGTGAGTACCCATATTTACTGGATACTTCTGACTTCGTCATGAATTGGGTTCAAAGAAGAGAAAGTATGCGACTTCTGCTCATGTGAAGTCCGTCATAAATATTCCGTTTATCATGTTTCATTATTTCTGTGCAGCATTAGCAGCAGCCACGCTTAATCAAGTTAATTATTATATAGTCTCTAAGGTGATTAGAGAAAGTGTTATATAGTTCCTATTTAATTTTTAATAATAAGCCCCAACTCACATTCATTGTTTTTGTTTTTGTTTTTGTTTTTGTTCTTTCAGTAGATGTCAAGGTTTTTGTAGAAGGCCAGTGTTGTAATTCCCGTTTTACTGAATGTCTTACCTGGGAGTCTGGGCTCAACCCAGGAACGGAATCCAAATTTCCTAGATCCCAGTCCTCTCCATCCACAAAGCTACACCGCCTCTGTTTTGCTTTGATTCATGTTTGGCAGTGGTATATGTCTTGAAATAAATAGTATTTGTGGAGTGCATTAAATATTGAAATCACCATTTTAGCTGTATGTTACCTTCTAGTGGTTACGTGCATTCCAGGTCTTCCTGTTCTGTTTAGGAATTTTGCTACTGACCACATGTGAGCTGGATCTGGGGGGTGGGTTACTTATTGTCCATCTGTGCAAGGTCACTGAGCTGCAAAATACTGCTTTAAAGGAATAGTGTTTATGAGATATCAGTAAGTGCTGGTAATGCGGTGTCACTTACCAATCAGAATGCGGTGTCAAATAAACATTATGGTTAAAATTTCAGCCTACTAGAATTACTGTGCTATTTAATTTTAGCTTTGTTATCTTAAATCTGTCATTTTTAATTACATTCTCTTTTTCAGATTCCTTTGCAAAGTTTCCACCTTTATTATGTTGTAAAGTGAGATTATTGCTATTAAATTGCAGTGATTTGTTTCTTTAATTGTGTTGGTTTTATGTTCACAAAACATAGTTTGAGGGTTTGATAATTTGTGGTCCTAATACAGCAAATACATTTGAGCAAACACAATGTAGGCATTTGGCAAATCTTCTTAAAAATAGCATTTTTGTTACTGTGTTATCACAAGCCATATACTAGTTTGAATTTGATTTTGCAGAATACATAGCTTATGAAATATGTCTCACTATATCCAACACATCCGAGCCACATGCTAAATGAAATTGGAAGAGTAACACAGATCAGATTATGGGTTGAGATTAGCATGTCTATTGTACACACACTTGTCTAATCTTCAAGTCTTCTAATCTTAAAGCCTTCTTTTACTTTTCAAAAACATATCAAGGCAGATACTTTGGGAAAATATGATTATTTTTTTTTATTGCTTGTATTTTACAGTTGCACAATGAGGCAAGTATTAAGGTTCTAAGACATACAGAACAAAGTGTAATTTGGATGTCAGCAGTTCCAGAAAACCCAGCAGTTTTCTAACCAAGAAAGCAGTTGTTTTAGTTTTTTTTTTTTCATGGCAAGTGTTAACAGGGAAAAACACAAAAGATTGTAGTGACAAAGCTTACGAATGTAATGGAAATATATTGGACTCCAAAAATATTAGGAACAGGTTTTCAATTAATGCATCAGCTTTCAGGATTTTCTAATGGACAGTGAGTGAAGTTAATACTTCCTAAATCTTACACTGTATCATCCAAAGTACATTTATATCATAGGACCTGTGAAAGGTTATGGCTGTTGGGAGTTAATACACACATTAAGAGTCCACTGACCTAATGGTTTTCCCTCAGCTCCCACTTTGTTCCAGCTGAAATATGTTCTTCTCAAGGCTTCTGAAACTGGAAAGTACCTGGACTTACTGTGATAATGACCTTTTATTATTTGAATGAGTGCTTCGTCAGAGTGCAAACATACTAAACCCAGTACAAATAGAGAAAAAAAAAATAAACTGGTTCCTGTCGCAGAGCATTTGCAATGCATCACATGTACAAGTGTACAAAATTGCACTGAGCTTGGATGAGTAGCTTACAAAAAAAAGCCCTACCACGTGGGAATTGCTTATGGAGCTTTGCTCTCTTGCAGGAAATGTGGAGTAACTTTAGCTAAGGACTCTCGACGTGCCTTGGTGCTGTTTTTGTCTTCTGCCCTTCATTCTACCCATGAACGCTCTGAAAGGCCAACTTTATGGCAATGCCCTAGACCAACATGGTTGGACGTAGTAAGAAACTGCATGTCCCATGTAGGTTTTAGCCTATAGAATAGTACAGGTGCAAATTAGCAAGCGTTCAGTTAGAAATTTATTCTTTTATTCTTTCTCTAGGAATGTCCCTAGTGAACCAAAAAAAAGCCTTTTGAAATTTTTTTTCCTTAACCAGTGAGAATCCACATGAGGATTAAAACTTGTTACAACTGCCCTGTTACGACACTGTACCTCATAAGCTATCAATAGGCTGCAGCCTGGGGCAGGTGGCATGGTAGCACATCCTTGGACATTGTCAAACAAGAAGAATCTCAGTTTGCTTTTCTAAAACATATGGGCAACAGATAATTCTTGTTTCAGTTGGTGCTGCTGCTTGGGTCTCTTGAACATTTGAAATTCTTAAGGTTGGAGGATCTGCCACCTGGTGACGAACTGCTTCAGCTATTCCAGACGGAGTTGAAAAAGCATTTTTGGAAGTAATTTAGGAGATAAACCCACACAGTACTTTCATGACTGTGTATAAAAGACAGTTTATGACTTCAGTGCAAACACAGTTTATAACTTCGCTAGCACCAGCAGGCAGCTGGCATAAGAGCATCCCTTCTTTCATGGGACTGTTGTGGGTGCAGGTGCAGAGATCCCTATGGGCTGGAGAGACCTCGCCCAGCATCGTAGTGGTGCTCAGCTCATAACAGAGCTTATAAGCTGGGTGCTCAGCTCATAGCATTGCTGCTCGCACCACTCAGATGAAAAGGTGTCGTCTCTGCTGGCTGTGTAGTGCGGTCAGGTGTAAACGTGCCTGTTTTCCTCAGCCTGTCAGTGCCACCTCAGGTTTAGATTAAAATAAAGTTACAACGTAATTGTTATAATTAACTATTAACTGTTCCAAAGTTGGGGAAGTAAGAGCGTCTCAATTATTCTTTTCCCGCTCCCCTGTTGGAGCTGAGTGTAAGGCGACGGGTTCAGTGCCAACCTTACTCGTGTCATGTCTGATATCTTCATTTCCAGACTACTTGGAGCTGGAGCTTTGGGTTGAAGAGTAGGCAGCAGCCAAGTGCCATTTTCAGACTAGAGGAGCGTTTTTTCTTTATGTTTCTCATGTAACTCCAGGTGATAAGCTGACACCAGGCCTGCTGACAGTTTGACACTAAAAATATATGAGGAATCTTGTTCTTTTTAGCAGCAATCCTCTGGTATCTACAGGCGATTAGATTGCACAATGTGGCACCTGGTATCTCTTACCACATAACAAGTATTTCCTGATGTATTGATGTGTTTTTCTTCTAGGAGTAAACATTGTCAGTTGGTCTGTTTGATCATTAAGTCTTCCGCCTTGGAAGCTTACAAATGCAGAGGAGGAAAGTGTGATGACAATAGGCAGCTACAAGGGAAATACCTGTGTACAGTTTATTTTTGTAACTGTGGGGTTCAAGTGACTGGAGGTTCAGACTCCTAGATTACCCCAGCTGAGGAAAGGTTGTGCCAGTTTTACATCCTGAAGGTAGGAAACGGTGCTTGAGAACTGCTGAGGGATGAGGAGTCCCATTCTCAAAGGGCTGCCTGCTCCTGCTGCAAGAGATGTTGGGCATCAAAGCTGGAAGAAATTATTTCAAAGAGCTCCTTTTATAAGCATTTGTTTTAAAGGTTTTTGGCGATTTTGCACTTGTAGGGAATTTATAAAAGCCCTGATGGTGTTGCCTCAGGACTGTCTTGTCCCCAGCCCTCACAAGTTTTTCTCAAGTGCCCTCCCAGAAGTGTTAGCTCCCAAACTTCTCCCCCTGGGTAGAAGCCAGTACTCTGGTGCCAGGGCTCGTAGCTCCAGCTGGGGCATACATGCCACAAGCTAGTCCAGGTGGGGTGAGTTCTCTACAGGTTTATGTTGGAAGTTTTTTTGTCAGTAAACAGAGAGGCCAGAGCCACATCTCAAACTCTTCCACAGGAAAATCTGCATGCAAAGAAAGTAACACCGCAGGAGACTTGCCCACATGTTGCCCTTACCTACAGGGCCAGGGCAGGGCCCTTCACGCAGCGTCCCCTGCCTCTGGAGATGAGATGCTGCGTGTCTTGGTTTCCCTCTTCCCGTCTTCAGCCCATTTTATGAACCCAGCCCCTGCTTCCTCTGTTAGTGCTGTGCCGTGCCGTGAGGCCAACGTAAAATGTGACACCCTAACGACATTTCAGTCAAGTTATTTTTAGGTGTTGGTGAGGGTGAGCCTGAGGAAGCTATCTGCCTCTCTGGGCCCGTGCCACTAGCTCTACCTCGAATTTAACGCCTCGTAATCCTACATCCAAAAACAAGGGAAGCAGAATGTGACAGCCAGGTTCCCACGTTATGAGGGGTGATTCCCTTATGAGAACTGCATTGGTCTTTTATTCCTTGAAACGAGCAAAGTGTGCTTACATAAATGTGTGCATGCATGTGCATGCATGCACGTGTACATATATAAATGCATTTAATATAAAGGTTGACTTAAATGCTAGCTTAAGCATTTTGACATCAAGCAATGCCAAAGTCAGGGTTGCTCGCCTAGGCTGACTGGAAGAACTGGCACAAGAGCTCATAAAGTTGTGTGTTAATTTACTTAATTGCCCTTGTGGTCTGACATTGCAGAGTTAAAGCCATGTTTGGTGCCGAGTTTCTGCTGTGCTTCAGCCCCTGACTTCCATGAAATGTATTCATATTTGCCTGCTAGCCTAGACCTGATGCATAAATTTTCTTTGTGATTAAAGCTTTCCTAATGTCTTCAAGCGATTTACTCTGGAATTGTTAGAACATTTGATAGATGCTTTTTTGTTGTTGTAAAAGTTGTAAAATTCTGAAGGGTAAAACATTACTGTAAAACCTCCAAAAAAATTTGCATAGAAATGGAAGCGTTATAATAAAGCCTGATTTCCAATCTTCTTCATGGGGAAGATACTGTGTCCATGAGACACTTCTCAAGTCAGTGCAGTTCTCCAAGCAGTAGGTGTGCATCCTGAGCAACGCTGTTAATCTGCTGCTAACCATCCAGACGGTATGAAGAACCTTTATCAGCGCTATCCGTTTATCCGATTTGTAAGTTAATGGGATACTTCTGGTCTGAGCAGCCTAATATTGGAAATGATTTTCTGTCAGCTGTCATAGAAATGTGGGAAATACAGCACCTACCCAGAAGAGTCAACATACCATCCCTGAGCACATTGTCACTCCCAGGAGCCTTCTGTTTGTCATAAAATACTGCTCTCATCCAAGGTCTGCTTGTCTCGAGGCTGCAGTGTCCCAAGACAGGAAGAGGACCTTTCCAAATAAAAGTGTCCTTTGGCCTATGCTAATGGAAGTAGGTAGCTGAATACTAAAGCATGTGATAGACACACCTTTTGTTTGAGGACTGGGGATAGCAAGACTTTTAGTTTTACTTCTCTGGACCTGAACTTTAAAAACTATTCCAGATGATTTTCTCAAGGTTTCCATCTCATTTCAGGGTGTCTTAAAGCGAAAAATATTCTAGGGCAAAACATATGTAGGAGAATCCCAATAGTTTTCATCTTTTACAAGTGCTCTGATCTGAGAGTTGCAGTAAGGCTGTAGCCTCTTCACTCTATCGGAAAATACTTACATCTATCATATGGGAGAGTCCCTTCTGCTTTGGGAAAAAAGAACTATCGGAAACAAACAGAAAATTCTGAAAATTTTCATTTCAGAAATCTCACGCTGAAATGGTCAAGGGATGAAGAGCAATTTGTGTACCCATCACCCCCAGTTCAGAATCGGGGACAGCAACTTGGCTGTACCTGCAGCCTCCCTGGAAGCGCAGGGACCAGCGGGCGCCCTGATACGGGGGAGCTGTAAGAAGCTAACAGAGGAGCAGACAATTTAGCAGCTGATGGGAGTAAATTGGATTGATTTGGAGATTGGATGTGCAGAGGTAACTGCTAAGAAGTGGTCAGACCTCCTGAAGCACCAGTGTTGACACCGTCTTTATCAATAAATCTGTCACTGCTAATTCACACTCACACAGATAGTTTGAGAAGGGTCTGAAAGAGCTAGAAAAAAAATAGACACAAAAATGCAAAATATGTAATATGTATAAATTTGTGATAATCATTAAGAGCCAACTGTGACTTTTTTTTTTGTATGCAAAGCATTGTTAGTTGTTTTTTGTTGTTGTTGTTGTTGTTTTGGTTTTGTTTTTGTTTTTTAATCGTTAGAGGATAGAGGCTACAGGAACAGCCGTAGCAAATGGAGACGTGATCTCACGGTGTGCCTTGGGTGCATTTGTTAAGTGTATTTTGAATCTATTCACTTACCCTTGCATCTCATTCAGGGCTGAAGAAGGCAGGATTGAAGTTCCTAGCATAAAGGGCAGCTAATAAAAAAAAATAGCCATGAGGTAGTACTAGAAGACATGTATGAAGCAAAGTCTAAACATATTTGTTCACTGCATAACGTTTTTTTAATATTTATTAGGAAAATAGAGGAAATACTAAACTACTATACATTTTCAAATTGGATCAGTTTTGTTTCCAGTTTACAAGATTACAAAAAGCTTGTGGCAAGTTGTTTATTATTACCTATAATACCAGATCCATTTCTAATTTTAAATGCAATGAATATTTCAATGGGGTGTGTAAAGGTGTGAGCAGTCCTACAACTGCATGAAAATTTCAGACTTTCACTTCTGCAGTGTTTAATACTCAGAATACATCAGGATAATCAGACGATGCCAGTACTCTGAGTGCTGTATTATATATCACTAGCTCACTGGGGTGTAATTAATACATAGCACTGGGTGGGTAAACGAGCCTGGACTATGCCTAGTGGCTTGGGGTAGACTGGAATGCCCCTGACCTAGGGTAAGACATATTTGCTCCATCCCAAATTTCTTCTGGAGCAGCCACAGGACACAGACTGAACAAATGTCTCTTGTGTCTCATAGGGATGGTGATAAAAAAATGTAAATGTTGTATATTGCTAGGTCAGTGGCCATCAGTAGTCACAGATTATGAGCAACGCGTTGTCCATGAGATATTCAGAGTTGGTTTGTAGCTACAGGATGCTGCTACCAATTTATTAATGAAGTAACTGAGTAGCAGCTTTTGTAAGACCTAGGATTTTTGAACTATACAGCTGTGGTGAACTGGGGGGTTTCTGAATTAGCAAGCCACCTCTCTCTTCAGGGAGGCAGTGAGATAGGTTTAGCCAATGCCTTCCAGGGGAAATTCTCCCTCCTAGGTCTTGACTAGTCCTTCAGCTGACTCTTGTGGCCCAGCAAAAGACATCAGATGCTGCTGCTGCTATTACTAGCAGTCTTCCAGGGTTTTGCCTATCCCAGCTACAAATTTTCTCTGGAGTAAGCTTCTATATGCTGTATCCTACATTTCTCAAACTCACCTGAATTCTCTCTTAATGCTAGATATGTTTCCACGTGGTGCCACTCAGCTTTGTTCTAACAGAGCACAGGTGAGCTGCTTCCCTACCAAGCTGATGAATTAAAACAACTGGGAAATAAAATACCCAAATGTAACCTTGAATATATTTCTGATACCAAGATACTTTTCCTGACAACACTGAGGTGTATCTTGCCTCGAGCTGTGTTGAAATTCAACACATCTCGTCTGCCACTTCTGGATAAAACCGTGCAGCTGGGTTGGGATGCTGCTTGGAACAACCACCCCTCATTCATGTTTTTATCTGTTCTTATCTGTAGCTTGGTGAAACTCCTGAATGTGAGTTTCCAGTGTCAGACCTACAATAAAAAACATCTAGTGCCTGCCTTAAGACAAATATATGTTGAGGACAGAGACAATTTTCCTTCCCATAGACATTAGCGACACCAATACTAAGATGCTACGTATAGTTTTGGTTTTCATATTCTAACGGCATATTGAAAAAATAAATAGAGCAGACGACAAAAATCCATAGAAGTGATTTGGGGTCTGGAGTGTGTACCTTATGCTAGTCTACCATCTAAGCTCTGCCACCAGCACATCCTAGACAGTCTCACTTGATGGTTAATCCAAGGGGCAAGATCTGACGAAGCCCCATACAGCTGTGGGAGTTAAGGCTTCCTAATCCTCAATATTTCGACATGTATGGGCAAATTTAGATGGCTCCTCACTTAGTAGCCTAGGGTGCTCTTGAATTCATGTCAGCCACTGAAATGCCCGAAGTATTTGGGTGTTTGAAAGGCCTGATTTTGAGTCCTGGATTTTGCTGTGGGGGTCAGCTAGGAAACAGTCGAACATTGCAACACTGAAGTCCATTTGTGGAGCCAAGTCAATATTCATGCGTTTGCATTCAAGGTGGCTCAAAGCCTCTCAGAATTGTAGGCAAATATTAATTTTGTGTACCCGAGACAAGCTCATGACTGCATCTGTTCTGGAAATCAGAGGAAGGAGACAGAAGCTGGAAAGACAGCAAGGATGGGGAAAGCTCCAAAAAGCTGGGATTTGTGGTGGTGCAGAGGGTCCCCTAAGCACTGGTCTGTTACGTGGTGGGAGCAGCCAAGGAGAGCCATGTCTGTAGTGTTTTATCGACCTTTCTCTCCCCCTTTCTTCCAATTTGTTGCCATAAGCAACTGGATATTTTGGCTATATTAGAAGCAAACCAAGACTCACTACTGAAGCTCTAAGGAGACCTATGAAAATAACCAACCAACTAATGAATAACTCATCAAATGCCGGAGTTATTTTAAATGATTTCATCATATGCTCTAGTATTAGGTGAAGTGCATCTCCTGATTAGGATGTCTATTTTCCTTTGTTACTCATTTTTTGCTTTTGTGTAAAATGACTGTGCTTCATGGACTTTTTTTTTTCTTTTCTTTTTTTTTTTTTTTTTAACCTTCACAAAATAGAAGGATTTTACCTTATCTACAATCTTTTATCAATAAAAAAGGGTAACTTCCCATCCTACCACACAGAGTCTCTGCACCTGGAAAGTTTAAAATGAAACAGTCCTGATAACATTTGGTGGTCTGCTTCACATGGTGCAAGTGTACGGGTTATGCCCACATCACACGTGTTCAGCAGTTTGGGGAGTTCCCAGACATACCACCTGCGACAACCGTGCTCTTGCAACTGCAGTTGCCCACAGACAGCCTGTTCGGACACACCAGGTGCCACCCATGCTGCTTACTGGCCTAATGGTGTCAACTTGCCATGGTTGGGCATGTGTGGTCCTGAAATTCAGGGATATGTTTCAAGAGCAAGCAGTGTGTCCTTCAGGCAAAGACAGCAAGGTGACCTAGGCTGCAAAAACGGTGTCCTGGGCTGCAGTAGGCACGGTGTCACCAGCAGGTTGAGGAAAGTGATTATTCCACTCTACTCAGCACTGATGAGGCTGCACCTGGAGTGGTGGGTCCAATCCTGAACTTCCCAGTACAAGAGAGAGCGGGACATACTGGAGACAGTCCAGTGAAGGGCCATGAAGATGATGAAGGGACTCGAGTGTCTCTCTTATGAGCAACTGCGGAGGAGTGTCTGAGGTCTACAGAGTGAATTTAAGCACTCTGGGAGTCCATCTGGTAACTTCAGAAACATGAAACTAGATCAGAAGTCAACAGGACAGATGCATACCTCTCACTTCTGGACAACTTCTCTACTTGTGGCATAAGCAAAAGCCACGTATTCATGAAACCTAAAAGACAATTCCTAAAAAAACTAAAATGACAAAGTGTTGTCATTTTGGCCTTGAAATAGTCAAATCTGGAGTATACCCTCAGCCGTGCCTCTCAGGGGATAAGCCATAATATCCCTAGGGCCATTCTTCACAGATGCTATGAAGTCTAGAATAGCACAGCTCTTCAACTGTGCTCCTCCTGATCCCCTTCCTGATCCCCTTCTAATGGGTGCAAGTGAGAGCAACCTTGCAAGTGAGAGCAACAGAGAGATTCATATTACCTCTTTTACCTGCATACTGCCAAGACTCAGAATCCAGGCTTCCTAAGTGTCTCCAATAGCCTCCTACATTTTTTTTTTTCCTTTAACTACTCCATCCTTCTCAATGAAGTGAGGAAAATTGTGGTAAAGAACAGAAGATGTTAAAACCACAGTTTCTCCAACATGGTGATTCACTAAAGCTGTTTAGTCACTGACATACTGTTCTTCACTTTCTCCTACACATTATTAGGAGGGGAAAAATCATTAGTAATCACTGGGTTAAATTCTCTCCATTCTATGGGGCAGCTGTTCACCACAATTGGTTTTTGTTATAGAGACATATTTGGAATTGTGCTTCTGAGATTTCCTTTCTCTCCTATACAGTACAACTGACTGAAGATAAAACGTTTACTTCTAAAGGTCATTTCAAACTGTGGTAATGTGGTAGACAGATTTCCTCTCTGAACTACAGTGCTGGCTTGACTCTGAGATATCATACTTTGCCGAGCGTACTTACAGACTCCATCAGATTTGCAGTAGTTGAGGGTAGGCCACCTACGTATAATATTTTTCTCTCTAACTTTGCTCATGTGGAAGATCACCACCACCTTACCAATTTAACCATATTCAGGAACTACTGCTGTTTTTAAGATGCATGTGCTACGTCACAGTTTATTTCCTTTGGGATGTGCTGGTTGAATATTTTCTAGCCTTATTGATTTAGTACCCTTGAATTTTTCAGTCACTGCTGCTAGTATTTGAATACCGTCAAGATAGAAAATGCCTGTCAGGTGATGGAAATCTAACACAGATTGCAGTCACTGGTGATTTGAATGTGGTAATGAGACATCTGAATTTAGCGTGATAGATCACACATCTGCTGCTGAATTACCCATTCAGAATTGTCGCTCCCTCTGTCCTCGCACAACAAAGCAAAAGGAACACCCACAAGTCCACCTGTTGTTGGAAACAAATAGTGATTATCAGATAGCACCGAGGCAGCACTTTCTCTGCAACTGACTACTGTGTGACCCAGGTAAGAACATGGGAGGTTAGGAGGCACTTTTATAGATGGAGTACAGCTGACAGAATGACCTGGGCCTTTGGTTTCTTTTACCATTACGTGATCTGCTTTTGACTGTGAGAATTTTGTGTGTTTGAATTACAAGTTCCCGTGGCAACTTGCATATTGTAAAGGACCAAGTGCAGTGGGACAGAGAGGCCCAGAAATGGTGCTCGATATGCACAGATTCAGAGACTGACTGAGAAGGCGCAGCTGCCGGGACCTCTAGCTGTCGTCTGCTAGGCCAGTGAGATCTTTTATTTAACATGTCATCTGCAATATCTGATAGAGCACAACATTGCACCATCTTAAATCGAAATGGCAAAAATGAAGTAGTATCTTCCTCACATTAAATGACTTTCAAGAGGGTGGCAGAGATAAGGAGAAATTCCAACTGGCCCATATTATTCTTAGGTTTTAATGTACTCTTTGGCAGACTGCCAAACCAAGCACTCAGAAATTCTGAACTTCATCCAGAATTCTTGATCCAACCCTATAAATCACGAGAGCTCAAATAATTAATGTGAGATCCTATTTATTTGTTTTCCTAGTTTCAAGTTGTTAAGATTCCAACTGCAATTTTCCTAGCATGGAGTTGGTAGAAGAGAAGAGCCTTGGAAAATTACTTAAGAAACGTGACTTTTGCAAATAGACACCCGGGACTGGGACCAGCCTCCCGTGCCTGTGACAAACCGACACCGCGCCGTGATAAAATCATCACAGTTTTGGCCTCTGCAGTTTCTGCTGTGAAGCTATTCCCAGAACCTTGCTGTTCGAGGCGTGAAACCTCTTAATATCCAGCCTGAACTACTCGTGCTGGGTTTACGCCAGCGTGTTCCCCTGCCAGCGCTGTCCTTGACCGTCAGCAGTGACAAGATCGCAGACTGGATGGGCTTCAGAAAAACACCAAGTGCTGCAAGACATGGTGGCAACAGCTGCAGGGGGTGGGGCAAGCCATGCTGGTACCTACCAGCAGTAAAATATTAGTTGGAAATGAGCAGACATTTCTTCTCAGAAAGAGCAGTCAGGCATCGGGACGGGTTGCCCAAGGAGGTGGTGGAGTCACCGTCCCTGGGGGTGTTCAAGGAAAGGTTGGACGTGGTGCTTAGGGACGTGGTTTAGCGGGTGACATTGGTGGTAGGGGGATGGTTGGGCCAGAAGATCTTGGAGGGCTTTCCAAGCCTAACGATTCAAGGACTGTAAGAAATGGGGTGTTGGCAGAAGGTATCCCCCTGCCTCTGAGGCCTGGCGGCCGCCTCCAGCCCCATTCTCCTGTCAGACCCCGTCCCGACAGAGCCAGGCAAAGCCCCCCAGCACCCGGGAGGCTCCGGGGCCCGGACCGATGCCTCCTACGAGGCAGGCACAGGGCGGCTGGGCCCCCCCCAGCCCCGGCGGCCCCCGCCTCGCCGCGGAGCACGGGGAGGACGGCAGCTAGGGGGAGCTCGGCCGGGCCGCCTCCGCCGTGCGCCCCGGTTCCTTTCATAGGCTCCCCGCCTCCTCCCCTCCCTCCTTCCCCCGTGATGGCGGAGGACAGCGAGTCTGCGGCCAGCCAGCAGAGCCTGGAGCTGGATGACCAGGACACCTGCGGCATAGACGGCGACAATGAGGAGGAGGCCGAGCACGCCAAGGGGTAGGGGCGCGCCGGGGGGCGGCCGGGCATAGCTCGCTCCGCCGAGGGCTGCGCGGCGGCGGCCACGGGGGCTGCCTCCCTCCCTCCCGGCTGTTGTTTATGGCGATTTTTCAGGATTTCGGGGCTGTGCGTTGGGGCCTGGGGGTCTTCAGGAGGCACCCCCGGCTCGGCCGCGGAGCTCCAGGGCGAAACGTGCGCTGCAGCCCCGCGTCTGCCCCGGCCCGGGGCCCTGCCAGGCACCCCGCCACACTGCCTCCGGGTGGGTGGGTGGACAGACGGATGGGTGGGTGGGTGGACGGACACCCCTCCTCCTCCTCCTCAGCTCCCCATTGTCCCAAGCGGAACGCCGGCGGCGGGGGGCACAGCGTGTGCCGCACCGGAGCGGAGCCGGCGCCGCCGGGCCCGTTGCGGCCCCGTCTCCCCGCAGCGGGCCGGGCCTGTGGCCGCTGCCCGGGCACCGGGCGCAGCTCCCGGCCGGGTGGCTCCGTCTGGACACACCGTGTATCTGGCACTGCTGCAGCTCGGGGCTATGGGGAAGGGAACGTATATTAAAAATTGGTTTCGTTTCAGTGCGCTTTCCCCCCTTTTTGGGGGGTTAGAAAACACGGTGGTGAAGGAAACGCTTTGTTGTCTCAACTAGGAGTGGCTGGAGTAACCCAAAATAGGTTAATTTGTACGCCGCTACACAAATACCTTCCTCGTGAATTTCTGATTCATTTGGTTGAGAGCGTTTCTGTAGGTGATTGATGTTTGAAGATGTAAGCTGTTTGTTGTCTCCTGCCCCTAGGATTTGCTTGGCAACAAGCAGCGCTGCATCTTAAATGTGGCAGGAAAATCCCAGAGACTTGGGGGACTGACTTCTGTAAAAGGCAGGAAAAGGAAAACTTCCGTGCCCGCCACTCTGTCGGCACGTTCACGGCACACACGTGAAAATATTTGTTAAAAATAATTACACTAATAGAATCCTTGAATACTAAAATGGAGCAAAATAGCGTTTAATTGTCTCGGTGCTTTTGTTATATTTGTTTGCATGAATGCGCTACAGTCGATGATTCCCAAATACGTAAAAGTAACACCACTAAGAGCAGAGGATGATTATTCATCGCTCTTCGCAGACGAAGACGTGCCAGGCCAGACTGTTAGCTGGGTAATGGCTGTCTAGGATTCATTCCCATTTCATTCCTACTGCAGTTTCTTCTTCTGTCAGCTCTGGTGACCGAGCTGTAGTTGCCCTGTGCAGCGTAGCCGGTCTGTGGCCCTGTGCTCTGGGCGGCGGGTGCAGAAGCAGCGCCCAGGCAGCGGCCGTGGAACAAAGAGTTGCGTTCCTGCGTGCTCTTGGGCTGCTGCTGCGCTCCGACTGGGGTCTCGCTGAGCTTTGTGGGACACCTGGAGCTGCAGGCTGTATGCTGCTCTCTGCAAAGCTTGTTTTTATTGAAAGTGCTAAATGTGTTTTAATGAGTATTTCAAAGAAGCTGCTTTATCCTCCTTTGAATTAGGAAGTGAATGCTTCCAAGTAATACAAAATTTGATGACATTAGTGGCAGACCTTTGCAGTAGAGAAAAGCCTCTAAGTATTAGTTTTCTGTGATGTTTTTGATGCATGAAGTCTAATATCTTGATCTTGACTTCTGAATTACTGTATTTTGTTTTCTTGTGTAGTCTATGAGAATCTTGTTTGCTACAATTCGTCTGCAGGCTGAAGTATTCAAACAAATTCCATCAAAGGAAAAGATAAGTCTTACACTCCAGCAAAACGCTATCTGAAGTCCTACTCTCAATCAGGGGAAACTAACCCATAGTAATAGGAGCCTATATTAGTACCCTTTTTCTCCTTGTTATAGTATCTTCATTTTGGAGGTGGCTTTAAAGTTTGCTTTGAGTTTTAGATTAGGCTTTATACACTGAAGCAATTTATAAGCAGTCTTACAACTTAAAACTGTGACTGTGCCAACTGGCTTGCTAAATTCTGAATGGTCTCCATTTGTGCCGATCAATATTTAATCTTGTGCTATCTTTACCTGTGCTCTTTTATAAGGAGGTAGAGTATGTGTTGAGTGTCAGTCTCTAACAGGATTGCTTTGTCGATGAAGTTACTTCCAAACTGTTTCTTAATGTGTCCTTCTAATACTGAACACAGTAAATGTGGTAAGTATCTATATATATATGTATGACTTTTTTTGTTTTGGTGCTTGAGCACTGATTGTCTGCAGCAGCAAATACCAGCTTATAACTCTCGACTGACGAATGTCTTTGTCCTCTGTTTCTGGTCCTGTTTTTTAGATGCAGGATTATGTATGTTGTGTGACTCATATTGCTGTTCTCCTGTCTGCAGTTTGTTCTTGCCTGGTGCGTTATGCTGTACTTGTTCTGTTTCATAATAAAGTGTTTACAAAATAGCTTAGTTAGTGTGTATGTAGAAAAATAAGTACTTATTGCACCTGAACCTACCCTGCTGAGCCTGGTTTTGTAAGGCTTTTCCATTCATTCTAAGTAGCTCCTTCTGCTCTATGGCAGAAAGGCTTTGGGCAGAGAATATTTAGTAAACAGATGAGGAAAAAGTGTGACCTTTAAACAATTCTTCCCCCTGCTCCCAATGATTTACTTTGAATGTGTTCGTAGCGTACTCCATTGCAACTTTCTAAACAGCACTACTTGTGTGCATATATATATATATATATATATATACACGTCTAATATATTTTTAAGGTACTGGAGGCAGTGCTCAGTTTTAACATGCTAGATTGAAATCTTGGAGTGCAGCCTTACAAACTTGAAGGAGGAGGCAGGGGAAACACGCAAAGCTTTGGGGAATATCTACTGGGTTTGCTTTTAAGACACCGCTACTAGATTTTCATGCTGAAGAAGCTTGTGTTTCCAAGTACTGGAGTATACGCGAAGGAAGTCTTAGTCCAGAAAGGCTGTTAGTAATGCTAGTTTTAACAGTGAAATTTGAAGGACATATAATAAGTTTTTGGGGTCGGGACTTTATTATTCTTTCAAAATGCTGGTGACCTAATACAGGGGTGGGAAAGCCCTTTGCACCTAAGCCTCCATTTTATGTATGAACCAAGGGCAGCCCTACTATAAATAATACTACATTGAAATTTGTTGGAGTCTTGCCCAAATACGTGAGATACGCTTTTTATGATCAAGAAGATCTATATAGCACCTTCAGAAATGTAGTTTTGCAACCTCACTTACTCATAGAGAGACGAAATATACCGTGAAGGAAAGAGAAACCCTAACCATGCAGTCCTAGGCCTTTGCAACTTAAAAATAAACATCAGAAATACGTGTTGGGTTTTAAATTTGAGAAATTGCGAACTTGAAATTGCCACTCCGTGTAATTTAAAACAGATGTTGACATTACAAAAAAGCTGTTTCTGCTAAAGCAGTATTTGGTGTCCAAAAAGACAATTAAAATAACACTGAAAGATCTGCGGGGGAAAGATGACCCCAAATAGGAAAGGAGGGAGCTGAGGCGGTGTGGCCACCTGGGCAGCGTACCTCTGAGGCTCTCCCAATTCTTCCATCTGAGCTTTCCATACTCGTGTTCAGGGCTCCACACAGGTTGTGTCTCGGCCTGTGCACGCTCCTCAGATGCAGTAGTATCCCCATTTTTAAGTTTTTTTTAAAAAAAGGCACATATTGGGAGAGGCAAAAGTCTTTTTTCACATTTATGCAAAACACCAGATGTGTGTACATAAGTGGAAAGGTATGTGGGTGGGATCACGGGCTTATATTTGTAACTTGCAGACAAGATCATCAAAATGTGGGCCTGAGTAACTTTCTGAAAGATGTACCCACGGCCTGTTTCTGTGGCGGGGTTAAACCTTTTAATCTTTTTGGGACAGAGGGAGGTCTCCTGACTCTTCTTCTGCTTCAGCTGCAGATCGATTTTCACGTTACTTCCGTGCGGGCCTCACGGCTTTCTTATTCATCAGAATGACAAAATCGTCATCGTGGATGCAGTTAAAAATACCCAAGTCCGCGTCCGTACTTAGGTACGCCTCAGCGTGTGGGCTCGGCCTCCTGTCAGTAAAATGCTCCTGGTACGAGCGCGTCTCTGCGCGGCTGACAGATCTCCCCCGGGCCTACTGCCGAACGTTTCTCTCAGTATAACCAGCTGCGGTCTGCGTGGCAGGCTGGGCTGGGGCAGGTGTGTTCATCTGTATGAAAATGTGTGTTTCCTGGCCTGGCAGCTCGAGATAGCATCGCGGGGAGTTGCGTGTCCTCTTCCTCCTTCCCCCGCGAGGTGCCCCCTGTCCCAGCGGACCTGCACCGCTTCGGTGCTGGCGGGCTGGTTAGAAACACGATTTCATGCTTGAAGGTCAGCTTTCATCAAGCTGCGAAAGTAATTTTTTCTAGCCTCTAAGAGTGAGATGTATTTCGTGTCAGATAGGTGTATACGAACTGACAAGAACTCAGATCTTAGTCAGCACGGAAGAATGTTTAATTAAAAGAAAAGCTTTAATAGGAGTCTTTGCTACTAATCTTGTTACCTTTGCATCTCCTTTGTGCCATCACGCCCGGCGCAATTACTAAATATTAAGCAACAAACTTCCTCCCTTCCCAGCCATACTCCCGGCTTTAAAACCTTTCGGTTCTTTTCAAGGCAGAGTGTGAGATGGAGCAAAAATACTGAGAACTTTCATTTTTGCTTTTGCCCTAATTCACTTGGTGTCTCTGGTTGTAACTTGTGTTGGACAAGCCTGTTTGCTCAGTCGGAGTTTCTGCGCTGCCAGATCTCAGCTGCAGGTGTGCCCAAAGAGCTGAAGGACGAATGGATCTCCCTTTCAATGCACTTTTCACTTTCTGTGGACTATAACAGCAATAAAGGACTGACATGAGCAACAGATTGCCTATGAATAATTGCTCTGAACAGTCCCTGGGTACCCTGTCAGGCAGAAGATGTAGGTGTTTATTTCGTAAGAGGCGATGTGGAAGCTCTAAAACTGAAGGTCGTAAGCTGAGGTCTGGGGTTTGGGAAGGTACGCGGTGTAGAAATGGTCAGGGAAAGACAAGGGGGGAGGTTATTCAAGGAAGTTTCAAACACACTTAGCTAATTTGCTTTTATTTATTTCACAGCTGGAGTTTCGAATAAAAAAATAAATAAAAAATGCCTGTTTGCTCTCCCCAACTTCAACTAGATTTAAAAACATGAGTGATAAATACCATTCATCTTTTATAACAATTTAGTCCTGTCTTCTCTCTCTCTCACCTAAAAAATGTGCATTTCTATATGAAATAGAAATAGCCTTGAGCTGGTCAAAGAACAAACTAAGATGATCCTGGTAAAAGTACAGTTTAACTGGGGATAACATTAGTTCAGCTTGGCAAAGCTGCTTTTTCTCCTTAGCTGCCAGATTTTGTATTTATTTATTTTTTTAGTACAGTCATTCGTTATTGAACCAAACTAAACAAGCCATTGACCCCCAGGTAATCCCAGGGAGCAGAATTACCCCGGCGGTGTGAGCAGGGCTGGCTCCTGCAGAGCGAGGAGCAGCGTTTGCAGCAGCTTGTCCCAGCACTGCTGCCCTGGCACTGAGTCCGATGTGGATCCATCCCCCTGGGCACACGCAGCTGGTGGCAACATCTCTGCAGCGCACGGGAGATGGTGGAGGGAAAGGCAAAAGTTTATGGACAGTTCAAGAAAACTAAGTGGTATCCCAGTAAATGAATTTTAACAAAGGTGAAATCACTTTCTCCAGTATTTTTGTTTCAGTTTTGCCAGAGGTGATGAAGTCCTGGAAGAGTTAGGTTTTGTGCAATTATTATTTTATATATATATATATATATATATATATATGCGTTCTTTTATTTTTTTTACTGTCTCATATTTATAACCTCTTGTCAGACATCTGGGTCTGTTCGTTGTTTAGATTCTGTACAAGTGTCAGCTTGGTATACGGGCCTTCAAACAGATTAAAATTTGATTATTTCAAACTGAGACTTTAGAAGCTGTTAACAGTCATCTACGTGTTAAAGCAGTACTGCCGCCGTACAACAGGCAGCTTTCTGTCTGCCTCACTTAGACAACTCAACCTTTTGTTTCTGCAGAGTAAATACTCCAGATTTTCTTTTCTCCCCTGTGTGTTTGGTCTACTACTACACTGTTGTCTTTTGAGTAACTCCTTGGGTCCGATCCCAGAAGGTCCCGAATTTATAACTCTTAACTCTGCGGGAACATGACTTAATCTGATGTGAGTGTTACCTTCTTGTCAAGGTTGATCTTTCTTAGAGAACAGTAATGATGCCACAAAATGAGTCTTTGTTTAGTTAAATGCTTGATTAATTGCAGGCTTTTGGCTTCCAGGTTGGAATTTTGGTTATTTTCTTACTGACTTTGGCGCTGACTAGGTATAGATGCCAAGACACGGGGCGCTGTAGTCGTGAAAGCGAGCGTGTCGTGGCTAAAAAACCACAGCCCTTGCAAGCGTGTCGATCTTAATCACCTTGCTACGTTATTCTTTCTTTTGTTTTGCCAGTGCCATTTCAAAATTAAAATAAGCGATGTTTTGTTTCTTTGACTTTTTTTTAATTTTCCACTGCAAAAATGTCCGGGCCCCCCAGGCCCTAACATCTGCCCTGAGCTCCGTGCTGTGTGCATGGTGGCTGGGCGCTAAGCCTCTCGAGGAGGACTCGGTGTTAACTGAGTCATTCCCTCCGTGTTTGCCTTCCGTCTGAGAGCTGCCAACACCTCCCACACTTTGCAAATTCTAATCTAATCTTGATTCCATATCTTGATTATTTGCTAAATTAGAATCTCTTAAAGAAAAAAAGGAGTTTCGTTATCAATAGCCCTAATATGTCGGAACCTACAAGCGCAGTGTACACTTGGTTTGTTTTGTTTTTGTTTTTTTCTTTGAGGTTGACACCATTGTACTGATCATTTTAAAGTACAAATGTTTGGATCACTTTGTGGTGTTTCTTACAGAGATTTCACACAAGACTTTAATCACTAGATATTAGAAATAAAATTCCCTGAAAGCAGAACAAGAAGAATCCAATCAAAACCGGATTCAGATGTCCCTGATGGTTGAGCATCAAGGAGAATAAATATCAGGCTGTTAATAGTTACTGAATTCCTGAGGAAGTTGCTTCCCTTGGTTCCTACACTTTCTTGAGTTTACCTTCAAGCTCAGTTGAATTTTTGTTTCTAAATGCCTTCTCTCTGGGAAATTGCACCCCAACTCAGAGCAGACTGTATGGGGAATGGGGCAGCCGGTGTTTACGGTCACAGAGGCATGGAGTTTTTACCTGTCCCTACACTGTGAAACTTAAGCAAGTGATCACTTTTGGAAGTGTAAGGGAATTCTTACTCTGCTGCATACAGCACCATAATGCGCCTTTCTTGATCGAAGTCTTTGGCCCCATTTTTTTGTGCAAAATGGTTCTTGCTAAATACCACACCTCATTAGGCTGATGAGCCTCCTGCCTTATATATAGGAATGACCATTTCTTGTTTGAGCTGAGTAATAACATCAAGGAGAGCGTTGGCTATTGCAGTATATCACAATTTCGTACCATTGTGTCAAAACGTCTGCTTGTGCAGGGCTCTGACTGTAAAACAACTTAGAAGGCACTTGCAGGAAGCATTTTGTCAGTGCACTCTCAGTTCCCCCCCTCCCACGCCCCCCTTCTTCCTTTGCCCTGCCTTTTCTTCAGATTCAAACTGCTGTTAGATTTTTCACATAACACTGCTGGTTTTTCCATATTTAGTCTTTATGAATTTTAAGCTTGGTGGTATTGATTTTTCTCACTGCACATTCTCTGAATTTCTGGCAGAAGTCCTGGAGGGGATTTGGGAGCGAAGAAGAAGAAAAAGAAACAGAAGAGAAAAAAGGAGAAACCAAATTCTGGAGGCACCAAATCAGATTCTGCATCTGACTCCCAGGAGATTAAAATTCAGCAGCCTTCGAAAGTGAGAGCCTTGTTCTGTTTCAGTTTGTGCGTGCTTTCCGTTTTGATTTTAATTTGTGTGTTGTTTTTTGTCAAAGTGAGTTGGAAGTGCTACCTTAACATGTGTCTGAATTAGGCAACTCTATCCTGAATAGAGGCAGAAGCAAGGTGTAAGTCCTGGTGTTGGCCAACTCTCTGAAGTTAGCTGGAGAGTCCTTGTAACCACAGCATGCTGTAACAGCGGTTTGAATTCAGGCTTTGTAGAAGAGAGCCTTAATCTGCAGTGGTAATGCTTTTAAGTGTAGTTTGTGTTTGATGAATCGCCACCACCTAGCATGGCTTAGTGCAGTTTCACTTGTACAGCATGATGCTATTTCGTGGCAAGCATCAGCAGGAGGAGGGAAGGGCAAGTAAGTAAGGGCAACTGTATTCTGCATACGCCAGTTTCTCGCATTTTACACACACACACACACGCATACATACACACATACATAAAATCCAATGCCCAGTCAAACCCACATTTGAGTCTTTAGGGAAATTCTTATCTGAGGTGTACCTACTTTGTTAACTAGGCTCACTTGGGCAAACAAGCAACATGTCTTCTTACATAAAATGCAGTAATATTTATCGTGGAGATACAGGCTGAAGAATCTTTTTGCCATCTGCAATGCCTCTGCTGTAAGTAAGAATGTAAATTGCATAAGGGGATGTGCAACCTTTGTGGGCTTTGCGTGCTTTTGACTACCAGCTTCAAACAAAATGGTGAGTAATATGCCCCGATGGCTTTTTTTTAACATACAGCTTTTATTTCCAGAGAAATCTGAGCCTGAGAACAGAGCTTATAACATGGTGATAGGAAAGTTCATGGACCACTGAGCATGTTGAAGTAGTTACGTTTGCTTTATCAGATTAATGTGGAGAAAGTTATGCTGTTGTACCAGTAGTGCTATTAATCCTGCAAGACTAGTCAAGTACATTGGTGTTACCAACTAATTTTCAGAAAGCAGTTGTGTTCTGTTTTGTTAACATACTGATAGGTTTTGTGTTGTCCCTCTGGATCTTCTCTGTGTCACACCCATTGCTTTGAATGGGCACGCTTGCCCCGGGGGACATTCTGAAATACATGGAGATCTCACATGCTTTCTGATCTCACTATGCATTTTGATATTGTTTTTCTATAAGGTACACGGCATGAATTGCTAATGCAAGGTTATTTGCAAGCAACAGCCAAGTAATATCGCACTCTTTTATAGCTGGAGTGAGGTCAGTTTTAATACTAAGATATAGTACATTTTTGCAGTATCTTGGGAGTTCCTTGATTCCCTGCTGACCAAATTTGTTGTTACTTCTAACTGCGTTAAAAGGAAGCTACTTCACGGTTTTGATTACACGTGCAAGACTTTAGCTGTCAGCGCCTTGCAGTCTTGCACACCATTTCTCTGGCGTGTACTGCATTTTGCAAGCGTGGAAACTTATCCTTGTTCTAAGTTGCATACTTAGAGTGGTGCATTGAGTGAGTATTCTACTATCAGAAGTTTAGCCAGTTTGTTAGCAATGTTGGTTTTCTCTTCTACAGGCATACAAGGGATGCTTTACATCTTTCAGGCTGTAGGCAACTAAACTGTTCTACTGTCCTTACACGGCGGCTTCTTTTCTGTAGTTGCAAACACACCAGCACTCTCATTTATGATACTGGACTTTTTTCACACTGGCATGAGTGTAACTACAGCAATAAATGCTTGTTAGCGTTGTGAGCTTCAGGTGACCTTCCCCGCCCATCCCACAAGACCTTTTGAGCTCTCCCCTCATTACAAGCCTCAGGGATGTAGATTTCCCACATTGGCACAAATAAACTTGCCAGATCTCTGGTACTAAGAGTAATTATTGTAGTCACCAGTGGCCTGCACAATATATAGCGATAAAATAACTTTGCTTGGAAGGGACCTCAGGAGTTCTGTAGACCAGCCTTCTGCTTAGATTAGATCCAATTAGATCAGGTTGCTCAGGCCTAGATGGGTTTGTTAGGTCTCCAAGGCTGGAGACTCCACAACCTCTGTGGGCCAGCTATTCCAGTGTTTGATCACTCGTGTGGTTAAAATAACAACAAATCCTTATATCTAAATGGAACTTTCTCTTTTTCAACTTAACAACAAATCCTTATATCTAAATGGAACTTTCTCTTTTTCAACTTGTGTCCATTTTTTCTTGTTCTATCATGCCACTTCAAAAAGACTTGGCTCAATCTTCTTTACATCCTCCCATTAGGCAGCAATAAGATCTTTCCTGCTCCTTTAGTATTTGTTCAGCCACCTTTTTCATGCTGAACAAAGCAGGAGCTCAAAGCTTCTCCTTGTGTGTTGTGTGCTTCAGCCCCCTAACCATCTTGGCGGCCTTCTATTGAATTCACTCCACTATGTCAATACTTTTGCTGTAATGGGGAACCCAAAGCTGTGTGGTGTGATCTGAGGGTGACAGATACCGGGGAAGACTTGCTGTCTGGTCTCGCTGGTACAACCGAGCGTGCAGCTGGCTTTCTTTGCTGTGAGAGCAGACCGTTGGCTCATGTTCAGTTCTGCCCAGCAGGGCCTCCCAAGTTCTCTTCAGCAAAGCTGTGTGCTGGCAAGTCAGCGCTGCCCTCTGCCATTGCACGGGCTTTTTGCACTCCAGATGCAGGACTTTGCATTTGACGTTTTAAACTTCCTGAAGTTCCTGCCTTCAGCATGTCGAGGTTGCTTGGAATGGCAGCTCTGGAGGCCAGCACTTCAACCATTCTTCCCAGCTAGGAATCACCTGTGAGCTTGCAGAGAAAGCTCTCCATGCACATCGTAAACAGGATTGACCCTTGAGTTCTCAAAGTCCTCTTGAAGATGTGTGATGTTTCCCTTCTTCCAGTCATAAGAAACATCCACCAATTGCTTTAACCTTTCAAACTTGATAGAGAGTGACAGTAACATCGGTTGGCACACTCAGCACCCTCAGATGCATCCCGCCTAATCTTAACAGCTTGTGCACGTCCGTTTTGCTGAGTGGTCCCTAACTCTCCCTACTGCTGTGGGTAATGGGAGCCTCAAAGGCTCTGCCACAAGGCAAACCTCAGCCCTGTTGCACAACAGTGCCTTACGGGGGCTTCTTGTGCTGCGTGGATTTTCTTCCTTTACACTGGAATAAACAAAATTGTGACTATTTTTCATTCATGTTGAAGTTCATGTAGGTATTTCTTGCTTTCCATTGAAAGAGGCCGAAAGGGTTTCCTTTCAACTTCTCAAGAAACTTCTCTTAAAAAAAAAAAAAACACTCTGTTCTAAGATCCAAGTTACAGTGATATAGGTTACTTTTCTCAAGAGGCTGAGAGGAAAGGGGATTTCTCCAGATGTCCCTAGCCATGTCATGTTCAGTACCAAAACATGAACTTTTACTTTACATGTGTAAGATCCTTTTAGAACTTAATATCTTTTTTAGATCTTCTGTTTTCTTCTTAATGTAGAAAAAATATTAGACTTTAAAAAAAAAACCATCCAAAACACAAAATAATTTGTAGTATGTCAAGAAAAATAAATCTTGCTGCCTTACTGATAAGAGTTCAGAATTTATCTAGCAGCATTAGAAGTGTTTGTATCAGGCCAGTGGGTAACAGGCATATTGATTTTTAGTTGAGAAAAGCATCCAAAGTCACTATAACTTGGATCTTAGAGTGTTTTCTTTATGCTGCAATAGCAGTGATCTAGTGTGTTGAATTACTTGAAAGTGTGTGGATATGTTAGTTCACAACTACTCAATGATGGATGTTTAATGCGTGCTTGCATGTCAAATTTAGCTGTATTTAAATTAGTGAAAGAAATTGCATTATGTTTAGAGAGTACAAGTATTTATTAAAAATAGAAAATGATGGCCTGATTGAGCTACAGGCAGGGAGTCACTCCGTCTGACTGAGGACACTGAAGGCAGCTGCACATCCAAATGAAGCTTTAATGTCATTATTACATGTGGTTTATGGTGGATTTTCAACACACAAATCCTAGATAGAAAGCGAAATACTGAAGCAGTGATCCGCTGATACTCAGCAAAAAATAAATAAAAATATCTGGCTTGAAATCTCTGTCCAGAAATGCTTAACATTTTCCAATCCATTTGAGACTATTCCATCAAATATATTTATTCCACTGCAAAGTCTGGGAAAACCTGAGCATAAGCATGCTGTTAGCATGCCTCAGAACAGGACTTACCACTTGGGAGATGATTTTTAAATGAGTGACAGGGAAGGATGAAGGGAGTGAGAGAGAAATAACCCTTACATTTAGAAGTCTATTACCATGATTCCTCTGCAATTTCATACGCAGGTAAAATTCTCATTCCAGTTGTACTGAGTCAGAATGCTCAAAAGTAAGGATTTAGGAGCTTAGTTCAGAAACGTTTAGCCTGAGGTTTTATGCTTTTCAGATAACTTCTCCAGAAAGATTATTCTACCTTTAAATAGAAGGTTGGTTTATTTTAAGTCTGCTTCCATAAGTTAAAGTCTTTTGCTGTGAGTGTTGGCATGGTTGGCGTTAATGGGAAGATAGTTAATTCTTATATATCGTACAATACAGTATGCTACCTAGGGTAAAATCTGTGAGTTAATAGAAGGTATATACAATATAACTAAGGTTAAAAAGTGGATATTTGCAGCAACATCATAACCAAAATATTGAGCCATACTGAATTTAAGTGAAGTTTGACAGTGTATATATAAAGTACATCTTCAAATATCTGTGTAGTATATTACGATTGTTAGATACCTAAGCTGATCTGCTTTATGCTGTTTATTCTATTTTACCATTAGGAGGGGAATATAAAAAGCATTTTATTATTATATGGGTACCCTGCCTTAATGCTGCAGTATTTATATTGTAAACACTGAAGTTTGATGGTTAAATGCAAATACCACTAAAAGCTTTTAAGGATTTTGTGAAGCTGCCTGTCTGTTTCCCACCTATCCTTCTGTCCTGCTGCTGAAGGTTATACTGAAGCTAACTGTGATGAGAAGAGTATGTGAAAGAATACGTAAGAATAAACTAAATGAACACATTTGTTCAGCTTGTTCAAAGTAAACATACCCAATAAGCTTCCTCTTCTGTTTGTGCAGAATCCAGCCATTCCAATGCAGAAACTTCAAGACATCCAGAGAGCGATGGAGCTGCTCTCTGCATGCCAAGGTCCTGCAAAGAACATTGATGAGGCTACCAAACGTAAATACCAGTTTTGGGATACGCAACCTGTACCTAAACTTAGTAAGTTGAACGGGGCCTGGGCATGCGATCTTACTGATCACTAACAGAGCTTGTACCAGCTGTGTGTCACCTTCCCTAAAATGGGTATTAAGTTGAACTGCATGCAGTAGGGTTCCTTAATCTTTTGTGTTGTTTATATGGAACTCCTGATTTCTCTAGGAGAGTTCTTGCCCCTAAACAAATATGCAACAGAACACCGTGTTAATGAATCTTATTCTGATGTTCTCTGTTAAAATGGGAAATGCTGTTGCAGTAGCATTCTTTTATATATTTTAGGTCTAAACTCTCAAACAACAGAACATGAAAGTCTTTTCCACTTCAGGGAAGATAAGAAATCAGTCAAGTGGTGACGAGAGTAAACTTTGCTTTTCTCTGATTTTTTTTTTCTATAGATATATTTGCTTTTACAGAGATAGTGTTGCAGGTTACAGTGTTTTCCTGCAGCTTTAAGTGGATAATGGTACCTCTCTCATGCATGACAATTTTTACTGCTCTTTGTTCACCTGTTTCTTCCACAATGTACGCTATACTACCTTGAAGGCATACGTTCTGCATCCCTTCTTTGTTCTTGGTGCCAAGTGAGATTGTGATGTGACCTCTCCTTGCCTTTAACTTTGGGAGGAATTTATCAGATCACTTCTTCTATACTGATCTGATCTCCTGTTTACACACAGTGGGTAAATCTTAGTCTGTACTGGAGAAGACAGCTGCTGACTCTTGTTTCTTCCAGTTTTCTACGCCACCTTCTTCCCTCTTCACTATCTTTAAGTTAAGCTGTTCTAGCTCTGCAGTGCCCAACCCCCTGAGTTTGGGGACCCACAGATAAAACAGTCTCAGCACAGAAGCTGTCAGCCACAGAACAGCTGTCTGTTCTGTTCTGAAGGTTTGTCTCCATGGCATTGGAGACTGGTGTAGAATAAGCAGAAATAAGGTAAAGTATAAAGCACAGGACCACTCTGCTCTCTGTCTTCACAGGCAGCATTTCAAATTAATCCATTTCTGTAGCTTAATCCACAGTGATCATATTTCCCCTGACTTCCTTGCATGGAGAAGTCCAGAGCAGCATCCCTGCTGCAATGCTTTCCACTGGATTGAACTGACCTGCCCTGGTTCTTCTCTGGACAGACATCTCTCTAAACTAATGATAGTAATTGTGACAGTAGTCTTGCCTTGCTAGAAGAGCCTAGTCAAAAAAAGTTAATGCATAAATCAAGAAATACTCTTGCTATAACTAAGTTTTTTTCAGAGCCAGTTCAAGTGTGTGCACAGCGTTTCCAGAGCTTCAGTTCAGGGTGGTCATTATATCCTGAAGCAGCTCTCTAGAGATGAATCCGTCCCTTGCCAGCCTAAAAGGACCAAGAGATTGGCTCTAAAAATGGTTGGTTAGGGCTCTTCAGTAGAAATACACTTTGCAGTTGGCTGGCAGAGGTCCCGTTCAGCGGTCTTTGTGAATTGCTTCTTGATTTTTGTTGTTGAATCTTTTTTATTTTTTTTAATTATTTTAGCTGCTGAATGAGCATAATGAGAAGTCTTCACTCTTTGACATGCTGGGTATGTTCAGGTGGAAAAAATCTGTTGATACAAGAAGTAGCTGTAGTGATCTTTGCATTCAGAATCTGTCTGCCTTATAGTTAAGGTTGTTAGCAGTAGATCCTTTGGTATATAATATTAGGTCAAGTCTGCCATGTAGTGGCAGTAGCACTTAGGTGGTTGTTACTTCCAGAATTTGTGTAATGATGACCTCCCAAACTGGACAATGGGCCATAACTGTTTGTCAGGACTGGGCATCACTTGGGAGAAGTACGTACTGTGTTTGGCAGGTGCTGCTCTAAAGAGTAGAGCTCTAAAGAGCACCAGTTTCTATTTACAGCTAGTTGTTATATACTGAATCGCTGGAGTTGTAAATTAAGGGAAGAGGAGAAAGCACGTTTTCATGTATGATTTCAGGAATAAATTTGATATTTCTCCAGCATCCCTTAAAAGCCCTGCCTTTGCCGTGTTGTTGCTCCTGAGTAGTAGTACTGTTGAGCTCAGGTCTGTTCAAGTCAGCTGAAAACAGGATCCGAGCCATAGTTTGGTAGCTGTCGGTACAACACATTTCTCTTGATGAGACCGGGGATTTCATAGCTGGTTAAGTGCTGTGCATGTGCTGATAAATTGGCGCCGTGTGTTATGAAATACTGGGCATCAGTTGAGGTAGAGTAGTTCTGTACCTGGCTACAGATATTCTGATGAAGTAGTACTTAGTCTGAATCCAATCTTTAAGAACTGAGAAGTAGCATAAGCTAATAATACAATTTTTTAAGGATTTTTAAAAGCTTCATGTTCCTGTCACATAATTCTGAGAAAAGATATGATGTGAGTTAAATACAGTTTTTGAGAACTGATTGGGAAGCTAGCAGTGTAACTGTTTTTTGTTTCTTTCTTTCTTTGTTTCTTTTTCTCCCCTCTTGCTTTCCTCCTTCCCAAAAAGATGAAGTTATAACTTCACATGGTGCAATTGAACCAGATAAGGACAATGTCCGTCTAGAGCCATATTCTTTGCCACAGGGTTTTATGTGGGACACGTTGGATCTTAGCAATGCTGAAGTTGTAAGTAAAACAATTTTATATGTATCTTAAAGTCACTGAAGTATATTCTCACTGATGTGTGTGGATAAATCTTTTGATTTTTTTCTTCCTACATGTGTTTTCAGCTAAAGGAATTATACACACTGTTAAATGAGAATTACGTAGAAGATGATGATAATATGTTTAGGTTTGATTATTCACCTGAATTTCTTCTGTGGTGAGTAGAAAGTTCCATATTCTGTTCTGGCTGGAATGCAAAGAAGATTGTTTTTATTACATCTTCTTAGGCAGTAATTTGTAATTATTTCTGTCATCAATTCTAGGGCGCTACGTCCTCCGGGCTGGTTACCCCAATGGCACTGTGGTGTTAGAGTGTCTTCAAACAAAAAACTGGTAGGATTCATAAGTGCCATCCCTGCAAATATTCGTATTTATGACAGGTAAAATGCACCATTACTTTTATTATTTGAAAAAGAATAACACCATGAAACAAAGCTTAAAATGGCATCCATTGCCATGGAGAACTTGCAGAGAGAAAGAGGTTCACTGACCATAGAGAGAAAGAAAAATCCTTTGCATATAGCAGAGATTTTTAATTGGGGTTGTGGGGTCTTTTTTTGGTTTGTTTGTTTGCTTATTTTCCAAAAGCTTGTGGCATCCTTACAGTGAAAACCAGCAATAAATATTTAAGGAATCTTCTTACTGATGGATGATACAGATGAATTTTCTATGCCATTTTATTTATTTAAAGGGTACCTAGTCAGCTGACCTTCCTTGGCCAGATAGTCGTATGCTGACGATCATGAAGTATTATGATACCACTTAGCATGTTCTTGGATGTCTTTCAGGATCTTAGGTAATTGGTTAAGTCTTGATAAAGGTCTGAAAGTGGAGTATCACCAACACCTTAGACACTGCTTGTATATTGTATGGTTTGCCACCAATGTCACAGTATCATAGATTAGTATTTGCTGCAGATGTAGTTTGTCACAGGCTGATATATTTTTACCTCAAGTCCTTCTGTTACAACATGGAAAACTTAAATTATGCATTTAAAAATATGCAATATGCAGGGGCAGTTGTTTGTTACTGGTTTTTTATTTTTTTCACTATTTAATCTCTTTTTTAGTGTGAAGAAAATGGTAGAAATCAATTTTCTGTGTGTCCATAAGAAACTGAGATCTAAACGGGTAGCACCTGTACTGATTCGGGAAATAACCAGAAGAGTAAACCTGGAAGGAATTTTTCAGGCTGTTTACACTGCTGGCGTGGTACTCCCCAAACCTGTGGCTACTTGCAGGTAACCTAGGTGATGTTCATAATAACGTTGGTTCCTGTAGCAGTCATTTTTAAGAGCATTCTGTGTAATTGGCTATTGTGGTGGTTTCACACTGGTAGGTAGCTCAGCTCCACCACACTACCCTCTTGTTCCCCCTCCTCAAAAGGACAAGGGGAGAAAATATGATTTAAAAAGCTTGTGGGTTGAAATAAGGACAGGGAGATCACTCGCCAGTTATTGTTGTGGGCAAAAGATTCAGCACAAGGGAGATTAATGTAACTTACTGCTTACTGATAGCAGACTAGAGCAGTGAGAACTAAAGGCAAACTGAAAATACCTTTTCTTCCACCTACCCTCTTCTCCTCTCCACGAGCTGCAGCTCCGGTCTGGGGCCTGCTCCTGCAGGGGCTCTCCATGGGCCGCAGCCTCCTCCAGGCCACATCCACCTGCTCCACTGGGGGCTCCTCCACGGGCTGCAGCGTGGAGATCTGCTCCGTGTGGGACCCATGGGCTGCAGGGGGACAGCCTGCTCCACCAGGGGCCTCTCCACAGGCCGCAGGGGAACTGCTGCTGCATGCCTGGAGCACCTCCTGCCCTCCTTCTTCACTGGCCTTGGGGTCTGCAGGGCTGGTTCTCACTCCTGTCTTCCAGCTGCTATTGCACAGCAGTTTTTTTTTCCCTTTCTTAAATCTGCTCTCACAGAGGTGCAACCAACATTGCTCACTGGCTCAGCTTTAGCCAGTGGCAGGTCCTTTTTGGAGCTCTGGCTCTTATCTAGCATGGGGCAGCTTCTGGGCTCCTCTAATAAAGGCCACCACTGCAGCTCCTCAGTACCAAAACCTTGCCACATGAACCACTTGTAAGAGCATAAAATTAAAAGAAATAGAATGCTGTGGAGTTGAATCTAACCTAAAAGCCCAAGTGCATGTGAGGTTTCCTTGGTTTCTTTTTTTCCCTCAGTGCCTTGGATAAAACATCTTCTCAGACTAAAATCTAATTTTGGGTTTGTTTATTGTACCTCAAATAGATTAATAGACACCTCTGTTGACCTTCTGGTGGAAGCCATGCTAGCAATGGCAGCATTGTATACCTGTGTTTTTCAAGTGGCCTGCTTCCCAGCTGGGACACTTCCCTGTTGACCTGGTTGCTTGCCAAAGATGGCAGAGGGTTTCTGGGAATTGTATGATTTTCTTTTTTGAAGTGCTTTCATCTTTCCTGGAGAAAGGAGGACTTGATCGGCATTTGATAAAGATGGGAAAACTATCATGTGAAAAGAGTTGTATGTAACGAAGTATAATTTCATTTGCTTGGAGTGGATTTTATTTGTGCAGGGAGAAGTTCTGTTTCAGCATTATCCTTCTGAAAACAGAGTGCTCGTTTATGAACCTTTTGATTTGAAATGATTTATGAGCCTTTTGATTTGAAATCGTGTTTGTATGTAGCAACAGCAAAGATCCTACAAGTTCCTGTAGGTAAGGACGGATAAAAAGTCATGCTGTGCTAGAGTAACCAGGGATGTGCTGCTGCACAGTGATCTCCTAGAAGAGGCCCTTCAACAAGCTGCTTAGAGACACAAGCAGAGAGGGATCTGTCTGTTAAGAAAATAAATGTTATGATGTAAGTATGGTGAGATTGTCAGGGCTGTGGCAGGTACTGAAATGTTTAGCCCTGTGTTTACTTGTTCCATAATTTGCTTGGATCCAAAATACAGTGATTGTAGGCTTGTTTAAAAGCTATTGCTTAAATGTAGCTTTCCCTTTTTTAGTTTGTTTTGTTTTTGGTGGGGTTTGTTTGCACAAGCCTCTTACAGACATTGGTACAGGCTTGCTAGGAAACAAATCTGGAGAGGAGGAGCAGTGCAAGAAATTAAAGAAATAGATACAAGTAAATCTGACACTTAAAACACTACCTAATCTCATGAATTTTATTTCCAGGTATTGGCATCGGTCACTGAATCCCAGAAAATTGGTGGAGGTGAAATTTTCACATTTGAGTAGAAACATGACTCTACAAAGAACAATGAAGCTCTACAGACTTCCTGATGTAAGCAGTATGTCTTCTAGAGAATCCCCACAGTTATTGTGAGGCTCGAAATAACCTTCCATCTGTTTCTGACAGCGCAGGCTTTGGTGTGGAAAGGCAGGCAGTGCATGCAGGGCATAGGAAAATCCATTTTTTTTCACCAACCAGAAATAAGGGCCACACTAGACAGAAGAGACTATTGCTGGAAGTGTGGGTTTGTGTATAGAGAATATAAATGGCTCAAAAGCCTTTAGAAAAGTAAATAAATTCAGAAACCTTGACTTTATTAATGTGTGAGATCGAGTTGAAGATGCGTAAGATTATTCTAAGTGTGATTAATCTGACAGAAAATTACTGGAGTAGAAAATTAACAGCTCATGTCTTAAAATTCTTGGAAAAGTCCGTTCAAAAGTTGGTTGAGTACAGTGGAATTGGTTGATTTTTCTTTTTTTCTTCAAGCTTTTTCTTGTATGTCAGAGAACATTGTTCTTCTGCAATGAGCTCAGCAAAAGCTGCCTCAGAATGTTGTGTGCTGTTATTTGCATGGTCAGGCCAAAAAAAATGTTCTGGCATAGCAAGGTTAGTTAAAAATATTTTTTCCATATTTGCAGCTAATAGCTAGGCTGGCTAAAAGCCTTAGGATGCATTTCCTCTACAGGGCAAGTCACTGTAAGTAGTCTGAGATGCACTATCAAAAAATCTCATTGCTGTAACAGGCTATAGAAGGTAGTCTAAGCTATATGATTGAAAGCAATTTCTTTGCTTGTAAATGCAGCCTTTCTCTTTGGAGGGATTGCAGGCTATCCTTTGGACCAGTGCCACATCAGTAAACCTTTTTATGTATATAAACCCTCCCTCTGGGCTAAAAAAAATACTTTTTTTTTTTAATAATGTACTTTGTAATGATTTATCTGACTTTGGGGAATTATTTCTGTTGGTTATACTTAACGTGATGCTGCAGGCTTTGTTTCTGGTACATCTGAGTAACACTTTAAGCACTCCTTAGTGTAAAGCCCCTGCCATGTCTTGCTCTCAACATCTGCTGTCAGTGAGACTTGTTTCCTCTGCTGCCTGCGTGCTCCCTGTGTCTGCACATACAGCTTCTCCCTTGTGTGCAAGGCAGCAGTTTTCAGAGCTTAAGCATTAATAACCAAATTAATTAGGTTTTAATCTTGGAGAACTAAATATAGGTTTCATCAAATCTGAAGACATTTTTAAAAGTCCAGTGGACAATTTCAAATGTAGGCTTCACTGGCAAGTCCAGTACTGTTTCTCAGGGAAACAATGCAGGACAAGAATAATTTAAAGAATAGGATAAGGATCTTACGGAACAAAAAAGTGTAACTACAGAGAGTCATTAGAAACCAGAGCAGTTGTACCTTGATCATCTTCCTTTAGTGTAAAACCCAAATTGCAACACAAAAACAAATTATGGAAAACTAAGATACACTATTATTCAGAAAATACAACTCTTATATATTATAGAGAGATGTCCAAATAGAAAATAGGTGCTTCGAAAATCAACTTTAAAACAAGTGCCTTAGGACTCTGTGCACCTCAGTTGTTTACACCTTTGTTTATTTTTAGATGGGCCTTGGGAGATTCTTCCATGGAAAATAAAGATATAATCTTTTTGCTAATGTCTTCTGTTTAGTTGTTGTGCTTTAATTTTTTTGGAGTTTCTTTTTCAGTGGAAAGGTTTAAGTGCTTTTGTGAATATTTATCCTCAGTCTTAGGCTGTTATCAGTTATGTCAGACAAACTGGTTCGTTCAGGCCAAACTGTCCTAAAACAAAAGCTTTTTGAATTCTTTACCACCACCTTAATATCCCTCAGCACCAAACACTGTTTCTGGCATTCTGACCTCTTTTCGTAGAGTCCTTGGAATGTCATTGCCACTGGGAGCTCATCTCCCTTTAAGAGGAATTAATCAATCCTAATCACGCAAACAGTATGAACTGAATAGGTTTTCAGAAATAATAAAGGAAGTGCAGTAATTACGTTAGTAAAATATCACCCCCACTGAAGGCTGTGTTTCTGTATATATCTATAGATATATTAGTTTAAAAAAAAAATGTGGGGGGGGTTTAAGTCTCTAATCTCTTGAACAGTGAGGGGGATAAAATTTGGATGGATTTAGAATAAGGGCAGGAACGTGGTGTCTTTGTATGTCTTTTCCTGACTGAGCTCCTGAGCTAGGATACTCACATGGGTACGTGCCCTGTGCAGCTTGGTGTGTGGAGTGGAAATTTAGCCCAGTTCTGTGCCCTTTTCTTCACTTCTGGGACTACAAATAATCATTTAGGTGTGGCCATTCTGAGTGTTGCTGGGGAATAAAGATGTTGCAGCCCAGCTGCTTTTTCTCCTTTTGTGCTTCTGTATACAACTGTAGAAGAGAGAGGAAGGTTCGAAGGGAACAAATTAATGTTTCATATTGTCATTCATAGGGAGGTTATGAACAAAATTCAACATAGGAAGAGTCATGCTGGCAAATCAAGTGAATACCCTTAAGGATTCAGGGCGTTTAAAACACCAGAAGATGTGCTGTTGTGGATCCAAACCATAGTCCCAGGCTGTGCAGGAAAGGAGGAAAATTAGACCCAGCACACGGAGGTGGCAAAATGTGCCTTGATTTTTCATTTGGCAGCTGAATTCCAGAGTGTGTGAATAAAGACCTCCCCCAGAATAGCTCCCATGGAGCAGGGCATAATCAGTTACACTAATTTCAGGCTTCCAGTAATCAAGCCACTACCTGGCTGCTCTTGCAATTGACTTTGCTGTGATTAATGTGGTACATGCCCAAGTATGTGGCTCAGATGAAGCAGGATAAATGAGCTCTGAAAGAAAATGAGCCTTCTCTCCCTCCAAGGAAATACTCAGGAAAGCTAATAAAAATTGGGGAGAAAACTTTAGCCACCTCTGTTTGTTTAAACCTTAATTTCAGAGTATTGGAAAGCTTTTTTTTTCCCCCTCTTCTGATGTTCACAGTCAAGTGAACTGCAGTATTTGTTGAAATACAGTAACTTTTATAATTTCAGAAAGCTTGAAGTTACCAGGAGCTTTCTTGTTAACATAACTGCAGTTGAGTCTGTACAGAAACTTGAGTTGGCAAGTGAGTTTGCAAGCATTAAGAATAGGTGGAATTTTGTGTTAAAAGATTTCTAATTAAACATTATCAGTTGACTTTGGTTTATAGCTTGACTAATTTTTGTAAACTTGAATTAGAAGTGTTCTTGTCTTCAGATTAGCTTCTGATATGCAAGTTACTTTGTTTTGTTTCTGTATCTGGGCTCTAGGTAGCTTAGAAGAAGACATGAAATAAAGACTGACCTGCAAAAAAAAAAAAAAAAAGAATACAAAATGTATGAAGTCTAGGCTGTTGGCAGTAGCATCTCCTTCTCTGGAGAAATGAAGGTGTTTCAATAACGGAATATAAAGACTGAAGTGCCCCAGACTGCCTCAATAATTAGAAGAAGAGGAATTCTGATTGAAAGCAGTCTGTAAAATAGTGTAATGAATTAGGTGGCTGGGGTAAAGTAGGCTAATAATGAATGCATTATAGCAAGTGGAATGACTCTGCAACCTATTTCCAGCCCTTGCTGTGTGTGCAATTTTCCTTTCAACATCTTAACGTTTATTTTTCTTTGTTACAATAAGGCCACAAAGACTTCAGGTTTGAGACCAATGGAACAAAAAGATACTAAAGCAGTACAAGAATTAATCAACACTTACTTGAAGCAGTTTAATCTTGCTCCTGTGATGGATGAAGAAGAGGTGGCCCACTGGTTCCTGCCTCGGGATCATATTATCGACACTTTTGTAGTAGAGGTAAAGCACTCTCTAACTACCTCAGGAATGTAAACATGAATGCCATTTGTGAAAGTTCACATCAGCATCAAGTTTATAAAATGCTGACAGAATGAAAAACATGCTGTAGTTGGGATTTGCTGTCACGATTCCAAATTTTGTTCTTTGTATTGCATTCTCGTAGTGAGAAAATGCTTGTTTGGATGTGATAAACTGGAGCTCTCTTATAACAGGATATTTTATAGAAGAATTTTCAAATCTCAAAATAGCACTGTCTTGTAAGGTTCTTTGCTGTAATATTTCCATGTTTTAAAAACAATCTTCCCACACCTTGCATGTACCCCCTACTCACCTTTGCTTCTCTGGAGATGTGACATGGTAGTAAGTAACAGTCTTCAAATCTGCTTTTCTTAAAACAAACAAACAAACACAAAGATTGAACGACTGATGAAAGGATTTGATTTGAATTCAGTATCATTCCCTAAGCTGTTGGATAAGTTTCTGCCAAATTCTTTAAAAACAGTTTTTAGGGGCACCTGCTAATTTGTGGGAATTGTGTGTTGTTTTTTTTATTATAGTCTGATTCAGTAAAATATTTTTTCTACTTCCTCTGCAGTGGATCTAATGTACAATGGACTCTTCCATAGTCTAACTTAATTTATTGCCTCTCTCCTTCCCACCTTCCCCTTCTTTTACCCAGCTGGAAAAAGAAAGTTGGGGTTGGTTTTTGTCTTCTGTGAATTCAAGCCCAGAAACCTACAGAAGAGTCTACGAGCACCAGAATTGGCCTGAGGGATGGGACAATTTCATTTTGACAGCACCATTTTAACTGAATAGGACAGCGTCTACTTGTTAGTTTTACATAGTCTCAGGCTAATTTTTGCTCTACCACATGTAGGTTTGTTAGCGCTTAAAACCTTTTAACATTTATGTGACTTGGAGAAATTACTGTCAATTTTTTAAATCTTTTTTGTAGTGTGCAGAGCTAAAACATATGTTTTGCAAGAAGTTCAAAATTTTGATTTCACACATCACCTTATATTATTAGACCCAATTCCTGCATTTAATATTTTCGTCCTTAGTGAATTTAGTGAGTGACTTAGTAATTTTTTTTTACTTGTTGTTAGTTCATCTCTACTATAGAACCTACACCTACTCCAAGACAGTTGCTTTTTTGCATGTGATGTGTTCAGTTCTTTTACTTTTTACTGTATAAGTACTATCAACTTATCATCTGAGGCCCTTCATTGGGCTCAAAAGAGTGAGCACAAGAACAAGGAAAAAAAGTATTTGTGTTGCCTTGTCTTCTTGGAGGGATCATGAGACCAAATCAGAATGGGAAGAGTGAAAATCTGGGTAGCTGTTTTGTGCTCAGCATGTCAGCCATAACCAATGTGATAACTTCTTCCCTTAGGAAAGTTTCTGTAGATTTTTGTGTAAGTACCATTTTTGATGACTACTGGTTTTATTAGAATTTCAGTGTTATTTAGTACCATTGTCTGGCAAATGGATTGGGTTTGTTGATTAATAATCACCAGAGCTGATCTAAATACGCTTTGTATACAAGCAGAGTAATTTTTTTCTATTTTTAGAAAGTTGAGAGAATGAATGCTCAATGTGAACTTTGTCAGGTGAAAAAAAATGTTTTTAAAACATGTTCAGTTGGAAGAATTTTTCTTTTTTTTTTTTTTGAAGTATGCTTTGTTACCTTTGTTTATAGCAGGATAAGCTTGGGAAACAAACTTAAATTCTTTGACAATTGGTTGTCAAAATGCTATTAGTGTAATAGACCAGAAAAATCTAAATATTTGTTTCCTTTTCTGAATTGACCACTTCAGGCTTCAGTCTCACTTTGACATATACATACATCCTTGTCACGAATGCAGTTTCTTCAATTCTTAGCCAAGATTACCTGTTATTCTGTAATAGTTATGGTGTGCAAAACTGTGTTGCATTTATTACTTACTTTCTCTAGAACCTCTCTGGTAGCCTAACCAATAACTGAGTGGTTATTTATTAATTGACTTTTTTTTTCGTAGGGCTCAAATGGTATTTTAACAGACTTCCTGAGTTTCTACACATTACCTTCAACAGTGATGCACCATCCTGTTCATAAAAGCCTGAAAGCTGCCTATTCCTTTTACAATATTCATACAGAGACCCCCCTCTTGGACTTAATGAATGATGCACTCATAATAGCTAAGTTGGTAAGTATTTTTTCTTCTACTTCTAAGAATACTTTCATGAAAGAAGTAATGGCAAGGTAAGAACTAACAGTAATTTATACATTGCATTGCATTCTGTTTTGTTTTACTGTCTACAGCAGAGTGTATTTGATGAGACTTACATACAATATATATTGAAATATAAGACGCTGTGTTTGGTTTTCCTCTTTACTTTGAGTGATGTTAGTGAATGACAAGTGCGTGAAGATTAAAACATTTGTAATCGCTTGAACTGTTTATATATCCAACAGCACACTGGCAACCATATTCACTCAGTATCAGAAGAATGGAAAGTATCACTAAAATATTTTCCCTTTGAGTTAATAAGTTCTATTAAAACCATTAAATAATCTGTCTTGTTACTAACTGCTGGCTGTAAAGTTACATAGACAACATCGTGTTTTAATTTTTAAGCACTGCTTTGTGTGTGGAATAACACGGAGACGTGACTTAGTTAAATGGAAGGGAAGAGACTATAAGAGTCCTTACGTAGGAATTGTAAGGGTTTAGTGCTGTCTGACTAGAAGCTAATGCTCAGGCCGTAATCATCAGGCTTTCATGGGGGTGTGGTACAGACACCATGGCAATGTAGTCTGTGGTTCAGGGCTGTGCAGGTGTTGCACGTCCCAGCACTTCCTCCCCATCCCACAGGAGAGGGGTGAGCAAGGTGCTGGGTGGGCGTTTGGCTTTTGGCTGGGGTTAACCTACCACAAACCATTCTACACTGTTATATGCAAAGAGTGTATTCTGAGGATAGAAATTCAACTCAGTAAATTGTTTTCAAGTTGCATGTCAGTTGAATGTTGAGTTTTTTTATTTTCTTATTACAGTATATAAAGCTAGCTTAGAACTAAGTCGTGTAAAATCTTAGTAATTATTGGGCAAAATGCCTGAGCTCTAAAGTGAAATCCCAAATTTGGAGCTGTGCACTTATGCCCCATGTATACTGCATGGAGAGAATGTTACGATGATCCCCTCCAAACCCTATTTTGTGGTCAAAGCTGACGCTGTTTCGAGGTGTAGGACGGTTCACTTTTGAGTGCTCTACTGGCCTGGCAGAGGGGTGCAGCAAGTACCTTTGAACAGCAACTTCTTACACCTCCCAGAAAAGAGTAACCTGAGCCTAACATGTTGATGTTCAGATAGTGAGTTAAAGCTACGTCAGCAAAATTTAACATTTTTTTGAATTTTCAGTGCTTAATTGCAAAGCTTCATCAGTGTGTCTGTACATACAGTGTGTCTGTGTTCTCCCCTGCTTCTCTTCTTCTCTACTGAGATTTCTGCTACTGTCAATGGCTAACGTGGACTATTAAAAAAAATTTGCTTCTTTAGATGCCAACTGTCAGATCCTTGCCACCTTGTCTTGTTTCTGCATGTTTTTCACAGCCCATTTAACTTAGCATAGCTTCATCAGTGCACAGAATGATCTTTGTGTAAGGAACCTTACTAAATTCACTGTTTATGTTTTGTGACTTCTAAATAATCCTAAACTGATGAAAACCCCCTTTTTTGTAACACAGGGTGCTTATTGAAAAAAAAAAAGTCTAATTTTTATACAGAGCAAAGAATGTTCTCGTGCTTAAGTAACTAAGCATTACTGTTTTGTAACAGTTTTGTAAAATTATTTTTTGTGTTAGAATGTAGAAAGTCCTGCTGGTGCTCTGCTTTCATGCTGTTAAGACTCCAAGTTCCTAGGTCAGACTGCCTTGCAGTTAACAATTGCAAGTGAATGGACCGTTATATCCAGGCCCCCAGGCAAATTCAGCTGTTCATACATGATGGCTGTCACTGTGATGGCTTAACTGGCCTTATTTTTAAGTTGCTTGTTAAGAGTTCAGAGCGAGTTGGGGTTTGATATGTTTGTGTTGCAGCACAATACGCTGTGCTACAACTAAGTCAGCAATGTGGCTGCATGCAAAGAAGAGCAAATTGGCTCTTTCAGAATAGTGAATTTGGGAGGTAGAAGAAGAGAAGTTGGCAGAGTGCATGAATAAGGGAGGGAGCGTGACGTGTCAGGTTTGAGTTCTAAAGGAAATACCATTTCAGAAAAGGATTAAGGTACAAAAATGTTTATCAATAACAAGTACAAATGACTGAAAGCCACCATAAACTGTACTTATGCAGCCTCATCTGGAATATAGGCCATGTGTGTCAAAGCCCTGTGTGTGACAGGGTGTAAAAATGCATGTCCATAAAGATAAAATAAAGGGGGGTGTTTGAGGGACTCTTCAGACCTTTTACCTTGGGAAAATTTCTTTGTATGCATATCTAATTAAATGGAAAGATTTGTTCCCATATCTTTTTTCTTTTCCACTTAATTAGATTAGTCCCTTGGATATCATTATGCCACTGTGGAAAGTATTATTTGTGTGCCATTTGAAACTTCAAAAGTAAAATTTTAAAAATGTTTTGCTATTGCCAGAAAGGATTTGATGTGTTCAATGCACTAGACTTAATGGAAAACAAAACATTCCTGGAAAAACTCAAGTTTGGGATTGGAGATGGAAATTTGCAGTATTATTTGTACAACTGGAGGTGTCCTGGCATGGAATCTGAAAAGGTAAGGGACTCTTTAAAGAAAAAAATAAATAAATAAAAAATTCTGAACTTTGTTAGGTATAATAATGCTTTAATCTATCCTGCCCAAAATGGGAGGAATTTTTTAAGATCCGTTTAAGATCCATGATTCAGGTGCAGAAAACCAGAAAATAATGTTTAGATGTACTGCTCTACTTGAACTAAAAAACTACATTTTTCTTCTTCCTTTAGGTTGGTCTTGTATTACAATGAGGACACGTGTTTCTAGAACTCTGAGGTCATCATTTGCGTTAATTTGATCTCCATAACTCTTGGAATGATATTGTTCAAGAGGAGTAAAAGCACAACGTCAGTGATACTGAATAGTCCATTAAACCTGAGCAATGAAGAAATCCACATGTGACCAAATTTATGCATTTTCAGATAAATCAGAAGGTCCTTGAAACTCTTTTTATTGTCCATGAAAAGAATAAAAGCACATTCATTTAAGTTTCAAAGCTTAGCTTGCACCTTGATGAGAAGAAGGTATTTTTTTTCCACTCTGTAGAAAAGACTGTTTTGTACAAACTGAACTTCAGTGGTGGATTAGGGTACAAAAATATTTGCTATTATGTGGATGAACTGCTGCATTTCTATTTATTAAGTGGTGGTGTATGTTTGTCAGTGTAACAGAATGAAGGATACAAACTTGAGTATCTTTGCTATATTTACTTCACATGGATATCATCATTTGGGGAAAAATCATGAAGTTATGATACGTTTGTAGCTCTATGAAAGTCCTGGATGTTTTTTGTAACTGGAGCAGTATGACAATGTACTGGTTTAACTAGTGCATTTGTTTCTCCATAAGCAACGCTGCCAAATCAATAAAAATACAGATTTGTACTTTGATCTTCAATAGATCAGTGGATTGATTTAACAGTATCGCACTGTTCAGTGCAGGTGTTATCTATGTTGCTGGAATGTTAACACATTACTGTACTTGATTTACAGTTGTGGCACAAAACCTTAGTTTTTCCTCAGTAGAGTAACATCAGCCTGTGTGTAAAACTAAGAATTTTAGTAGTGCTATCAGGATATTTATAGTTTGAATGTTTTTGATGCTTCTGCAAAATTGCACATATTCCTTTGTCTACTTTGATTTCCTATGAAGTCTGTAATTCTGATGAAAAGTATCTTGTGTAAATACGTATTCCTAAATTGTTCCTGGTAGTGTTTTTATCCTGACTTTGGAACAAGAACTTTCGCTATGTATGTGGCTGGTAGGCGGAAGAGAAATGCTCTACCCTCAGTCCTTGGAAGCCTGCGCACTGCGCTTCCTGAAATGTAAGAGGGCTGATCTTTGTTGTTGGGTAAGCTGTTTTAACTCCCTCCCGAATGCTCGGCAACCAGAATGGCTTCTGAAGCACTTTATATGCCTTCCAGCGTAGCATCATAGATATCATAGATATGATAGCAGTTCTTTCAGTTTGCGGGTGCTGCAGTAACGTGAGCACCGACAAAATCTGCAGTAAGAAGCTGTTCTAGCTGAAAGTGCCAAATCGTGGTAGTGAAGCCTCTGTGCTGTGAGCATATTTGAATGTGACTTGAATATCTCATGAAATGCAAATGTCTAAGCTTTCCTTTTAAACATGCCTGTAACGCTGACAGCAGGTTTTGCTGGAAGTTGAATTCTGTACCTGAAAACATCAATTTAGATGAAGATGAATTTGTCTGTTCTTCGTAACTGCTAGCCCTACCCACTCCTTGTAGCACTGGGGGTTTTCTTTCTCCCCTTCCATTTCCTGTGTGTCAATTGTTTGTGGTTTGGTTTCTTGTTGAGCAGTGAGGGGATTCTGCCCTAGAGACAGCGATAAATAGTTTGGCTTATTGCATTATAGCTCTGTGCTTAAAGCATGCGACTTCCTTCACGCAAAGGAAGGGACTGAAGGTGTTTGTCCGCCCTCCAGGCGTGCTAGGGGCCTGGGGAAAACAAGGGCTTTAAAGGGGATCTACAGGCTTCTGGCAATGAAGTCGGGCTCTACAACTCTGCCCACTCTAACACCTGTCTGGTAGCAGCAGTCACAAGAGACTGTGTAGATGGAGCTTTGACACCCTTTGTGAGGCCTGAGCAGAACTAAGTGCCTGAAAATGTAACCGATGGGATAGATACCTGAGGCAACAACAGGGATTTAATCCCAGCTCCATCCAAGACTTGAGTTCTTATCTCCCAGAAGGCGGGAAGTGGCCGTGCCTGACAGGAATTCACGTCGGAGCACGCTGGGGCACGGAGGAGGCTGACAGCAGGCCTTGGTGTTTGCTGCCTCCTCGCTTCCAAGGGCAGAGCCTCGGCAATCCTCCCTCAGCCGCTAGCGCGAGGAGCGACTGCGTGGCTCTGCCCTGTGGCTGAGGTACTTGGTGCCCAGCAGCGGTCACAGCCCAGCTCCCCCTGCTCTGGCCTTGGGTGCTAGGTGAATGACGTGCTCATTTTCTCTGCCTTCCCTCAGAAGTACAGGTAGAAGAAATGGTAGGCAGTGTTTTTTTCTTTTCTCTTTTCTGAAATCACAAGCGGTTAGGCCATGGCAGGACCAAATGCACCTGGGCAGAAGGCAGAACTGAGCCTGATTTTCTTGCAGCCTGGCTCGCTGCCCAGATCTTGGGGTGACTGCACGTGAAGCAAGGAGTGTGGCTATTCTTTGCTTGGGCCATATTCTGGGGAAAAAACAATGAATTTGAGGCGTGCAAATTTGTCTTTTTCTGACTAGCTGGATGTTAACTGCAGGGAAGGGAGGAGTCGTGCTCCTGTTGAAGCTTTGCAGCGCTGCAGCTGACTGAAAAGTTACAGGGCCAGAGAGGACAAGGGATGAAGGCACATCTGAGCCTAAGTTGGGGCAGTTCCTGGGGAGTCCTCTTACTTAATGGCCGTTTAATCCAAAACAGTCTCTTCTGTCCCTGCCGAGTGCTTCAATCTTTTGGCTGAACATGCTCTTTTAACTCAAGTGCTTTGTGAGTCTCGGAGGTGTCCCAGCCTGCACCCACACAGTCAGACAGTTAACCTGGAGGTGGAAGTTGTGGCTGCCCGCCCTCGCTTCCTAAGCAGGGCCTTAAGTAAAGGGCATTGGTGTGGGTGCTACTGTCAGCAGCTCTGACAGAGGCTCTTGTGCTGTTTCAGATGTTGAACCTGCATGCGCGTTAGGCTTTGAACAGCTACCACGTAAGACTTCAAAAACTAACAGATGGTTTCACAAAAATTGGCAGATTTGAAGGCATTTTAAAGGCTCACTACCATCTTTCCCACAACTCTTTTCAAACATCCTATGTAATCTCTTTTCTTTGGAAACTTTGCATCTGCAGAGGGGACACAAATCCCTTGGGAGAGCTATAGAGCTGGGCAGGCAGCAAGGTGCTTGAAAGATGACTGCTGTGCTTATGTTCTTTACCAAAGCTAATCCTTGTGCTCTTTTTAAAGATGAAGAGCTAAATATTACAATTAGCTAGCATGGCAATTAATTACACTAGGTTCTAGCATGCTTTCAAAATGTTATGCATCTAAAAAGCCAAAGCAAATGACCTCTGTGAAGGACTATGAAGCAAGGCAAAATAAAATCACCTCTTTCCTTGCCGCCCTCAGCAAGGGAGGGCAAGTTTCTAGCACTGAATGTCTGGAATCGTTGCTACTGCCTCCCTTCATAGCATCATGAACTTAAGACACTTCTATCTAAATCCAAACTACAGATGAGCTAGCTGATAGCACTGGAAGGCTAGACTTTCAGAGCTCTGAAAACCGCAACATGGAAAACCCATCTTTGCGAAACAAGGTAAAACAATTAAGCTATTTTGCTCTTTTACAATACCATAGAATTCACTTTTGCTTATAACACAGAGTGCCAAATAAACTCCTGCACTGTTGATTTTGATTGCAGCTTGCAGCACTATTTCCTTTCCTTCCTACAGAACAACTGTCTCATTAGGAAACTGTTCATAGACCGCAGTAAAAGGAAACTCCAAAGCCTTTAGTCTTGTGTAGCGACTCTAGCTGTCATCTGCTACTTTACATACAACAGCCCATGGCTGAACTTCCTGGGGAATAACTTTAGACTCCATGTAGAAACTGAGTTTAGTTTGCATTTTCTCACAGGATATGTGTGTTAATAGTTTACATACAGAAGTGTGGGTTTTTTTTTCCAAATGCAGTAGTAATTTTGTTTTGTTCTCGGTATGAAAATAACACTTTTCCTTCAGCATATTGGCCACCAGGTAGAGCTGGAATCCAAGCCTGCATACATGCTTGACCAAACCAAGATTCTTGTTCAGCAGAGGAAAGGATGAAAGTTCAAAAGGGAAGTCTGCCTGTGCTGTTACAGCTATTTACTTGAAACAAGCATTGAACCAGCTTTAAGAGTTATACTGGCATGGACCTTTGTTTAAATAAACTTTCAATTTTGTTATCAATTTTTTTGAGTAATTACGCTTAATTTGAATCAGTTTTATCTGAGGCATGTTCATCTGTACAAAAATACAAAGCTTGCTTAATGCTTTACATTAATTCCAAAGCTGTGCTTATTACTTCAGGATATCCATTACCAATTTAACTCTGTGATCTCCAACTGCAAATTAAATATTTATGCCCAGATAGAGACTCGTAAGTTTGAACAGTATTATTTATTAAAGCAGAGAGAACCTCGTGTGAATGCAACACAGATGAGTTTGCCGAATCGCTTTAATTGGAAGAACTGAACTGAAGTCATTTATGCTGAAAAGGCTTTTTTCTTTTTGCGAGGTGGTTTCTTCATCTTATTTGGATTTGGAACAACTTTCTTGATTTTCAAAGGCTGTAAAATCACATTTGAAAGATCGAGCTGATTGCTTTCTGTACGCTTCCGCTTCTGGCTTGTGTGCTCATCCTCCACTGTCTCTGCAAGCTGCTCAGGTTCATGAATTTCTGAAGAATCTGCATTTGCTGCGGATCCTTCACTCCTATACTGAAACCATGGCACTTCCAAAGCTGGTATCTTTGGAATTATTGCTTCTATTACATCAGTAAATTTATCAGACTGCCTTTTAAAGCCTAGTGCTAAAACGGATGTTAAGCCAAGAAGTGGTGCAATTGTTTCACTGAGTCGGGGAAGCTGGCCTGCCGGTGTGTCTTGACTTGCGCTCAGCTGGATAAGATGCGATGTGATCATGGCAGGCTTTGCAGATTTGCAAACCAGCAGAAGTAGTAGTTCATTTTTTTCCAATGCTTTTGTAACTTCATTAACTCCAATCGCAAGTTGTCTTCTGATACTTATGTCAGTCCATCCTGGTGCTTGTCGATTGCCTTCTGTTTCCTCTTCTGTAGGGAGCTCGCTGCTAGCATCACACTTTGCATCACACTTTCTTTCCGTTTGTTTTTTTGTACTGGAACGCTTTTTCTTCCTTGGAGCCTCTACCTTTTTAAGTCCAATCTGTTTAATCCTTTCTTCTAAAGTCTGTAATATAAAATGCATGCTATCTCCATCTATGGTTTTCCACTGAATATCAAAGGGGTTATCTAGACACGTTTTTACAGTGGTTTTCTTTGCTTTACGAAGCGATGCCGTCCCTTGCTGAATTACAGGCATCCTGGGGTTCTTTCGTGTTTTGCCACCCTAGCTGTGAAGGGAAGAAAAAGGTAAACAGTAGTTTAAATATCGTGCTGTTTGCTGGGGACTTCATTACCAGAGGCTTCTCTTGGGAATGCAGATGAGAAACATCACATCTCAAAATGGTATTGGCAACTGTCACCTTCTTCATGCTAGCTCAGTGCTAATCCTTAACAAATCTTCCACAAGGCACAGGTTACTCCTTTTTTCTCTTTAAAGAGCAGGCTCTACAGCAAGGCAACACCAGTGACAAGAAACCCTTCTGAAGCTGAACCTGAATGAAAGCAGCTAGAGGTTCCACAGAATAAAAACATCCATAAGTTGAAGGATCACGTTTCCTGTTGCACAACTGCATTTTAGAGCTATTATGATGTGAAAAAAATCTGCAGAATCACAACATGAAACAAGCTCCAAATTCTTGAATTAATTTAGCATTTTTTAAACTTTAATTTGCCTTTTTATTCTTTAATCTTACATCTGTCTGCATTTAAGAGGTATGATAGAAGGCTGCAGTCTTTTAATTACGCTTTAAGTAAAGGGAGGCAATCCTCTGCAGGCCTCCAGGGAGTTCAGAAGGGGTCTTTCACTCGTATGTCACCTAGACCATGCCTTTAGGGGTGTGAAAAATCAAACTGAGGCAAAGAAGGATAGTTGTTCTAGCTCTGATCTACCTAGTCCAGATGAACAGTGAAGACATGACAGCAGGTCTGATTACAGGCCCTGTTAACTCCTGAAGTCCCCAAACTCATGCTTGGGTTACTGTTCATCATCTCCTTGCCAAACTAGTAGGCCTTTGCTGTTGTACAACCCAACTTACACAGTAAGAGAACTCAGGAGAAACAAGACATGACTGTGTCCTTAGGTATCCTCTTTACCCAAGCAGAAATACGTTGCTTGAGTGTCGACCTTTAGATATTTACAAAATACCATCTCGTCAGTCACATCAATTCTCTATGTACTGCTAGTAAGCTTAAACAACTAAAGGATCTTACACGTTTTGTGTATGTGGCAGAGGGAAAACGAAACTCATAATGGTGAAGTAACAAATAAAAATCGCTATTATTGCTTTTAAGGACTTTCAGTGATGACTCCGATGGCCTACAGTGGATATCAAGTAAAGGCAGCACTAGACTTGTATATGGGAAGGAAAAAACATGGCAGATTTCACAGCTGAAAGACTGCATTTTTCTGTTGCAAGACTGCATTTTTCTTTTCAAAATGGACGCTACTGAGGATAACGAGTACGTAGGGACAGGAATTAAAGCGACGAGAAGAAGGGGAAGCCAGCTCCTTCCACGCGGTGCCAGGTTCAGGGCCCCTCGCTTCCTGCAGCGGGGACGGGCAAAGCGAGGCCTTCCTCCACCTACCTCCGGCCGAAAAAAACCCCACGTTTCCACACAGCCGCTCCCCGATCGCTCGGCGAAAGCCTTCCTCCGGCTCCTGTGGTGAAAAGAAAAGCAGGGGAACAAACGCGGGTTACCGCGCGGGCCTGCCGGGGCGCAACGCGAGGGGGCCGAGAGCGGGGCCGCCCTCCCCTCAACCCCGCCGCCCTCCCCTCAGCCCCGGAGCCGTGCCCGAGCCCCACCGCCACAAGGCCCCGGTCCGGTCCCGGTCCCAGCCCGCACCTCCCGGCCCCGCTCGGCCCCAGCACGGCGCCGGCTCCCGGCCCGGCTCGTCCCGCCCCGGGGTGGGCGGCGGGGCCGGCAGCGAGAGGCGGCGCCGCGGGGCGGTGCCGCAGTGCTGCCCTCCGCGGGCTTTCAGTGCTTGGAGCTGGCGTTTGGTGGTTCCAGGGCCGCTGTACGTTTCTTGCAGCGTGTTTTTAGTGGGTAGCAATAGATAGGCTGTGTCGTGTGCGAGGTGACGAAATCGCGGCGAATTAGGGAGAATTTCGTAGTGACTTCACCGCATCTCTCACCGCTTCTAGTACATGAAGCGTTGGGTGCATGTACCGTATTCTAACACTGGTGAGGAGATGAGGGGTAAAAACAAAGCTGGAGGCTCTCCGCAGTGCCATGAACCATTAACTGGTGTCCCAGAAGCTCCTTCTGTCCCCACGTGTGTCCCGGCACGCAGCGCTCACTAAATGGCAGCCTCTGTGCCTCGCCGAGGCTGGAGGTCAGGGAGTTGTTTTCCTTGTGTTTTCCTTCCTCTCCTCTTACTGAGATTTAGTAGTTTTGTTTTCTCTGCAAGCCTCGGCTTAATTTATCCCAGGCCTGATTTGAGAGGAAGCACCCCTTTTACGTGAGCTTATGGAAGCTGATGGATTAAAAAAGCTGAAGTGTATGGTGTTGTGATTGAAACCACACCTGAGGAATGATGAATACAAACGTACAGAGGCATGAGCATAAAGAATTAGCAAATTGATATAATAGGTAAGTGGGGCCAGATTTTTTCCTTTAATAGGTACAGTTGTAGGCTAGTTCATTTAATGTTTGTTGTTCCTTCTGTATTTAGCAGAACAAAGAAAACCCAGTGCTCTGGAGGTGCTCCCAGGGGTGCCCCTCATGCCTTTGGGGCTTTCTGCAGGATGCAGCCCCATCGTGGTGGGCACAAGGTCCCCACAGGGCCCATCACCAGGTAGGGCTGTGGAGGAGAGGATGCTAACGGTGACACGGTGACGGTGCTGGTGGCGATTCAGATCAGGCTCGCATTCATTCACCCCGAGGAAATCCCTTTTTCAAACAAACGCCTTGGAAACCCTGCTGCATCTCTGCTCTCGGCCTGGCGGCCTAACCCTCCGGGGTACAGGAGCGAGCTCAGCCTTCCCAAGGAGACGAGCGTGGGCACCCCGGTGGGCTCAGCACGCAGCAAATCGAGCCAATATCCCTTCACCAGCCCTGATGGCAGGCCAGCTCACCCGGCACGGCCCCCAGAGGAGGCCACTCGGTGCCCGGCCCCATCACGTGCGGCCCCCGCCACCCTGCGGGGCGCTTCTGCAGAGCTGGGAGGCAGAAGCTCTGCGTCCCCGCAGGAGAAGGAGCGAGGCTGGTCCCTGGGCATCCCCACAGCATCATGACTCTCCAGGTAAGCGATTCTGCGTCGCAGCCAGACAGAAGAGGAGCAAGAGGAATGCGCCGTCTGTCTGTGCAACGCCTTGTCAGAGACAGACGTGTTTCTTTACCATAAGGACTGCTACTGCAAAATCAAGGTTACCTTGCAGCACATAAGCTTCTGAAGGTTAAATAGCGCATTGCTTTTTGCAACTGGAGGTTGAGACACAGGCAGCTTATTTTGAAATGTTCCTGGCTCGTGTAATTTTGCGGAGGTAGGAGACACAAATACTCTTAGTGTGTGTGAATTGTTTTCTTTGTGTGCACATCTGAGTTTGCTGGGACTGGGCTGCGCACTGAGAGGTAGGTATGTATTTAATTTTTAGGAGCTAGCTACTTACTTAGAGCTATAGAAGAAAAAGGGAAACTTCTAACACTGAATCAGTGGTTTATGTGCATTTGGGAAACATGAATAATTTAAGAGAGTATGCATTTTTTCTGGGTGTGTACATCTTTGGAGTGGTACATTTTGAGATGCATTTTGGTAGGAAAGCTTCTTCCTTCTGCTTTTTCTCTGGCTACATTTAAATAGTTCCTGAGGAAATTATTTTCATTGCTGGCTTTTATCATTGTACCATTGTAGCGAAGTGTGAATACTTTCCTTGTCTTGCCCATGCCCTGATGGATTAGGCTGTAATTTCTTATTAGGCTTTCTGTTATCCCTTTCACTTTAAGACTTGCAAGCCCTTTTTATCCTGCTCTCATTATAAGGTCCGTCTCAGCTTGGTTTTGTGTGTGTGTGTGTGTGTTGCAAAGAGTGAGCAACACAACGCTCTGACCTAGATGCAGGGAGTGTATTGTCAGTAGCTCAGCAATTTTCTCCTGAGCTGCAATTATGTGGAATGGCACAGAGGTTTCATTGTGTTGCTTTACAGCTAAGAAGTAGAATCCTGCTTAAATGGGTAAGAGCTGCCAAATCCCAAACATAACACCATCTTTGTTTAGTGATCATTGAAATTGTAGTTTGTTTTCTTCTGCCTTGAATTCACCCTATAAAATAACTATATTTAAAGAGATCTCCAAGTTTTGCAATCTGCTAAAATATTCTGCTGAAAATGAATTAATTTTTTCTTTGCACAAAGGAAGTCTGTGATAGTAGTCAGATAAGTCATGCATTTATCTTTGATGCATGTGTGTATGTTTATGTCTGCATATATATCTATATAAATATATATGCACTTCTGCTTTTAATTTGAGGAGTTAAAGGGGAATTTTATCATCACACGATTAAAGGAAATTATAGGCTGTTCCTAAGCATGTTGTATAAGCAATCAAATCCTAAGCAAAAGTCTGTGAGTCTGTGCACAATGATTGGATTGAGGGAGATGAAGAAAAAAACATTAAACATTTAAATTTCATTTCTGTGCATTTCTTGCTGCTTAAGGTATGCATTTGCATATTTTTGAAACAGTGGCTTGTGATGTTTACTATATATCCAGATAGAATAAAAGTATATAAAGATAAGCTTATTGACTTAGTGGCTGCCTTTCTCAAATTATTTTTTCGGTTATCTTTTGTCTGTACAAGTCTAGTATGCTTCTAGTTCATTCTTGTGAAGTTCAGATCAGAAAATGATTCCAGGCATTTGGAAGGTTTCCGCTGATTGAGTAGTCCCTGTATCTCCGTCCTGACAGGGGCTCGAGCACAGTGGTGGCCACAGTATGAAGATGCAGATAAAACTTATTTCGTCTTCAGTTAATTACGGCAGCTCAGTTGTGTTTTAATATTGATACCACTTCTTCATCTCAGTGCTAACAGAGTGTGAATGCTGCTTTTGTTTGTACGTGTATGGATAGTATGAGGAGATGTCTGTGATGGTGTGAGAGTCACTGATACATGTAGTAAAGTACATCGCATCTACTGGTGTTGTTGTGAAGAATGAAACACTTGTTTTAGTACAGAATGGAACAGAATAGTTCAGTTGGAAGAGACTACAAAGATCATCGAGTCCAATTGCCCAATCGCTTCAGGGCAAGAAGTCGAAGTGTATTTTTTGAGGGCACTGTCCAAATGTCTCTTGAATGCTGACAGGCATAGGGCATCAACGATTTTGCTAGGAAGTCTCTTCCAATGTTTGACCATCCTCATGGTGAAGAAATTTTTTCTTTTATCTAGTCTGAACCTCCCCTGGCACAGCTTTGTGCCATTCCCTCGTGTTTAAGAAACTTTTATCTAGAAAAGCAATCTTAAAGGTGGTGGGCCATCAAATATGTTTTCCTAAGTAAACGTAGGTCCTTTTTATGCATCCATACCAACAATGTGAGAGAAATACTTTGTTTCTAGATGTGCCAAAGATGCACAGTTCCAGTTTCTTCCTTAATTCAGTGATACATAGGTTGCAGTAATGATTTTGTTTTCCCTTGCCGAGAACATCTCCATAATACATGCCTATTGAAAGTATTTCTGTCAGTCATAGGCAGACGTGTGTTTCTCCACAGTTAGACTACAGACCCATTTTTCTTTGGTGAAAAAATAAGAATGTGCTTAATGTCAGAACTTGCTGGAGCGTTTCTGGTGGCTGTAGGAAATCCCAGTGCAGTGACACTACAAAAGGAGAACAAGAAAAAAAATATTGCAAACGAAGAAAAATAAAGTTTGCAAGAAAGAAAGTGTTAATATTACAAATATTAGGAATTCCTCATAGGGAGGTCTTTATTGTATTGCTTACAAAAAGCACATGTGAACTATGGACTATAATTAACAACTAAAGCAATGTTTCCTTCTTTTCTTTTATGGCCAAAGATCTGTTTCTTTTGAACCTCTAGGATAAGCAATTGTTTGAATGATGCATGAATCAAAATGGTTTTGTTTGCACTGAAGCTGGAAACTATCAAAGCTGTCATTTCTGGAAAAAGAATCAATTTCTGTAATGAAATTTGAGAGTAGTATGTTCTTGTTTGTATGTATGGATTTTTCTTCTATGGCATCAAGAACAAGTAGATGTAGTAGATAGAGAATTTTCCTGTTGACGTAACGACTTATCCTAGGGCAAGTACCATTGCAGCTGGTGCTGTAGGCTTTCTCAAGTGCAATGAAATTCCAGTGTCAAAGCTTACAGAGTGGGAGTTTCTTTGTGCTGCTCTTTATTTAACTGCTGTTCACCAGATCCAGCATTTAAAAGGGAAAGTAAATAATCTAAAATACTGGTCTGTAGCCACATCTATTGCAACCGTGGCAGTACAGACATGGTTACAAAGATTTTACACCAAGAATTCCTTAAGGATCAGATTGTTCCATTGTTTACGTAGTTAAAACTTGGCTGGCTGATAAAAGATGTTAAAAATTTGTCATTTAATGATTTGACCTAGGATAGAAAGATTTTTCATTCTTATTCAATTACATTCATAAAATGTTTTTATATTTAACTATTTCCTTTTAATGTCAGCTATCTAAAGGGGTTTTAGAAGAACAGAAATTAACTTGCACTTTGTGTCAAGTACTAAAACTGTTTCTCGTGATCTATACATTGCGATATTTCACCACCATGAAGACAGTAAAACCATCCATTCATTCGTGAGCATACATATCTGAAGTTCTTACTGATAAGGACTGAATCTACACCCATATTAATGCCACTGTTGCTAATTTAAAACATTAAGTCAAACTGAAATTATTTTGTTTAGCTAAATTGACAGAAATATTTGTTGTTCAGACCTGTCAGAAGATAACAACTCTTGCTCCATAGCATAATAAGCAATAGCTTATTACTTTAAGGCAATTTCAAAATGTTGTCTGGCAGTGAGGACACAGTTTTAAACTACGGACTGCCACCATATACAGGTTAGAAGAAAACTCTCAGTGTTAGATACGTTTATTAAAAGGTCAGTACGTACTGTGAAGGCGTAGGGCTTCCTGCATGCTCCTGTATACCTCTTAACCCTTATACACTCCCGAGAAATGTTTGCTATAAATTGTCCTCTCCTCCTAAGTTTCTTTCCTGTGGTCGGGGTCTCTCCCATTAATAAATAAAAGATGAGCAGGGAAAGAACAGACGAAATCCTTAGTTTTAATTAGTTGGTAACAACTAGATGCTTTAATGATGCTTGACGTGCTTTTGGGGAAACGTTTTCCTTATTATTCTATTTAAATCACTACACTGCTACTTTTAGACAAGACCCTCCATAGACTTGCCAAGATATGTTTACATATACCAGGTAGCCTAGTGGTAAAGTACCACCAATGGGATTTCTACTTTGTCAGGCTTCAAAAGGTTACGGTCTGTATCACTAAAGCATGACTAGTCAAGCCCAAGAGCCCTAGTCAAGAGTTACAAGAGTTTCTACACACAAATCTGTGTGTGTACAAACGGAGCGTCTTTTGTGTCTTGACTAGTTTCTCCCACATGCAGCTGCTGTCATCTGCCTGTACTCACCTTTTATGCCTTGTTCACGTCTGTAGCTGTTGTTCTGACATATGGAAGTCCCAATACAACTGGGACTGAGATAATTGTTACTGTCTTTTATCGATGAGAATCAAGTCTCCTTGCTACCATATGCTGGTCAGGATGATGCTATAAAGCACCAGGCCTGATAGTGTTTCCTACTGGATTCTTGCATTTGCCTCGCTGATTTTGAGCAGACTTTTTTGCCTTTTCACTTTCTTCCTAAACTGACAAGTTGTAGAAAAGTTGTTCTTCACCTGACCTAGTTGCATGCAGTCATTCAAAGGAGGAAACAAACTGTGGAAGCTTTGGCTTTGTGAGTTTAGTCCGTTAGTCCAACTTAATGGACAGAACTTAATGTTCTTACATTAAAGGACGTGTAAGAACAATATATCTTCCTGTCTGTTCTTAGGGAATTGATCACTGAAGCAATATTTGACAAAGAAGTCAACGTTACCACTTCTGAGAGTGAGCTTGCAAAACTCTGTCCCCAGCTATTACTTATTTCTAATGACAAGCAAGCTGTTGGCTTGTTTTTTGTTTTGTTTTGTTTTTCATACAGTCATAGAATCATTTATGTTGGAAAAGACCTCTAAGATTAAAATGTTCCAACCATTAACCTAGCACTGCCAAGTCTACCTCTGAACCGTGTCCCCAAGCACCACGTTGCATACCATTTTGAATACCCCCAGGGACAGTGACTCACGTACTTCCCTGGGCAGCCTGGTGATCACTAGTGACTGGCCTCCAACTGGATTTCACTCCATTCACCACAATTTTTTGGGCCTGGCCACCCAACCAGATTTTTACCCAGCGAAGTGTATGCCCATCCAAACCATGAGCAATCAGTCTCTCCAGAAGAATGCTGTGGGAAACTGTGTCAAAAGCCTCGCTGAAGTCAAGGAAGACAACATTCACAGCCTTTCCCTCATCCACTGAGTGGGTCACCTTGTAGAAGGAGATCAGATTTGTCAGGCAGAACCTGGCTTTTGTGAACCCGTGCTGGCTGGGACTGATCACCGGGTTATCCTGTAGGTGCTACGTGATGGCACTCAATCTGCTCCGTGAGCTTCCCTGGCACCAAGGTCAGACTGGCAGGCCTGTAGTTCCCCGGTTCTGCCTTCCAGCCCTTCTTGTAGGTGGGTGTCACATTTGCTAGCCACCAGTTGACTGGGACCTCCCTGATAGCCTGGACTGCTGATAAATGATGCAAAGTGGCTTGGAGCGCACTTCCACCAGCTCCTTCATTACCCTTGGCTGGATCCCATCTGGCCCCATAGACTTGTGTACCTCTAAGTGGTGTAGCAAGTCGCCAATCATTTCCTCTTGGTTTATGAGGGCTTCATTCTGCTCCCCATCCCTATCTACCAGCTCAGGGCAGGGTATCCAGAGAGAACTAGTCATGCTACTAAAGACTGAGGCAAAGAAGGCATTGAGTACCTCAGCCTGTTCTTCATCTCTTGTCACCATGCTTACCCCCACACCCAATAAAGGATGGATATTCTCCTTAGTCCTCCTTTTCTTGTTTATATATTTCATATAGTTTACAGATTGCTCAAGACAGGCTTGTTCTAAGTACCACATAGATAATCCCTCATCTCTAATCTTCTGCCCAGAAGCAATGTAAGTTCTGTTCTTAAAAATGATGACACAGCCACCAGTGGTGACACTATAGTCTCTAGCTGGGTAGGTGAGAAAAAAGCAGTTGTGTTCTAACAGAGGATTGCCTTCCAAACATAAAAACCTTCTTCGCCAAGGAATTCTTGCTTTTCTTTTAAATTTAAGACCTTGACTTGCTAAGAACTCTCTCTATGCCAAAGGAGGGAAGAAAACACACTGGCAAACTGTAGATGTAAGCAGGCCTCAAGATCTAAATTCACAGTGTTGTTCTTAAAAGACTTCTGCTTTCTCCTTGTTGATTTCAAATAGCAATTGATAGTTTTACAAAAATTAGCAATTTCTCCAAACATTGTGGCCGGGAACTTTACTCACTAGACAAACTAAATTTCCATAATAACAATAGTGATAGGATAGCAGCCAGGTTTCTGTGTAAGATCGCTGTGATCAGTGCCCCCAGCTACCTGTTCTTAACCTCTTTCACCTGCTGCTGGTGCCGTAAAGCAGCCAGCCACCAGCTATGTGCCATTAAATCGATGAATGTATAGTTTGTGACTCCATGAAGGGGCCTTTCTTTGAGGAAGTATGCTTGAGCATCAGTCACTAATTAAATTCTTTTCTTTCTTTAGTTATTTTAAAACAGAAATACTTGTCTTGTACTTTCACTCTGTTAAAATAAAGAATACTATAATGAGTGCAGGTCTCATGCTTACTTTATTTCCTTCACCTGCTCCACCCAGCACAGTCATTTGCCAAGCAGAACAACATCAATTAAGAAGACAAATACAGGATCGGTTTTCTTATTTAGAACAAAACCAAAAAAACCTCTCCTCTAACTAGAAGAAAGAAAAAGTAGTCTAAAGAAGCATAGTACAGTCAGCTGAGATATCACCAGGGTCTTGGGTATTTAAACAAAACTTCAGAATCACCTTGAAACAATTGTTGGATACAGAGCTGATTTTTTACATGTACTGTAGGCTGCTTTTATACACATTAAATGTATATGTAATAGCACATTCTGAGTGATATACTGTGCTTCGGCAAATGCATATCCAACTCAGAAGCTACAATAGTTACTGAAAGCAGCATATAGCACATTTTTACACTATAGTACACGTGACAGTACTATGTAGTAGTTTACTGCACTATAGTAGTGGCAGTAAACTGGCAGTTCAGTAGTTGCTGTGCAAAAATCTTGCTGTCTGACATATCCTGGGCATGAAACAGACTACAAACTCTATGCTAAAGTCTAATTTGAGACTCAGGTTATAGATAGAATAGCAGCTATAGCCTTGGGTTGATGTGAGCATGAGACACAAGAAGATGAAAGGAGTATTTCAGCCTTAAATTTATGCTTCACTCTGTGCTCTACGGTGTTTGAGAGCTGGATGTGGAAGGCTGTCCTGGCAGTAGCACTGCTCCAGCCTCCATGAGGTATGGGTGTGCTGACAGCTGGTTAGCTCCTGCACTTTCATCAGAGAGGTGGAAATGAAGGAGGAAGTGTGCAGTGCCTCTCAAAGGTACTGGCTCCACGGGGGAGCTCCTTCATTAGGGTCGACACAATGCCATGAGGCCAAAAGGATTTGGAGATTACTGCTGCGCTGTAAAGTTCAGTGACTGTTTTCATGCCCCGACCACGAATGTGAAAGACATACACACTACTTTCATTGCACACATTACTTACATGAATCTATGTGGTGGTTTTACTCAGGTGGGCAGCCAAGCTCTCTTGAGCAACTGCTCTCTTAGTTCCCCTCCTCAAAGGGAAAGAGGGCAAAAATATGATGAAAAGGGCTCGAGGGTTGAGATAAGGACAGGGAGAGCGCTCAACAATTATCGTGACAGGCAAAACAGACTCAGAGTAGGGAGATTAGAGAAATTAATTGCCTATTACTAACAAGCTAGAGCAGTGAGAAACTAAAAACACGAACTAAAACACCTTACCCTCCCATTCACCCTCTTCTACCTCCTCCCCCCCAGCAGCGCAGGGGAACGGGCAATGGGGGCTGCGGTCAGTCCCTGACGCTTCATCTCTGCTGCTCCTTCACGGTCACTCTCTGCCCCTGCTCTGCGTGGGGTCCAGTTCCTTCAGCCGCTCCTCACAGGACTTGTGCTCCAGGCCCTTCACCAGCTTCGTAGCCCTTCTCTGGGCACGCTCCAGGGCCTCGATGTCCTTCTTGTAGTGAGGGGCCCAAAGGTGAACACAGCACTCGAGGTGCGGCCTCACCAGAGCCGAGTACAGGGGGACGATCACCTCCCTGCTCCTGCTGGCTGCACTGTTCTGGTACAAGCCAGGATGCCGTTGGCCTTCTTGGCCACCTGGGCACACTGCTGGCTCATGTCCAGGCGAGCATCAACCAGCACCCCCAGATCCTTTTCCTCTGCATGGCTTTCCAGCCACTCTGCCCCAAGCCTGTAGTGCTGCGTGGGGTTGTTGTGGCCCAAGTGCAGGACCCGGCCCTGAGCCATGTTGAACCTCATCCCATTGGCCTCCGCCCATCGACCCATCCTGTCCAGGTCCCTCTGCAGGGCCTTCCTGCCCTCCAGCAGATTGACACTTCCCCCCAGCCTGGTGTTGTCTGCAAATGTACTGAGGGAAGCCACCCCTGCAGCCCTCCGGTACTAAAACCTTGCCATGTAAACCCACTACGATCTGTGACTATTCTGACACTAGACAGTCTGTAATGGTTCCAAGTGTTTAGATAGAAAACTGTTGGAAAAAAGAGGTTTACTTATTTTAGCTATGCTAATCTTATTGAATAAGTAGGCCAAGTTCCCTTTCTAATAATTTACGGTTTTATTAAGCTTCTTTCGTGGGGAAAATACGTAGACTTACCACTAAAACCATGTGAGTAATAGAGCCTATCTAATGAACTACTGTGCACGTTAAAATTAATGTTTCAAGCACCCCTCTTGAGAGGCAAACTAACACTTTATTTTTCTTGCATCAGGCTGACTTTGATGGGGCTGCAGAAGATGTAAAAAAATTAAAAACAAGACCAACTGATGAAGAACTGAAGGAGCTGTATGGATTCTACAAACAGGCTACTGTTGGAGATATTAATATTGGTATTCCTGTTACTATATATAACAGCAAATTTACACCCATACATTGAAAGCAAGCAAATGCTATATAAACCTGCATGATAATCAATAAAGGTATGCATTTATTTTGGCAGAATGCCCAGGAATGCTAGATTTGAAAGGCAAAGCCAAATGGGAGGCATGGAACCTGAAAAAAGGTGTCAAAGCAATTAAATTTACTTCACATAATCACTTAAATAGAACTGTAAATACAAGCCAATAATGACTCCTACTTTCCTTTGCAGGTATATCAAAGGAGGATGCCATGAATGCTTATATTTCTAAAGCAAAAGCAATGGTAGAAAAATATGGGATTTAGAATACTCAGAGTAATTCCCACTACTAACTAACTCTTCAGTAGCTAATGAACTAACTCTGCTGAGAAAAATAACTGTTGGTTGTGTAGTCTGACAGTAAATTCTTTTAAGTGTGAACCATTGCACGGTAAAGGGTGTTTACACACATACTGTATTTTTGGACTACATCTTATTCTAAATAAATTTGAACCTATTAAATAAATATTTCTTTAAGAATTGTGGATTTTTGTGAATGTTAAATTATGCTTAGCATTTTTACAGTAGCATACAGAGAGGCACTAAAAGTAAAACAACAGCTGTCTTTTTGCAAATGATGTTATTGAATACAGTGAAGTGTTTGTGCACGTGTGAGATGAAAAGAAGGAAAAGATGAAAAGTTTTTACTTTTAAGACATGAAGACAATGTTTATTTTCGTAACAGAACAACTTCTTTTAAATGATTACAATAAAAATGTTCTGGAGGATCAGATTTACTTTTAGGCATAACTGAATGCAATTTAACAGAAAGAATGACTTAATTGTTAAGTTCTGTGGAGTTATCTTACACCTTCTATTATGAGAATTTCTCATATGTCAGAATTTTCTATACATTTCGTTATGTGTTCTATCAGGAAAGTTTCATTAGAAGGCTCCAGTAGATAAAAGTGACTTCCAGGAAGATTGTAACTGGCAGTATCTCCACTGGTTACAGCAAGCCAGGCTGAAAAAGATTTAAAATATAAAAGAAATGTAAACTATTGTGGTCATTTTACATAAATATTTCAAATTTATTATTTATTTTAAATCACATATCAACTGTTTTTCTCTGCATTTCTGTATATTTCTGTTTCATTTAAGAAGGTGATAAAAGACTCAGAAGAACCCCATTCATTAAATGATTTATTACATCAGGAAAATGCCTAAGTGTAAGAGGAAAATCATATAAGCAAAGTACCTTCTGAACCTTGCTTTGTTTCATCAGACGCGTTAAAGCAGGTAACATCACAAGTGAAGTATTTCCTTCTTATATCATGAAAACTGTGAACACAAAAAAGTTATAAAATTTTCCATAGGATACCTATGTTTGGGTTATTATAGATTAAATTGTGCAGAACATCAGGAAAAGTACTTTCTGTATCTGTAAGATTCTTATCTCCTTACCTTACTGCACTTATGTCTCAAGTTGTAAAGAAAACATGACCCAGCAGTTAGGAAAAAGAAGAAGTTCAACCTGCATTAAAAATTCTCACTGATAATAAACAGTTATGTTGTCTGCTTATATCCAAGTGCTGATGTTTCAGGCCCTTATCAGTGTCAGGTTCCAAGGGCCAAAATGGGTCCTTCTCTTTGCCAGGATGAGAAACCTTAACCACTCAGCTGCATAAGCGGTTGTATAAGATCCAGTGGAGACAGTAAGCGGGACAGAAGAAGCTGGTCACCCTCTCGATTCCTAGAACAAAGGGATTCTTTGCTTCCAGGTAGGTTAGGGGCCCTTGGATCAGGAGGCTGATCAGGATCCAAAGCATGATCTAGAAACATGATTAGCTGACCTTACTACTCTCAGAAAACAATAAAAGGTGTGAGACTCTTCCTTGTAGTGGCTACTAATTTTGGATCCTAAGTAGAATTGTAATTCTACAGTGACATATGCACTACTGTAACAACAGTAGTGTCCACTTCTGTAAGCAGTGTTTTCGTCTGTGGTATAAACACTAAAATACAAATAGAAAAGCACATAAAGGAGGAAACTATGTTTACTGTTTTTTTTTTTTTTATATATATATATATATAACAAAATCTAGAACAAATTGCAGAGAAAGAAAAAAGAAAACCTGAAATGACCAGACATAAGTAAAGCTTTAAAATATAAATGTAATACAAAATTATAAAACTTACGGATATGTCTGAAGAATTTTCTGGTCTTGTTTTAAAGTTAATATCAAATGTCTGGTGATCTGTTCATTTTGCAGAAACTCAGGAGGAACTCCTCCTAACATGTCTAAATATTCAAGAATGCGACTATCTTCTATTTCATGGGATTTGCTCAACAGAGAAAAATATTCACTCTGTCAGACAAAACAGATTGGGTGACATATATAATATACACCGTATTAAATAATACACCCTACATACACCACATTAAATAGTATTTTCACTAATAATTGCTTTAGTAAAAAAAGTATGAAGATTCCATATTGCCAATACACAGTGGCTGATTAGCTTAACTTTTGCAGGGATAAGATACGCTTAGTAGACTGGTTTCTAACTGATTATAACTGAGACAAATACTATGTTTTGAGACCTCCAGACACATAACATTTAATGTGTTTTTTGTCCAAAGTTTGAATCTCACTATTGAAAGAAAAGTAATAAAACATATAATAGAAAGAAAAACCTTGCAGTAGACACAATGCCAACTAATGTAGGACTGGAGAGACACACATATTATGGAAGTTTTCAGGAATCATAATGTCTTCCATGAAGTACTAGCTCAATGAACAGCATTGATAAGAAACACCATGAACAGAAGAATGGAAAGAGCAAATGATGACTGAGGACAAGAGGGCTAGGAAAAAGCCAGCTCATTTGTTTTACTGAGAAAGACTAACAGAATCACGGGAAACTCAGAAGCAAAGGGAACTGAGAACAGATTACAAAGGCAACAAAGAATGAGGAGGGAAAGAAATACCTGGTCAAATGTACTGAGGGCTGGTGCAGGAGATGTATAAAGCACTAGACTAAGACAGTTATTTCACGTGTTATAGAGCAGGGAGTGCCACTTTATGTTTTGTTTTCATGGCTTTTTTAAGCCAAAGACCAGAGTAAATAATAGAACATTCAGAAAAAATAACATTAGCTACTGCTCTAAGGATAGACTTTGCAATGTGAAATTCTCCAGCCACCTCAGAATGAATGTCCTGCAAGAGAACAGAATGTTTTTCTGCATGCAGTCTGAAGTTTGCTTTGTGTTAAAGCCACTTGGCATACACTACTATAAAAAGGACACCACAAGTGTTTTACTCATGCCATCTAATATACTTTTTTTTTTTTTTTAATGAATTTGTAACTTACTTGTGGGCCATATGCCCCTGAGAGAAAAAGATGGACCGGCTCTAGTCCATACTCCTCTTTCAAGTGTACTGCAAGCGCATAACTAACATAAGATCCAAAACTGCAGCAAAAAGAGAAATTAAAATAATAAAAATTAAGTAAAAACTGGAAAGCGTGAACATAATTTGAATTTTAGTGCTAAATGGCTACCTTGAACATTTATTGAAACTGTAACTATAGTGAATGTTATAGTTCTGTAAATATGACATACAGTGATTTAGCTAACTCACACAAAGTACCTTCCAATACAGACTAGTTTTACAAATTAGACCTTTTTGCCCCCATTTATTCTAGTAGTTTCCTGAATTCCAGTAAGGACAGTTATTTTGAATACGTGGGACTAAGTGATCTTCAAAATCTATGCATTTGTTCACCCTATGTGCTCACTTTAGAGTAAGCACTGACAGATATTACCAGTAAACAATTATAATTTATCAGTGTAAAAATAAATAAATCACAGCACTGCCATTTTTAAAAGACATTGCGCCTGAAGTAATTAAAATATAAATAACCAGAGTCTTTGAGATTAGCAGCATGTTTTAGCATGGCTTGGCAAAAGACCTTTGCAGAAGTGTATCTGCCTAGGTTTTTGCAAACAAAGACAAGTAACTATCTACTCCTAATGTTCCTTCACCAGGGTATCTAAAACGTATACATCTTTACCTGTGACCAAAAAATGCAAAGGGTTTTTCTTGCAGCTCTTTTAACAAAACACTTGTGATTTTATTAATTACTTCTGTCATGTCTTTTGCAAAAGGCTCCTTAGCATGACATTCTCTTCCAGGAAGCCTTATAACGGACACTACAGAAGAGATGGAGGAAAGGAGGGAAAAGAATTACAGTCATTTCAAGAAAAAAACAGTAAAATCATTTTTACTAAGTTTTCTGATCTATTCTGCAGAGTATACAGATTATTTAAATTCATTCTTTTTACAGTTGATACAGTGTATTTGCTATTGTTACTGCTATATTTTAATCCTGTGATTAAAGACAGATCAGGTCTCTATTCCTTCCTTAACTCACAAATGTTGCCTCTCCCACTGATCAAATTTATAAATGCCTTGAGTCAGAAATCCACTTAAAATGATAACAAGGTCGTGATCTCAGCTGAGGTTTCAGAACAATTATACTGCTGTGACTATTAATAACAACAACGATTTCAATAAAAGCAACTCGGAGGGTTGTGTAAAAAGTATCTTTTCAAGGGCAACATCAGAATGTTAACAAACTGTATTGGGATCACACAGTTCCCATTTTCCCCTTTGAAGGCTCTTCAGTGCTGCACACAGTAAAACGCAGAATCGTATAAACTGATGGGATTTAATAGCTACACAAAAGGGCGTATCTTATCTTTTTACACCCGTTTCAAAATCAGGAGTTTTTCCTCTCACTGTTTAAGAAAATAAGTAACCAATAGATCAGTAAAAATGTTGATTTTCTGAAATTTCCTTGACATTGAACACACTGCCAAACTAGCATGGAAGTAATAGGTGAAACATGAAGTATTTTACTAGAGACAGAATAAGCCACCACATAATACCACAAACATTAGTACTGAAATATTCATGTCTTTTATACTTAATTTTAGTACAATTAAAGCATCTGAAAGAGCGTGCTGCTCCCTGACTTTATTCATCTGGATCTGCAGTCATTCCCAGGCTATCTTCTTAGTAACTTTGTTACAAGTATTTCCATCCACACAAAACCTCCTCACAAACTGAATTTCATTCTGTGCAGCCTCTCAACATTAAAAAAACAATTCTTATGTCTTCACTGTTCTTATATAAGGATCTAAGGCACTGCTGATGCCTTTGGAATATGCAGTATGATATTTTTATTGCATTGCCCTTCCTTGAATCAAACCAGCAGTTTCCAAGCCTGGAAACTGCTGAAGCATACTATAGTCCTGTGAAATTTCTCTCTGAGGATGTCACTTTTTAATTTAATCAAATATAAGTTGATCCAAAGTGGTACAGAAGCTTAGTACACCCAGCATCCTCATGGAAATGTGGAATCCTGGTAGACTTCCTTTCTGAATATAATCTCCACTGGAGAATGACTGCACAGCTGTCAAGAGCATTATATTCTGCAGCTGTGCATTTCAAAGAGCCCAGCTTTCTTAAATTCTTTAGCTACACAAAGGACCAACCTTCAATTGTGCTGCTGAAGATTTCGCCCCATCGAGCAAAGAAAGAACAGTTACTTCCAGCCCAAGGAAAGCAAATCAGCCGATAGAGAGCATTTGGCCTTTTGTATGGACGGAAAACCAACTTATCCATTCCTAGGGGAAAAACGAGCAAACAAACAAACAAAAACCCTACCACAACCAACGAAACAAGAAAACATCACATTACTCTAGAACAAGACTCTTCAGGTACAGGAAAATTAAAATGAATGTAGTAAGATTTAAAACAATGGGCTAATATTTTCTGACATTAAAACTGCTTGTACTATGACAATAGTCAGACAGATACGAGATAATCTTCATGCAACTGTGGAAACCAGGTTCTGCTTTTATAAATGGTGATGGAATAGCATTGGGCAACATCTTTTGCAATATTTTCTTCTATTTGAGTCACTGACGACAAAGAACAAGCAGCCAAAGATATCGATATGGATTTTCAAGGTGACCCTTTAAAAACATGGGCTTTTAGAGCATACCCCAAAGAGAAGATGTAGAAAACATAAAGACCACCTGGTTCAGTATTCTATCTACAACAGTAATAAAAATGGATGTCCAGGGAATAGCTGGATGCAGCATCCTCTTGCAATGATCTAAATGATCACAAAACCCTAGTAAAAATAAATTACTTGGAAGCAATAGAGAAACAGAATAATAAAAAAACCTGCAAGAATTAAAATAAAATCACATGTTCCTGTGAAAAAGCCTGAAAATATAGTATTTACTAGATAAAAATAAGCTGAAAAAAAAATAACAAAACACATTTCCAAGACGCTGAAAATCCTTGCAGATATTATTTTTCCCTGTGGACATAGTTCAGTATATGCAAGGGCAGGTTAATCACAAATACACCTATGTATCTACATGCAGTCCTTTTTACCTGCACAAAAAGTGTGAGAAATGCAACTGGATCAGAATAGGTAGCAATTCATACCCATTTTAATGCAACCAACAGAGAAGAAAATCTACTGTGATGTTGCTGTGGCTGAAGTTTTCTTAAATTTCATGTATGTTTAAACTGGGAAGTGTGTCAGCATCTGTTAAGAATCACATCAAACGAACTGCAAGAAAAGCAAGATGAACAAACTTGGATCAAAAGTCAATAGGCAAAAGCCTGTGAGATTTGAAATTAGTGAGGGATGGTGGAACCAGCACTGCAGAAGACATAATTCCTTGGGTAGGTTCATTTAGTGTCAGCACCATTACTCCAAGTCACACTTTCACCTTTTCCACAAAAAGACACACACTCAAACATTTTGGAAACCTGTTAACTTGATGGAAAATTAAGAAAAATCTCTTCTCAAACTGATTCCAAAGATGACACAAAAATTTCAGGCATGAGAAAGAAGCACATTTTGTCAAAGTCCTTAAGCTATTTAAAGATACATTACCAGTCATTGAGAACCTTTCACACTTGCCGCTCATACAGGTTTATTCCATCACTGTCCAGCTTACTTTAGGTGCAAAATACCTGAATAATCACAAAGGTCACAAGCGCCAGGAAACGACAGCCCAAGGGTTGATCCACTTGTCGGTGCGGTGCTGCGTAACAAGAAGCAAGACCCAGAACTTTCTCGTATTAGGAGATAGATGGCAAAGCCCGTCTTGCAAGTGAGGAAGGGATATGCACCCAGGTGGCACAGGTGCTTGCTTTAAGTATTTTTTCAGGTTTAAGGGGAGGAGTCTGGGCATCAGAAAAAAGGCAGGGACTGAAATACATGAGTCCCCAAAGGAGACTGGAGCACCACTTGTTAGGTGTGACATAAAGCAATTTCAGAAGGGTGCTCTGAATCAACCCCAGTGCTGTAAGTAGCGCGTGTTAGCATGTCAGTGACAGCATAGAAGCTGGAGCAGTTTTAAGACCGGAGGCCCACAGCCTAACTGAAGAAAAAGCCTTTATAAAGGAAAGAAGAAAACCCAGCCATTTCGAAGAGCCATGTTCAGAATAACAGCACTCACTGTTGGACAGTTTTGTAGGGGGCTGGAAATGTAAGCGTAGAAGACCATTGCCTGCTTTCAGTAAAGCACTGCGTTTGTTCAATAGGCCAGTTACAATTTCTGCAAGCTTGAAGGCAGTGGCACATGAACAACACGCCGTGGTCACAATATGATGACTTCGTATTGTCTAGTATATTGTGCTCCTGGGGATCAGATGCTATCAGCAACCTGAAAAAAAAACCACAAACAACTGCAAATGTAGTACTAGCAAGATTTTTATTTTACTGTTACTCTACAAAAAATAATTAAAAAATGAAAAAATCTCCATTGTTTCTATGTTTCCCTAGGAAAGTGAAAAATCTGGTGTTAAGAGAAAGGTGTCTGTTGACCTAGCTGGTCTGTAAGCACTGCTGCCTTTCCCAGAGCAGGTCTGCAGTTTTCTATTCACTGCATTTCCTGCTTTCTGGGGGAACCCTAAATCAGCATGACAAAAAAGCCAAATTTAAATGTTTATTGGAAACCTTCCTCATCCTGCCTCTTCTGGCTGCAGCAGTTTCCATAGGAACAGGCTTGGGGAAGGAGAGGGCTCAGCAGTGAGTGCTGGCCACAGGCTCTGCAAACTTCCAAATGGCAAAAGTTAAAAATGTGAACATTTTTCATGGCACTTTTATGTTGCAACTATCATGAGGCAAGATGAGGCACACCTACACTTGGAAGGTGCACAACTTAAGGACGCTTACACTGACTAACTAGTCCTGACCTATGCTGTTGTGCCCATTACAGCTTCTGCAAATGATCGATCTGCTAATAGATACATCTGTCTGTAATGTACAATTTATAATAAAGGAACTAACATGCTTTATTTATTCCTGCCTCAAATTGTGGCAGTTATAAAATCTGACACATTATGTTAATGTGATGAAACCCAGCTGTTAAAAACATCAAGCCAATGAATAATGTTCCTAAAAGTAATAAAAAACCAACTGGAAATGAGTATTTTCTAAGGCTGAAAATAAAATATGTTAAGAATAGGATTTTGAAAGTACACTATTAATCAAACAGCATGATATTTCCTTAAAAATAATGAAATTACGTATTAAAAATAATGAAATTATGTATTATGTATGTAATGGTACATACGTACCAGTATGTACTGGTTGTTTTTGCTTGCCTTCTAAATTTCTTTTTCGGTACTAAAGGACTAGAAATTTTTGTTTTTCAAATGAAAATTAGTGTTTTTACAAATTAAGTAGTTTCAGGAGATGTCAGTCACAACCAAAATTATTTTTCCCATTTCCAGGGATGAAGATAAAAGAGGGCTTTACAGAACCAAATTTGCCGACTCAGTACCAGTCCAGAAGTTCCTTCGCCTTAAAGGTTTCTTAGCTGCTGCTTTATGGCAATTTTCTTTGGAACACAACAGTAACACAAGTGGACCTAATAGCAAGTCAGGAAGATTATAGGTGGGTAAAGCACTTACAAGATGACTAGCAAATGTGATTCCACCAGAAATGGCAATGCAAGCAAGAGTAATTTTTTTATGCAGTAGTTATAATACTGGAAACCAATCGATGTAATCTTTGTCTAAGAATAAAAACATTGCTGGGGCATTTGCAATTCACTAATAGTAATTTAATGTGACCCATTTTGAAAAGTAAAGTGAACACATACAGGTCTCTGAAGAAACAAAGAAGCATTGTTTCTCAGTTGGCACTCATTAAGATTCAATGAACGGTCATGTATGTTGCTTATTAAATGTTGGCTTTTAATATTGCCCATTGTGAAATACATTGGATAATATACACTGTAAACTATTTAATTCGCTTTCTCAACTGTCAACCATCACTTGTCAATTTATTATTTTTTAATATATAATTTATTATTTTAACAAATCTTTACAGCTTTTAGCACCTTTACTGCAACTATACATCATTTCCTCGTCACTCTGTTTCAAGGATAAACTTAAATATTTCTCTTTTAAAAGTATACCTGGAGAGACCTGCAGTTAAGCAGTTCTCATTCTATCTGAAGGAGAGCCATAGAAAGCCTCCTCTCCAGAACAGTCTTGAGACAGAAACAGTCTTAACGAAATAAAAAGTATCATGCACCTCAACTTGTTTTTACTCTTAAGAATGCTCTCAGAGAATTATATAGAATATTATAAGAGTCATGCAGATGAAATATGGAGTGAAAAGTAAAATTTGCAGAATGGAAGACTTTAGAGTTGCATTGGCAGGATCTCCTGGAGAGACTGGGACAGATGAATGCCATCAGAGTACTGAATACCCTCATTTGGACTTCTGCTTATTCCACCGGATTAGATGCAGGGCATGGCTAGGAGAGAGAGCTTATGAGAGTGTATATATTATGTTCTACAAATGCACAAGAAAATGACAATGGGAGAAGTGAAGAATTCCAGGCCTGAAGTTGAAGTTTACAGCAGCAGCAGGAGATTGCATGACAAAGACAATCAACTGCCACGAATCCAACAATCCAGAAAACTCCTAAAAAGCATTGAAGACAATATTTTAGGATGCACAGAAAGTAACGAAGCAGAAGAAGTCTATAAACAACTATGAGAGGCATCTGCTGAGCTCTGAGGGAGTTCAATTGGACCCTGAAAAACTGAGGGCAATTAAAGAAAGGTCGAGGCCAAAGTGTATGAATGAACTAAGTGACTGATAGAGATAACCAAAGTGTGAAAAGGGCAGACCTGATCTGAACACATAAAAAAGTAAGGCATTAGGGCTAATGTGCAGTAAACGTATAAAGCAACTAAAGTTACAGGGAGAGGCTTGCAACAGATGCCCAGGAGTAGCACCATACAAAGTCTCTGCTAAGATAGCCCTTCCAGACATAAAAAGCTGAGCTCTTATAGGAAATGAAGAGACTGCACACCCCAGAAGGTAGTGCATGCAGTATATATGCAATCTCATCACAAATCATTAGGAAATGTCATGAAGAGACCATTCTGGCCAAAAGAAATAGTGAAGAGATTGGGATTTAGTTCACCAAAAAAGGTTTAAATTGATTTATAATAGTTTGTATTTATCACAGCCTAAGGACAGATATGCAGCGCATGGTTTATCAAGGAAAAATGACAGATGAAAAACTGATATCCCATGATAATTTGTTGATGGGGGAGAAAAAATACATCATTAGCAATACCTATCATCAGGACAACAAATATGCGTTTGGCAAGGAAAGCACCATGCCAGGACTGGATGCCAACTACAAAACGAATGCAAAACCAGGGCAGAAGCAAGTCCTTGCATAGACAGAAGTAAAACAAACAAAATGTATTTGAAGACCACACAGGACGACAGTAAGAGCCATAACATTACTGCAGCCTCAATTCATTCCTAACCTTTTGCTTCAGTAGCTCAGCAAACTCTTGCATAACAAATAAAGTGGAAGTACAGCAATTTCAATGGAAATTGGAAGAAGTATGACTTGGAAGAAGAAAGTTAAAAATAAATAAATAAATAAAAACACAATAAACTAACAAAAATCTGTGTGCATGACTTGAATACTAGCTGTAATCACTTAAGAAAATTAATTTTCTCCTAATGGCAGTTAGCAGATAGTGCATGAACAATCACACAACAAATAAAAAATAAATATTGACTGGGCAGCATAGCAATTGCCATCTGCAGCTGGCTGCCAGTAGAGTTAACTAAGTACAACCTTCCCATTTGCTGGGCTCAGCTCAGTTTAGACAGTGAGAGTTTACAAGTATCTCACCTTCCTTCAGGCCCTACTGTTGCACTAATCACCCACAAGTAGGATGCATGAGAGCAAATATGCCGAGGGGTTTCTGTTAAGAACTTTGGATATTTTTCTTTGGTACCTGATACTTTTCTCTTCGTAAAAGTGTTGTTCATTCATTCAGGTGTTACCTTTACCACCAGCTGCTGTTAGTAGTTAGTGCTCGATAGCACCACCTACAGCTTTCCCAGCATCACAAATAGGCCTCATCTTCCCTTTTACCTTCCAACTCTAATATCCCTAGATCAACCGCATGGGACAAAAGGAGAATTTGGTTAAAAAAATATTTACCCAAACGAACAGTTCATGCTGTAGGCATGAATTCACAGATGGATGGATGTGACAAGAAGTCCATAAAGCAGAGTCTGATCCCTCATGTCATCTTTGGCCTGTATTTTATATTTTCCAAGGAAAATAGGTAGACACCCCCTTCTTAAAAAGGCAAGAATTCAGGGACTGTAAAGTTCCCTGATGTCTGTGAATTGCTCATACAGACTACTCCCTGCTCATGCATGTACCAAAGCAGGCCTCAAACTGTGACCAACTCAACTCATTCACGCAAGCAGAAATAGGCTAATAAAAAGATGAGATTCCTGTCAAAAAGTCAGTAATGGGGTGAGATTTATTACAGAATCACAGAATCACAGAATCATTTAGATTTGGAAGAAACCTCCAAGATCATCTAGTCCAACCTCTCTCCTAACACTAACAAGTCCTTCACTAAACCGTATCACTACGCTCTACATCTAAACATCTTTTAAAGACCTCCAGGGATGGTGACTCAACCACTTCCCTGGGCAGCCCATTCCAATACCTAACAACCCTTTCAGTAAAGAAGTTCTTCCTAACATCCAACCTAAACCTCCCTTGGTACAACTTTAGACCATTCCCCCTTGTCCTGTCACCAGGCACGTGGGAGAACAGACCAACCCCCACCTCTCTACAGCCTCCTTTAAGGTACCTATAGAGAGCGATAAGGTCGCCCCTGAGCCTCCTCTTCTCCAGGCTGAACAACCCCAGCTCCCTCAGCTGCTCCTCGTAAGACTTGTTCTCCAGACCCCTCACCAGCTTCGTAGCCCTTCTCTGGACATGCTCCTGCATCTCGATGTCCTTCTTGTAGCAAGGGGCCCAAAACTGAACACAGTACTCAAGGTGCAGCCTCACCAGAGCCGAGTACAGGGGGACAATCACTTCCCTCAACCTGCTGGCCACACTGCTTCTTATACAAGCCAGGATGCTGTTGGCCTTCTTGGCCACCTGGGCACACTGCTGGCTCATATTCAGCCGACTATCAACCAGTATTCCCAGGTCCTTCTCAGCCAGGCAGCTTTCCAGCCACTCATCTCCCAGCCTGTAGCGCTGCTTGGGGTTGTTGCGCCCCAGGTGCAGGACCCGGCACTTGGCCTTGTTGAACTTCATACAGTTGGCCTCAGCCCATCAGTCCAGCCTATCGAGATCCTCCTGCAGAGCCTTCCTACCCTCGAGCAGATCGACACACGCACCTAACTTGGTGTCATCTGCAAACTTACTGAGGGTGCACTCGATCCCCTCATCCAGATCATCAATAAAGATATTAAAGAGAACTGGCCCTAGTACTGAGCCCTGGGGGACTCCACTAGTGACCGGCCTCCAACTGGATTTAACTCCATTCACCACAACTCTTTGGGCCCAGCTACCCAGCCAGTTTCTAACCCAATGAAGTGTATGCCAGCCCAAGCCAAGAGCAGCCAGTTTCTTGAGGAGAATGCCGTGGGAAACGGTGTCAAAAGCCCTACTGAAGTCAAGGTAGACCACATCCACAGCCTTTCCCTCATCCACCAAGTGCATCACTTTGTCATAGAAGGAGATCAGGATTAGCTACAGTTTGGTGACAACACTATTATAACACTATTCAAAATGGAAATTGCCTTTGCTGCAAAGCTGTTATTTATTAAAACATTTTACGTCTCTCTATGAAAGAAGGCAAAGAAGTCCGTATTTCTTCCTTCTGTAGAGCTGGGACTCGGCTACAACTTTGTTTTGGTGAATAGCAGATAATCTACAGAAAAAACAACCGGAGAGAGTACCAAGGCCTGGCACACAGGCCAGAGGGACCTCCAGCTGCCTATTACCATAGGATGCTTATGAAGTCTGAGGCTAATAGAAGTAGTAAGGCAGGTCCTGCTGCAACAGTGGTCACAAGTCTACTCTGATGCAAAACCTGTAGGTAAAGCAAGGATGAGGAACAGTGAAGCTGAGGTTCAGGGAGTAACCTAGGGAAAAGACTGCAACTGAGAAGCAGGTTTTACCTCAGTTTTACTTGCTCTTGCTGACAATGCTGACAATGCTGACAATGACAGAGGTAATCCTGCCCTTCACAGCTTCCCAGAGCATAGTTTTCTACCCCAATCTTTCTGTCAACACTAACTACATAGCCTAGTAGTAAGAGCAGTTTATCAGGCTGAAAACTAACACCTGCCTTGTAGTTTAGTTTTCAGCTAAATTAGTCAGCTGATTCCACAGTTTCACCATTGTCCTGTTGATACAAGGAAACGGACAAGGATTCGTTGCATTTTTTGCAAGCTTTGATCTACTTAAACTAGCTGGAAAGATGCATGCTGAAATTACATATACACTCCCAAGGTTTGGGTATAAAAGATATATATGTCCTAACCTAATGGAGCAATTTGCCCTTAAGAATTATTTAACAACTCCTGCTTAACCAGAACAAAACAAACAAAACAACAACAACAACAAAACTGCAGAGTCTGTCTTACTGTTCTGCAAGACGCTTTCAGCTGATTTCATTGTAATTCAGAAAAAAATAAAAACTACACACATGAAAGAATTGTTGCATGAGCAGGTGATCTCCCTGTGCATACATTCAGCTGAAACTGAATTTATGTGAAATCTAGGCATATCTGGGAAATGTCTTTTTTGCAAGGTAGAAATTCTAAAAAATAAAATAAAATAGGTTAGTTCTAAATTGTCTTTATCTTTCATCTGCTCCCATCTTTTGGTCTTTTACCTAAGATCTAATTTAGACTCTATTACACTGAAGATACATAAAGATACATAAGAATTCCTCTGCATAATCAAGATTTTCCTGGATTGTAAAGTTTCATGAGAAACAAACTTTTATTAGCTATAAATTTTAAATTAGCTATGTGATCTGATCAATTAATGGCAGACAAAATCTTCTTGAGCGTGTTCACAGTCAAAAGAATATTTCTTTCTTAACTATTGGCAAAGAAATTGCTCAATGTGAGAAAAAACATCTGAATTTTGTTTTAAGAAAATATTTAAGAAAATAAAATTTTATCAGGAGTTGCATAAAAGACTTAAAGAGCAGTCTGATAAATCAAAGAATAATTTAGATTGAACGAGACCTCTACAGATCATATAGTCCAAACTCCCAGAAAAAACAGGGCCATCTTTGAAGTCTGATTTAACTTTAAAGTTAGGTCAGGTTGCTTGGGCCATGTCTAGTTGAGTTCTGGATATCTCTAAGACTCTGCAACCTCCCTGGGTAACCTTGTTCCAATGTTTCATGCTCACAGTGAAGATATTTCTTTCCTTCTAATCCCCTGCTGCAGCTTGTGTCTTTTGTTTGTCCTTTTGCAGAGTACACCCAAGAAAAGCCTGCCTCTGCCCTGTTCATACCTTTCCATTAGGTAGGTGAAGGTATTAATTAAATCTTCATTTAGCTCTCCTCTCTTAAGACAAAACCAGCTCTCTAAGCCTCTGCTTGCACATCATCCATTGTACACCCTACACAGTCCAGCCACAATCTCAGGGACCCCTGTCAGACTCGCTCCAGTATGACAATATCCTTCTTCTAAGAGGGAGTCCAAAATGGACACAGATGTGGTCTTGCAGTATACTAAAGACATTTTACATTATTTTTAACCACACTTTTGAGACATAGGCTTTCAGGGCATTATGAGATTTTACATTTGCTTTACTTGTTATTATGGCATCACCTTGTGACAGGTGGACAAACACAAACTGAAAAATGCCCTGGAATACACATGCAATAACAAAACATGTGCATTGACCAAACACTAGGACAAACATAGAAATAGATCCAACAACCCCACCCTGTGGAGAACATAAAGCCATTAGTAGAGGAACATTGAGTGACTGACTGAGTGCTTGCAGCACAGGGCTGTTTTGATATTCCCCAAATGAAAATATTTTTTATGGGATTCAGTCTATGAAATGAGTACTTGTGAACTGCAGGAGCATGGAACGCGTCTGTTGGGTAGTCCAGGAGCACAGAGGCTTCTCATGTATCTAGGCATTGTAAAACTTAGATACTAGACACGTCCTATACATGCATCCATGGTTTAACTGGTTGCCTGCAGATTCTGGAAGCCAGGCAAAAAGCGATCCCACACCCAAGTGGGCTGTCTATTCATCGAATTTAGATTTAATGTAGTCTATTCACCAGCCCACTGGTACGAACAGAATTGGACTACGGTGCCTGTGAGTCAAATGATCCACTTAGCTGGCAGGTACGGAACCCACTGTCAAAGCCACTGGACTGGTTACAGCCAGGCAGGCATCTGAGACACCTGGCTGGAAACACGATGGCCCTAACAAGTCAAGGCACCAGCATGAGATCCACAAATCCATAGTAAATGAGCAGGAGGGCCGTAGGACAGGTGGGCAATGTGGTTCTCTACTGACTTCATCTTCACAACAGAAATGTAGTTTGTGCAGGCTATGGATACCAGCATGCTTCGATATCCTAAATACTGTCCCCTAGTTGAAGTTCTTATTTCTGCAGCTGTATCACTACCTTACACATTACTACATCACATGCATGCTTGTGCACATTCAATTGCATCATCTTTAATAAAAGTAAAAAATACGTATTTTCCAGGGTACTTCAGCTTTTTAGAAAATAATAGTTATAAAAAAAAGAGGTCCAACCGGAGAGAAAGCACATCTGTAACAGGCATAATGATATCCATTACAGGGTTTGTAGGACTATGGACTCATATCCATATAGTTTTTCCTATTCAGGTAAAACCAATGGTGTGATCTTGTACACAGTGGTGTGATCTAGCAAAATGAATAAATTCCAAGACAAAATTCTGTAGGAAACCACTTCTCAGTAGCTCCTGAGCTCAGGAAACTGCTGGTCTTTCTTCCTGAAAAATTAACACTACGGTAATCTTTCATCATTATATCTAGACACTATGAACTAATGGAGAAAACTGTGCAGTATACTCAACTTTTTTGCTACATCTGTCATATTTTTCCCGGCAAATTATCACTCTGAGCCACACTTTTAGCAGATTATATTCCAAATAGAAGGTTAATGTAGTTGCTAACACCCAAAGGCAGATGACAAAAAAAATACATATATACCTCTGTTCTCCAGAAAGCTATCTACCCATCCCTTTACTAAGACTTGAAAAAATGTAGGAAAATATAAATTTTCTTGTGGAAGACTTGGAGCTGATGTGCTCACAGCATAACTAATGCAAAATTATTGAAGTAAATTGTAAAGTCACACAGTATGCATTCCCAGTTTTACTATCTGAACCTACCAGGGTATCTAAACTGCAAATATAATCATAGAATCATAGAATATCCCGAGTTGGAAGGGACCCACAAGGATCATCGGGTCCAACTCCTGGCAACAACAGGACCATGCAAAGAATTAGACCATGTGTCTGAAAGTGTTGTCCAAACGCTTCTTGAACTCCAGTAGGCTCAGTGCCATGACCCTGGGGAGCCTGTCCCAGTGCCTGACCATCCCCCAGTGAAAAACCTTTCCCTAACCCCCAGCCTGACCCTCCCCTGTCCCAGCCCCATGCCGTTCCCTCAGGTCCTGTCGCTGTCCCCAGAGAGCAGAGCTCAGCGCCTGCCCCTCCGCTCCCGTCGTGAGGGAGCTGCAGGCCGCCATGAGGCCTCCCCTCGGCCTGCTCTGCTCTGGGCTGAACAAACCAAGGGACCTCAGCCACTCCTCATATGTCTTCCTCTCTAGATCCTTCACCATCTTCGTGCCCTCCTTTGGACGCACTCTAACAGTTTTATATTTTTCTTCTACTGTGGTGCCCAGAACTGCACACGGTGCTCAAGGCGCAGCTGCACCAGCGCAGAGCAGAGCAGGACAATCCCTTCCCTCAACTGGCTGCAGTGCTGTGCCTGATGCACCCCAGGATACAGTTGGCCCTTGTGGCTGCCAAGGCACACTGCTGGTTATGTTCAGCTTGCTGTTGACCAAAACTCCCAGCTCCCTTTCTGCGGGGCTGCTCTCCAGCTTCTCGTCCCCGAGTCTGTACATAAAGCCAGGGTTGCCCCCTCGCAGGTGCAGAATCCAGCATTTACTCTTGTTAAACTTCATATTGTTCATGATTGCCCAGCTCTCCAACTTGTCCAGATCTCTTTGCAAGGCCTCACCATCCTTGATGGAGTCAACAGCTCCACCCAATTTAGTATCATCTGCAAACTTGCTCAAAAAACCTTGAAGTCCTACATGCAAATCATTTATGAAAAGAGGACTGTCTCTAAAATGGAGCCTTCAGGAATCCCACTAGTGATAGGTCGCCATCCCAATGTAACCCCATTTACAAGAGCCCTCCGGGCCTGGCCTGCTAGACAATTGTTCACCCATCTTATGCTTTTATCTAACTGTATTCTGGTCATTTTGTCCAGAAGGATACTGTGAGAAACAGTATCAAAAGCCTTACTGAAATCTAGAAAGATTACATCGACTAGCTTCCTTTGGTCAACTACATGAGTGACCTTGTCGTAAAACGAAAACCCATGTGTATGCTTCAAAGACGAACACAAAAAGGAGTAATACAACCTTCCCTACATTTCCAGCTGTCAGTTCTGATATGGCACAGCTGCACAACCTTTGTTCAAATTTTTGAGGAAATTGTTAACCTGAGAGAGAGTGGTGACGTATTCCACAGAGTAGAGCCATGACATATAAGAAAGGTGAAATTGTAGATAAAGGCAAGGCTGCTAAGATGGGACAGGCAGTGGCTCAAAGATTCAAGAGGAAAGACATTAAGACAGAAAGATAAAATCTAAAATGAAAAAAAGGAAGTGGAAGATTGCAACAGCAAGCACTTGTCACAAGGGGCAATAAAAGCTGACTCTTCCATCTGACTTAGAAAGACACGGCAGATGACTTTCCGGGGATGTTTAGCGTACCAATGCTACTTTAGTAGGTCATTAATCTTACCTATTTTTGTGTGCGTTAAACAACAAGTAGCTGCTTTACAGGTAACTGCACAAAGCAAAAGGTGACTGAACAAAGTGACTCAGAGGAAGGATAGCGAGATTAGCAACATGGAAGCCATTCTGGCAGCAAAGGCATATAGCAACAGGGAAGTGGCCAGAATGTGCCACTGCTGTAACTGGAAGTATGATGCATAGAAGGAAAGAAGTCAAGGAACAAAGGTCTGTTCAGATTAGCTGTGAGTGATAACATAGATAACATATAGCAGTGCTGAAATTTCACTCTGAGTGTGGCAGGTTTTAAAATTGATGCTAAGGCCATGGGAGAAAAAAAAAAAAAAGGCAAAAAAAAAGATGTGATCCCCATTATGTCATTTTCTGTCCTTAATCTTCTAGCTCTAGAAATGTACAGATTTAGACAATAATCCTTCTTTTGAGCAACAACAGAAGAGCAGGATTAAGCAGCAATTCAGCAGATGAACAATTGATTTTCCTTACTTTGCTTTCACTGCATCTATGCTAGGTGTGCTCCTATGCAAGTACAATACTGAAGAACAATGCAAAAAAAATAAAATTCTCCTGCTTCCACCTTTACAGTCTGAATAGGGCATTAGCATGTCTTGGTGTTATTTAAAACGTGCGGATGGAAAATTTTTGGCTAGGTCCCAATTCACGTAACATCATAGTAATTCCCATTTCTAAAACTAAAGACTTCAAGGCAGTATTTCAAAAGTTTGCCATTTGTGATTCCGTTTGTGAAACAATGTGATCTTCTTCAATTCACAAGTACTAAAGCTTCAGTGGGAAGAATGATGAAGATATGGTATAATTACCAAGGACTGCAAAAATAATTTGCAGTGTTTTCTGTCCTCTTTTGCTTGTACAAAACTAGATTTATAGCTGTGAACTGAAACCTGAATTAAGCCTGTAAGCCTACTTAAAAATAACTATTACACACTACAAATCCCTTGTTAAACAGTGTTTATTTATTTATTTATTTTAAAATCAGATTATACCTCCTACCTCTTGCACAATGCGGACAGCCTGACATGCACCACCCTATCCTGCCCATGTTGGCTAAGTCATGTCCGACAGCTTTTTATCACTGGCTGAAAGGTCGCCCTTAAGGCCTGAGGGTCTTGGAAGCTCTTCCAAGCAACCAGGTCCCCGAAAGGACAGGGGGAGAGGAGGATGTCTCTGGGTTGAGCCATAGCTCCCGGTTGCACACCACCCACCTACGCGTGTGGGTGGCAGCAACCCTTCCAGCGTGCCGGGTGTCTCTGAATGCAGAAACCTGGTTAATCGTGGCAAGTCAGACTGGGTAAGCCTTGTGTTGCTTGCCCAGCCCAAGTGTGGCAAAGCACTTGCTCCAGAAGCAAGGACTGCTCTAAACCCTGCTCTTACCCTCGTGTTCACCCCCAACTCCCGTGGTGGGGCTGCTCACCAACACTCTACCCTACGGGCCTCCCAACCACACGCCCTGCTAACAGCCTGCACACAAACCCGGGACCCTGCTCCGCTCTGTGTTACAGAAACACCCTTCTTTGATCCCCAGCCCTTCCCCAGTGGAAACCCCAAGGCAAGGGGCTTCTGGGGGGGGCGGACGACAACCCCTGGGAAGGGCCCCTCAGCCGGTGCCCTGCGGCACGCAGACGAGGCGCCCAGACCCACCCCCAGCCCAGCTGCGACACTTTACCCCTTTGTCCTTTGACTCCAGCCCACCCCCTCCGCGGGCCCCCAGCCCTCGGGCTCCCTTCCCTTCTCCCTCCCCTCCGCCTCCGCCCCGACCCCGCCCGGCCGCCCCGCTCCGCCTCCCGGGCCCGCTGGGAAGTGGGGCAGAGGTGACGCTGCCCGGGCGCTGAGCGGCAGGCCGGAGGCGGCGGCGGCGACGGGGACAGCGACGGGGACGAGCCGGGCGAGGTGAGCGCTGCCCGGCCCGGCTGGCTCCGGGCGGCTCGGGTAGGGCCGCCGGTGGCTCCGGGCCCTGCCGGGCGCGGCCTGGTTTGTGCGCTTAACCCGGGGGGAAGCGGTCGGTAGCCCCTTGGTGGGCGTCGGCCCGCCGTGAGCGTGGCTTTGGGGTGACGGGCCCCCGAGTCCTCCTCTCTGGCGTCCGCGATGTTTCCCTGCGGAAGGGGTTTTGGGGGAGGGAGCGGGGTAGGTAGATAAATCATCTGCCTTCAACTTCATCGAGAGCCCTGGCGTTGCGCTGCAGGCCTGCAACATGGAGAAACAAGTGCAGGAATCCACCGAGGAGCGGACGTTTCAGTACCAAAATTCGCTGCCTTCGCTGCCGGTGCCTCCTCTGGACGAATCTTTGAGTAAATACCTCGAGTCAGGTAAGGGCTTTGGCTAATTTAACGGCAGTGCGGCGTGTGCCCTCGTAACCAGGCCGATCTGAGTGAGACTCCTTGGAAGTAGTGCTCCTACAGACAGCCTGTATCAGTCTCGAGAGCTGAGGAATCCAGCCAAGGTTAGGGCACAAAAGCGCTTTTTTCAGTTTCAAAACAGGAAGCTAAATGCCCAGAGCAACCCGAGTAAAACTTCATGCCTTACACCACTTACCTTTTTTGAGCATGAAAGGAAATCAGATATATGGGAAGGTTAATTTCTTAGTTTTTTTCCCCCTCCCGAGGGCTTTCTTTCTTTTTTTTTTTTTAATTTTTATTTTTTAGCTGTATCAGTTGTCTAACAAAAGGTGTTCCTCCCTCTACAAGTGTGTTTTGCATAATGACTACTTTGCTTGTCCATGACTGTGTTTACCCAGGACTTTTGTGGAAAAAAAGTGATTTCAAACTTTTTATTTTTTTTCTTTTCTCATTAACGTTATTAATTATACAGCAGTAGGAAAAGTCAGAGGTGGGCATTTTTTTGGTGGTTTACCGTGGGGAGGTTTCTGCCTTGAAACGTGAGCTGTCTAAAGACAATTGTGTAAGAGAAGTTGTGAAAACAAAAGTGCAAATGTGTCTAGCTCTGTTTAGGGCTAGGCTAAAGGCCCCTGAGCAGAGCTGACTGGTGAGGTCTTTGTTATCATACCAGACTTTGATACATCATGGAGGACAAAGATACATTACCCAATATCTTAAGGTTTTTTTCCTGTGCTTCTTTAACTAGTTTCAGAGCTCAGAGACATAGAGCTTTTCTCTTGAATGTCTGATTTGTGTCTTACCATCCTACCTGTAATACAGGAATGGTAACAGAATAAAACCTGAAGTTCTGTCCTCAGCAGAAATATGTTACACTGTAATTTCCCTTTCCCAAAAGATAAATCCTGAAATTCACTGAGTTCCCTTTTTTCCTGTGTGTATTGGAAATGGTCCCATATCACGTTGCAATAGTGGTAGGTTTTCTTTGTTGTTTGTCATGTCATCGCTTTTTGATAGAGAGTGTTGAAATGGTGGTTTTTAGAGCAGGGAGGGGAAGGAGGTGTTTTCAGAGGGGTGCGTGTGTGTCTCAACAAAATTCTTTTGCTTTATTGTAATGCACAGAATCATAGAGTATCTTGAGTTGGAAGGGTCCCACAAGGATCATTGAGTCCAATTCCTGGGTTCACAAAGGGCCACTGAAAAATCAGACTGTATGTCTGAGAGCGTTGCCCAAATGACGGGGGCTAAACTCCTTGAACTCCAGCAGGCTCAGTGCCATGACCACTGCCCTGGGGAGCCTGTCCCAGTGCCCGGCCACCCTCTCAGTGAAGAACCTTTTCCTAACATCTAGCCTGACCCTCCCCTGTCTCAGCTCCATGCTGTTGATTAACTTAATTTGTGCTGTTGTAGTAGTGAACATACAAAAACAGAATTGCCCTTCAGAGCTTAGTTTTGTAAATCCAGCTGGCTCTCTAAGTTAATAAATAACTCTCTCCTGGAGTGATGATACCTGACAGTGAACTCTTGCTTTTCTGCTTCTGATCTGTGTTTTCATAAACGGCATGAAAAAAAAATCCAGTTGAGGAGAGATGTGTTAACCTAAAGTTATCTCCTACTTACTGTTCCTTGTACATAAGCCATTTCATAATTTTGATCGTTGTTGTTGATCTTTAGTCTCAGTGGAAGTCGGAGGAAACATTAATCCAGTATTTGCTGTGATGCCAATGATCCTCCCTTGTACAAGTCACTTAAAGCAGAATCTGCAGGGCACAGTTATCAGACGTGGCCTCTCAGTGACAAAGGCCAACTCCCTCAGCACTCATGGGCACCTCATCAAGTCCCTCAGAGTTACTCAGGTCCAATTTCTTTAAGTGTTCCCTCTGCTAACCTTCTTCCACCGAGGTTAGGTCTTCCTCGCTCCTTTTCAAAATAACTTTATTTTTATCCTAATAACGAAAGAAATTCCAGTATTTTGCATTACCTATCTAAAGGAGAAAAGCTAAGATCCATTTTCAGATACATCCTGGCCTCCTTACGCTACTCCACAAGAGTATAATAGAAGTCTTAGTGTTTTTCACATTTCCCTGGATAAACACAGAAAGCATGGGTGCTATTTGATGGGTGACCAAGACTACGTAGACAGCCTCTGCGCCCACTGGCAGGTTCTACATCAGAAGATGGGAGAAAGCAGCTCGCCTAGATGTGATAAAAGGAACCCATCCAAAGCAGACCGGAGCGTAAGGGTGTAATTGCCTAGGGGCCCCCTTTGTTTGGGGTCCCTCCTCAGAAACACCCAGCTCAAGCTCTCTCAGAAGTTTTTTTTTTTTTCTTTGTTTGTTTGTTTGTTTGTTTTCTTGGCTTATTAACATTGTGGAAACCTGGAGTCAAGCCCTCTTATGGTGTTTGACTCGCATAATTTCCGTAACACTATCTCAGTGGATGAGGGCAGAGCAATGTTTACTGTTAATACTGATTTTAACAAGGCTTTTGGCACGTCAGAAGCTTCCTTTTACATCCTTAGAGACGAACTGGTAAAGTGTGGCCTAGATAGTGGACAGTCAGGTGGCCTGAAAACCCTCTCAGCTGTTGGGCTCAAAGGTTTGTGATCAGTAGCACATATTCCAGATATAGGCAAGTTTATGATGGTATACCCCGGGGTTCACTGTCGTTTAACATCTTCATTAATGGCCAACATGGTTCGAGGTGTGGAGCACCTCTCCTATGAACAGTGGCTGAGAGAGCTGCCTTTGTTCAGCCTAGAGAAGAAATGTCTATGGGAAGACCTCACTGTGGCTTTTCAGTTCTTAAAGGGGGCTTAAAGGAAAGGCAATGTAAGAATTATCACCAAGGCCTGTAGTGACAGGACAAGGGGTTATGGTTTCAAATTGAAAGAGGCTAGATTTAGAATAGATATTGCAAAGATTTTTTTATTATTATTTTTACACCCCACTGGTAATTAGGCACTGGAATGGTTGACCCAATGAGATTTTGAACACTTATAATGGTGGGCATTCACAGCCATGTTGGATGAGGCTTTGGGAACCTGACCTAGAATAAGGTTTGCAGCTGGTACAGAGCTGGAAGGAGTGGCTGATGCGCCGGGTGGTTGCAGAGCCATCAGAGGGACCTCAACAACCTGGAGAAGTGAGCCAACGGGCGCCTGGAGTTCAGCCAACAAAGGGAAATGTCAAGTCCTGTACCTGGGGAGGAATAACCCCCCCCACACACCAGTACAGGTGGGGCTGGGGCTGGAAGGCAGCTTTGCAGAAAAGCCCTTGGGCTCCTGGTGGACATGAAGTCGACCATGAGCCAATAATGGAGCCTTGCGGCAAGAAAGTTCAGCAGTATTCAAAGCTCCATTACAAGGAGGCTTGGGAGGATTCTGTCATGTGTATAAGTACCTGGTGGAGGTGGGTGAAGAAGGCGGGTCCAAACTCTTCACAGTAGTATGCAGTGACAGAACAAGAAGCGACAGTCACAAACAGAAATTCAAGACATTCCATTTAAAAATAAGAAAACTTACTTTACTGTGAGGGTGGGCAAGCACTGGAATAGGTTGCTGTCGGGGAGGTTGTAGAGTCTGCATCTTTGGAGATGCTCAAAGCCTGGTGTGGTCCTAAGCAACCTGCTCTAGCTGACCCTGCTGAGTTGAGGTGTTGGACTGGATGTTCTCCCAAGATCCCTTCCAACTTCAGCTCAACGATTCTGCGGAGAAGAAAGAAGTGGTTGAAGGCAAGCAGTCGTAATTCCAGCAAGACGTAGTTGTGAGGAAGTACGGTTTTAATTCCATGAGGGTAGACAAGTACTTGAAGCCGTTGTTTCTCCCCGAAGCTAGATTAGAGATGATACAGATACTTGTTTAATTTTTAGTAATTGTGTATCCTTCCCCATTTCTTAACATTTGTAAGTCGGTCACAGGATTAGCTGTAGCAAGACAGACAAGAAAATACCTGACAGTGTCCAGCAACCTCAAATACGAGTTAGACTTCATTGTGTCAGCCTTGAATGAGCGGATGCCCCCACAGGTCTGTTTGCCAGTGACTTGCCAGTCTAAGTATAAAGATAACAGAAAAATACATTGTACACAGTGTTAGTACATGGTACGGCGTATGAGATATACCCCTATACAAACCCACGTCAGCAGTGCTTGCTGATAACAATAAATGACACTGTAAAGAGGTTTTAAGTAGGCTTTTTGATGAAAATAATGAGTTCTGCAAATATTTACGGAGAACTTTGGACTGTATGGTGTATGATCTGAGAAAAATCCAGAAGTATTTTAAAATATAAAAATTGGACAGTAGTAACTGTCATCAGCATCATTCAAGTAGGGATAATGTAGGGACAGTTGAGATTTGATGGGTACGGTGCTTGTAGGCCATGGATGGGCTTGAAAATAAAGGCAAGTAGCTTATAGTTGGTGCAGTAAGGTGACAGACATGTATGGCTCAATGTATTAAGGTAGAGAGTTCCTGTAAACTTAGTTATTCGTTGAGTTCTTTGGCAGCTGATGAAGACACAGGACTCCATGGTATTTCCAGTTATAGTTTAAAATAGATTGGATTCATTTACCTGTTACATATTTCAGGCTTTCAGCAATTGTTGAAATCTGACATCGTATTTGTTTAAAAGTATGTACTTATGTCTTTATTAGAACACACTGGTTTAATTACAGCTTTTAAAAGGTGTTTTTCCCCCCCAAAAAATGTATGTTTACGAAAAATAAATTTGGGATACTTTCATCCACTCCCCTGTGGACATCTTTATCCTGGAATAAATCTCAGCATACAGTTCTCTTTAAAAACATTTCCTTCTTTACAGTGAAGCCATTTCTAAATGAAGAAGAATATCAAAGAACTGAGGATATAGTGAAAAAATTTGAAAATGGGATTGGCAAAGAGTTGCATCAGAAATTACTGGAAAGAGCTAAAACAAGAAGGAATTGGGTAGGTATTTAGGTATGTAAGAAATTGTAATTGAACTTACTCCTCGGTTGTGTATGCATGTTACTGCCGCTGCTTTGCTCGGAGAGAAGATATCAGCACCTCTCTGGAGAACAAGTGATAAGCTGGTTGTTCAGCATATGGTTTTGAGAGGCACTTAGCTGTGATTTTTTTTTTTTCTTCTTAGGGTCTGCCACTTGGCCTGTGGATATGAGCACACTTGCTTGTATATCTGTGATTTTTTTTCAGTTGGGCAGCTAAGAGAGTTCTCTAACTAAAATGCGAAGTTACCAGCTTTTGAATGCTCTGTCTGTCTGTCAGTCTTTTCTTCTGTTACCTGCTTTACCCTAGCATGTAGGGGAGGGAGGTAACTTAAGAGTTTGGTCCCTCTTTTTCTTGAGGAAGGGATTCAGTGGGGGCCATTCATGAGAACTTTGCAAGTCTTAACGTGACACGTGCCGGAGTGGGCATTTTCAGGTGATAGAAAACTGTGTTGTGAACTGTCCATCGCAGATCCTCACTCGCACAAATTCTCTTTCCTTCCCTTCTTCGTGCTGTAACAGCTGATACTCACAGCAGCCAGAGCTGGCACATGCAAGAGTTTAAGATGATGATGAATATCAGGGAAGAACTTTTCATAGTTCTACATAATTTTACAGTTTAATAGCCTGAAGTAGTATTGAATATTATTTCAACAGCTTGCAAATAAGAGAAGAGCTAGATGTAGCATTACCCTCAACAATTAGGTTTTGAACCACTCTCCTGCCTTCTATTATACAGGAACTACTATTCAAAATATTGAAAAACAAAACAAACAAAACCCATGCAGATCAGGCAGTGATTATTAGAGAATTAATGTCTGAAAGTTATTCTGATGCCAAACATTTTTCATTTTCAGCTGGAGGACTGGTGGCTGAATGTGGCTTATCTTGATCTTCGCATAGCAACGCAAATCCACTGCAATATGGGCGGCCCTGCTCCCTATATTGAACACTGCTGGCCATCCAAAGAAGGCACTCAGATAGAGAGAGCGTGTATCAATATATGGCACACCCTGAAATTCTGGGAGCTGTTACGAGAGTAAGAAAATATTTAGAATCAATTGTTTCTTCTTACAGATCTGTGCATACTTCAGTAGTGAAAATATGTTTATGTTCATTGGCACAAGGTCTGTACAGTAGAAGATGGGCTTGTCTTACCTTGACTTACTTCCATAATTATCACCTCTCATGCTTAATTTTGGTATATTTGTTTACTGCAGAGAGAAGGTGCCTATAGAGAGATCTAGGGATGATGTTCTGGACATGAACCAATTTCGAATGCTCTTCAACACTTGCAAGGTTCCTGGAATTACCAGAGACTCAGTCTGCAACTATTTTAAGACTGGTAAACAAATACAGATTGTGGGTTAATACAAGCAAATGATTTTGTGTTGGAGGCTAATGGAGCAGTCATTTTAACCATCAGCTACTTGCTTCTTCAAAAACTAAATCAGATACTGGTTGTTGAGTGCTTACATAAAGAAGCAAATAAGAAATCATATCCACTAATGACTTTTTGGTACGATGTTTAGTCCTTCCTTATTTAACCTTGTTCAAGGTTAAAAGAAAGCTCTGCTACAAATTGTGTGTTACCAGCCTGATGCCTCTAAGAATTGCAGTGCTAGCATTAAGAATTAAAAAAGACAAATTCCATACGTTAAAAATGTGGGTGTATTACATGTATTGTTTGGACAGAATTGCAGCATTGTTTGTAATTGTGTCCTTTTCTCTGGAATGCTTTTCTGGAGTGTGCTCCCGTTACATTCTGTTGGGATAATTCTTACATACTTTCTGTCGCTGTGCTGGCTCTTGGCTTAGCCAACTTCTTTTATTTTCAGTCTTGAAAATACTCCGTAGAGATTCTTGAAGCCATTCTCTTAAGTTCGTAACAGTTTTCTGGAGTGCTTGGTCAAGAGCTGAAGTAAAAGTGTAATGTCCTTCACTAACGTATATTGTAGCATTAGCAACCAGCTAACTGAAAACATAACACCCCTCTCCCACACACACATTTGGATGCGTCTGGAGGTGTTCAGGAGCATTGCTCTAGTTAATCGTGTGAGATGTGAGTTCCTGAAAGACTCAGGAGTTCAAGAGGAAAGATGTATTGCCTTGCCCCACAGAAATTATATAAGGAAATCTCCATGCCACAGGAAGTGAAGAGAAAAACACAAAGCTGAAGGTGCATTTCTGGGGGGTTATTTTAGGGTTACAATTGAAGAATCAATTTAAATACCAAGTCCGAATGGTGGAAATTCAGTGTTATGATCACACTTACTAAGCAAAGCTGTGATCTTGTGGATACGCAAGTCATTCACATCCCTTTTTTACCTTAAAATATTGTAAGATCTTTAAACAGTCTTGCTTATGTTATCTTTAATGTCATACACAACATGTGAAATCCATTTCCATGTAGATTGTCTGTCTCCAGGTGAAATACTTAGTTCAATTAGTTGTCTGTGTGATTCATGGAGAAATACGAATACCTCTAGGGAAGGATTTGGGTCATCCAGATATGCAGGTACATAAGACAGAAGGAATTGCTATCTGGAGAGGGATCTGTTTCTCTCCTTTGGCTACAGAGGGAACTGACGTCGTCTAAACACTTGACGTAAGATTGAGATTGCAGAGTAGGACACCTAAAATTTGACCGGTAATGTCAGCTTGGAGTCAAAGACCAGACTAAGATGAAGGCAAAAGACCTTGATCAGTGGAGCCTGGAGAGCTGTTTGGTTCACCCTGCAGCAGACACCTTACTGAGGACAGATGAAGAGCTCACTAGATTTCAGTAAATGTATTGAATAGATCTCCCCCAGCTGCAGTCAGAGATCAGACACGGAGTTGTAGGTATCTTAACTTCCGAACTTAATTCTCCCCCTTGCTTTAGACAGCTAAGTTTAGGAGGATGCTCCATAAAATGCCCTAATTTGTTGTCATCCTTTCTAGTTTTGGTTATGTTAGATCTTAATTTCATGATCTGTGAGAATGTGGTTTGCATGAAATGAGAAATTCCGCATCCTTGATCAGATTGTATTGAATTGCATTAACTGATTTAGAAAGTAGAGCCATAAAGATAGCTGCATAAGAATCTGATTGTTAAGATAAAGGCTTTTGTGGGCTTTTGTTGAGTTAAATAGTTGTGGATAAAGAAGCATACGTTTCTTCTTTGTCCTTGGGCAAAGTTTTGTATTACGAGAGCTGTAGCACAGTGGCTCAGTTTCAGAAAAATGTAGCCAAAACCAGATTTATCATCTGTTTTTATCACAAACTTTTCCAACTTTTTTTTAGTATTAATGCCAGGTAGATGGATATGATAAGACAGTGCTGTGCAAACGTACTTGAGCTACTGTGGGCCAGTACCACCTGTGTTTCTGTATAATGTCCAAATTTGTGTGTTAGTTCCATTTTTACAGACTTGCACGTGCTGATCAGGTCTAATTGACTTCCGTGCACATCTCTGTTCTTGAGATGCGTATCTGAAACTTGTCAAATAAACAGCCTGAGAAGTGAGGGACTCAGTTCAGGAATCGAATCAAGTGGAAAGTACCTTAGCAACTTGCTTACTGCATTATGTTTCCTGCCCCTCCCCTTTGCACCCCCCTTCCCTTTTTTTTTTTTTTTTTTTAACAAAACAAATATCAGTAATTACTCTTGTTTTGGCAGAGGGTGTTCCTGCCTACAAGGTACACGAATAAATGATGTTTACTACTAGGTAACGACAATGACTTGAAGTCGTTAATAATGGTGTATGTATATAAGTTATGTACTTGTATAGATTTTCTCTGAGACCTCTTAAAACTTCAACACTGCAGTAAGATCATGAAGTTGGTCTTTGAAAATTATTCTTTTTAATGTGATCCTCTTTTTAACTCTATGAAGTCTGCCTCATTTTGAAGAAAAATGGGTCTGTAGGACTTGCTGAATAGTTTTCCTTTATCTGTCACTGACTTTATCCCTGGTGCTGCATTTTCACATTTGGTGTTTTGCTTTGTTTCAGCGGCTGAAGGTGAATGCCCGTCCCACTTAATGGTCCAGTGTCGAGGCCGAGTGTTTACATTTGATGCTATACATGAAGGAAACATGCTGACTCCTCCAGAGATTTCCAGGTTTTCAAACTACCTTGTTTCAAATGAGCTGCATACCAAAGATAGTTGTTTTTCTGTCCCTCTCACTCCAAAGAGCTAGGCTGTGAGAGACTACAACTTTTCCTGCAGCTGCAAACATTCAGATTCTAGTGAATTTTGGATTAGTAGATGGCATCTTCTTACCATGAGTCATAGTCTTGTTCTTTTGTAGTACACCCATCAACATCATGCAAAAGGGGTGAATGAAGGTGTTTCAGTAGGAAACATCATCTATGTGTGATGTTTTTTGACGTGGAATTATCAGGACTATAAGTAACACCATTCCTTTCAGGACCAGTTTGCACTGATAATTGTCTTAGTGCTACTTCATCATTACAGAATCACAGAATCATCTAGGTTGGAAGAGACCTCCAAGATCACTGAGTCCAACCTCTGACCTAACACTAACAAGTCCTTCACTAAACCTTATCACTAAGCTCTACATCTAAACATCTTTTAAAGACCTCCAGGGATGGTGACTCAGTCACTTCCCTGGGCAGCCCATTCCAATGCCTAACAACCCTTTCAGTAAAGAAGTTCTTCCTAACATCCAACCTAAACCTCCCCTGGCGTAACTTCAGCCCATTCCCCCCTTGTCCTGTCACCAGGCACATGGGAGAACAGACCAACCCCCACCTCGCTACAGCCTCCTTTAAGGTACCTGTAGAGAGCGATAAGGTCGCCCCTGAGCCTCCTCTTCTCCAGGCTGAACAATCCCAGCTCCCTCAGCCGCTCCTCATAAGACTTTTTCTCCAGACCCCTCACCAGCTTCGTAGCCCTTCTCTGGACTCTCTCGAGCACCTCCATGTCTTTCTTGTAGCAAGGGGCCCAAATCTATCAAGGATGAAGCACAACTATCCTTTTGATAACGTTTCAAACCTAATCCATCTGTGGTTAATTTTGAAAAGAATAGAGGGGCTGGAATTCCTGTTGGTGAGTGCAGCCGTCAAAAATCCAAGTATAAGTTGATTTTCTGCTAGTTACAGAGCAGTGCGGCAGCATTTCATTTTCTTTCAATGTGTTTGTGCAAGACCAGGGATAACTGACCACGTTTGTGGTTCTTTTCATACTCCTGAACTGCTGCAAAGAAACAGAAATAATTTGGTTCTTTAAATAATAAATTTTTTATGTTTCAAGCTTTTCCATGCTGCATCTCCACTCTCCCAGTAGCATGCAGAAGTGACAGCTTTTCAAACTGGCAGTAGTTACGTCCACAGGCTTTTCTGCTCTCTCAACTCTAATGTCACATACAGAGGTAGTTTCAGCATAAGCCCCTTCTGATCAATTTCGGATCTATATGCATCTACTTGCTAGAGAGGGATTGTACATTTCATCGAGGTCTTCTCCAACTTAAGTGATTCTATGATCTAGGAAGAATTTATGGCATTTGTGCAAGTGCTGGTTATAGAGCACAGCAGAAGGCTTTTTTAAAAAAAATCCAATTTTTTTGCCAATTAAAATTGGCAAAAGATTGACCCATTTCCTTAGGCAAGGCAAAAAATAGAGAAGCTCAAAAGTCACTTTTTTTTTTTTTTTTTGAAAGTTTGGTACTTCAGGATTCAACATCTGTATTTCTGACTTACATAGTTGTACAAGTTAGATCAAGCAAGCAACAAGGAAGTGAACAACTAGAATACGGACAAAAACCCTAAAACTTTCTGTTGCCAAAGTAGCGCTCTGTTAATAGCTCTTCAAAGGGGCAGCGTAAGGAACCAGTAGGAAGAAGTATTCTTGTGTAGCTGAGTCTCTCCATTTAGGATGTACTGCAGTTACTGTTCTGTAAATTCTATTTTTTTTCTTGAGTGAAAGTTTTTCCATTGTGTCTCATTAGCTGCTATAAAAGCTGGAGACCTGCAGTATTGCTGACTTGTTGCTCAGGAAAGTCTGATCTTCCCTGTTGAAGACTTAAATCCAGTTTTAAATTGATCTAAGTGCATGCTTAGCACTTTAGGGTCATGGTAGTTTACATGTAAGTCTGTACTGTGCTGGCAACTGCAATTGGAATTGTCTGTTAGTGACTGAACACAAAGCAGATTTTCAGCTGCCCTTCACACAAATCAGCTCCCTCAGACCCTCCTTAAAATTCATATTAGCTTGTGAATGTGGAACAAAAGTTACAGCTCGACAGGAGAAAAAAAAAAGAGAGATAAAAATGATGTTTTTGATACATCTTCGTATGTTCCTTGTTAACTTTAGCTTTTTGAAATCTTCTTATAGGCAACTTACATATATCCAGAAAAGATGCCATAGTGAACCAGCTGGACCAGGACTGGCAGTCTTGACAAGCAATGAAAGGACAAAATGGGCAGAGGTTGGAATCCTTCGACAGTTTTTTCCTCATAAAAAAAATTTGTGACCACTGCAAATACTTCATTTCACTTAACTCTGCCATTTCCTGCTTTCTAGATACGTGAATATTTGATTGGTCTTGATTCAAAGAACCTAGCCCATCTTGAAAAGATTCAGAAAAGTTTGTTCACCGTCTGCCTGGATGATTCTAGTCCCCATGTAACTCCTGAGAACTACACCGAGGTAGCTAAAGATTTTCGATAGTTCTTATCTGCCCTTTATATAGTTTTTTTCTCTGCATATGTGCATGTTCTTTCTGTGGTGAAGTAGCACCTTGCTTCTTTATAACTGAGAAAATGAAGCAGATCAATGTGCAGATAATGTTTCTTGTTGATCCACAGGAATAATTAAATAGTTTGAATTGTTAAGATATTGTAAGTGAGAATAGAGGAAATAGACCTTTGTAGTCTTTTTGCTCTCCATGCTTCAGGGTCCTTAGAAATATAGTCATCAACTTGTTACCACTCTTAATTGTTTCATCTTTAGTTGCATGAAAATGTCTTCTCTATCGGGCAGGCCTCACCATCTTAATGTAGGTTAGTTTTGGCTGACAGAGGTTGGCAGCGTACTTCATATTTCTGAAAACCCACAGTGTAAAATTTTTGCTTTAGGTTACGAGGCTGGGGGTAGTGGGTGATCCAACTGTGCGCTGGGGAGATAAATCCTACAATTGCATTTTCTTTTCCAATGGAACCAGCAGTGCATTCTGTGACGTAAGTTAAAAAAAAAAAAAAAAAAAAAAAAAAAAACACAAACACAATTCCCCTTATAAACCTTTCGAGTATTTACTTAGTAAGTTTTCCCTTTCAGAGTATTAAATGTTTAACATGTTACTTTTTAGTTTAGCCTGGTTTTCCGGGCAGCTTGTCTGGCAAGTTTCCAAAAGCAGTCTGCTTTTACAGTGATCGATGTTATACCGTACCTGATTTAAGAACATGAGCTCTGAAATCCTAATCTTATTTCTGTCTTTAACACTCCCTCATCAGTTTCGGAAGTAAATTGCATGAGAAGGCTAAAAATGAATTCTTTATGTTGAACAAGTGTGTTCTTAAACTCAGATTGTTTTTATTCTTAAATGACAGTTCTTAAGTGGCCATAAAGGTCTACAACCTGCCTGCAATCTGCTTCTCTACAGCTGTGCTGTGCCTATCTAGATACAGAGCAGTCAAAACAGCAGGTGGACTTACAGTAGTTCTATAAGTATTGTAGAAGAACTAGAAAAACAAGTCCAACGCTCTGTTGTAAAGCTGCTAGTCTGTGGGGATAAGAAGTGGGGTAGGGGAAAAAAAACCAAAACAATATGATCCTCTTGCAGTCATGCAAATAATGCAATATCTCGTCCTGTATGATTCCAGCATTCTCCTTTTGATGCCATGGCTTTAATTACCATGTTAGTGTATACCGATGGCAAGATTATTGAGAACGAGGGAAAATGGAAGGTACGTATACTTTAATCTTTCAAATGTATTAGTTAGTGTCAATTTTTTTTTATGGGTAACATTTTCTGTTTTCTCCTTTTTTTTTTCTGTCTGCCTGCTCCCAGGGATCAGATAAAGTGAGGGATCTTCCATGGCCAGAGGAACTTGTATTCACGGTGGACCAAAAGGTTATTAATGAAATTGGACGTACTAAAGAAATATATTACAAAAAGGTGAAATTTCTTGCTGTTTCTCCTAATTGTCATTGATTTTTTTCATTGCGTTTGTGTGGTTTTAGCTGTTCTTTCTGCCAGACAACAGAGGTAAATATGTTATGAATTGATGACTTAGGGGATTTAAAACCATGGTTAAATTTGTACCATTTTTGCTTTGTGTTGAATATGTTTCATTTGAAGTGAACCAAGTTGTGATATTTGAAATGACTTGACTTCTGTGTGTTTTGTTTTTTTTTTCTTTTTTCCTCCTGTGGCTTAACAGGTATCTGAACTGGAACTAGTGAGTTACGCCTTCACATCCTTTGGCAAAGCATTGATTAGGAAGAAGAAACTTCATCCTGATACGTTTGTGCAGCTTGCCCTTCAGCTGGCTTATTACAAATGTCACGGGCGGTAAGAAAAGCTCATTACCCAGATTATGAATGAAAAAACAGAGCATTGAATAGAGGTGTGGGTCTGGAGATGTAATGCAGGGGCCTTGCAGTGCCACTGTATAACTTGCTATAGGGATAAAAGAATGAAGAAGCAAGGTTTTGCTTTGTTTTGTTTGCTTTGAAGATCAAATAAGGCCTTGTTTTGCACCACTGAAATTCAAGGGGCTTCTGCTCTTGGCCTCAGAAGGATTGTCCTTGTTCCCCTCACAGGGATCATGTGCATACATACTATGGAATGGAGGGCAGACAAAAGTCCATAACAACATGAGTTTGGACTGTACAAAGTAAATAACGGGGCAAATGGCAAACTTGCAATGGGTCAGGATTCCTTAATGCCAAACAGTTGCTCAGATGGAGTAGAAATCTTTATTTGTAGCAGCTGACAGCCATCAGTAAAATAGTTAGGCTTCCAAAGCTGTAAAAGAACTCTTAGACTTCAGTGCCTCACTTTCCTTCAGCACCATTAATTATGGAAGTTTGGGTGTAGTAATAGAGACAGGGACCCTCCAGAAGCGTGGCTCAGCAGTTTTGTGTGTGTCATTTTATTTTGGATTCTTGGTAAAAGACACTGTTCTTCCTGGTACTGGTGTTCCCAAATTTCTCTTTGCTAGCTAGCCATGATTATGGCTTGGATGAGTCATTACTGACCTAGCAAGTATTGCTTGCTTCGGAAAAAAAGAGGGTTTCATCATGTGAGTATGGCGTTTAGTCACTGGAGGTGCTCGTCCTATCAGACAGGCTAGATCTTGGTTTGCTAAACATTGGAATAAATTGTCTGACTAAAATAGCCTGTTAAGTCTGTTTTAAACACACTATTACGTTGCATTTCAATTGTATAAATGGTAGAATATGGTAGAGCTGGGGACTCTCCAGAGAGTGTGTGACTCTCTCTAGGTGAGTGCCAGTATGCAAGAGATTTGAGCCTTTCCCTTATAAACAGCGAGCGTTGGAAGACACTGCTTACGTCAGGTGTGTCTCTTAAGTTTTGAGCTTTTGTGTGGTGTTAGATGGTTTCTTTGATGGAAATACATAGTGAAACTGAATGCTGCATAAATTCAGCTTAGTTAAACTAGTACAGTACATCTTTAATCAGCAGAAAATAGCCATGACAAGCCAGCCTTTCAAGAAGTGATTACAGCGTTGGCGCTTTTTCAGTCGTCTATCTCATAAAAGCTTGCAGAGCTCCTTTGCGGCTCCTTTTCAGATACACATGCACACACACAAATTAGGGGCTTACGGATGGCTGTAACTGGGCTGGATGCGTAGGATACTTCACAGAACATTTTTTTTCTTGGAGAGAGCAAATAGTTCTGTGAAGTTGATGAGATATTCTTCCCTCATTTTTCTTCTCAGTCCGGGCTGCTGCTATGAGACTGCAATGACCAGGCGCTTCTATCACGGCCGCACAGAGACCATGAGACCGTGCACTGTGGAAGCAGTGGAGTGGTGCAAATCCATGCTGGATCCTTCTGCCAGTGTAAATACAGAAACCCTACTTTAATCATAATGTGTTTAGAAGGCGTGTCATTTGAACTGCTTAAAATTCACTTTCCTACTGTCTCATTAATGGTAGTTGGCTTGTTTCCAGTAAGACAAATTGCAAATGTTGGGTTGCTTGAGGTCTGGCTGCGGTTGCTGGGACTGAGGTGAGCCGTTGTGCGTGGGCTTGGTTTGATTTTTTTTCTATTTACACTTGGTTTTCAAGTCTGTCTTGAGCTATATTCACACTGATTTTCATGCCTCAGAAAGTAACCGGCTGGGTACCAGTGTATTCTGCCATGGAGTGGTTCTGTTGTTTTAATTTTAAAGTGAAATAGGGAAATGTTAATCTAATCATTGAGTCCAAGAGCGAGGTTGAAATCTGCTTGTGTCCTAGTGGCAACAGGGATGTATTCCAGAGCTTGCCTCTGAATAGCTCAGCCAGTGACCTTTCCTTTTCCCAGCAACTACCCTGTAGTGCATGGCTGGCGAGGGATTTCATGCCTTTCTTGCCAAGTGAAAGCTGTACAAAAGCTCCTTCTGTTGTCCTCGCTGCACATTGCTCAGAGCGTGAGAAATGATGGAAGGAGAAGATTTGGAACACAGGCTACACATCTCTAAGGAAATTCAGAGGTTACAGATTGTTAATGTCTCTGAGAAACAGAGGAGTATAGCTGTCGGGAAGTATGTGTGATGGATGATTAGTCCTAAAGAGTGGATTTTCCTGGTCTTCACTGTCTTCTTGTGGCATATGCTGCAGCTTTAAAACTCAGCTTTCGTGCCGTTAGTTACATCTGCTTTCCTATTGCACGTATGGGCTCCTGTTGTTTCCCTGCTATTCAGTTATCTTCTAACCAATTATCAGGCTTTTATGGACAATACACAGAGAGGTTTGTTACTTCCAGCCCTAACAGTAGCCTTCTCTTTCTTTTTGTCATTATCTCCAAATGTCCTCCTAGTGCTGTTTCTTTATGATAATCTCTTAGGGGGCTTTAATAGCATTTAATCTGCTCAATGGCATTGAAATAAACATGCCTAGAAGGCTACTCTTAAGGTACTTGAAACTACCTGAAGTTAGGTGCTTTGGAAGAAAATCCATTTGTGTGACATTTTCTTTTTCCCCTTGTGAGCTTAGCAGCTTGGTTTTTATCCAAATAGAGTGGCTACTGGCAGTGGTTCGCATTCCGTGCTGCAGCCTCGCACATACCGAGTACAAAGATAGAAGGTGCTCCTTGAGTAGTTAAAGAGCTAGCAGGACCTAAGTACAAGCCAAGATGTGTATGTTTTAATTAGGGTAAAGAGGCAAGATGCACTTTTTTCTGCTTTCTCTTCACAATTTTTTTCTTTCTTTTTTTTCTTTTTTTTTTTGTCACGGAAAATGATGCTCATATAAACGCAGCCAGACCTGCTAAAAGCTCATGGGCTTTCTAAGTAAGTGGTAGAAGGCTTTTGGTTTTAATTTCTCTAGTTTACAGTGGCTACCTTGCAGCATTCTTTCAGCTTGTTTGGAAAAGAGCATGAGGCTTAGAATATTAGTCAGTGCAAAAATGACCTGAATAACAGAACACAGATACAGGGAACAAATGAGCAAGTTCTCATGAAAAAGGAATTTGGATCTGGGAGAAAGAGTTTGAGAAATTTAAAAGAATATGGGTGAGTCACAAGGTTCTAATGTACCTTTCAATTCCTCCATTTTCTTCTATCTAAAATTGCTAGAAGTAGTGAAAGGGAAAAACTTGCTGATCAGTGCTTTGTAATGTGTTGTGTTTTTTGTTTTGTTTTGTTTTTTTTTAACCTGTTCCCCTTACTTTAAACAGACATATGAACGCCTACAGCTGATGCATGCAGCGTTTGCAAAGCACAATAAGCTGAGGAAAGAATGTGAGAATGGAAGAGGTACTCTTGGATCCAAAGTTATTTCTTTCCTTGTGGGTGGAAAGGGAACATTTCTGTATGCTAATATATCTTCTGTCTTCTTGTGCTCCATAAAACTACCCCCTTAACATTTTATATGTAAGTAATTTTGGGAAGAGGAACTAAAACCAACTCCTCGTACCCTTCCTTGCACCCTAAATACATTTTCACTTTAAATGTTAATTCAGTTTTTCTGCTGGTGGGCCAATTTCAGTGTGTCGAACTCCTCCTCCTTGCTGAAATAGAAGTTGTTCTTGAGTTTTGTTTTCTGCAGGGTATGCACAGGGTCTGTATTACTTAGCTTATTTGCATTTGGGCTCAGTGTTGCAAACTGAAAGTGCTGAAGGCCTCTTACCAAATATAATTACCAAAATATACCCAAACATTACCAGATATTTGGGAAGTGGTTTTGTGTGCCACAGTGTGAATCTTGTGTTTTTTGTTTTGTTTTGTTTTTTGCTAGACTGTGTCATTTTCTGTCCTTCAGCTGCTATTTGAGCTTCAGCTATCCGGAAAAGAAAAAGCAGAAAAGCGGGAAAAGGTGCTGTTAATGATGCAGTTTGTGCGTTTCTTTGACAGGATTTGACCGTCATCTCCTGGGTCTCCTGCTCATAGCCCAGGAGCAAGGACTCCCAGTGCCAGAACTTTATGTGGATCCTGCCTTCACAGCCAGGTAACCGGGGGTCTTGTCCTGCGGGGAAGCGGTGTCCCTTGGTAACTGAGGACTGACTTTGTTACATTGACCTCAAGCCTGATGATTTTCTGATCTCTAGGACAAAATAACTTTTTGTAAAATGCACTTTGAAATTAACTTTGAAAATGCTGCTTTTGTTTTGTGGTGTTTTACAGTGGAGGAGGTGGGAATTTCGTTCTTTCAACTAGCCTGACTGGCTACACTAGATTCAGTGGATGTGCACTACCTATGGTAGACCATGGCTATGGCTTTTTCTATGCAATCCGAGATGACAGGTGAGGATGTCATTTCATTTTGGGCCTTCATTCTTTCTCTGTATCACAAAAGGAAAGATAGCTAATGACTATGAGGGAAGGAAGGAAAAGATGAAACGTGGTTGAACATGTCAGAAAAGGTTGAGAAGTGAGGTAGAGGAGAATAGAGGCATTGACGTTCTGGGAAAGCACGTGTGGGAGGAAGGACAAATGGTGGAGGTGACATGAGCACCTAGATGCTGACAGTGAGCAGAAAGGAAAGAGTTGGGCAGGTGAAGGGGGGAACAACAGAAGTTAACCTTTAAAATAAGATTTAAAATAAGCTTTCTCCTTAGAGATCATTAAACATAACACATGCAGAGGTGTTTTTAAAAAGTAGCTATTGACCGACAGACAGATGGAGTACAGGTGAGCACACTGTCCATCATTTTTTGACAGTGATGCACACACCTCTTGATTCAACGAAGAAGAAGCTAAAGTATTTGGCTTCGCTTCTCATAAAATGGTAGCATTTGGAAAGATCTAGCTTCGGTTTATTAGTCTCACAGACAAAAATTACCACTTGTTCACCAAATCAAGTAAATTACTTTGATTATAGTGTGCTGAGATAACCTGCTATTTTGTGATTCAGGTGTAGTTTGATGACTAGTTTCTAAAAAAAATAAAAACTTTACTGTAGGTTGGATTCAGTTTGAAAATACAAACCAATTATACTTTCTCGTGTAGCTCTGTTAGCATAAATAAAGATTAGGTAAATAGACAGAAAGTACTTTAAACTAGTTTCTGTGAATTGTATTTCTTCTCTGCATTTTCAAATGTAAGCAGAAAAGTTATGTCAGAGTGTATGTAGAAATGGGTATTTAAATCAAAATACCTAGTTTCAAGATCTGTAAACATTGTCATTTTTACTGAAGGCCGTGGGGGTTTGAATCCTTAAATCTGTATGTTGGGATGGTGTGTTTATTTGCTAATTTTTGCTTCTGAACTTGTTGATAATTTGATTTTTGAGGTTAATTTATGACTTATTTTAGACCATGATAATTAAGAGTGATAACTTCATCGTTTTCTGTATTGACAGGATTATCGTTAACTGTTCTTCCTGGAAATCATGCCCAGAGACCAGCGCAGAAGTGCTGTGCAGAACCGTATTCCGGTGTTTTCAGGACATACTGCAGTTAACAATTACAACTCAGTTATAAGGTTGATAATGATATGAAAGAGCCTGTGCAAGCTTACAGGTTATATGCAGAACTTGTAAATGAAACACTACTCAAGAGAACTGTTGTATTCAAGCTCAGACTTGTAATGATCTGTGTGAAATCTACCTGTGTTCATGGGATTTACTGTGGTAACAGTACCCATTCAAAAGTAATGTAGCCATTTGCAACAGCAATGCAAGTAGTAGTATTTGATCTATGTCAAACTATGCAATATTAAAACATGCCTCAACAATGCAAACATACTTGGGAGATATGGTGTTGGAAACGGAGAATTTATGGGAGATTTGTATTTATGATCTTAGTAGTAACACATAGAATACTTTGTAGTCTAATGATACTGTTCATGCCAGTGGAGCACTTACCTGTGTACTTCAGAGTAACCACACTCTCCTCTTAGGTGACTGTGCTGCCTGTTCGTAGTGGTTTATGAAATAGAAGGGCTGCCTCCATCAGGCTGTGCTGTTTTGTGAGGTATCTTTCACTTCTGCTACCTGGATTATATAAAATAAAGGTTGTATCCGCGTATGGGGATATTCCCACTGCATTTATAATATAAAGGCACTGCAATCTGAAGTATTTTAAAAAAGCCTTCAGTAATAAAGACAGTAGTATATTAATTCCAAATTCCTCAGAGTTTACATCTTCTAGTGAGCTGTGAATTTCTCTGCTGCTTTATACTAGTAATACACAGTAACAGTAAGCACTGAAGGCAGTTTGATGAGACTCTCAGGATTTTAAGACTTTTGATTCCTGTCTTTGAGCAGTTTTGTATTTTCTTCTCTTTAAATAAAATTCTTCTAAAAATCTTTTTTTTTTTTTAAATTTGATTTATTTTTAAGTTGATGCTTGATCTGCGTTGACTAGACTTTGTGAAATAGATGATCTTGGGGAACAGATGCTGAACTTGAAATGGAGATTCTAAAGTACGCGTTGTTTGCTCTCTTCTCCGTTTTTTGGAGTTTTGGGAGAGATCAAGGATAATTTGTTTTACTGCAACAACTAATCCTCAGCTGACACTGAAACAGTCCCCTTGCCCTCCAGGAGCTCTGTAGCATATATTTTTTTTCCACAGTAGCAAGAACAGTCTCAATTTTTATTTATTTGTTGTAAGGAGTAAAGCATCTTTGATTTGAAGGTTGCCCTACTAAGTTCATGCTCCATGCTTTAGTCCCACATGGTCCCTGAAGTGTTAAACAGTTGTTTATTTGTTTGTTGTTTTTTTTTTTTTAAGTATGTGTGAATTTGGGAAAACATATCCATGGGGAAGAAGCACAGGGGAGAGCTGGGAACAGTAGCCAAGTTCCAGCACCGATGGGACAGAGTCAGCTGCCACTCCCAACAGGCTTCCTTTTTCCACTGCTGTGGTTTGCATGTGCATTTATTCAGAAACAATCATACCTGGTACAGCACTTTGGGCCACATCTCTATTAAGGAATACATTGCTACCTTATGCCTGTGAGTGCTGGCGTGGTTTTGCACGATGAAGAGCTATTCTTTTCTTTACAGAGTCTGCTTTTCTGAAAAGTTTTTGGGCACCTGTTGTCATATCTCTTACTGTCATAGTTGTCGCTTGAGTTTAGAAAGAATGCAAAGTTAGAGCACATAGTTACAATGATCCTGTAAAGACAGTGCCTGAAATCTGAACAGAATCGTTTTCTCATCCCTTTTTCATTAGTACATATTTAAGAGCCTCCTGCCAGTGGGCCAGACACTGTGCTCTTCCCTCCCCACAAAAACCATGCACAGTCAGTGCCTCTGCCCTGAAACCTGAAGGGTTTGGCCTTTTCTCACAGGTAACTAGTGATAGGACTGGAGGGAATGGCCTCAAGGTGCGCCAGGGGAGGTTCAGGTTGGAAATGAGGAAACATTTCTTCTCAGAAAGAGCAGTCAGGCGTTGGGACGGGTTGCCCAGGGAGGTGGTGGAGTCACCGTCCCTGGGGGTGTTCAAGGAAAGGTTGGACGTGGTGCTTAGGGACATGGTTTAGTGGGTGATAGTGGTGGTAGGGGGATGGTTGGGCCAGATGATCTTGGAGGTCTTTTCCAACCCTAATGACTCTGTGATTCTAGGTGAACAGACTGATTTCTATGATTCTATGAAACCCTCTCCCTGCTTTTGTACACGCTTCCATTCCCTGTGTGCCCCCCAGCTCTGCCCAGGGCTGGGTGCTGCAGTGGTGCTCCTCTCTGCGCCCTGAGACAGAATCTGCACCCTGAGTCCTTTGCTGTGCAGTTTGGGAAGGCAGGCAGGCTTTTTCATAATGGCCACATAGTTTTTAATTTGAGTAGCTATATTTTTTTGTGCTGGTGGCAGAACATTCAAAGAGCATTAGGTTCTTAAATAACGGAGGTACATTTGCTTTAGTAGTTGTGGGATTTAAGGAAGCTATGTACAGAATTTTACCAAAACCAGAAGTACTAAAATACCCTTAAAAGGCTCAGACAAAGTATTGAACCAGCCGTACAGCTGCACTCAGCAAGAGCTGCTGCCCTTTATCATACAACTCATGGCCTACTTTGAACATTGACCAGACAGTAGTAGACGCCTTTTTCAGCCAGGAGCTGCTGATGGGTCCCTTGCTCTACGACCTTGCCGTTCTGGATCACGGCAATCTTGTCGGCGTTCTGGATGGTGGACAGGCGGTGAGCTATCACGATGCAGGTGCGACCTTCCCTGGCTTTATCCAGCGCTTCCTGGACAATCTGCGCAATGAACAAGCAAACACAAGACAATACACCAAAAGTTGGGGCAACTTCTGAGCTTCCAAGTTTGAATTTATCCTGCAGTGAAAAACTTACACCTGATGAATGTTCAGTCCCCCTATTTGTACATGTAGGGTGTGGGTCAGGACACAAACCATATATTTTTATATAAGAAACTTAAATATTTTTGCTCAAGGGTGACAATGCGCATAACCTTTAAAAGTGATACATTTTCAAATTTATTTTCAGTTTTTCCCTGCAGCCTGCCTTGTATCACAGTTCCATGTTTCTGTTCTTTGTGCAATTGGTCTGTGCTTGAAATGCAGCTGGCATCCTGACATCCTGCTAAAAGCTGCAAGCAGAAAGGCAGGGCAGGCTGTGTGGGGAGAGCTTCTGCTGCCCTGCCCTGAGGCCCTCTATTTCCTGGCATCCTGGAAGTCCTCCAACTGCAGGGACGCAGCCTCTGCGTCACTTCCCAAAGGAGGCTCGTTACAGCCAGCCAAAAAGCCTCTGTTACTCCATAAGGAACATTTTATCTTGTTATGAAAATAACGAAGAAATGCAAATACTTATTTTCATAAAAGTCTTCTATTTCCCATTTTGGGTTTTAACGTGTGGGTGAAGATGTCGCAGTCAATGCACGACCAGCCCTTGCAATCCCAGCTCCCATTTGCACAGCCAAGGTACCTTTTCACTTTCCGTATCCAGAGCAGAGGTAGCCTCATCTAACAGCAGGATTTGGGGCTGCCGTACAAGAGCTCGGGCAATAGCAATGCGTTGCTTCTGACCGCCGGAGAGCTGGGTTCCCTTGTCTCCCACACGTGTACTGTATTTCTACGTACAGAAAGGCAGCGTAAGCGTAAACCTAGATTTGGATCTGATTCTGTGAAGCGTGACATTTCAGCTGCATTTCCACCTAGGTTTAATTCTGGGGCAGCACAAATGACTCACAAGTGACTTTCCAAGTGGGTGAGGACCCTACAGAGAATCACAGAAGGGTTGAGGTTGGAAGGGACCTCTGGAGATCACCTGGTCCAACCCTGCTAGGGCACGATCCCCTAGGACACAATGCCCAGGGCTGCCTGCAGTAGCTGAGCTGCGAAGCACATTTCCCAGCGTATTTAGCCGCAGAGCAAACCCCGTGATGCTGAGCAAGAGCAATGTCTTTTGGTTTTGGGTGAGGAACTGCGGTGCAGAGAAGCGGGGTGACAGGCATGGCTGTGACATCGCAAACCCAACGGCCTCAGCTCAGCACCCGACAGCCTGGGCAGTCAGCTCCTCTTTCACCACCCCTGTTCTCAGTAAGAAGGAAACAGCCTGAGAGACACTGTCAGTGATTTAAGATGAACCAAATCCAAGTTCTAAGTTTTCAAGGGACTAATTTGAACCAGTCAAATTCAAAATCCCACCTGCCTCACACCCTTCAAGCTAACAGAAATTCACTCGAGAAATTTGATTCCAACTCTGCATTCCCCTATTTGTTAGGCTTCTTGACTGCCTGCTATGTAAACTAACATACATCTTGTGTCTGAGGGATGAGACTTTGCGTGAAAAACTCACACATCTCCTAAATCTGTGGAAGTTTATTATCTCAGAAATATTAGCCTCAGCCTGTATTTTCCACAAAAATAAGCTGACAAACTGGTGTTAGCTTCAGCTGATCTATTCGAAGAGCAGCTAAGGAGCTCCTTTGCCTGCACCTGCCCTGAAACTGTTTTTTCCTCACAGATGCTGCCTATTTTATGGCAAAAATACCCACTGTACTGGAGACCCAGATCAGGTGCAAGAATGGGGTAAAGGTAGGTATAAATAGGGGAGGCAAGAGAAGAAAGTAGTAACGAGATTGTGTCTTTCTGACTGTTTCTGCAAACCAACTGCATGTGTAACTTCATACACCTGGCAAACGAGATGATTGTTGAAAAAAGGAGGGCGGGAGCAGAGCTCTGCAGCCTGCCTTAGTGTTTTCCTGTTGCTTTCACTTAGCTGCAGGAAAGCACCCATCCTCCTTTGAGTACTTTCTGCATGTATTTTGCTCCAGAACTATGTGCTTCAGTACCAATACCAACTAGGTTATTATTTTAACAGAGACTACTCCCAAAGAGATGGAGACCCCTCCCTCCCTTTCAGGCATCAGTGGCACTGGAATTGAGGAAATGCCCGCAGCCACTGGCACTGCCTAGTTCTCCATTTGTTCCTCAGGTCTTCTAAGGATAAAAATATTGATAATAATTTGAATGTCAAATTCAGTAAGTCAGGGAAAAACTAAATACTTTTACTGTGTGTTTCCTTAGAAAAACATGAATAGGCGCTATGTTATTTTTTTTTTCCCCTCCCAGTTGAAAGTTGGAAATGAAGGCCTAATTACCTTTGGTAGTGATTCAATGAAAGAATGAATATTGGCTTCTTTTGCTGCTCTAATAATTTCCTCATGTGACACTTCCCGGCTGTTATCTCCATATGCGATGTTTTCAGCAATAGTGCAGTCAAACAGGATTGGCTCTTGGGAGACGATACCGATCTGAGCTCTCAGCCACTCGATATTTAGCTTCTTTGCATTTTGGCCATCCAGGAGCTAAAAAGTCAGAAATAAGATAAAGTACTGTGACTACAATTTATTTATTTATTTATTTATTTTTAATCTAGCAACATCGAGGCCTTTAGCAGTCAGGGCAGTGAGGACATTTCATGCTCTGTCTGTTAACTTATGCATTTACAGGTGGCTGCAGAGATGAGCAGATAGGTGTTAAACCTATTTACAGGTGCAATCAATAAAATATCATCCGAAGTCTTTATAAACCTAGAAAAACTCCAGGTGTGAAACCATTTTACTGCACTCTACTTGTTTATCACCCTAAATAGAAAAGCTGATACAGATCTTCTGCCATGTTGCTATCACTACTAGAGACATTTGGTATTATGCTGGTGGTAGAAAACTCTGCTTCAGAAACCAGTGGAAAATCTATACCACGGAGTGTTTCTACTCCCTTTATTAACAGCTTTATCTCATCTCTGCTTTGCTAATCCAGAAGTCAGATTTTCTTGCTTCTCAGATGACTGTAATGGGGAAAATTAATGGACAGTAATCCCTAATCCCATAACTGGATATTATCTTTGTAGTTCCAGGAGAAAAACTCCTCTACCATTGCTTGCTCATGTAAGATGAGGTATATGTGTAAAACTTGATATGTCCATACTGGAATTTCTCTTCTTCCACTGTACCTTATCTGTACATTACTATCTACAATCCTAAATTTAACTCTCTGTTATGTGTGACTTATTTTGTCTAAAACATCAATCCATATTTCTGCTTTATCCTTTTGATTTTTATCTAAAGCAGAACAAATAGGCTGTGTAGTAAATCACCACCTGTGCATAGGGATGTTGATTTCTTTGAGGCTGGACTGTCTCGTCATTCTGTTTTGTACAGCAACTGGCATTCCAGAGAGCCCTAATGTGGGGCTTGGATTCCTCAGTGGAACAGTCATCAAAAACCAGAAGGTTAAGTGTTTCCCTCTTTACAGTAAGATTTGTGTTTGGGTGTACATGACACCAGGGACCCCTTTGTAACAAAAAATTTGACTTGCCAGTTTTTCTCCGAGTGGGTTGATGAGATGAATCTGTCTTATTGCTCTCAGAACGTAACAAAAGCTGTTACACCATCACACACCCAATGAATATTTTTTCCAGTCTCAGAAAAAATATCTCAAAAGTCTGCGGCTGTTCTCTCATTGACGAGTATCAGGAACCAAACACAAGCTCAAAGAATTACAAAACCACAAAATCACAGAATGGTTTGGGTTGGAAGGGACTATAAAGATCACCCACCTCCACCCCCCTGCCATGGGTAGGGACACCTCCCACCACACCAGGTTGCCCAAAGCCCCATCCAGCCTGGCCTTGAACACCTCCAGGGATGGGGCAACTCCACAGAGAAGAAGCCGAAAGGTCACTCCAGCATTTTTGTCTGTCAAAGAGACAGGCTGAAATTCAAGTTGAGTGACAAATGACAGTTTCACCTTCCATGCAGAGTCAGGACTATGGTCAGGACTGATATCTGGGTCTGAGAAGTCTGTTTGACAGTCACATTTTTCTCTGACTTTTAGAGGCCAGGAAGCATTTATGCCAGTGAGGAAAGTATGGTCTTTTGGTGAGTAACTTTGCAGCCACAACTTCTTGAACTACAAGAAGTCATGGTGCATTGAGGTGATTTATGTGCTATTAATAGCAGTAGATAGATGGGAGCGTAATTACTGTGTAGATATAAGAACAATTAGAAAATTGTTAAGGATTTCTGGTTTCAATACCTGTGTGTGCAGCTAAAGTTCTGATAAAATGTCTTAATTATTTTTTGGTCTTAATTGCTGGGCTATAAGAGTTAGGAGAGCTTAAGGATCTGTTCTTTCCAGCTGCAGCAGATGCCACGTGCATCAGCACAGCCTCACTCTAAGGTTGGGAATGAAGGGATGGGGGGGGACAGATAAATAAATGACCCAATGTGAGTTTTTGAGATGGTTTCGTGAACCTTGAAAGCAAACTGCCAGTAGCAGATTGAACTGCATTTTACCAGCAGCGCTACTTTCAGGATAGCTCCAGCTGTCAAGAGGTTTGCTACATGTATGCATTTCTACTCTGATCCTCAGTGAATGGCCCTAGCTTTCCTCGTGTCCTCTGTGCAGAGAGGCTTTGGGATGAACTTTCAAGTATGAATGTCATAAGCAACAATGTGATATAGGTTTCACAATAGAGAGTGTAAATCTTTAGATTTAAAGTTCCAAATCCTGTTGATAGCATTGATACATCATAGAAATGACCAGAAATGAGGTGAGAGAGCCTGCTTATGCACTTTACACATAAAATAGGCCTACACTGATACAAATGTGCATTTGTAACCATTGGACTTTGTTCTAATAACCTGAAACAGCATGGGAAATTTAGAAAATTTAATTTCCTTCTACTTTTACCATGGTTGTATAGACAATATTGAAAACCCATGTGTTTCTGCCTTTAACTAAAAAAAAATAATAATAAAAATCACATTAAAAACGCTGGCAAAAGGGAGTAGTTATACTAGCAAATACTTAATGAGCTCATTTAGAAGAAAAAGTCTCAAAATATATCAGTAAAATTAATTATGCATGTATCATGGAAATGCAGCTTACACTTCTATATGGAACGCTTACCATTTCTCCACTGAGTGGATCATAAAATCTCTCAAGCAGCTGAACAACAGTGCTCTTACCACAACCACTGCTACCAACAAGAGCCAGAGTTTGTCCTTTTTCTACTTCAATGTTCAAACCTTGGAGCACTTTGACCTCTGGTCGGGTTGGGTAGTTAAATGCCACATCTTTGAACGTTATGTTTCCACCAAATATTTTCTGATTGAAATGGTAGAATTAGATCAAATTGTTAGGATAATGTAACAGAACATAAGAGACTAAGAAAAAGACTAAGTAAACGAGAACAGTGGGAGTTTTTCCAATGAAACATACTTCTTTTTTTTCTTTTTTCATGGTAATTAATATACAGTGAGACGCTATTGTGCAAACACAAATTCCTCCTGAATATTCTATGCTGCAAGCATGTTCCAATTAAAATTCTATTCCATAAACACAAATTCTGACAGCTTCTCTTTTACAATCTGTAAAAAAAGATTACATTTTCAAAAGCAGTAATAACTCTAGGTGACTAACTTCTATCTGCTTTGTAGGGACCTCATTCACATTCTTTTCATATTCCTTGCTGATTTTTTTGTTTTGTTTTCATCTTTAAAAATACTGAAAATTATCTATTATTTTTGATCTACACACAGAATCAATCCTTCCACTTAAAGATTTTTTCTAACTAATTTACTATAAAATGAATATTTGTAATATGGACATAACCTATACAAGAAGAAATATAGTTCTTATGTATGAGTATATATAAAATGAAAATATAGACAGATGCAAATGACCAGTCAATGTTGCAGCTCAAATTTATATTTCTTAAGACTACATAGCTAGATTTCTTTTATACATATACATATATAAGCATATATATGTATATACATTACCTTGTGTTTATATATATATATACATGATAGTTGTCTGGAACTTTCTGTCCTCTTATATGAAAGGCCACACACCCCCATATGTTCGTATACATTGTTGGTTACCAAAGTATGTGACAATCTATTATGGACAACTTGCAAATAAGTTAGGCCTCAACAATTTCTGGTTAAATATTAGAGACCTAGTTACATGTTCAAGATCCATTCTCAGGTAGCTTCACACAGGAAAGGCTTGAAAAAACGTCTCTGTTGCATTAATCCTATTTTCACTGGGTCTTATTTCACCAAGAGGCAGGTGAGGCTGAGAGGATGGCAGAAGACATAGTGAAACTTAAATACCAATTTGGTTGGATGAGTTAGATGCGAACGGGCTCAGACTGTACTTGTTCTCAGTAGCTACGATATGAGTGAGTGAAAAAAAAAAAGGAAAGAAAAAAGAAAACACAGGCTTGAAATAAATTAGTGGTGAATGATATACTGTGGATGACACCATGGTTACTTACAGGCTTCTCCCCTTCCTCACTGTAACTGTCTATGGAGGGTACTCTTTCAAACAGCATAAACAAGTGAGCAGCCGACATCTTGGCTTTGGCATAGTTTGGCGTCAAAGAAGTGCTTTGTCCTAATGCCATTGCACCAAATACAATAGCTGAAAAAACTCTACAAAAATAAAAAGGAGAAAACTATGTTAATACTGTTATAGCACAGACACAGAAAGCTTGTACGGCCAGAGAAGGGGCCTCAGATAAATAATTACTCAATAAAGTTGAGGGAGGGTAAAAACTGTCTACTGCAAACTCTGACTTTTTTCCCTCACTGAGAAAATCCTTTTTTTTGTTGTTTTGTTTTGTTTTTTGTTTGTTTGTTTGTTTTGCAGAGAAGAGAGTAACACTAAGCTTTCCCTCCTTGCCCACTCAACTGGATTTATTAAAAATGAATGTTTTGATTGATATTTCTGTTCTCAGTGTGTGAAATGTGGTAGGATGTGTAGTTCCTTGCGCCTCAGTTTCCTCATCTGTAAAACTGAAGTTATTAGTTGTGGAGCAGTCTGAGGTCTATGGAGAAATTTGTCGTTCAACAGTTCCTTCAAGGGTCTCAATCAAATCCTTGAGTTCAGGAGCAAATGGAAGGTAAGAGAGAGGGAGCAAAGGATGCAGGCATGAAATTTGGGGTAAGCAAAGTGCAATACAAGAGCAGGTACACAACATGGCATTCACATGAGTGCATAGGGAAAGGGAAGCTAATGCTAGTACTTGAGAAAGTGTTGGTGTAATCAGGGTAAGATGAAGGTTTAGCTTCAGCTGTAATTTTTGCCAGGCAAGAGTGTGGTAATTGCTAAACCAAAGCATGGGAGGTGACTATTGATGAATACGGACAGGGATTTCAGCTGCAGGGAGACAAGCAGAATACTTGGTTAGATGCTGGAGACAAGGAGGGAGCAAAAGGAAGGCTGGAAAGGTGCCAGTTGATAGGAACAATAACATCAATTCACTGTTAACACTTGAAGGAGCTTTTCCAGCTCTACCTGGGCATTTACCAGAATGGGTGGTTGCTGATCTTTCTCCTGCTCTCCACCTTTCTTGCCCCAGGGCTCATAATTTCCTCACTTTCATTTCACTCGTTACTTGCTCCGTTTACCTTCTAATCTTGTCTACCTACGCTCCCTACAGCTAAGCCATGTGATTCTGCTGTTAAAGAAACATTATTGGTCGTGAAAACAAGGGACAGTTTTGCTTTGCCTAACTTCATTTTGCCTTCTTTTTACCCTGATTGCAAGAAAAATTGTATGTAGGTAGCTAAATGTAGTCTGAAATTATCACATTTTGGATTTGTAGCAACATGAGGAAGGAGGGGTAGTATAACAATGAAAGTACTTGGTTGTTTTCTTCAGTTCCATATGCGATGATTTCAAGATAGCAAAATAAAACACATTTTTCCATATGGAACCTAAAAGAAACTAAAAAGGATATACTTACAAAAGCACATCTTTAAACAGCATATGTCCATTTTTTACTAGATATGCAGCAAACCTAAAACATCCAGCATAAATAAAGTACATAATAGCTTGTGAAAACGCAAAAGTGAATCCAAAGATATGTGCCTTCTTTACAGAATTTCTGTAACAGAAAAAAATATTATCACAATCTTATTGTACATGCAGTTGTAACCAAGAATGTAAGTATCCAATAGTAAAAGTATCCTATAAATCAGAGGAATCCTCAAGTCTCTTTACTAGTTTATAGTAAAATAATCTCCAGCTCTTTGTAAGATCCTAACCTAAAACATTATATTTCCTGTATGCTTCAGTTTTCTGTCTGTCTGCAAAAACACATGTAAGAATATTGGGACAGAAGAAGAAATTGCTCTAACTCTAAAGATTTTGAGCACGTATAATCTGTACTGTTTTCACTTCATGCATTCATTAAAATTATTTTAAAAATTATAATACAGGTGCAATTTAAAGATTCAAATAAATAACAAATGAGGAAAATCACCAAGAACTTCAGAATTTCTACAGAGCAGGAACTAGTTCAACAAAACAAATCTTTGTGTTTTATCCTTCACTGAACCAAAACAAATCTTTAAGTCAGTCATTGCATTCATGAGGCTTCACTTGATCTGCAATGGTAGTTTGATAAAATAACAGAGTGAACAGAAAGGTAAACTGATGTGAAAGTTCCCTCTTCCATTCTGATTCCCTCCTTGGGAAAATCTCATTGATTTTAACAGGAATCTTACCTAAATATAAAGACAAAACCTGACTTTTGGTTTGTTAAAAAAATAGATATATTTCCTCAGAAGGAAGGCCTCGTGATTGTAAGAATTAACAAAGATTTCCATCTCAAGAATTATAGCAGCTAATAATGATAGTTTTGAAAGAAAGTAGGTTTTGAAAGAAAATTGTCATTTAATCAAAGACCATTAGCTTGAACAGAAAGATAATTCGTATTTTCTATGTCAAAGCTGAGGTTGGAATTAAAGATTTGATGATGTACTGAAAGAAGATAAATTGTTTTTCAGTTCATTGGTGTTAATTTTAAAAAAGGTATATTTTAATAACCTCTTTTTAAGAAGCATTTTATTACCTGTATGGCACTTGCAAATTTTGCCCATACATAAACTCAAATTTTCTTTCCTGAGTCAAAGCAACAACAGTTCGAATATTTTCTATGGCTTCAGAAGCAATCTGTATTGGAGAGTACATGTTCATTGGCAGAAAAACAAGATTATATGGACATTTTTAAACATAATCTGATAAACAGAACTGGGAATGACTGCAATAGAAGTGACAGAATATGTCTACAATACTGTTGAAAGTGTGGTTGCAACATATGTAGATACATTGCTGTTAAATATAATCCAATTAGCATGGATTATAATAGTAAAGTTGAGTCAGTGTACATTTTAGCACAGACCAGCAATGGTAGTTTTTTTTTTTTTCCAGTGAGCTTGTTCAACCTGTCACAAGGACGATGCCATGCAGCTATCACTGCTGTTGGTGCCCAGTCAGGCTAAACCGAACAAGCCTACCTCACCTAAAAACGTGCTTGGGGCTGCAGCCTGAACATATCACCACCTTTTCAAAAGCAACAAATTTGGGGCTTACCCTGAAAGGAATAATCTTTCCCAGGGTGCATTCTCTGCATTTTTTGACTATCAGATGACTTTCAGAACTCCTAAAGGAGAAAATCAAAACTATTGCACTTTCATAAAAATGTAGAAAGATTTTTTTTTTCTGGTCCATATGGCAGCTTAGGATCTAATTCTTATTAATTTTGTATCTTTGAAAATCTTTCCATTTTGCCACAGTAAAAAAAAAAAAAAAATAGTGGGTAGAAGTTTTCCAAAATGATTAATGATGCTGGGTACCCAATCTTGACTGAAAACTAGAGAAAGGTTAGGCCTTGATTTTCCTAATGTTCCCCTAGTATTAAGGGGCATTCACTTGTAGACAATTAATATCATCAGAATTTTCTCATACCAACAATTGATTTAGGCTTGGTCAACAATCCAGCAAATCAAAACTCAGAAGGTAAAGCATCTTGGAAAGAGGTTTTATAAAGTACATTCATAGAGCACTATACTTATTGCAGCTCATAATTTAGTTCTGATGTACTGATTTCACAGGGCACAAACAAGCAAACCAAACCAAAAAACAAAGAAACAAACATAAAACCAAAACCATTCCTCCTGTCTAAAAATTTATTTAGGACCTGGAACTTAATCTCTTTTTTTTTTTTTTTTTTTTTTTTTTTATGTATTATCACCAATGTAAGATTTGTACACTGTCAAATCCAATTGCCTTTACAGAATAACTTTCAATAACATCTGGCCACTCCAAGCTGTGTGCTCTTGGTTTGTATAAATGGAGCTAACTGGCTACATTATATGTGCCCGAATAACTCTGCTGCTGCTGAGGAAGGAATGGATGAATATTGTTTCTCTACCAATAAGAGTAGTTTATTTCTGCCTCTTGTGTGAAGATGGCATTTCCTCATTGGCTCTTTGCCAGGAAGAGACCCTTTTCTAAAGAGCAAGGTAGATCTTCAACCTAAAGCTAAAAAAGATGCCTGGGACCTGTTTTCCTTTATGTTGATATATTGTGAGTGAAACATTTTGCTGAATTGCTATGGAAATACATGTGTTTTAATTTTTTCCAGAAACTGTAGAGCTGGAAAAGAAAAACTGTTTAAACTAATATAGTCTGCCAAAACCAGATTTTCAGGTCATCACATAACAATCATCTGACTCTTCTTACAAATAATCTCCAAGGCAGTTGGCGTGAGATAAGTAGCTGAAAGCAACTTGACTATGAGATAACTCAACAATATTTATAACAATAAAATATTCCAGTGCATAAGAATGTGTAATGTTACTTGTTTGGCAAAACTTTATTCATAATCAGTGACACCATTTTGAATTTCTTCTTGATTATCCTATCACATAAAGAAGGCTTTTTTTTTCCTTTTTTTTTCCCAGTGCATATATTCTTTTAAAAATAAACCTCTTTTAGCTTCTTATTTTAAAGTATAGCAGAATAGCTCCAAGCTTGTGAATCATCAGCCTTTACTGTAAAGGTAAATAATAGCTTGGAAGCAAACGTGGCTTTCAATCTTCAACTCAGGAAGAAAAAGGAAAAGCAGTTCTTTACACAAGAGCTAAACTCCAACTTAATCGTAATTATGCACTTAGCAGACCCTTCCTTCTACATCATTACTTCTACATGACAATAATAATAATAATAATAATAATAATGATAAAGTGATTAGACAATCTGTAAGTCAGAAACACAACAGGTTAAGTCACATGAGTGATAAGATTGAAATAATTAAATTACATGGAAATACCTAACACATCTACATGTAAATAGCAAATGTCTCCCTTACAAAGGCTAACACCATCTTTTCTTTATGTCTGTACAATAATAGTTTCATAAATAGGTAAAATGAAATTTTGCTCAGCCAATTTAAATATGCTTTAAGGCTGAGAAGCTTTATTGTTTTCTCACTAGAACCTATATTGAACTTGCTTTTCTTCAAAGCAAAAACATATGGTGCTGGATTGTTTCCTTATTTCTTTATCCGCTCACAGGGGTTTCCAAGTTTTACTTTCAGCTTCTGCATTACCCTGTCTTCATGTTCCCAACTGCTGTATACTGTAATTTGTAGTACAAGTTCAACTGGAATACGTATTTATATGCTCTCAAAATCAATATTATTTTAAAAGAACTTTTCAAAAAAATTCTTTTGATTATAATCACAATACAAAATAATTACCAGCCTGCTTTTTAGCTGTGCATATAATCACATCGTGAACTAGAGAAAAGTTAGGAAACTGGAACATACAGCTAACTGATGCTTAAAATTGCTGTTGACATTCTGTATCTCTTTTCAGATCGTAAAATGATTGCACTGGATTCAAAGGAGTGTAGTGAGACACCTCATTTATTAAGTTCAGGTTGCATTTAACATTAAACTCACGTTTTCAGTTTTCAGTTTCATATTTTCTGTATCACCTTTTCATCAGAATAACAAAGCAGACTGAGTTTGAGGAGTATATTCTTGACCCAACGCCAATATCCCTATTAAGCAGCACTGTGTAGTACAACATAAAAATGGATTAAACTGCCACTGAACTCACCTTTCCTGCAGTTTCCAGTTCCTTTTTATCTTTTTTTGCATGTCCAGTAAGCATCTTCATTTGAATCATTCCTGTTACAGCAATAACTGGCACAATGGCTAAAAGCAGAAGAGTCAGCTGCCAGCCATAGGTCAATGACAAAATGATCCCAGTCCCAAGATTCGCTACATTTTGAGCAATTAATGCCAGTCTGGAACCTGTCGCCTGAAAAAGAATGAAACCATCGTAATACATGAATTTATTTGAAAACTAGACAAAATACTTGTCACATAGATATTTATGATTTATTCACCATCTGAAAGTACTTAATTTGGTCTAAATATTCTGCAAAATTGAATGTTTTATCCTGTCTCTTGAAAAACTGCTCCACTCTACAGATCATTCCCACAAGCCTTTTGTATCTACCCTACTCTATCTCCTTGTTTTCAGGTTTTGCTCAAGAAAAAAACAATTATATTTCATAAGTCTCCTATACAAATATATATACACACATATAGAACTATGACCATATTTTATCTTTTTTAACTTTAAACATGTGAAAAAACACAGTGATGCAATGAGAGCAACCTTCATTTTGAGGCATATTCTTATGCATTTCGTTGAGCTAGAACATTTATCATAAAAACACAATGCTGTCTAGACATCTAAGAAGGCTGAATAAATGACTTTAAATAAATGGATGTCTTGGATGACTCATTTATACTGGTGATACCAGGACTGAACACTAATGCGAACTAAAAGCTTTACTACATGATTATGCTTCATATATATATCTTATCTAAGATTATGATAATTTTTGTGTGACACCAAACACACAAAAAACACTTTTAAATGAATAACAGTTCCACATAACCGTGTGCAGGATTTCTACCTACTGAATACCGTCTGTAACTGACTCCATATTAATCAGACATGAAAAATGCCGGTGCATATTACTTACTTCTTTCACTTGTGAAGCATCATTAACAAGTCTTGTAATTAATTCTCCAGTGCTATTTTTAGGTTCATCAAACCAGCTGATCTCCTACAATATGAAATACACTTATTATGATCTTAAAAACTTAACTCACCTCATTAGGCTACTTAAGAGAACTTAATCACTTTGGATTATGACTGGGTGACACACGATAGGGTGCTCTAGTTCTTTAGGTGTAACCATAAATAAAATAGACCTATAGGCTTGGTAAGGTCATGGAATCACAAAACTCAAAGCTAGCCTCTGTTAACAATCTGTATATGCTTTTTGCAATAACATAAACATCACCACATTATTTCATGTTAAACGCAGTTTACAAGATATCTTTGCTTGTGAGTTTAACATATTTTTGATGATCGGATGTTCACTAAACAGCAATATGAAGGAATGTGCCATTTTGAGGACAGTTACCTGGATGTGTAACCGACATCTATGAAGACTACTAATTAAAAATATAATTTCTCCTGTTAGATTCCTGTTAGATAGGTAAAAATACATCTAAATTCTCTGTCAGTTATGAGCACTGTGAAATCTGTAAGTCTGCTGTGAAGTGTTTTGAATGCCTGAGTGCTGCTGGAAAACCTCTGTGGTGTCTGAAAAGACTTACGTAAAATGATATGCAGTGCTTGGGGGATCTAGACTATCCCAAGACTATCTCTTCCTAATCCGGAAGAAACTATTTCCAGGGAAAAAATCTTGTCAGTCATACACTTTTGTATCTTAATAGCAATCAAGATTAATTGGTCAGAGGGATCAGTGACTCTAAAGCACTTGAAAATTAAAATTTCATACTTGAACACAAAGCATTTATCTTATTTAAATCCAGAAAGCAAATATAAAATACTCACTCTAACATTCCTCTAGATTTGCCAAACATCAAGCCCCAAAATCATTACAATGAAACGATGTCAGTATTTGTATTACATTATATGTACATGATTCTCAGCAACTGTAGGGTGTTTTTGTGCACTAACTGTTCATAAGGTTACTGTAAGAGCTTTCATATTTCCTGCTAGTAGTGTTTAAATGCATAACCATTAGACATTAACAAACATGCTACTTTTTTTTTTTTTCCCTGGGGATTTTATTGTGGCAGAAGTATTATCTTTAAGCATGGTAAAGTAAACGCTGTTCTTAAATACAGTAAGAAAAAAAAAGACGTAAAATAAATAGTTTCAGTCTGGCTGTAGGCTCACATAGACAGATGGTTGCTTTGCCATTATATGACATGGAGCATGTGCCAGATGTGTCAGTGCTAATACACAAAATCCTCCCAGGTCCCACTGCTCTACTCCCTGATATTTGAAAATGATGCCAGGTGGACACTATTTTCACACCAGAGTGAGGACAACAAACATAATAAGATTACTTGACTCCTCGTCATGAAAACCTCTCTGTTACTATTCTAGTCCTTCAGACCCTTCCTCCAGGGATCTGTTCAGATTCAGCATGGTCTTACAGACTGCCCTTTCCTATTGGGCTAGTCCAAAAACGGCTTAATTTCCAATGACATATCTCACTCTTTGGAGGTGGCCTATTATCCCTTCCCGCATAAATGAGAAAGTAGGGGCATCTGGTTTCACCCCCAGTGAAAGGTGCTAATGAAAGCCGATGCTGCTCAGTTTGGCTCCAGGAACTTCTCAAGGAGGTAATGACTTTCTGTGGAGACCGGGAAAGACCTCAGTCAGCTGAACAGGCTGAAGAAAGCAGTGGGACTGCATGTTTGGAAACTTCTTTGATTCCAGACTTGCAGATGTAGCAGACTGGCATGGCAGGGATATGCTTCTTTCTGTAGCGAGTGAAAGGTAAAGGAGTAATGTGCCTAGGCTCATATCGTTCTACTTTCTACTACCTCAGGGATCACAGGCCCACCTACATCTGGGAGTAAAACATAATAGAAATCCAGGGAAGGCTTAAATTTATACTGTGGATTGATAATATCAGGAGTACCAACATTTCCTTAAAATACTTGGTGAATTTATCAAGATTACTCAGGACATAAAGCAACTGGTTAAGCATAGTAGTGACAACAAAAGAGGGGTAAAGATAACTGAGTTAGTTCTGGATTTGCTGAACTGCAACCTGGAAGTGATGCAGTTTCTATTGGTACATTAAAGACACTGCAGCAGACTACGTTCACTGGGCAGCTTGCCACTGCACTAGATCCAGGAAGCAGCTCATGCCAACCATGAAAAGCTGGTGACAAGGTTGGTTATGTACACAGCTAGGGTCCTTGTGTATTGGACTTGCATGGCAAGGTTTTTGGAGTGAGTGGGCTTCTGTGAGAAGAGCCCAGAAGCTGTCCCAAGTTAGATAACAGCCAAATCTCCAAAAGGGACCTGCCACTGTCCAAAACTGAGCCGGTAAGCGGAGTTGGTTGTGCCTCTGGGAAAACAGATTTAAGAAAGAGGAAAAACAAAACAAACAAACAAAACCTGCTGCACAACAGCAGCTGGGAGAGTGAGGAGTGAGAACCAGCCCTGCAGCCCCAAAAGTCAAAAGCAGCAGGAGGGCAGGAGGTGCTCCAGGCACGCAGCAGCAGTTCCCCTGCGGCCTGTGGAGAGGCCCCTGGTGGAGCAGGCTGTCCCCCTGCAGCCCATGGGTCCCACACGGAGCAGATCTCCATGCTGCAGCCCGTGGAGGAGCCCCTGATGGAGCAGGTGGATGTGGCCTGGAGGAGGCTGCGGCCCATGGAGAGCCCCCAGGCCGGAGCTGCAGCCCGTGGAGAGGAGCCCCCGCAGGAGCAGGGGGTCTGGGGGGAGCTGCCGCCCGTGGGGGACCCGTGCTGGAGCAGTTTGCTTCTGGGGGATGGACCCCGTGGTACGGAGCCATGTGGGAGTTCTTGAAGAGCTGCTGCCTGTGGGCAGCCCCCGCAAGATCAGTTCGGGAAGGGCGATTTCAGGCTGTTTATTTTAAAGGCTTTAATTCTGCTGCTGAATGTACTTTCAGTGGTACAAAGCCCTGTTTTTACCCTAGACTATTACCATGCACGTCTTTGGTTCTGTGACTGCTTGGTAGGATAAGCCACCAATTGAGTGAGTGCAGTTAGTCAGATATGCAGGTCTTACTGCCTTCACTGGTAATTATTTGCAGATCCCAGCTTGCAGCATATCTGAAGGCAGATCTGAGTTTCAGATTTGATCTCTTAGAGTACAGCCTCTGTGCCTCAGTCCAAAGTTGTTTTGATTATATTAAATACACTAAATAAACACTACCATCACCTTTGAGCTTTCTTAGGCTGGTTTTAAGATGGCCTTTATTAGTTACATCAATTAAAAGGTTTTAAAATATCTACTTGGACCTGTTAAAAAGATTTAATCCCGTCAGTTTCTAAACTGAGTTAAAGAAATCATTGTGAAATCTTTACGGATAAAATCATAGCATGACTACTTAAATAAACATTTATGACATGTAAATAAACAAGCATTTCTAAAGCTTTAGAAAGCTAAATATAGAACAGTTATACCTGTCTCAGAATTGCTTTAAATGTCGTGGATCGGAGCCTCATTTAAGGATTTCTCCAGCTTTGCCAAATGTGAAACCCTGGGGGGGGGGGGGGGGGGGGGGGGAAGCATATTTTTTATACCTAATTACAATTTTTGTCTTTATAAGATAATAAGTTAAGTGACTATCTGCATATAATATTAAAAAGAATATCATTAAGTAAAAAATATGCTAGCTACAAGTGAGCTACAATTTTAAAATCAAAATATTTTAAAGCTAAATTTGGAACCTATAACGGTAGAGCACAGAATGAGGCATTGTAGTGTCTTTTTTTTTTTTTTTAAGAAACAAATATATATCACATAATAGTCTTCAAGCCCCACCAAACAATGATTTAATTGCAGGAATTTTTTATCACACCTGTTCTCAAACTGGAGCTGGCCACTTCACAGTAAACAGGCTCAGCAGTATAACCAGTAAGACCCTACACTTGTTTTGGGTACTGCACAGACACCAGGGATTTCCCTCTTAGAGTCACACAGCTGTAGTTCTACTGGTTATTTTCTGTGGGAGGTCTCCGAAGCTGTAGATACTCACTGACGTTGGCACACAACTCGGTGTGCACAGAGCTGTGCTGGTGAATCTGTCACTCCTGGGCCAGGGCCATGCAGGATCAGACCACGCAGGAATGGGACGGGACACAGGCAGACACATTTTAGTGCATTAGTACCCAGAACAGCTACGCCACCAAGTTTTTTTTTTTTTTCAGGGCATCATAAAGGTGGGAATTTTGAGTTTGATTTTGCCTGAAGGGAGTGCTACTGTGTCAAGGGCATCAGGACAGAAGGTGGAAGGATGGTGTTCAGACTTGTGCAGGTTATTAGGCAAGATTAGCCCAAGCAGCTGAGCAACAACTGAAGGGATTTGTGCATGTAAATGAGATGTTCATCAATTCACATAACAAATGACCTGAACATGGCAGTTTTCCCACAATATATGCAATTCCAGGCATTGGCAAACACCCATACCCATGAGAATAATTAAGCGTAAATGTGAATTTAGAAACTGTTTCAGAAAATGTAGTCAAAAGTATTTGATCCTGTACCAATAGATGGGTGCACTTCTAAAGAGGCAATTTGAATTATTATTTAACTTTCTTGGTATAGAGATGTGAGTACTCTTAAGTTAAGCTTGTGATACGGTCTTTCCCAGTTACGTTTGGTATGTTTTCTCAGAAAACTCAGGGTTGAATGCAGTTCTTGTAGATAGAGGTGAGGTTGTTTCAGTTCAACCAGCTCAGATGCTGACAGACCTGCTGCATGGAGCGCAGAGCAGGTGCTGAGGCAACCATTTGCTCAAGACAGAAGTGCTGCCCAAAGCCTGATCCGGGTCTGTGCTGTTGAAGTTACTGTCTGTGCTGTCAGTACTATCTATCTTCCTACAGAGGCTGTGATACAGCGTAGGCCTTAAAGCCAAACTTTCCTTTGCTGTGGACATGGGGATCAGCCTATGCTACAGAACACATTTGAAACCTCTTACAACATTTTGAACACACCTGGTAGTGAAAGTTCATCATCATTTTTCTCATGTACTGCTTGACGCTCAGCCACTGAGAGTTTAACACAGTTGAGATATATTGTCTCAAATACCATGAACAATTATGGTAACAAAAACTTACCTGAAGAAAAAACGTGACAAAAGAAATTAGTCCAAAACCTAAAAAGAGTAGTGCATACATGCTATTTGTCTCCCTGATAGCAGCCTTTCCTTTTTCTACAAACATCTATGAAAGAAAATTTTGAAAATTAATTTTATTTACTGAAGTTCTGGTTCAATAATTTCCCGTTATCTTTACATGCTTGTTTTGTGCATTACATGTGTTTAAGGGGAAAACAAGTCAATTTCTTGATGAACTACGATTTTTTTTTTCTTTGAAGATTATAGATCTGAAGTGATTGTACATGTTCTTGCAAATGAAAGCTAAATTTTAATTTTGTTATGATAAAACAGTAACATATGTCAGTGAACAAACCCACATCAGTAAATTATTATCAGAATATGCACCTGCAAAAGGCTGAAGCACATCTTAAAACTTTAAAAGAGCATTTCTGTAGTCACTGGCTGAAGGTTACTGCATGTTAACAACTAGTTAGTGAGAAAGAAATATGGAAGTTGTTCTTAATGACGTGTTATATGTTACCAAATCAATATTTTTTTTTTAGGCCAAGACTCACAGATAACGGATTTCTATTGTTTGTTTTATATATTTTAACAAAAAATAAAAATAGGAATACATTATGCATTGTATGGAGACCTTGCTCAGTTAGGGAAATAGTTTTCCATCTAAAGCTTATATACTCTTATTTACCTCAACAGTGAGTAAATGAATATTAAAGGTGTAGTATGCTGAAGCAATCCTTATACCTTTATATATGATAATACATAGTTCATGGAGAACGGGGATCGTACAATTCTGGTTTCACCAGGTTTGCAGAGCAATAAAGATAATTCTCCCAAGCTTGGATAAAACATATTTGTTTTATAAAGAAGTCTGAGGTCTCCAACATTTCTAAGTCCTTTAAATAGCCTCAAAATAAATAAATAAATAAATAAATAAATAAATAAATAAATAAATCTATAGGTCTTTGAGGATGTTATACACTGTTTGCTGTTCTATAGCATTTGTATATTTTGGATGTTGAGTAACTGTCATTATGGTTTGTTATTTATGAGTTTGTTATCTATTGTTTGCTCAGAATGACACTAGCTTATCATGTTTTTATACCTTGGTCCATAGCAAAAAAAAAATCTACAATTCAGTTACTTAGATTTTCTAATCCAGATTTGTCATAAATACTATCATGCCTGTAATTATTTTTTAAAAGCTTTAAGAATAAATTAATGTTTTGGAAAGAAAGGACCTTAATTCTATTTTTTCCCCTATATATATATCTTCTGCTATTTGTTGTGTCCATTACTGACAATTACTGAAAGACCACAACTGCACAGAATGCTCCCCTTCCCTCAGGGCTGTTTCCTGCTACTACTTGCATTAAAAACTGAAGCATAACACCAGCATAATACCCTTTTCCCAAACAGTTCTTTGCAATGTAACGCCTCACAAACAAGTACAAAAAAAATTAAGATAGGCCATTTCAATATCTTTGTGTAATATAGTGCAGCTAAAACAGTTCCAACAGAAAATGTTAAAAATTCCCACCAGTGCAAGTGCCTTGTGCTTGACAACATAACTTTGTTTTTTAACAGCATAAATTTAAGTTTACAGAAAGTCTCTCTGTAACGAAACGTCTACCTTACATCCATTTCATCTTGTTGCTTTACATTGCTTTGATTCACACTATACCTTCTGAAATGTTATGGTGAGCACAGCACAAAGATCACCTTCTATGCCTGCACTGCTCATGTGCATGGGGTCAATTATAGTGCCTTCTTAAAAGGGGATAAGGGTGAAGCAACTTCAGAGAGGTCACAGGGGAACCTCTCCTCACTTCATCATTGGCGAGCTGATCAGCTCAAAAACAGAGATGTGAAATTTGCCTAACTGTTTTGTAAGACTTAGAGCAGAAATTCAGCATTCTCCATAGCAAGGACTTTCACCTACTCCTTACCTTTGCAGGGCAAATTTAAAAAAATGTAGCATTTCATGGGTTCATCATAAAACAATTCAGCATTTATAAAAACCATAAACAGTGACAAAAGATACAGCATACAAGCAAGGTTTTTAATTATTTGTTTTATACTTACCCCTATAACATCTGCAATTATGACTGAAAATATGGGTTGTAAGGCCCCATTGATAATTGCACATAGAGTTCCAACAACAAAATAAGGCCATTCAGTTTTATTCAACGCCATAATTTTAAGAAATGGCACTGGAGGTATTTTTTTATCCTAGAATAAAAGGATTCCATCAGGATAAATATAATACATTAATGGAGGAAAAGGTAGGACAGGTATAATCTTCGTAATCTGTTCCCTATCCCATATTCTATGATGGGAAACCTCAAACTATCTGATCTTCAAAAAACATATTAATTAACTGCTGAAATTCTTATTGTTAATCAGTACCCAATATTAATCATAAAAAAAGAAGAAAAAAAAAATCAATGAATGCTATATAAGCTCTCTCACTTATTCCAAAAATTTGAGCCTTTCCAAGAAAGGATTAGTCACAAATTCCACTTACCCTTTGTGAGACTAGGCAGAAAAAGAAAATGGGAATTTAGACCACTTTTTCCATTTGATGGTATTAAATGTTTGTTGAATGAATTGCTCCTTACTCATCATTAAACATGATGTCTTTCATTTTTAGTTCATTAGCCAAATTGATAACTCTCTCTTAATTTTCAGTAACCTATTTGCTAATACAGACATATTTTAGGCAATCCATATCAAGATACTTAGACAAAAATAATAATTATTCTCTACTTGGGTTGTTAAAGTTTTATGACTAATTACCTGTTTCTGGTTTTGTTACATTATTAAATGAATTAACTTGCCACATAGGCTGTTCCTATACTCAAGTAATTTTGTTTCATAGTATCACTCAGTTAAACTGGTTTGAGCACCACAACAAAATTCGTTTTTGTTTCAAGAGAAAAGAATTTTCCATAGAACCCTTTTGTGTTATTTTGTCATTTTATGAGTCTTTAACCGGACATGTAGGCTCTCTTCATACATTATGATAAAAAGTTACTCCCCGTTGAGCAGAATCGTGATTCTTTCATGTCCCATTAGTTATGGAAAACATATGCAGATAAGAATACAGAGAGACTCACAAGCTGAACAGCTTTTACATCAAGTTCATCATTCTGTATTCTGAACCTTTTTATGCTTTTCCGAGTGGACTGTCTTTTCTGTCCAGTCAGTACTGATCCATTCAGTGTCTTTTCTGAGACACTGTGTGCATTACCTTCTTCCTGTAACTGATCTTCAGTTCCCGATGTCTGAAATGAAACACAGCATGACACTAAAAATCATTTTTGGCCACATTAATGATGAACAGTTCTAAATAAAAACAACAACAATTTCTTGTAAATAAATGGAATATTGAAAAGAACTGAGTAATTAAAAAGAAAGCCACAAGCAAGTACTGAAGTTTCATTAATTCTTCTCTATACTCAGTGAAAAAAAGAACGTTAACACTTGCAAGGAGAAAAATTTTAGCCATAGAGATTTTTTTTGCATTTGTTGTCATGTTAAACTGTTCTGACAACATATAGGAGAGTTACTTCAGGCGTAACTGATTTTTTTTTTTAAATATAAATGCCTTTTTAAAACAAAAATATGAAAAAGCAGAAGACAGATCGAGAGATAATGAAAATATCCAAGGTAGACCCTGTCTGTATAACAAAACTTCAGGAGCCTGAGTCACTAAGATGCTAGTGATTTGGAAAAGTACTTGTGTAAGAGATTGAATTTTCACAATAAGGGTGGCGAGCCACTGGAGCAGGTGGCTTGGGGTGGGTGTGGAGTCTCCATCCTTGGAGGTATTCCAAACCCAAAGAAAATGGCCCTGACAACCTGCTTAGACTTCAGAGCCCTCCCTGCGTTTAGAGGGAGTTGCACTAGACGAACCACCAATGTCCCTTAACCTGAATTATTTTATAATTCCCTGATTTGGAAAAGGAATCTGAGAATTTATCAGACCCAGAAGCTCATTTTTTCCACAATCTTCCTTTTTACCTTCTCACATACTTTATTTTCAATGTCACACTTGAAAAAGAAAGAGAAAGAGATTTTGTTCAGAATTTCTGTAATTCACAGGTTTGAATTAAAATCACACATTTCACTTTTGCTTCTTTTTCTTGTTTTGAAGTTTAATACTCTTCAGAGAAGTTTTTTTTTTCTTTTTTTTTTTTCTTTTTTTTTTTTTCTTTTTTTTTTTCCCCTAGACTTTCTCCACTGAGAAAACACTGCAAAGCTTTTGGGAGCAATTCAATCCGGTTAAGTCAGTAGCACACAATATGATGCAAGCTATGAAACAAAAATAATAATGAAAAACCTACCTGCATATTAACAAGTTTGTAGTAAACTCCCTTCTGTTCCATTAATTCGTCATGTGTCCCTTGTTCTGTGATGACACCATTTTCGAAAGCAGCTATAAGATCTGCATTTCGAACTGTTGACAAACGGTGAGCAATAACAAGTATAGTGCGTCCTTTCCTGATCTGCAGAAAGCATAATGATGGCTTCACATTAGCGTGGTCAGGTACATTTAATTTTTCCCCTCTTCATACTAGGGTTCAAGAAAATATTTTAACTGAAAAAAAATTGCCATGGAAATGGCATTCTAGTAAAGATCAGAATTTTCAATTGAGAAATGCTGAATTTCAGAATACTTTTCAGTTCCTCTGAGATAAACTAAAGCAAAAATGTAATTTCAACAAAATACTGGAAAACATATTTTATTTGAGAATATAAATTAAAGTACTCCGGCTTTGCATGTCAGACTGTCAATTTATAAACATAAATATATGTTTTTTTCTTTCTAAACTGCCCATTCAATATGCTTTCAGGTTACATATCCAGCTTTTACTAAAAAAAGACTACCAATAAGCATGTCAGTGACAATTCTGTTTCAGGGCATTTCACAAGTATTAAAAAATTATCACTTACACAGTAATTTTGCTTGCTCTAAATTACTTGTTTGACTTAATTGAAAATATTTCTCTAAAATTGTACTTAGGAATATGATTTCTTCTATTGCCATGTCATTTTTACACCTTTTGAACTATTCACTAATAGTAAAATAAATAAATCCCACAGGTATCTAATTTGACATGACAAAGATGTTTTTCCAAGCACATTTTAACAGTCTGCTCTGGGATAAATTGGTATTAATAACTAATGACCCAACAAGTGAATCCAAGCTTTATATTATTTAGTTTAAAAATCTTCTGCTGGGATGCTGATTTAATAAGTGTTTTACAATTAAGAAATAAAGGTGAAAACTGTCGTGTGTGGAGTATTCGTGAAAGCATTTCCACCTAAATCTGACATCTTAATATTGTTACATGATTTTAAGACCTGGAAGTTACAGCCATTTAAACTATCCTATAAGAAATGTTACACCTTTTCTTGGTAGTCCAAAAGCTTTGTTATTTCTGTGATTATTTTAAATGGTTAAAAACACATCAAAATGCAGAAGAAAATCAAGCTAATAGCCTTAATCATAAAAACGAGAATGCTCCATCCACAGAACAGTAAACAGATTCAGCAGAAGCTTAGTGAAGCCTGTAGGGAACAGCAGTCTACTCTAGATCTGATGTAAACCTTCTGTAGTGGTATGTGCCCAGCACAGAGAGAGAAAAAGAACACAGAAGGAGGACAAATGAATACTGGGCACACAACAGCTTAGCTTTGTCTTGCTTAACATCAGCAATCTCAGAGCTAGTCTAGTCTGAGCAAGTCTTTCTGTTATGCTCTGCCAGATGCATCAACAGGAAGATTCATCTCATCATACGACATTTAAAGATAGGTTAGAGAGGTTGGAGGCTAAGTAACTTGTTTAAACTAGCTGTGTAAGTTTTATATTGCAGCAGTCATCTTGATCAGCAGTTCTCTGCCCTCCTGTCTCTGGGATTCACTTTATAGGCCATGGGCTGGCAAAAAGATCCCTGAGCACGTGTGGTGGTTTTACCCAGCTGGGCAGCCAAACTCCACCACAACTGCTCTCTCACTCCCCCTCCTCAAAAGAAGAGCGGTGGAGAAGAAAGTATGCTGGAAAGTAAAAAATGGCTCACAGGTTGAGGTAAGGATAATTTAAATAAAGAGAAAAGGAAGAGTGAAATATAAAAAATAAAAAACAAAAACAAGCATGGAAACACAGAGAGAAGGAAAAAATGTTCTCTACTTCCCATCAACTAACGATGTTCAGCCACATCCTGGGAAGCAGGCCCTCAATATGCATAGTGGTTGTTTGGGAGGACAGACGTCTTCATAACGAGAGCGCCCCCCCTCTCCTTCCTCTTTCCCACCTTTTATTGCAGAGTGTGACACGATATGATATGGGATAACCCTTTGGTCGGTTTAGATCAGCTGCCCTGGCGGTGCTCCCTCCTCATCTCTTGCCCACCCCCAGCCTGCTGGCTCTTGGGGGGTTGGAGGGAGCCTTGGTGCTGTGCCAGTGCTGCTCAGCAATAAACACAGCACTGGAGGCATACCAGTGCTGTTCTAGCTACAAGTGCAGAGCACAGCACTTATGGGCCGCTACAGGGAAAGGTGACTCCATCCCAGCCAGACCCTGTACAGCACGCCAGGTATCATCGTTTCACAGAGTATAGTGAATTACCAGAAATGAGGATAAGCGGACAGAGAGCCTAACTCACTGAAACTAGTGTCAGTCAGGTGGCCAAGTAAAAATTAACAGACTAAAATACGTCTGCAGATGAGAATGTGGATTCTGGTGTCTGACTCTCCCAGACGCAGCCCTGCAGATTGGGTAAAGAGCATATGGAGATAAAATGCTTTCTGGAGATATTGTCCATGGATAAACTGTGATCCATGCTGAAAATGTTTATGCAATGATGGCAATTTGTCTTTACACAGAGGATGATAAGCATAGATGCATAATGAGAGAAAGAAAAACAGGAATTAAAAAAAAAAAAAGCAAAACCAAAAACATTGTGGTTGATTCAGCCTGAGGAATAGGTGGAACTATTTTGTAAACAGTTCACACAGTTGCTTAGAGCAGACAACAAGAAATACAGGGTTGGCTATTTTTTTTATTTTTTTTTTCATTTCTCTAGGTATTATAGAAGCCAGGTCTAGACAGCAGCCAACGTATAGAAGCCTCTCTTGAAGACACAGCCAAGCTGGTTTTGAATTACTTTGCTAGATATTAATAACAACATAGCCCATTCCTGCTCAGGAATATTCTGCTTAGTCTGCACTGAGCTCTTTACTGCTCCAAAGACTAAAGCTCATTTGGGAAAGCCTGCTGCAGTACAGTCTCACCCATTATGTCACTAACTGAACTCCCTGGGCATTTACAAACCACTTCCCAATCTTTGAGTGAGAAGAAATTATTTGCAAATTCAGGCACTTACACTTTTTTGGAGTCTCTATTTTTTGCAGCTCTTTAAACAAATGAGCAATACTGACCTTGTCAAGTGCTGCCTGCACAACTGATTCACTCTCAGTATCCAAAGCTGACGTTGCCTCATCAAGCAGAAGAATTTTGGGATTGCGAACCAGAGCTCGGGCAATTGCTATTCTTTGCTTCTGGCCTCCGCTCAGCTGTGCCCCTCTTTCTCCAACCACAGTTTCAAACTTCTACAAGACAACCAAACACATTTGCACAACAGTCAGTGGCACAGTCCTTTCACCACAGAAAGGCAGTGTAAAGAAATGGCACATCTGTGTTAGTAGCCCCGGCAGCATCCTCTCCTTCCTCTAAAACACTGAGCATTAAGCATCCACTTAAATAAACCACCCAATGGTTTGTGCCTACAGAACTCTCATAGTTCTCCAAATGCTCATTTTATGTCAAAACTAACATTTTTCTCAAAAGTTATGAGGAAGCTCTGCATAGCTCTGCATATTCACAGCTCTGGGAACAGCTTCCTCTACTAAGGGGAATCTCTCCTAAGGAATACTTTGGTGTGAGTAGGTTGAAGGGAAATTATTTCAGCAGGACAGCAGCTTGCTCACCTTGGGTAGCTTCATGATAAAATCATAAGCGTTAGCTTCCTTGGTAGCTTTCTCAATTTCTTCCATGGTGACATCCTCTCGGCCATAGCGAATATTTTCTGCAATGGTAGTAGCAAACAGCCCGGGCTCCTGATTCACCACACCAATAATCTCCCGCAGATATCTTACATTTAGGGTCTTAATATCCTGCCCATCAATGGTAATCTAAAGAAAGGAAACGGACACAGCCCATTTACTAAGCGTTCTGGTCAAGGACAGAACGAGGTCTCTCTCCCCAGGCTGGCACATGGCTTTTGACGGGAGACTTGACCATGTCATTTGAGCATGGGCAACAAGACCAGAAGCTGACTTTGAACAACTGCGACGCACAGAGCAGTCATCTGGCTTGAGGTGTCTTACCGTGCCTTCCTTGGGATCGTAAAATCTCTGGATGAGCTGAACAGTTGTACTTTTCCCACAGCCACTGCCACCAACCAGGGCTACTGTCTGGCCACAGTTGACCTTGAGATTCAAGCCTTTCAGTATCTGTGTGCATAAGAAAGTTTGACCAAAGCATAACAGCTTGTAAAATGTCAATGTAAATTTGCAGAAACTCTAAAGACTACAGTAAAATATCCTTCATGTTTACAGAATAGCCTGGTACATTCCTCTGTTTTTCAATTTAAGTCAGGTTTTATTGTACTGATACGTCAATATATTTGTTACATCTTTGTGTATTTAGTAGCACCCTTATTTATCAAGTCATTACTCTTCCAAGAACATTTATCATAAAAGCTAAAAGAAGAAGTACAATATAGGGCATTTGTGTGAACCCAGTATTGTATATATATTTTTTTTGTCAGGTTCGGTGTCTGCCCTGAAATTCCTGTATTATAACTCATTTCAAGAAAATAAAAAATATAAAAATCGCTCTATCTGCATACATGAAACAACAGCCCATTGGTGCATTATATCTGGTTAGGTATCACCCCAATGTATATTGTTACTATGGGTATGGCCAAACACCATAATTATAAGTTAAGAATGCTGTAATTCTTTCTTATTTTGGCATGACACTGCTGTTCTATTAGTGCCAGCAATGCTGATAAAACCCTTATATGTCTGCAATCATAACGTTTGCTGCAAAGTGGTGATTTCTCAGTTTTGAATACGTTCACATGGTGTTTAAAATGACAGCAGCTCCCACCAACAGAATTCTTAACTTTCCTATTATCAAGAGATTGGAACTAGTATTGGAGAAGTTAAATAATTTTGTAAAAGATCTCTGAAGTAGATAATGCCATAGGGTTAAAATATTGATTATCAGAAATTCTGGAAAATTTTGTAAGAGACCTCTAGATAAGAAAGGGGAAAAACTGCATTTGAAATTGTGGAAGGAATGGCTTGGAGTTTGCGGAGTTTCACTGCACTATGAAGAGATTGTTCCTTCTGCTCCTCTCTTCAAAATGCAACATTTCACACCAATTGCAAAAGTGATGGTCTGCTTTCCATGCAGATGTGCTCACTCAGGGAGGTGGCAAAAGTGCCAGAAATCACTGAAGCTGTAGAGGAAAAGAGCTTTTCTTTCCCTCTTACATTGCTGTTGGCCTATGGGAGCTTTTCTTTGTAGCTTTCTCCAAAACTTCAAGAGGCAGAGAGACATCTATAAACCTCTGTGTAATGAGACAAAAGGGAACTTTTGCCTTGGATAGTTCTTTTTCAGTTACCAATGAAAAACAACTTATAGTTTTGCTTTCACATACTTGCATAGCGTTTCATATTATTTCACTCAGAAGTAATCCAGTAGGAAGCCCTCAGGAGGAAGTTCTTAATTTAAAAGAAGAGGGAGAGCTGAAATTCTGTTAATTTTGAACTAAAATGTAGCTGTGACAAAAAGAAGTCTGGCAATGTCATTGCACAGAAAGATCTGCTCAGTGCCTTGGGCAAGTTTTGAAGCCCTTTTTGGCGAAGGGTTCCTGCAGCTATCTAGTGTGATAAATTCTTACCCATTGATATCACATACATCTGCACAAGTTTAGGAATGCAGAGTGAGGTCTGTTAGGCACTACACTCTTAGACCATAGTCAGTATAATCACTCATAGACTATAGTCAGTAGGCTGTATGCAACAGTATTTTCACTAATGCAGTAAGTTTCCTTGCATCTTCTGGTTTGTTCATCATTCTCATTTTCCTTTGTTGTGCAACGTCCTTCACCCTTCATCCCCAGGATTAAAGTTCTAAAAAGGTGACCTCTGGAATAGATAGAGGAAGAAGTAAAAAACCCAGCCCTTCTCTAATACTAGATTATTATTCTCACTGAGTTCTGTATCAAAATGTTTATCTTCACTGTCTTTGTGTTGATTCTAACGGCAACTAATATAAGTACCAAATGATTTCAATTGATCTCTTCAGAAACTGGCAAGTTGCAATATTTTTTGTTTCTTTCAAAGCTGACTAAAATAGCTCTGTTCTTCTCTGTCTTCACGGTCTACCTGAACAAGACGGGAACGAATCCCTTTTTAGAGATTAGTGAAAATAGACTTCCTTCACATTGGAATAGACTTATTTTCCAAGACATTCTTAATAAATGTACTTTCAGAAATTGTTCAGACCTCTTCTATCCCCAGTTAATTACATCAAGACATACCTTAATAAAAGCTCTCAAACAAAACTCTCTGTTCCTTTGGTGGGGCAGTTTTTGCATTGTAAATGCAAGAAACAAAGTGTTAGATCTTCTGCCAATTTCTCAGATAGATACTTTTAACAGACTTACAGTGTGAACAATCTGGAAGATCAGTATACTGCGATTACATTTTTACTGTGTTAAACTAAGCGTTAGTATGATGAGTGTTTTGCATTATATTTATGAATTATATTTATTATTATAGTTATGAATTATTAGGGCATCCAAGCTTTAGTGCAAATTTCATATAGCCATACCCTTTTTTTTTTTTTTTTTAGTGTGCTTTAGTTAAATAAACTATTCTGGCTAAAACAGATATTGGTTCTAGATAAAAACAAAAGTTTCCATTATTTCTAGGAGTCTTATTTTCTTAATTATAACAACTGGTTTTCCCTGAGACAATCAGGTTATCTTAAGTGGAATCTGAATCACTTCCATGTGTAATACCTGAATATCTGGCCTAGCAGGATAATTGAAGTAAACATTTTTGAATTCCAAAGTCCCCTTAACACGGTCCGGTTTATAGCCAGCATTGGATGAACTGTCAATCTGAGGTTCCTGTGCAGAGTAACATGGCAAGAAAAGGGAAAACAACAAAAACATTGTTTAGATTTCTAATGACATTTTAGCATGATACAGGGCTGTGAAATCTTTGACGTCAAATGTTACCATACAACAAGGCATACATAGCAAGCCTCATTACAAAGCAGCAGAGCAAAAATAACTACTTAAATGCAAGAAGCTGCCAGTGCAGGCAAGTCTGTCTGCTCTACTCTGTGCTCATGTGGCCTCACCTTGAGAACAGCATACAGTTTTGGGAACCACAATATAAGGAGGACATAAAACTATTAGAGAGTTTCCAAAGGATGGCTGTAAAGATAGTGAGGGGTCTGGAGGGCAAGATGTATGAGAAGCGGCTGAGGTCCCTTGGTTTGTTCGGCCCCGAGCAGAGCAGGCTGAGGGGAGGCCTCATGGCGGCCTGCAGCTCCCTCACGAGGGGAGCGGAGGGGCAGGCGCTGAGCTCTGCTCTCTGGGGACAGCGACAGGACCCGAGGGGACGGCATGGAGCTGGGACAGGGGAGGGTCAGGCTGGGGGTTAGGGAAAGGTTCTGCACCCAGAGGGTGGTCGGGCACTGGGACAGGCTCCCCAATGGTCGCAGCACCATGCCTGTCGGAGTACAAGAAACATCTGGACAACACTCTCAGATGTATGGTTTGGGTTTTGGGTGGTCCTGTGTGGAGCCAGGAGTTGGACTCAGTGATCCTTGTAGGGCCCTTCCAACTCAGGATATTCTGTGATTCTAGGGGTTAGCAGCTGTGGCAGTATTAACATGGATAGGGAACTAGGTTTTAATGCATTTAATTTTAATGCAGCACAGAACAGTTCAGAATCAGGCATATGTCTGCACTAATATGCAAAGGCATAAATTCAATTTATATGACAACCCAGGACTAATTTTAAAATAGCATTGCTGTCACTATGATACTTTAACGTCAAAATGACTGTAGCCCCTGCCAGCCACTAAAGTATGTACCAGACATCTGGTAATTAACTCTTACAGTTCAAATTAATCCTTTTCAGTCAGGGTGCTCTTGTCACTGTTATCTCAGTTAGTTACTTGAGTTAGAATGGATATAATTTCTTTTTCTTCTTTACCTTGTTTTTCTGAAATACAAGGTTAAAAAATAACAGGCAGAAATTTACATCTTGCTCATTTAAAGGCTCACATCACAGTATTTAGATGCTTGTCCTGCATCCAAAACTGTTAGGTAGAATTTTTAAATGTTATGATATTGCATCCACAATTGTTTGGGCTTGATAACTTTCTATTCAGAAAAGAAGTCAGATGTTCAATATTTTCAAATGACAGCCATGGCAAAGATACTCACATTGTCTATAATACTGAAGATTGCATAGGCAGCTCCTCTTGCATTGGCAAATGCCTCCATGCTTGGTGCACTAGATCCAACCCCAAAAGCTCCAAGTAATATAGAAAAAAAGACCTAACAGCAAAACAAAACATACAAACAAAAAAACCAAAATAATACACAGCTGGAATTCACTTAGATAGCTTCATTTATCTAAGAATATTTGCTATCCTTCCTTCAAGTAGATTCATGCATGCTGTGCAATACGAAGAAGTCTAAAAGCAAAGCTGCAATTAAACAAGTGGCAATCATTTAAACAAAAAGTAAACATTTATAGGAAATAAGGAATTTTCAAGATCAGTCTAAAATTTCCCCATTTCACAATTGGCCCATAAAGAGACTATTGTAAGTTTCTGATGGCTGGGGTTCTTCCTGAGAGTGACAATAAGATATTTACAATTCCACCTGAGGAAAAACTAGCCAGCAATTACTTCTATGGTTAAACACAGAAAAAAATAATCTTTCTATCTTCATATGGCATAAAAACAAGGCTAATCTAACCCAAAAGTTAAAGACAAAATGTTCCACTCCAATGTACTACTGGCAAGAACAGAACCAAATATTTGAGGAAACTGGAGACTTCTTCATGTGAAACTAAAATTGTTTGCCACATCAATAACAGACTAATTTCCACTCTAATTTTTCAGCCTTGGTTTGACGTTTTTTGTGCTTATTTTTTCTCTGAACACATGCAACTGTACCACTCATTTCAGATGTTGGGAATAAATGCCCATTTGCATTTTATCTTAATCAGATCTAAGTATTAAACAAAGCTTGCATTACAGTGCAAGTTGCTAGTGACCCAGAGGCAGTGACAGTCAGTATGGATTTCTGCAAGGACCAGCAACAACCCCTGCTCTTCAGTCAGGTGCTGCTTGCATGAAAGCAAAGCTCTTTTCCAGCTGTTTTCTACAGGGTGTTGGTAGTACAAACTCACCTGCCTGGCTTTGCCCTGAAGTGGGCAAAATGGACTTACACACTTGGTCACAAATGAAAACAACGAAATGAGCTCTTAGGTTTTAGCACATGGCACCTGACTGTAACGGACTGGATGGCTTCAAGAGATGCTGACATAGCACAGATGTTAACTTGTTAGCAGGAAGGCTGCGACGGGGATTACAACTCCAACCACGTTATCATATTCCAAGCTTTCCAACAGAAAGTCCACCTTGATATCAGTGAAGACAATGACTTCAGGTCAGCGAACTGGGACTAAGACAGCATTTAATTTGTTATAAGACAAATTGTACCTGAAGCCTGGTCTTTCTCTCCTGATTACAACCTCCTGGCATGGACTCAGGCTTCTAGAAGTCAAACCTCAATCTCCTAGCAAAGACCCAGTGGGACTGAATACAAAAATAACAACTAATTATTATTGATCCAAGCTGGCTTTTAACAAGGGACTTTCATGTGAGTGGTATTTATGTTGCTACCCAATTTACAGAAATAATCCATGATATGTAAAGCTATATTTTTTATTTTATTTTATTTTTTAACAGCTCTGAGAAAGTGAAAAATGCAGTTTGGAAACCTAACTTCAACCTGACTCAAAATTTAAATAAGGTTACACAGAATCAGTTCAATACTCTTCATAAACCTTGTTCAGCTACTGGTGAATACTTACCGTAAAGACATTTCCAATTGTATAGTCATCAGAGAGTATCAGAGTGGTTCCATACCAGAAGGCCAATGCATAAGATGCATATATCAAAAAGAAAGCAATACCTATGGAAATATTGGCTGAAATAACTTTTTTGATACCAATGCGTTTGGCTTCTTCTAAATCTTTTTGGTATCTGAAAGAAAAGGCATAAAAACCAGAGCATACAAGAAATTACTCTTCTTTCTTTTTCTATTCATATTCATAAATTCCCCAAAGCACATGTCAAAGTTATGTAAAATATTTTAGTAATCAAATCCTAAGAAAGACCTTGCTATGAGTGGAGGAAAATGTATTGACTGTCCTTCATGTCGTAACAGGTTGAGCTGATCAACTCAATCTGGACCACATCATAGATGACTGTAAAAGGCTGTGGCAAAATGCTAAACAGCTGTAAACCTGTGATTTCTGGAATATTGCAATAGCAAGAAAATATTTCTGATATTACAAGGAATATTGTTGCATAAGTAAGTGCTGCTGTAAAGAAAGGAGAACTGGTGATTTGGAGAAAAGAGGATCAATTTACATCAAAATCTCTCAGGGGAATGAATATAAAGGAGATATTGGGATAGTGCTTGTATCTGATATTCCACATTGGACTTGGACAGAGAGAACAAGTCAGTCACATGTGCATGACTGTGAGAGACTCCAATTTTGTAAATATAAACTGAAGAATCGAATGCTAGTAGTAGCTGCATGACCTGTGTGCTCTGGGAAGTGATAGCTGACAAGTTTCTTTTATAAATAATCACTGAACAAATAAAAAGACTTTTTTTCTTTTTTTGAACTTAGTTCAAGGCTATTAAGATAAAGCTGGATATAGATAAAAATCAAGGATTGTAGGTTGAATCAGTTAAATTACAGCCGAGCGCACACAAAAAATGTCTGCAACAAAGGTTTTTCATTTCATGGGTCTTGGAAATTTAGAAGTATTGACATGACAATTGCACCAGAAATGGCTCCCAAAATGTAGTTCAGTCTCAACTTTCAGTAAGAAAAAAAAGGGGGGTGAGGGGAGCAACAAAAATATGTATGGTGCCAAAAGCAGGAAAGGAAAATGGTAAGAAAGGAATGGTGATGCACTTTTTATTCCAAAGTACTGAATAAACTGGCAAACCTAACAGTGGTCCAGTAGCAAAGACTTTTAGTGATTGATTTAATGTTGAAATTGTGGATAAAGCCACAGGACTGACGTATGCAAACAGTGACCTGAGAAATTACAAGCTGGTGCCTGGACAAAAACAGTATAAAAAGCTTGTAAAATAAATAAATAAATAAATAAATAAATGAAAAAGAAAGTACAGTGAAACAAAATAAAAAATAAAATCTGTCATAAGCTATGAAAGCAAAGGATTAACCCAATTAATTTTCTTTAAGACTGTCTTTCCTAGAGAGGCAGAACACAGTAAAGTAATCCATCAGGACTTCATTTATACCATATAATGCCAATTTATCCTAAAGCCATAGGATAAATTATTACTTAAACAATAGTTGTAATAAAAGAATAGTACGGTAAGGAATTGTTTGAAGGAATATAGTGTTCAGTGGCAAGTTGTAATACCCAAGGGATTTAAAAACATGAGTTCTTCAGTCGGTCTTGGGATTTATTTTTTCTAGTCTTTTTAGTGGCTTTGACAGATAAGGAGTATTTACAATAAATAAAATTTCCTGGTGGTAGAAAAATGAGAGGATCAGTGCAGAGGACAAGTGAGAGGACTAGGACAAAGGAATATCAGAATATCTTACAGAATTAGATACATGATGTTGGGAGATAAAGGTAACAGAAGCAGATGAACTGTACTTCCATAAAGTGAAAGACAACAAATTTAAAGAATAGAGATCATCAGTGAAATGGAAAACCTATATTGTATAGGAAAATCAAATTAACTTTACTGTGATGGCCTAGTAAAATGACACCTGAGAGACTTTATGATTTATTTCTATAAATAATACAGGAAAGTTAACCCACGGGAAGGAGCTATGAAAGCAAAAGTGCAGTGCTGGTACAGAAACAAACTCATAGATAGGAATTCCGTGTATGCTTTGATGGAAAGGGATGCCCAACCTTCAAACAGTCAAGTAGTAGAATAGCTTCCCTGACTGCAGCAACAGAGTTAAGAAGACTGCTTCTTTCAGGATGGACCTTTTAGGCTTATTAGCAGAGGGAACAGGTGATACATTTGTTTACTACAGTAGCAGACCCTGGTCTCTGTAACTTAGGAGGTCCTTCTTACTCTGGAAAGACATACATCACATTCAGGGTACCTCAAGATATTTTAGGTTTTTGCTAAATGCCATAGTTATTAGAAATGAGCTTTTTTTCACCATTGGTACGCTATGTATAAGATTTCCAGAACATGGAAAGGCCTACCCTTCTCTCTCTCTCAAAGTTGTAGAAGCACTAGGAGAGGACATAGAGCACCACCAATGTGTTATTTTTTTCTGATTCTCTTTATTCCTTTCTCATTGATTTCTTGTTTGCTTTAGCAGCCACCAGCCTGGGATGAGATGGGCTTAGGAGATGCAGAATCTCAAGTACAAGATGGGTGAGTCTGATAGAATTAATTTCCAATTTATAAAGATCTTTCTCACTGTCATAGGGTAGAATATTTTGTCATCATTAAGCATGTCACCATTGTAATCTCTAGTCTACTGTTACGCTGATGGAAAAAAAAAAATTGATATATATATCAGGATGCATAGCAGAAAGTGTCTGACAAACTGTGTTTCAAGGATGAGCAGGAAAAAGAGCAGATGAGAGCTACAAGGGTGATGAACAGCACTGGGTAACCAAAGAAGGATGCTGGGGTGAACTGGGAAGCAAGGCATAGATGCCCAAAGAGCTTCCTTTAGCTTCCTGACTGTGAAACAGTGGTGGCTGGAACATAAGGGAGAAGCAAGGGATGGTGTATGTTTTCTCTGAATGATACAAATGTTACTGAACTTTGAGTCTGAAAACTCCGGCCAGCTTTTGTGGTCATGATGATTAACTTTAGATAAAAGATCAAAAAGATGGCAAGAATGATATTCTGTGGTACAATATAAGTAAATACACGTGCATGCCCTTGGCTTGTGACCTTTGCGTTATACTTGTCTTTTCTTGCCACATGGCTGGTTTTTTTTGCTTTCAATTTTCACTAGGTATATGAAGCCTGAAATGCCACATGCTTTTTCGGAAAGAGAGTGCATGCATCTCTGCATAGCTGATGATGCTTTCTGAAACTAATAAAAAAAGTAGCAAAGACAAAAAAATCAAAACCTCTTCAGACACTATTATAAAAACAGCCAACAAATTGAAACTTTTTTCTCACCTTTCAGTTTCTTTCCTCTGTCCTCCAAATGCTACCACAGTTCGAATTGCTGCCAGAACTTCCTCTGCAACAGCTCCTGCTTTTGCATATGCAGTTAGTTCTTTGTTAGTGAATGCAGAAATTATCTGTGTGCAAGAAAAATCATTTAACTTTCCTGTTCAAACAAAAACAGAACCAGCACAAGCATTGTTCTGATTTATTTGAATACTTTTTTTTTTTCTTTTAAACTGGATTTCCTATCTACTTTATTATATTTTTAAAGACGTATAGAAGATTGCACATTTTAAATAGAGTTGTGATTTTCATCTTAGGTCTAAAGGCAAGGCTGCCCAGTGTCACTGTAAATCAATAGCCAGGTGGTACTTAACACCCTAATACCCCTTTGAAGGTCCTAGCCAAAGGCAATTACAGTTCTACAGATGAAGTCTATTTCTCTCTCAGAATGTTCTGCATTTACATCTCATGTGCCGTTTTCAGGCAGTTATTGGAAGTGGAGCAAGTGGCAAAGAGATCTGGAGCAGAGGTCGTGGTGTGCTGGCTGCCTGGCGGTGTCTGCCCGTGCCCATATTCTAACCCCAGAGGCAATGACCTCCTCACCCTGGGGTCAGAGCCTGCAGACAGCCGTTACCCCAGGAAACCTGACTTACTGCAGGCTCATTCCAGGACATACCTGAGATGACCTCAGCTGTGCAATCTTACCTCATTCGTATATTTATTGATCTTTACTGACTGTACTTGGATATCTTGGTGTAGTAGTCATGAAGATCCAGTGAAGAAGGCAAAGGTACTGCTTATTTACCCTTTCATATGACGGCACACTTAAATAAAGTTTACAGCAGTATAGCAGTACCCATGGAGGAGGCAATGTACTTCTTCAACCCCACCAGTGCCATGACACAACTTTCTGCATGTAGGCAAGGTCAAAGTTCACGAAGAGCCAGATTACATGTTTAAGTTTTCAAATACCAAGTGGAGTTATGGAAATTACAGCCTACCAGTTTATTGAAAAATAACACTTTTTGCCTACCTTTGCCCAGATAGCTGAAGAGAAGCCCAGAACGGGACTGAATGCCAGGATCACAAGTGTTAATTTCCAGCCTTTTGTAAAACCAACTATAAATCCAGCAAAAAACGTAGCCACTGCCTGAAAGAACATCCCTATTTTTTCCCCTATTCCTTCATTAATCTTGGAGATGTCACTGAAAAAACAAATGACATCCAAATGAGTAAGAAAGCATGAAAACCACAGACATGAATTCTTTAGATACGCCCACTGTGTCAGTATTTATTTATGTTTCTAACACCTGAAGTTTAACATAGCTTCAAGTTTGCAGCCACAGAGCGCTTGGAGCAGTATTCTCCAACATCTGTGTTTCTCAGGATCCATTAAAATGATCCCAGGATCCATATAAATGACAGTATAGTTTACAGAGATGTTTAATGAGATGAAATAACATGGTTTTGATGAAAGTATTACAACTGATTTGTGATAGTTAGAACAAACACTCAGTTAGCAACTAACTGTTATTTAATACTTACTCAACAATTCTAGAGTTCAGTTCGCCCACATCATTTACATCAAACCACCCAATCTCCTGTCTCATTACAGCATGAAAAAATTCGTGTCTGATTCTTTTTATTTGCCTGCCAGCAGCTAGTGTCCAAAATGAAACTTGAATGTAGGCAGCGAAAAGAACACAAGCTCCTATTCCAGAATAATAATATGCATATCTGAAAGGAAACAAAAAGGAGATTTACAGCTGAATTAATTCTACTCCAAACAGGACTCCTAGAGATAGCTTATAATTCAGATCTTTATATGTGCATTCAAAACAACACAGAAGGTTCTTACAACTACCTGCTATTTCTCTTTCTTCAGTATAATGAATATTTTTTAAGTTCTTTCAGAATCAAATTTCAGTTTTTATATTCTACTTATTTATTATACAACTTTCAAGAATTAACACACAGATTTTAATTTAAAAATTAATGCCTCAAAGTCCACAAAAACAAAGATAATAAAAACAGGCTTAGAATGACGTATTTTCTCTTAAAAACACTTCCCACAATGAATGAAAATTAACAGTGGGATTTTAAAGATGCTTAAGCTAAGTAAAAACAAAAGTTACTGTTGGGGATATCCACTTTCATTTAATGAAGTCAGGATTTGACTTCACTACTGAATTTTAATTGTTTGTGTGCTATTATCGTTTAATTGCTTTGTTTAACATTATTTGAGAAATTTTAGGTTGGTTTTAAAATCTGTGTGCATTTCTAAAGAAAAATAATGAAATTTGTGTCTAGATACCATTTATGTAATCAAAACTAAATAAGGCTCCACACATATAAAATAAAATATAATAAAATAAAAGAGGAAAGCTATCCTATGTACTTTGTTACAAATGATTGCCAAAGATGTTTTATTTGTGATTGCAATTAAAATATTATCATATATAAACTGAAAAATATTAGTACATTAATAAATAGCTGAATGAGTGCTGAATGTTGTTCTTAATCATTGTCAGCATAATAAAAAAAGCTACAAAAAGCAGCAAAACTGGGAGGAAAAAAAACAGGATTCTGGCATTTGTTTGAATGCGTAATTTATGACAACACACAAGAGAATTTAATTCTGGTCCAGAATCCCTATGAATTATGGTTATTTCATAATATCATTGGTAAAAATTACATGGAAAATAAAAATATATTACATTGTGAATTATTTGTTCAATGACAATTGTTGAGAAAGTTACTTCTTTGATTTTGCCAGCTTTTTTGCATAACAAATATGGCCATATTTATGTTTAGATTCCAGTACCAGAATTTAGCCTTTTTTTTTTTTTTTTTTAAATCAACAATTCCTAATTCTTATCCCACATAGTGGGGTTCTTGTTTGTGCAACAAGAGTAGAATTTACTGTCTGTGATTACGTACTGCCTTCAAGGAGCAGGCTGTCACAGCTGATTTTTTAAAACAAACACCCTTCCTTGAGGTTGAACAAAAAGACAAGATTTACTTTCCCCCTTTGGAAAGAGACATGAATAAAGAGGAGCTGTTTTTTTTTTTTTTTTTTTTTATAATGAGAAAACTGAAGCAGAAGGAAAACCTGAAAAGGGCAAAGAATTAAGCAAGAAGAGGTAGGGCATAGGGGCTGAGAGAGAAGGTAATGACCACAACCGCCCCAACTGTAAGCCTGGAAATTGCACAGAGAATGATACGATGAGGTCCTACGGCCCCTCTTTGCAAATCATTGGTGCTTAACACCTTAGAAGACTGTGAAAAACACCATTGGACTAACATGAAACAGCTTGCCAATAAGACAGTTTACTCAGACCACCTGTTTCATCTCAGTCCTTATTTAAATTCTATCCAATAAAAAACATTAAAAATACACAAGCAAAGTACTTGACCTAATTTATATTTTTGTGTTATGAGCAATGCATATTTATTGGGCATTATATAAAAACTATTTCTTTTATCAATTTCAAGTTTGTTGTCTTCTGTCTGATAGCTGCAAAGTGAATGAAAACTTTGCTATTACCTGGTCAATTCATCCTCCAACTCTCCAAGCAGAGCATAAGAAAAAAATTCTGTAGAAAAATTCACTGACATATGGTTCAATAAAGAAAAATTTTCTGCAGAAAAAAAAAAGAGAAAAGCATATTAGTTATTTTTATTAAAAGACATGATAATAATTTCCTTCTGTAAAATCCTATTGTCACAATGCTGAATGAAGATTAAGAGCCGTCAGCTACCTAGCACCTGACTATGTTTACGGAAGTTTAAGATATTCAGCACATTACAAAGTATTTTCTGAAGCCAGAAGTGAAAATTCTCCCTCAAACATTACAAACAGAGAAAAAAATCAGATCAAAACAAAACAAAAACAAACAAACAAAACAACAACAACAACACACCAAAACCCTAGCTAAATTCAGCTACTGTACACTAGCCTAAATTTCACATTTGAAAAACAGCATTTTCTCTTGAATATGTACTGATTTTAAGAATACTTTTAAAAACATTACACTGGATCCATAAAGCTCACCTTACTTAGTAGTGCTCTGAAGTACTTTACAAATGTAGGTTCATAAATAACTAACATTCAGAAAAATAATGAATATGGAATGAGGCACTTCCAATTGTCTAGGGTAAGCTTTTTTCTTTTTCTTTTTCTTTTTTCTTTTTTTTTTTTTTTAATTAATTCTTGTTGCCAGAGGTTAAAGATGTAATTAACTTGTATAATGGATTGTCTACATGTGAAGCTAATCAGGACATGCAGTTCTGCAATATGCATTTGGCACTTCAATCTCAGAATAAATGTACCTTCTTTTGGTTTGGCTCTACACTAAGAAAGTGATTGTTTTGATCAAGTAAATGGACGTATAATCAGTCTCTTGGATGCTCCTAACATTCTTATAAACAAACACAGCAGTTAATAAATATTGAACTATCTAATAACTTCTGTGCTGGGTTATATATTTACTGCATCTGACCTTTTTTTTTTTTTTTTGTTAACAAGGCCTTTATTACATATTTTATCTTACATATTTAGATTTCTTCAAGAACTGCTTCTGATTTCAAAGCATAGCATTACACATTTTCTGCCTTCTCTTTTTCTTTTACCATTAGTCTTTCATCCATTTATTAAATTCCTTAACTCCAACTGTAATGCTTCAAAGTCTTTCCTTTAAAACTGATATAGCAGTTAATTAGCAGACTGTGTGTAACAGCACAGAAAACTGGTTGGAGGAAGTGTGGAACTGGTCAAAATTACAGCCCTGTTGATTCTCACAGTAGGAAGTGATCCAGTGATGCATCTGACCCACAGGATACAGGCAAACGTCTTTCCTGGGAAACCTCAACAGCCTGAGGTGAGCTGCTAGTCTGTCCTTTCTTTTTCCCAAATATACCTTGCTTATTGTTGTATAAAAGCCATATTTCACCAACACCAGCTAGCAGTTTTTACCTGGATAAGTCATGTTTTCTGAAGTAATAAAACTATCTGTCATGTCACCAAAGACGATCATCATAACGGGGAGTCCTGCTCCATGGAGTATTGCCATGGTAGTGCCCAGCACCATGAGCAATTTGTCCCACCAGTCAGAGTATCGAAACTGAAAGTGGAAAAAGAACTGTGCTATAAACTTCTCTAATTGCAGCAAATGCATGAGAGTGACAACATAGTGTTAACAATGCAGAAAGAAGCTGTAAAATGTAAAAGAATAAGTTTAATACATAAGATAATAAAAACATAGCATAAACCAGTAACTTCTTAATTTTTCTAAGAATAAAATGATGGTTTTCATAAAATATGAATAATAATAAAATATTGAAAATATGTTTAAACAAGTTTTTCATTCAGTTTAACTACTTCCAGCTGGAATTTAAATTGATAACTATAGCTGAAATTAACAAAATAAAATTTAAGAATACAATGTTTATAATAATACATATAACTTTATAGTATCCATCCCCACATTTGGGGCTAGTGTCTCACTGTAAGGAATTGCAAGGCAAATATATCTGAAGCTGTATAAAAATGATATGTACTTCAGTGTTTCCATTTTATTTTTATTAATACTTCTCATGAAAGAGTAGCCATTAAAACTGTAAATATGATTGTGTCCTAAGAAGAGTAAAAATTTTATCACTCATATTGCACAGATGCATGCAAATGGAAAATGGGTTTTAGTCATATGCTGAAGCAAAAAAGTTTCTTAAATTCAGTTACTGGACCTGCATAGAGGTAGGAGCCGTGGGCTATCATGTCACCAGAATAAACTCTAGACAGGCTCTCAGTCTACGACAGCTGCGAGACAGCTCAGCCTTCTTGTGGGAGACCTCTCACACCCTGGGAGGGTGGCTTTTAGGAAGGGCTAGCTCAGAGCAGCTAACATATAGCACCTTGTTCCTGTCCCCATACTCCAAATGAGGAAGAAGAGAAAGAAAAATATGCAAGAATATCTTGTATATTTATGAATCCTCGAGTAAAACTGTAACTGCGTAGAAGAGAGAATGTGTTCAGCATCTTACAGCTCTTAAGTGGTACTCCAGTATGCCAGCCTGGAATACTGCTGGGAGATGCTTGCTTGTGTTATGCCTGGCCCTGCTGCCAGAAAATAGGCATGAGTGCTCTGACCAGGCAGCAGATGTGATTCCCAGTGGTACCCAAACCAAGAAGAAGAAGAGGATCGAAGCTTTTTCCTCCCCCAACCTGTAGTGATGGTCTGAAAAGATATGGCTGTGAAATAATCCCTTAACTTAAGCAGTGCTCTTTGGTGTATAGGCAAGGTCCACAGGGTGCACCTTTGGCTGGGTGCTCTTTGAAGGAGGTTTTTGCTGCAGCGGTTGACTGAATTGAGCTGCCCTTGTCCTTCAGGTGAGACAGAGCAGATTAGTGCTTCTCTGAGGAGATGCAGGAATTACCAACGTGTTTTGTTTTGTTTTTCTCCTAAGCGTGAATTTTTACCAATAGTTTCCTGCAGGTTTTCAGAAAATGTGGGGAAAGATGGCATCCCTGCTGAATGTATTGCTAGCCCTGGGAATGCAGAGAGTGCGGTGCTCATTGTCATCACTCCAGTATCTTACAAATGTAGTTTTCTCTTGCTTCCTCTGTGGACAGAAATGTTGCTTTAAATGCTGGTATTATCCTTCAGGAAGTAGTTTTCCACAGGCATTTGAGGGACTTGGGAAATCATTCTGCTTACAAAAGAAAGATTTCTTCCTTAAATCTACCTCAGATTCTGCTAGATGCAAATCTCACTTAATACTGAATAAATCCTAAGTCTACTAGTAGTTAAGCTAACAATGAAATTGAGTTAGCCTGTTAAATCTTATTGCTGTTATTAGTGAGAGTGAAGTACTGCAGGTGTTGCCCTGTCACTTCCTTTCCAAGCTAATTCAAAGAGCTCATGTGCATTTTCATTTGAAGTTTTCAAGAGGGCAGGTAATAATTTTCTAAGGAAAGCTGTAATAATAGAAATTCTTATGGTATGTAATGAAAATTTTTCAAATGATTGTGGTCAAGCTGAGAACCTGATTGGAACAGGTGTCTAGAGAGGCTGTGGAATTGCAATTGCTGGAGATTTTCCAAAGTTGCCTGGATAAGACCTTGATCAACCTGCTCTTTGATGTTAAGACTGTCTTGGAGAATGACATTGGGCCAGATGACTTCCTGAGGTCCCTTCAAGACTGAATTTGCCTATGATTGTTCTAACTACATAAAATGCAAAAACACTGTGGCCTGCATATAAAAGAAAAGATTACAGAAATTAAAACTGTATGCTTCTGAATCACCTGTTTAAAAATGAATGCAATTGTATCATAAAATCTGCTGTTGCTTGCTGAATATAAATGTAGATTTGGGGGGGGGGCGGGAAGTGGCTGAGAAAAGACTTGTTAGTAATTAGTATAATACTGATAAGTTAGAATCAACTGCAAAAAGAGTGACTTGAAAATGGAAGCTAAGATTTCCTTGTTTCTGAAAATTTCTTTAAAAAAGTATTCCATTAAACAGCTATGCCAGTTTATTACAGAAGTTTTGGAGATATTTTTTCTGGCATGTGCACCCTTATGCTGGGAGCTTTCCTTTTTTTTCTCTGTCTCCAACTCATCACATTTCAGGTCTATGTTACAACCCCTCCCCATTTATCTGCAAATACCACTGTGTCAGCATATGTTGCTTGTAGGTTTGATAGTAAAAATTTTCAGCATTGAGAGGATTTAAGCCAGCTTACTCCATCTCCTGTGTATGCTTTTTCTTCAAGATGTATGCTGTTTAGTATAGCTCTGCAACATGAGTAGAAACACACATACAAAAATAACAAATTTTAAATGTTATGGTAGACTGGGATAAGTAAACATACAACATGAAACTTACCAGTGTTAACGGACTGACCATATTCAGTTTCTCAGGTTTCTTCTCGTCCTCGCTGCTAAAAAATCATGATTGTATTTTAAGTAGGAAGAGCACTGAAAACATCAAAGCAAACCTCATGAATACTACTACAACCATTGTCTCTTAATTGTGCTCAGAAGTATGGAGGGAGATAGAGGAATGTAAAGAAATTTCAATATTTTCTCAGTACTTTTCTCTGAACGTTGTCAAAAACTTTTCAAGAAGACTTCAGGTTTGGTATTGTACTAATACAGTGTCTATTGATGGGCTTGATGATGAGCTTTAAAATGTCTTTGACCTAGAAACCATTAGAAAGGAGGCATGAGAATGCTCTTATCTAAATAAACTGAGTTTCCCCTCCAAACAGCCTGTGTTCTCCAAATAAAACATAGCTCATACAACTTATTTTAAGGATGTAGATAAAATGTCAAACTCTTTCCCTTGTTTTGCAATGGGGATTTTCCTGACTCTACAAAGTTCAATGTCAGATCAAATACTAGTTTATCTTCTGCTGTCATTGGTGCAAGTTATTTTAAAGGATATGAAGCACTGTGACAGTCAACTGTTTTATGGACTCTTAACAATCCAGTTGGGATGAGTCACTCTTTCCAGTTCTACCACACTCGCAAGTCCGTTTCTGGTGGCTGGAAGTCCCACACAAAACACCCTAAACCTTCCCCTATAAGGTACATGGGAATTAAGTGTCTTTCACTGCATAACATGGGAAACAGTAAATTACTATGCAGGTCTTTAAATCATGGAATCTATTTTCCACCATGACCCATGTCTTTTTTGAAATGAATGAATGGGATAGAGGGGAGAGCATGCAGGACATCTGACCCAATTTGGACCCAGATTCTAGTAAAAAGTTACACTAATTTCAGAGACCTTGGAGAAGCATGCAACTGAACTGTCCTTTAATTAAATTAACTTCAGTTCTATTTGTATTTTTGCTCAGCCTTTCAATGAAACAGAATAGGTACTGCTGCCACTATTTTTTTTTGCAAAAGAAGCAGACAAATTTTCAATAACCCCAATTTAAAATTTTATTTATAACATCAATGTAGAAGCAAAGCTTTCTACTCCTCAGACTTCTCATGACCTCATGGATTCAGCTGGATTTACCTATTAACAATTTACCTATATTTAGATATAGTTAGATTTATTTATCTACATTTAGATATAGATACTGATGTATTTTTATGTCTATGTTTATCTACATTCTCTAAAAAGAACAATGGATATCAAAGACTTCCAAAGAAGGAAAACTGTGATCATACTTGTGTTTTTTATCAATAAAATTTAAGCCTATGCATGTAAAGGTAAAACGTTAGTAGCATATTTTGAAAACAACTGCTATACTTACCATTTACATTCAGATCCATAATCCTGATATGATACAGCAATATTATCATCCCTTCTGTTTATGTAAGGCTTTGTTTCATCTTCAGAACCCATTTTAAATCTGTATAAAAAACAAAGCATCTCAGGAAAAACTACCAGTAATATTTATTAGGGAGAATGTAAATCAAATAAACTGAAAACCTATATCCTAATGTGCTATTTGAAACTAGCCTGTCTTCAGATTTTAGGCAGGACCCCAGTGATGTCCTCTGCATAATCCTTGGGAGTATCTCATTTCAAATCATGTAAGTTTCTGCAGTTTTCCATAATATACAATAAACAGTAAAATGCACTTTAAAGTAGAATGAAATGTCACTGGATTTTTTTGCTCATTTTTTAAATATTCACTATTGGACATTGATAATCTGTCTCAGACAAAATAAATGCACTGACTTACCAGGAGAGCAGATCTTAATCTGTTCTGGAAGGTTATTCAGCAGTCAGTAGGACTAGCTTGGTTAGGACTGTGCACTGAGGTTGGACTTTGCTCATTCCGTGTTAAATTGTAGTGAGGAAAAGCTTTCCATAACTGGTGCATGCCAGCCTTTCGTAGCACCCTTGGAGTCTGCAAGGGAATACATGCACACCTGGCTCCAGAAATAGAGTGCTCTACAATGAATGACTTTGAAAAGCCTGTTGTATCATTGTCACTCCTGAAAGCGTCTCAGGAAGTCTCCTCTTAAATCCCTCCAAAGAAGTCTCTGTGTTAATGTGTTAATCATTTCTTCTAAGGCGCCCAAGTAATCAGGCTGACTGTGGAGAAGCACATTTCCTGGAGCAGACTGGACATCACATTGGGCACCAAATCCTACCTTACACACTTTGAGGGGAGGTGCTTTTGGTATTACTGTTCAGCCCTCTGTGATCAAACTGAATGGGACTCTGAGGATACCAGTTATATCTTGCTATCCTGAGCCAAGAAGATGGAATTTGCAGAAAATCATATGCTTTCCTTAATAAAAAATGCTCATATGACTCTTTACTCCTACTCTTATGACAGGCAATAAATAATGCACAAAAGTTTTATAATATGATATAAACTAGGTTATATTTTACCTCTCGATTTTGCTCACCTCAAAGTTTTATGGAAGATCATGTTTATATCTAGAAAATCAGTGTTGTCTTCCGAAAGTTTGATAGTGGTAGTTGAGAAGGGATAGAAGAGCTTAAAAAATCACTCCATCCTGCCTGTGTAGCTTTTTCTTCTTTCTTAACTATGTTTTCCCAGAGGCACCACCAGTGCAGCTGAGGGACTCAGCTGTGTCCTTCATGGGGCAGCCCCGGCCAGTTCTCACAGAAGCTACCTCCACTACCACAACCTTGCCTTGCAAACCCAATACACCGTGACTACCCATTACTGTAGCTGTTAATTACCTTGTATTGCTTTTATTTCTGTTATGGGGCAGGGTTAACATCCACAGTATTACTGTCTATGCAGGTATTGCCGATGGGGTGTAATTGCCCATTACATTCAGGGGAAGGAAATGGCCCCATAGCTGTGCGTGATCCCTAGTGCAGAAGCCCAGTGTTTGCATGGCATGTTGTACACGTGCATCACATGGCCTGAGGCACTTGTGCTGCTTGAGAGCTGGGTGGGCGAGTTCATGAAACTGCTACACAAAAGATTTCTCTTACACCTCACACTCAGCCTGGTGATGCCCATCACCTCTCCACAACGCTGAGCCCAATGCTGTAATTCTACCAGAAGCACCGTGTGCTCTCTGACACGTGCTATACAGGCGTGTGGAGACACACCTCAGCAGCTTGCTTACCTGGGCTGAAATGACGTGCATGTGGGGATTGCCAAGGCACCTGTGCTTTGCAGCTAGCTAGAAGCTGAAAGGAGCATCTCTGTCTTCATGTGCTGTTGCATGTGCCTTCTGCAATATCTGGGGGCAAGGCTCTGGAGCAGTTTTGGATGGCCTGTGCTTCTTTCTAGGTTCTCCAAGGCAGGACCCAATGATATCTAAGAAACCTGCTGGGGAAATGGTGCAGTACTTCACAAAAAGGTCATTGAGGTCTTTGTAGTAGCATACAGCTGCTGCCCCTCCCATCAAGTGCCATTGCTATCCCTGGTCTCCAATGACACTCTCTTCACTTTCTTAATTTTTTCATGACATTGCTCATTAGTGATCTGATAGAAGCAGCATGTGTGCAACCTCAAGATACAGACAGTGGTTTATCTCACCACTTGAGAAACTCGTGGTCCTTTCATGGTGCCAATTCACTAGGAATGTGATTTCCAAATGGTTCTGGGCTGCTTCTCTCTAAACTTCTAGAGAAATGGAAGGGAATCTGTCAACACGGTGGAAGTAGGTACATGAAGCAGAAAAAAAGTGGAAAAAGCCCACCAAATAATAAATAAATAAAACTCCTACTACTAATAATAAGCAGTCAGTGGGTGGAGAAAAGGCAACACAAGATGGGCAGGTAAAGAAAATTTGAAACCAGGAGACATTTGAAGGAATGAAGAAAGAGCAGCAAGGTGTCAGGTGAGGACTAGCTGTGAATGGCAAGTAGGAAGGCACATTTAACACCTGGCTCTATGTACAGCACAGTAACATCTGCAATGTTTCTTGGGAATTCTGTTTAAGAGACTTTTACTGGCATATCTGTGGGACCTTGCAGTAGCACAGACCACACACTGGTCTGGAATCTATTATCTCCATTTAACCGTGGAGCAATTATCAAGCAGAGTCCCTGATGATGTTTCCTTTGAAAGGAATCAAGTTTACACGTGGCACAAGGTTTCAGAATGGGACCAACACACAATAAATCGAGATAACCAAAGAATTCACTTCGCAACCACATTACTGGTTCAAACCAAATTGCTAATGTAGGAAATTATAAGTTAGCCTCTACATTCTGGTACTGAATTGCCTAATGGTAAAAGAAATTAAACAGAAAGGACCTTTTTTTACCTAAATCACTAATTTATACCACTTCATGGGTAATTTCACTCTTTTTTTTTTTTTTTTTGTGGAGAACCAGTACATTTTTTTTTGGTGTAAATAGTTTTTAGTCCTACAAATATGAAGAAAATCAAATATCCTTCTGAATCAGTGAACACATTGTATTCCTTTATTAAAATATGAAATAAGTATATTTTTAAAGCATGGTTAGGATATAAAATATTTGTATCTTTTGTATTACAGTACTATGGTAAATTGAATAATAACTTTCAGTGGATCAATTAACATAATCTTAAATGAAGAACAGTGGTTAAACTAGATCTGCTCCAAGTACATTAATCTAAGAGGTAGTAAAGTATTTTTAACATAATCCTTTTGTAATATTCCAATTGTATTTGAAGTTTGGGATATTTTTGGACAAAAGTTTAGAAAAGGATTTTCAAGCATTATTTTAATGACTATTTTCTTCTTGTGATGCGTTGAATTGTTTTGATATACTGGAAGCTACCGTATAGAATGGATTAGTTTAATTAGTTTAATTAGTTGGATGGTTGACTGTGACTTTTCCTGTATAGACTCACAAAATGGCAGAGGTTGGAAGGTACCTCTGGAGATCATCTAGTCCAAACCTTTGCGCAAGGAGAGTCAGGTACAGCCGGCTGCTTAGGACCATGTCTAGTCTTGCTTTGCCTATCTAAAGGAATGGATGATCTACAGCCTTTCTGAGTAATCTCTTCCAATGCTCAACCTCCCTCACAATAAAAAAGTGTTTTGTCATATTAAAATGCCTATAAATGACTATTATCTTACAGGTGTAAAGTTTCCCTTTAATGTAACTTTAGCATTTTATTAATATACACTATTTTGTACCTTTCTATACCTCTTCTTTAAAAAGTATAGTCTGCCTGAAAGTCAATGTAGAATTATAAAGAAATAATTCACTCAAAAATGGCGCTCAAACTCTATATCTCAAATCAAATTAGCAAGGCTAAAGGTACTGCCTTGGCCTCATCAGAGGCCAAGATTCACATTTTGTTCATCTGAAATTTCTTAGTCAACTTTTGTAGTAGACAGACAATGACAGAAATAGGCTAAGGTCTGATGCTTGAAGTTATTCATATACTGTAAGCATGTTTAGGTGCATACTATGTCAGCAAAAGAAGCACGTTGTCTTACAGGCCTTTGTTATTCTGGCCTAAAAGACTCGCCCAATATTGCAAAGGATATTGCAGCTTAACTCCAACCATTTTACAATAAATAAATAAATAAGTAGATAGATAGATAGATAGATAGATAGAAGAAAACCTCTTTGTTCCTGTAATACTCAGAAATATTTTTAATATATGGGAAGACTTTTCTGTAACCTTCTTTATTTTAGCATATTTTGTGACAAATAAGATTAAATTAGAAAGAACTAAATGAAAGGTCTTCACCTCTAATAATAGTTCAGATAAACATTTTCTACCATTGATTACCTTCAGTAGGACTGCTTACAAGCTAGGAAGAACAGTTAAATGTCTAGTTTAATGCCTTAGTTTAACACTGTCCTAGGTCTTAAGAACACCGACTTTAGCAGATGTGGTAGTAATGCTGCCAGGACTATAAATTGATACTATTCCTTTGGGCAGAAAAGAGAGTGGGAATCCTAGACAATAAGCAAAAGCTCATAAAAATATTGTTCTTTGGGTTCAATACGAACACTGACGGTATTGAGTTGAACAAAACATTTGTGAAGAAGAAAAGAAAAAGACAATCTAAAAGAAAATGTGATTTAGCTTAGCTATTGGCTGAGCAAATAAGGCCATCATGTGGCAAATTAAAGACATGGCTACAGAGAGAAAAACTGATTAATAGTTTTGGTGATAATAAAATTTACACCTTCCATCATGAACTCAAAGGAAGCTGGTGTGAAAGTTCAGACACAGAAATTCCTCCTATCTTTCCTTTTTCTCATGAGGAATTCAAGAGAAATTTTGAATGATCTTCTAGAAATTCTTTATAAATTAAAGATTCTTAGATAGAAAGCACATGCTTTTTCTCTAACAACTTAAGTCTCATAGATAAGAACGGAAGAATGAGAGTTAGAAGATATAATCATACCTTCAAGGGAAAAAATCTTAAATGTTTTCAAATCACAACCAGGTGAGCAACTAAGTTGCTAATGATTTATCAAGATCATGAGGAAACTGCAGAAAATGAAATTATAAATGTCTGCAAAACTAGATTATTGTATGTTTTATTGAATCTACCCTTAACAAGATAAACCTTGAAATATTAGCATCCTGAACTATCAGATCAAACATACATGACAAGTTGTTTCTGATGTGGCAGATATGTTAGTAACTTTCATCTGTAATTACTCTTCTATTACATTGAAGAATAGACACACACATAGAGATAAATCATCTGTAGAGCTACCCAACAGAAATTTTGAGTTTAGTTTGTGGTTGGAGAAGCATGCTGTAGTTCCATAATGCATTCTTTTACCAGGCCCTTCGTAAGTGCACATAAATTTTTTTTTTTTTTTTTGGACAACAGGAAAATGATGTGTTATTACATGTTGTGCATCGCTATGAAGTATGGTATGTCAAGGAATGACGTAAGAATTTGTACAACAAACACACTGGTTAATCCAAAACAAAAGCTTTAAAAGATGTGATATATGTACAAGTGAAGGTCAGAAAAAAATCATATTGGAGAAAGGCAAGAGTGCCTAGAAAGAAAAAAGCACAACATTGTCGTTGACCAAACTAGCCTCTCAGAGTCCCAGCAGAAAATAGACAGTAGGTAAAACTGACCTCTTAGTTACCTCACACCTATCCTTAGCTTAATCCTTTCTCAGTTCTGCCTTGATATTATATATGTTTGCATATATATTGCTATAAACAAAGCTGACCTTATTACGGACATTTGAAAAGTAGGAGGGATCTAGGAGTTACTATGTCAGACATATCTCCATTGTCTCTCCCTCAACATTGCTTTATTTTAACATTTTATATATTCTGAACTTATTTTTTTCTTAGATTACACATTAATCTTGTTATTCTCTTACCCTGTTTTCACAAGTGATTTATGTAAGAACCAAATCAGAGTCACATGGAAGGAAAACTTTCCTCTTGAATGATGTAAGAACAATGATATCAGAACAAATGTTTGATGTATTAAAAACATATTTAACACATTTTTCTCCTTTACTAACCAAATGAATGATGATATAATTTCTACCCATAAACACTTAAAGTGAATCTATGAAAACACAGATTATAAGCACATTATATATGGATACATGGTCTTTAATTTTAAGTTATCAAAAAACATCAATGACTTTAAAAACTTGGGCATTTTAAAACAGCCCCATGCAATTTCTAGTATTTCTGTAAAAAATGACTCTGTCTTTGGGGAATACAAAGCTGGAGTCAGGGTTTACGGATCTACTTTTATGAAACATAATGTAGTGCAGAATCTAAGAAGTCTATTTTAATACAGTAGTCATTCAAGATGTGACTCATTTTCTCTAAGCTATGGCAGTGTAATTATGATAATCATGTTCGTATCCTTTTATATGAAGAGAAGCAGATTTGTTGATCTGGCCTGCCAGTGATAGCAGCTCCAGAATGGGATGAACTGTGCCCTGGGCTACGTTGACCAGACCTTTGTTAAACATGCAGAAAGGTGGCTTGCTTAGAGAAATTAGCTTAGGCATGAATGTTCCATTTTAGTTGGATGCAGTTCCGTCTTACTCCTCTACAGCAACAGTATTACAATACCAACCTCCTTAGTGAATGGAGTACAGCTAACAACTAGAATGAAGCGTACATAGGAATAAGCATACAAAGATAAGATAAAAGGAAATGTACTCACTTTGTGACAGCAGAGATTTCTAAAGATAGATGTCCTTGTCTGTTCTGCTCTTTTCCTTCCTGTTCTCTACTTTTGATATCTACAGAAATTGATATCTACATGGAATTCACAGCAAATTACTTGAAGTGACTGCTTGTCCTGTTTCTCACTTTCTGCTTTCGGTTTGCTACGTTAGAATAAGTAGAATAAAAGATACCATCCTGTCTTAGAAATACAGAATGAATGCATGACTAAACTGAATGGTTCTGGACAATTTATCTGGAAAAGACTGGGTACTTGTCAATAGCAGTTATTTAGACTCTCTATAGGTACATTTCTAATGTGGGTTTTTCTGCCCAAGAATTGCTAGTCAGAGCATTTTTACCTTCCCCTCCTGAAAGCTGTTTTCTTCTTTCTTTTCAGTGATGAAGTCTGCAAGGTAGGTTGGATTTTGAGGGAGGGGAATCAGAGGATGAGTTATAAATATACGTATAGACAATACATCTTGAGGAACAGATTAGCTGTATGTATATTTGTACTATGAGTGATTACAAGGAAAACTCACTAAAAATATTTCAAGATCTTTGGTGTTTTGCAGATATAAATGCTATCAGAAAAGTTGTTTTCATAGACAAGTATAGCAGCAAAAAACAGACAACCAGGTTCAAGGGATTTACTCATAACAATGGAGAATTGTTTCCATTAAAGCCAGATTGCCTGGGAGTCAGCATCAGGATGGAAGATTATTGAACTTCCCATTGATGTGGGATAGTTAGGGAAGAACTTTGAGGAAATGTCTCTGGTGGTTATACCCTGTTACGCAGCTGAACTCCACCCCAATCACTCTTTCACTCCCCGTCCTCAGAAGGAAAATATGATGGAATGGGCTCAAGTGTTGAGATAAGGACAGGCAGATCACTCAACAGGTATCATCATAGGCAAAACAAACTTGGTATAAGGAGATTAATGTAATTTACTGCCTATTACAGTTTCTTCCAACCTCAACCATTCTGTGATTACTAATCCAAATATGCAAAATCCTATCATCAAAAAATCAAAACCCACAAATAACTAGTTTTAAAAATAAAAAAAAAATAAGTATTTAATCTAATTATATTTTTGCTCGAATCCTCAAATTATAATGCTGAGGATTATCAATTCCCTTCTTGCAACTGCAAGTGTAACTTATTACTATTATAGTACAGACCAAGAGCCTTACTCATGGATGAGAACCTTATTGTTTCAGGTAATAGGAAACAAATTTGTTCTTCAAATTGGTGTTCAGTCAGACAGGCACAGAAGGAAACAGGTAAGTGATTTGAGATTAATACAATGTAACTGCATTAATCAGCATTCTGGAGAGTGTTATTAGTACATTGATCAGCTTAACTGTATCAGCAGTTTGTGTGCATAAGTATCTACATGTAGATAGACAAATCATACTCAAAAATCTCAGGGAATCGGAAATCGCTGTGACGGAAGCATGGAAGACTGATTAATCAGGCCAGTTTTAAACTTTAAAAAAACTTTACTGCAGACTTATTCATTAACAATACACATTGCTAATGGTTAGTTCTTAATAATTATTAATTGCTGTTACTACATATTCAAAACAGTTAGTCCTTAATAGTCATATCCTAAATAAGCAATTAATATACAATATCACAGAGCTGATGCTGTGTAATTATAATTTCTTATCTTCTGCTTCTTTTCTGTATTATATTTAAAGCAGTCCTTTCCCAGCTCTTAAGGTCGCAGTTCTTCAATGACCAGTAACTGACCATCAGTGAGGTACTTCTTATAGTTCTGGGACCTTTGTTTTCAACCTGTGCTCATATTTTCAAGACTTTTGCAGTCATCCCAGACTACAGCTCCACATCATAACAAGAAACATCTGGCATCAAGCTTCAGCTGACCTTCAAGATCTCATAAATTGATAACGAGCCTAATAGGACAGAACTGGGGTCCTACACAGTCAGCATAAGACACAGTGAGGATGGAGGCTTGAGGCTTGTTCCTAGCAATAGCAATATGGTTGTTAATGAGTACAAACATGATTACATACTGTACACCAGACCTGCCTGAATACCACGATTAGCTAGAGTTCATAGCAAGCTAATAATTAAATTTGGCTTAGCATGCTTCTACTTTTATGGGTGTAATAGGTCTCTGCTTTGGCCAGGTAGTAAAGCGGTTTGAATAATGAAAGCTAGTAGAGAGAAACTGGTACATATTCACTTATTATTTGTTGTTTTTATAGGATTTATAAAAGGTGTTTTGTTTTGGAGGAAGAAGTATCAAGACTGGCCAGTAATACTGATGTAGTATTGAAATAATTACAGTGACACTTCAGAGATAAGTACTGCCTTTAATTTACATGTTGCATGACCCACTTTGAACATTGACCAGAGAGTAGTAGATGCCTTTTTCAGCCAGGAGCTGCTGATGAGTCCCTTGCTCTACGACCTTGCCGTTCTGGATCACGGCAATCTTGTCAGCGTTCTGGATGGTGGACAGGCGGTGAGCTATCACGATGCAGGTGCGACCTTCCCTGGCTTTATCCAGCGCTTCCTGGACAATCTGCGCAATAAACAAACAAAAGGTGAATTATTCAGGCAGTTGTAGTAATTAAACTGCTGTAGTGAGAGAAAGGGAGTATCTGTGGGTTTAGCTTCTTGTTTTAGATTTAGTCTGTATTGGCAAGTAGTCAAAACTGTTAGACAACATCGTGATAGCTAAGACAACAAGGTGCCACCAAGCACATTATTGATATGCATGGTGGGAGAAGAAGAGAAAACAGTCACAGATTGTTCAGGGAGGTTCTGACTGGATATAAGAAAACATTTACTGCAAGGATAGTTATGTATTGGAATAGAGACCCAAGAGAGCATGTTGAATCTCCTTGGAGGTTTTCAAGGACCTTCTTGGACACAGCACTAAGCCACCTGTTTTGAATTCAGTATAGACCCTTGTGTGAAGAAGAGGTTTGACCTCCAGAGATCCCTTCTGTGACTGATTAATTATATACGGGAATTAAGTCAGCAATTGGTTTCTGGCAGTATCCTCAAACTCTTCAGTTTCTGAAGTTTGTTCCTCCTGGTTCAATTTTGACTACCATTTCCAACTGAAGCCTGAAGAATTCCAGGCAGAGAAATGCCTTCTTCACTGCTACTTCAATCTGCTTACTGCCATAAAGTTATGAAGAGAATGGTATTTTGCGGGCAGAGGAGGAGTAGGACCTTTATATTTGTTTATTAGCAGTATACGTATGCGATTTGCATAAAATAACATATTTCCAGTTTTGGTCTTTAATCTGTGGGAATTAAAACAATAATCACAATACAAATGTGTTTAGATTCAACTCCAACCTCACAACCAAGTTACCTTTTCACTTTCTGTGTCCAAGGCAGATGTAGCTTCATCCAGTAGCAGAATTTGGGGCTTACGTATAAGAGCTCGGGCAATAGCAATGCGTTGTTTCTGACCACCAGAAAGCTGAGTTCCCTTGTCTCCTACGCGGGTATTGTATTTCTAGAAATAATACGTAAAGTTCAGTATATGAATGCAGATCAATCTTGAATTTATTCAAGCATATTGACCCTGCCAACAGTCATCTATAAACTGCGTACTCCATGACAACATCTCTCTGAAACAAGATGACCAAAACAGCTATCCAGCACATATCTACAGGTTGTTCGCTAGGAGACTTCTTAAAGCAATGACACCTGCCATGTTGGAAAGCAACACTATTCTCAATGAGGAGATAGGACACCAGAAAGTCTATGACTGGGGATAAAACCTGACCTTAAACACTCCTAACCAGTTACTCTAAACCATACTTATTCATCCTGAAAAAATAGTAATGTATAAGATGTATCAGTTTAAGGGCAAATTATGTGCTTTATATAGACATAGATATTTATACACTATATCTATATATGTGTACTATGGCTTTGGACAGTTATATTTTTAATTTAGATATCTCAGGGTGGATCGGTCAAGCCTCTGGACAAGCTCGTGTAGGTCATAGTCTGTGATATATTACATATTTTGTTGTAGAAAGCACCCAAATTTTATGAGACAACATTATATATCACAAAATTTCTTTACACAGTTTTGGAAACAGCAGATCTTGATAAGAGTTGTTAGAAACTAAAAATGATCTGCAAAAAAGTTTTCACTGCTGTATTTTTTTCAAGCAAAGCAAAAAGCAGCTTGGTGACTTGAAGTTAAGCTGCACATATACTACTTTATACAGCTTGCGATTAAGCTGGCAAACTCCTTGCTTTGGGAAGTTTTGGAAACTACAAATTGACATACGTTAAAAATTGATTTGTCAGACTTACAGAAGAAAAATCCATTGAAAACCATTAAATAATAAAACACGTGTTCTGTCTTAGGAAGTTCCCAAGTCATGGCTTATGTAAAGTTAGATAAAAATTCAGGGTAAATATGATTAAATGTTTAGCCTTTTGTATACTCATTTGTAGATATGTCTTGCTGGTAACTGTCTGGGACTAGAGTCTGTGCACAAGAGACCTTTCATCTGAAACAGAATATTCATTCTTACATGTATTGGTAAGATGTATATGAAAAATCTTTTTAGTCATTTTTGAATTGTAAGAATATTAGAAATGTAAATTCTGACTGTGTAACTGTAAGAAATACATATGATCAATCTGATTTGCATAAGAATCTTTGTCAGTCTAGCTGCATCTTCTGCATATACTTAAGATAAAAAGGAGCTTAAAAAGAAATTTCTGACTTTCTTAAAAACAAACAAGAAAATAAATAACACACTTCCAGCTCTCAATTAGCTATAATTAAGTTTTTTGGTTGTTTTCCTGATATCTTAAACGTTCAGCTCTCCAACTGACAATGGAGTCTCCCAGAAAAAAAAAAAAAAAGGAAAAGGAAAAAAAAGTGTAGTAAATATGATTTTAAATGATAAGATCAAGGAATCTCAGGGAATTTTTGCACCTCAGGAAATCACAAATGGATGCAATTTTTCTCCATCACAGGTCCCCTCCAGTTCTGAATAGGAGAAAAAAAGTATAACTTACATCTGGCAGAGAGTCGATGAAGGAATGAATATTGGCTTCTTTTGCTGCGCTAACAATTTCATCATGTGACACTTCCCGGCTGTTATCTCCATATGCGATGTTTTCAGCAATAGTGCAGTCAAACAGGATTGGCTCTTGGGAGACTATACCAATGTGAGATCTAAGCCACTGGATATTTAGCTTCTTTGCATTTTTGTCATCAAACACCTGAGAAATCAAACATTTTAAATTTCAATCACATGGACATATGTGTATTTGAGACTTACTGCAAATTCTCACACACACACAAAAATTGTGCAATTGCAGCTCTTTCCTTATAGATACCAGATTGAGAGCCCACATAATTCCTCCCCCTCCTTGTCCTCAAGGTTCCAGTTTTTCTAATAACTATTATATACAGGAGATGATAGTCCCTTCTGCTTTCTCAGTTCTTTTCTTTGGTTCAGGATTTTATCATGATTTTGAAGACAGCAAAAGATAGGATATGCTGGGGCTGCTTCAAAGAACTTTGAATAAAGTTCTTTCATTTATTTCTTCCATGGAAAAAACTCTCCTTTATTTTGCATATATATTCCCAATAAAGGAACAGATGGGCAGATGGAAATTTTTTTTCCATTAAAAAAAAAAAAAAAATTCATTCATTAATACATTTCTAAACTGAGTATGCATGCAATCCTAAATTTAATGGTGATGTGATGCGTAACAATGGACTAATTTACTGCTGGATTCCTGAAGATGTCATTTGCTGCGAGTTTTTTTTTTTTTTATTGACAACTCTGCGACACTTCTGCTAAATTTTGCTGCTAAGTTATCGTTGTCTGTTAGATAAACACCAACAGATTTTTTTACTTTTTATTTTTAACTGAGTAGATCAGTTTCATAAATATACCATTCTTATCAATCTGACCACAAATGTATCAGGAAACCCGGTATCTCTGAGCACATTAACATCAAAGAGAAGCTGGCAATAAGTGATACTGTTAAATGGAAAAGTAATTGCAAGGTTGCCATATGAGTAGTGCAGGAAACTAGAAAAATTTCAAATCAAAACTATTAAAAGCATTTATGAACATCTAGCACTTGGTAGGTGGTTATACTCTGAAAGATACTTCTGACAAGTAAAAATGATGGTAAAAGTGATTTTCATCAATGTTCACTGTTTTAGGAAAGAACACAGATGGAAAATTCTATTACTATATTATACAGTAGTAGCTATACATATTTAATAACCTTTTAAGTGTTTTAACATAGTGCTTTAAAACCTTAGGTAATTCGTTCTGAATTCAAAGCATTATTTCCACTGCCATTATTAGGCTGTTGATTAGGCATATTTTTACCACACAGATTTTACTTCATTAATTCAATATAAAGTGGGTAATTGGGACTTTTTTCATTATATCACATCATCACATTTATACAAACGAACCCAAACAGTGTCTTTAACATTAAAAATATTTTTAGAAGGACTCAAAATATCTGTTATACTTTATCACATCACATAAAATAAACACATCCTCACTTAATGTATTGACATATTTTCACAAAAATACTTACAATTTCTCCACTGAGTGGATCATAAAATCTCTCAAGCAGCTGAACAACAGTGCTCTTTCCACATCCACTGCTACCAACAAGAGCTAGTGTTTGTCCTTTTTCTACTTTTAGATTCAGACCTTGGAGGATTTTGACCTCTGGTCGGTTTGGGTAGTTAAATGTCACATCTTTGATCCTTGTGTTTCCCCCAAATGTTTCCTATAATTGAAACAGAATCACTGTTATATCTTTAAGAAAATTTTACAGATGGCAAATAATTTAAATAGAATTGTAGAAGTAATCTTTTTTTTCCCACTGAAATCAGTAGGGTTTCGCATTTGCTGCAACGCTGACTATAGCTCTGTGGTCTGAATCTTTATGAAAATATAAAATCAAAGTACAGCACTGAATTAGTTTTGAAAATGCTTGTAATTCTGCTGGTTGAATTCCAGATGAGTTGTAACTTAAGACCAGATTTTCAAAACAAGTAACCTTTAAGACAGTATGGGGTAATAACTGGTCTCACAATAGAGAACTTGGCCCATGTTGTGTTTGAGTAAAGTGTCAAGAATACACTGAGATAAGGAGGTAGTCAGAAGGAGAGGGAAAATAAGTTTAAAAAAGAGTCCGTAGTGTCAATAAATAATATTGTCCATTACACATTGCTTACTTACAGGCTTCTCTCCTTCCTCACTGTAACTGTCTATTAAGGGTACTTTTTCAAATAGCACAAACAAGTGGGCTGCTGATATCTTGGCTTTGGCATAGTCTGGCGCAAAAGAGCTGCTTTGTCCTAGTGCCATTGCACCAAATACAACAGCTGAAAACACTCTGTAAAAGAAATCAGAAACAAAGATCAATAGACAATGGAGAAAGAAACAATGGAAATGGGACTGCTGTCAACTTTTTCTTTTACTGGAGAAAAAGGAGATTAAATTTAAAAAGAGCAAAGTAGTAACCATATTATTGTTTTAATTACTCATTTAGTTCCAGAAATGTGTTTTTATCCTCTTTTAATGAGCGAAATAAGCAAGCATCCATTCAAAATTCAGTGTTTTCTTTACTTATTAACACTGATTTCTTTAATTATTAATACTAGTTAGCTATTGAATCTCAACTGGGGCAAGGAGGAAAGTGGTCAATGAACAGCAAAACTGGTATAATTCTACTATTGCTGTGGTTTCCCTCTACAGTTCAATGACCCTTGGGAGTTAGTGATTCATTTTTAAAGTATCAAGCCTGTAACAAGGTGGCAATGTGCTTTGTAATACACTGTCATTGCATTTAAGTAAAGAAGAAGAAAAATCTGCCTATTTTCTCATAGCATAGGTTCTAGAGATCTTTATGTAGCAAACAAAAATCTTTGAACTGACAGAAAAATTACTGTAAAAGAGATACTTACAAAAACACACTTTTAGGCTCCATGTGTCCATTTACCACTAGATAGGCACCAAACCGGAAACAGCCAGCATAGGTAAAAAACATCATTGCTTGGGAGAGGGCAAAACAAAATCCAAATATATGCGCCTTCTTCACAGAATTTCTGTAAGAAAGAATGCATATTTTCGTAAGAAAGTGCAATTGTACTGGTCTTAGTACGCAAAAAACTGTGAATTGACTTCAGATGATGCTGCCATGAATGAAACTGTACTCTTGCTTAAGTAGTGCAATCTCCCATTAGACTACGTCCAAGTTTGTTTTGTTTCCAGAATTTTATTTACTTCCAAGAACAGCTGGGAATATTGGTGCAAAAAGAGGTGACACCTTAGCTGCTATGTCTATTGCCTTATCGTCTCATAGTCTGAGTGTTAAAACACTTTACAGTCCAGACCATTACTACTGCAACACATTAAAAAAAAAAAAAAAAAAAAAAGTAAAGATCAGAATTGTTAGCTCACCTTCATCCAAAGTCAAATTTTTGTGATGGCTTTTCTTTACTTGCAATTTTAGGTTAACTACGTAACAAAGGTGTTGAACCTTTTGCAATATTATATACTTGTAAATCTGTTTCTTTTCGATTTAAGCAGTTAAAATTCCTCTCTCAAGTAAGATTAAGCCTGCACGTATGATGCAGAAATGAGATTTTGGATGATAAAACTATGCCTATAACTAAAATAAGGCAGAGAGAAAATTTTTGGTTAATATGAATTTTTACCAGTTAAAAGAAATAAAAGATTTTAATTACATTGATACCATTCCTAGGTCTCAACTGTATGTTTTCTTCTGGCAAAAAGTAAATAAATAAATAAATAAAAATGAAAAAACATATAAAAAAAAAGCAAAACAAAGAAACAGGAGCCAGATTCACAAGTATGCTTTTTTGATAGAGAGGCTGTTGTGACTTCTCCTTTATATAGCTGATTTGTGCATTCATCTGAGATAACAGAAGACCTAAGTTCAGTTTTTATAAAATACAAATGCTTTCACTAATCAGTGGTTAAATATGCACTGAAACTTTAACTGAAAAATACGTCCTGTTTCCTGAAGAAAGAGTTGACGATACTTAGTAGAACAACATTAAGATGAAAGTCTTGGAGAAATCCCATAAATGTCAAGCCTGAGAATGGTTAGGTACTGTCCTGCAATTTGTTGGATATAGGTTGAATATTTTCTTTCACAGGTTGCTAGATAAACCTCAATTATTATGGCAGGTGTATTAGAAACATCCCTTCTTGTTTGTCTCCTATCATATATGCTGTCATTTCCTTCACTTTTCTCATGGCTATCTCAGAATTAAACATTTCATCATTTCATCATAGAACAAATAAAAGTTTAGCTGACGATATCTTTTTTTTTTCCATTTTAAGACTTTTTAATTTTATCTTAGTTCGAGACTTTTTTTTTTCCAGTCACAAACCAGTAGGTAATTATTTAAAAGTTTTCAATCCTATTCAAACTTTCAGAAGTGGCTTAATGAAATACTCAATTTGCATAGAAAGATCTTAATTAAATACTTGAAACACCTTAGGTTCGAGGTTGGATTAGATGACTTCCAAAGTTTACATAAAACTAATTTTTTTTCAAACCAAGTAATATTTCTGTAGAAGATACCAATATTACCACAGAAAATTAATTAATCAAAGTACAAAAACTACTATGTTTTCTAGTGACTGCCTTTGTTAATAAAAAATATTCAAAATCTTGTCAGTAACTTTGAGGTGGGAATATACTAACTAAAACACACTAACAAAAATTGTTAGTATAAGTAAATATTTGTAATTTATTCTATAATTAAAATACAGTTGGCATTTTTTAGTTTAGTTCTTTTTTTTTATACCTGTATGGTACATGCAAATGTTCTCCATACATATATTCAAATTTTCTTTCTCTGGTCAAACTAACAACAGTTCGAATATTTTCTATGGCTTCTGTGGCAATCTGCAATAGAAACACAAATGTTTTAACTGGAAGTTAAGATCATGTTGCGGTTCTTTATTGTAACTTAATAAAAGTCTACTAGAATACAGTTTGATAATTTTTATAATTGTTATTAAAATAATTGACCTATGATATCAAAAGTAATTTTTTTATTTTTTATGTTGGTGAGATTTTCATATGATACTCTGATAAGATTTCTCTAGTGTTCTCCAAACAGGTAGTGAAACCTGCTGGACACCAGTGACATTATGGCTGTTAGATGAGAAAAATGGCAGTTTAGCATTCAACTTTGAGTTCACTAAATGTGGACTGTATTCTGAATGTCTGGGTTATTTATATGTCAAGGGCCTAACTTAGATCTCAGCAGTAAATATTTGATCTCATCAATAACATCTTCTTTAAACTTTCAGATTCTTCAGACTTGAGTCATTTGCACACACAAAGGTACCTAGAAACCTTTGAAGGCAATGGACACCTAGATGGGAGCAATTGAATCAAGGCTTTTATGTAATCTATTGTATCTATGTAGGTGCCCATAAAGTCTTCTTCAATGACCACACAGTGAGGCTAGAAGCCTGTATGGTCAATTCAGTCCATATGCATGTAGAAGAGGACAATTCTTAGAAATGGCCAATAGGAAACATCTGGAATAAACACATCTTAGACACCAGAGCTACTGCTCTATTTACCTCTGCTTGAAACACTGGACTTGAGTCCATGGCCCACATACAGCCTCCAGTGCAATGATGTGTTGGGCATTTCAGGCAGCCTCAACTGCTATTGCTGAGAGGGCAAGGATTCTCACACATACTGTATTATATCTGACAATCCTATATGGATAGATGTCTTCAGTACCCTAATGCATCTCAAATGGTGTTAAACACCTATATCTGGGTTCTATTCAGTTGCCCAGCAGCCTCATTTCTAAGGATGGATTGGATGGCATGATAGGTAGCAGATCTCTCTCATTAATGTAAATACCGTACAAATTCACAGCAAGTGATGTTCAGCACTGAATTTCTATTTATGCTTGGGGTTTCCCCAGACGTGTAGTGAGGCCCCTGATTCTTTGCACCTCAGTATTTGAGACCATGGGGATTTTTTTTTTTCCCTAACAGACTGATAATATTTTTAACACCTTAAAACTTCAAAGTTCAATAGTAACATTGTTTTACATTGTAATTTTAGAAAGCATAAATATGCATTTATTCTATATATTACTGTTACTATATTTGCAGCATTATATGGCTCACATTTTTGATAAAGCTCTTTGAGAACCAGTGCTTTGAAACACTGTGTTTCTCTGGAGCTAGTTCCCTGAACCCCCTCCATTTCTAGGTTGTGCCTAGAAGTCAGCAATGTTCTTGTTCTGTACAAAGATTCCTGAACAGAGGACTCATGCCAAAAGCAGGATAGAAGCTTCAGGGAGAAGCATAAGCACTTCTAAAAAGTTATTGTACTGTAACAATGAAATTTTGTTCTGAAAAGTGATTCTGTATATTATGCCCCATAGGACACTGGATTTATCATGTCACCATACAGTTCAGATGCCTGCAATTTAAAGCAGAAGAGCAAATAACCTCAGTACCCCACTACTTATATCTAATAAAAAAATACAAAATACAGACCTGGAAGTGGTTTTTTTGTTTTGTTTTGGTTTGTTTTTTTTTTTTTCCACGAGCTATTACCAAAGATTTTAAAACTGTGGTACTGTTCTCTTTGTTCTATAACATAAGGATATAATTGTCTGATAGCCTCAGGATCTTATAGCTTTTGCCAGTGTTTGAAAATTTGCTATAAAATAAGTAATTTACTGATTTGAATGTAATACACAGTGCTAATGATATCAAAGAAATGAAATAGAGTTTATTCTTCTTAGTTATACTGTCTCACCAAAACTCAAAGGAGTAGTCATGTAGTGTTCTTAGTAACAGAAGTTTAGCAAGATTTTTCAGAAAGCAAATTTTCCAGGTAGAACCCTGTTTTCACTGAAGAAAACTGATTTTATATATTCTTGTAATTGAACAAAATGCCTGTGGTCTAGTGCTTGCTTGCCCTGAGAGGGGAAACTCATACACTGCTAAGAAAAAGTATTTTCTCAAGCACTGCCAAAAATCATTAGTTTTTTGCAACACCTGTGCTAATGTTTTCACAGTCTGCTGAATTAGGACATTCTCCAGGGCCTACTTCAAGAAGTGTCAGTCTTTTTTCTGTCATAACTCTAAAAAAAAATTAAAATAAAATAAATGCACAACAGTTAGAAAGAAGAAGCAGAATAAATGTAATTAGTTGAAAGGAAAGGAAATGCATTCTTTGGCTTATACTTAAAAGCCCATGGAAAGATCATTACACAGAACTTCCTGTTGGCTTGGAAGGCAAAAACCATTTCTTAACAACTTAACCTACAGACATGATGGAAGGAAATAAATTCAGTAAATAGGAGTTACTGGGCGGATTCAGATCCAGGTTAATACACCTGTCTTTAAGTGTCTAAGCCACCAATGAATACCTATTCACATAGCCTCTTTCTCCAGGATCATTAATTGAAGTGTGTAGGAGCAAAATTCAGTTGCCCACGTGTAGGTGTATTTTGCCATTAGAGATGCTCTAGGATGCCCAAAACATTAGGGAAAGGTATAGCAGACATGACACAGAACACAGAGTAGACCCATACCCTTCTGAAATGGCAACTGGAGGCCTCTCAGATACCCTGGGATCTCCAATAACTATACGGGAACATTATACTGCTAGCATGTCTGCAGACGTATACATTTAATCTGAAGATTAATACCACTCCTTATGTACATGTCCTTAGATAAATGACTCTTCTCAACAACTTTTGAAAACAGTAAGACATAACGAAGGAAGATTACAAAAGTTTTACCTTGAAGAAAGTAAATATCAGGGAAGCGATGAAATAGTTGTTCTGTCCCAAAAGGATTTTTGGAATGAAGTGACATTAAATGCCTTCCTCTAATTTCTTAAACAAAAGTCTAGCCTTCTTGTTTTTCAACTCTCATCTTTCTCTTCCATTCAAGAAATAAATGAATGGCAGACAAATTCAGAAACCAGTGGATATACACATATTATCCCTGCAAACATTAGTAAGAGGAAAGAGAACAAAGAAAATAAAAAGCGCAGTATAATATATATAAGACAGATGATATGCCAAAAGAAGGATGCAAGAAAAGGGAAAAAAAAGAATGTCAAAATCAAGACTGCTGCAAAATAAGGAAAACAAGAGATGATCGGAACAGACAGGAAAAAGAATGTTCCTGAGCAGTGCTTAGCACATTCTGGGGTTTATCAATTACAAAAATAACTATCAGTTAATTATATAAGTCTTCAATTATTATTGAAGAGCTGTTATGTTCTGTTGGCCTACTAGTGTAACTACAGAGTCTGGCCATCTCTGGAAGTTACATATTACGATATCTTCTGTATTTGGAAGCAATATATCCATTATCAGTGGCTTGGTAAACATGACTGATATTACACAAAAATAGATAAAATTCACTAGACCTACCTTTCCTGCAGCTTCCAGCTCTACTTTATCTTTTTTAGCATGCCCAGCCAACATCTTCATTTCGATCATTCCTGCCACTGCGATGACTGGCACCACCGCTAAAAGTAACAGAGTCAGCTGCCAGCCATAAATTAATGATATAATAATTCCAGTTCCCAAGTTAGCTATGTTTTGGGCAATTAATGCTAATCTGACACCAGTTGCCTAGGGAAAGAAAAAAGACATTTTTTGCTAAAATATCAACATCTTAGATCATGAAAACATTTACACTCATATCATTTCTGATTTTCCAAGAAATACTTAGAAATTCTTAATGCAGTTTTGCAATTTTTTGACATGGGAATTTCTTAAATTATTTTGTAAAATATTACCTGGTTCACAATTATTTTTTCCTCTCCCCATATTCTGATTACTTAAATTTTGACTGCAATTTCTAAAGTCAGCTTATGAAGCTAAACAGACTTTAAGCATGTCAGATGTTTATATTTACAGCTAAACATTAAAATGTGTCACATTTCACAGATCATGAAGACAGCTTACATATCATAACACAGAGACCAATGAAGAAGAAAGTTAAATGTTTAATTGATATCGTGCAAATAATATCAGAGATAAAACAGAACTCTTCACTTCAGAAAAAAAGCACATAACTTCGTCTAGCCAAAAAGGAAAAAAAAGATAGTCTTGTAATTTAAGCATGTATGCACAGTTCATTCAGTGCTCTTCAGCATAGTATTATAGATTTCTGAAAGTCCACAAATTAATTCTAAAGAATCTCCAAGTTTATTGCTATTATGCCTATTATTATTATTATTATTATTTTTAATGTATATAAGAAATCTGTACAATTAAAAAAATTGGAGGTCTGACATAAACTGAACAACAAACTTATAGGAATATCTTGGGTAAAGTGATTCCTGGTGAATTCGTTTAATAATGAAGATCACAATACAGCACAGTAGTAATCCTGAAAGAAGGTTTGCTCGGATATTTTTTTGTAACCATATATTACTTACATTGTTGTAAAACACATCAGTGCATTCTATACCAGCTATCATATAACCACTAATAGCAGATTTTTTTTTGTTGTCAAATTCAAGACTGTTAACCAACCAGTCAAATCCCTCCTCCAACTCTACTATGTACTAAATCAAACATGAAAAATTCCAAACCAAATTTTTACTTACTCCTTTCACTTGTGAGGCATCATTAGCAAGTCTTGTAGTTAATGCTCCAGTGCTGTTTTTAGAATCATCAAACCAGGCCATGTCCTACAATAAGAAGCATTTTTCTTAGGACCAGATTTTGTGTATTTAATGTAAACTTGAGAGTAAAACTGAGACCTAGCTAATTCAGTGCTAGAAGACTATGTATGTCTGTCTGGTGCATCATTTCTGCATATTTAAGTCTAAATCCTCCACTGTACAATCAATATGCTAGAAACAAGCGTATACTTGTGGATGATCTGATGTGTATTCTGCCGTTGCTGAGAAGGAAGGACAGCCACCTGTGGAATTCCCAAAACCAAAATAGGCCCTCCCTGACAGCTATTGAAACTGCATCTTCCAGGGGGAGATGACTCTTAAGTCACATTCCTTCACAACTGCAAAGCTCTTTGGGGATGGATTAAATGGAAAGTATTTTAAAAGTAAAAACTGCTGATCCATAGTTTTGCTTCTCCCATATTGAAACGCTGTCTGATCTAAGCCATTTGATCGGGGATTAGTTACACAGCTTATAACATATTCACTGTGAGACCAAACATTTGATTTATACTGTAATTATAGAATGACTGGGGAGAAAGGGCATCAAGAAAGCAGAGCAAGCATCTGAACACATGGATTTTGGCTGGTGTTAATGTTAAGCCATAATGACTTGACTGTGAGTCTGGGGCTTTGCAAGGAGTACGTAAAAAGACTCTTAAATCAATATAAGAACTTTCTTTACAGATACTTTACTGAACCCCATGTAACTAACAATATAGGTTTCAAAACTTGAAAAAAAATCTTCTTTGTAGACAAGTCATAATATGGTAGAATAAAGTAGAATACAGATATTCTAGAGATATACAACTAATTATTATTAAGATACTGCAAATTAGAATATTTATTGTCTTTACCTGTCTAAGCATTGCTTTAAATGCAATGAATCGAAGCCTCATTGTAAGAATTTCTCCAGCTTTGCCAAATGTGAAACCCTGTTTGAGAAGAATTATAATATACAATTAGCATACAATTAGATTGTATTTATTCAATAAATATTTTAGGTACATTGTCTCTACAATATCAAAATACAAATTATTGCAGTTATGATCACACAAAACACAAAATGAGGTTTAACATTCATAAAATCCAATTGGTTCACAGTACAGATGTTCAATTATTATATTTCTCAGTGAAATAAAACAGCCTAGCAATATTTCCCAGCACTGCTATACCAGCATGCTTCAAGAAAAAGATCACTAATGAACCTTTTGACTGCATTTTTATCAGGTTGACCTAAGTCAGATTTAAACAGGTGGCCTTTAGTTTAAAGACTTCATAGGGAAATCTGGGTTCACTGAGGTCAATGGCAGATTTCCCATTGACTCCAATGGAATTATGGTTTCTTTCCTGGGATCCTAATACAACCTGACATAACTATTGGTAGTAATACATAACTAATGTTTTATAATGAATTGAACATATGTTTAACTGTTAATATCAATCAATTTAACAAGATAAACAAAGATATATGCTGGTTAAAATTTTGGAAGATACACTCTTCCTGCATTTTTGTTAGGACCATCAGTGTTTATAATTATCTTTGTTTTGCTCATTAACAAATTTATGTGAATAAAAATATCTGCATTTGGGAAATTTAATACTTTTAAAAGTCAAAACACAGATGCAACTGTACTATATAGTACTAAGAAAAAATTGTTATGGCATATGCTGATCAACAAATATTTCTCAGTTAAGATTGATCATTGGCATAGGTGTGCTCCTATACTGTCAGTAAATTTGCACAGCTGTGTAACTTAGAAAAAATAACAAAAGAACATCATGGAATGGACACTATATTTGGAGATTATAAGAATGTTTTATTTTTTTTTTTCATTCTTATTAATTTGGCGGTGTCCTCTCTTGATTAACTCTTCCCACTCATATTTAACGTTCATAAGTCTATGAGGCCAGATGGGATTCACCTCAGAGTGCTGAAGGAACTAGCAGACATTATAGCTGGACTGTCAAGAATTTACCGAAGTTTGGGCGGTCCTTGTTGGCTGGAAACTAGCCATTTACAAAAGGGGAATTACAAAAAGGAAATCTACAAAAAGGTAATTAAAGAAAGCTTTGGAAACCAGGAAACTACCGTCCTGTTAGTCTAACCTCTGTCCTTGGAAAAGTTATAGAGAAGATTGTCCTGGGATATACTGAAGGGCTTTTAAAGAACAAAGCTATTATCAGGCATAGTCAACATGGGTTCATCAAGGGAAAGTCCTGCCTTAGTAATTTGATCTCCTCCTATTATAAGGTCACCTGCTTGGTCGACAAAGGGAAGGGATTGGATATAATCTTTCTGGATTTCAGTAAGGCCTTTGATAGGATCCCTCACAGCATCCTTCTGGAGAAATTGTCCGATAAAGAGGTTCATGCTGTGCTGGGTGATGAACTGGTTTGACATTGGAGCTCAAAGGGTGTAGTGAATGGGGCTACCTCTGCCTGGCGGACACGAGCAGTGTTTCACAGGGCTCACTTCTAGGGACAGTCCTCTTCAACATTTTTGTCAGTGATCTGGATGCAGGAGTGGAATGCAGCCTCAGCAAGTTTGCCGATGACACTAAACTGGGAGGTGCTGTTGACTCCCAGAGGGACGAGAGGCCTTGCAGAAGGGTCTGGACAGATTGGAGCACTGGGCAATCATCAGTGGCATGGAACTCAACAAGGGTAAATGCCGGGTGCTGCAGCTGGGACGGAGCGATGCCAGGGCCAGGCCCAGGCTGGGCAGCGAGTGGCTGGGGAGCAGCTCAGCAGAAAGGGACCTGGGGGTACCGGTGGCAGCAGGCGCAGCGTGAGCCAGCAGCGTGCCCTGGCAGCCAGGAGGGCAAACCCCATTTTGGGGTGCCCTGAGCACAGCACAGCCAGCCGGCCAGAAGAGGTGATCCTCCCTCCTGCTGCACTGAGCGCTGGTGCGGCCCCACCTTGAATATTGTGTGCAGCTCACAATATAAAAAGATGTTCAGGGCCTTGACAGCACCCAGAGGAGGGCACCAAAGCTATAAGAGGGCTGGAAGGCCTGTGTCTTGAGGAGAGGCTGGGGACGCCTGGGCTGTCTGGTGTGGAGAAGAGGAGGCCGAGAGGCAGCCTCGTGGCTCTGGGCAGCCTCCCGAGGAGGGGAGGCGCAGAGGGAGGTGCCGGCCTCTGCTCCTTGGTTGTGATGGACATGCACCATCAGAAGTTCAGACTAGATATACATTTATGCTGCTCTTCCAAGTAAACTTTATCATCTCACTGTGCAGAATCATTTAATTGATAAAATTATACAAAATTAAACATATCCAGAAATTATAGTGCAACATACTATAATAAGGCTAAAAATATAATAATATAAATGTATATGATAAATATAACAAATCTAGAACAATTATAATAAAGCTAAAATAATAATACATACCTGAAAAAAGAAAGTAAAGAAGGAAATGATCCCAAGTGCTAAAAACAGCAGTGAGTATAAGTTGCTCTTTTCTCTCAAAACCTTCTCATCCTTTTCTGAAAAAATCTATAAAATAATATTTGAAATATCATTTTTTTAAACAACTAATAATCTAAAATACTCCCATATTTCTCATAAGTATTTTTGATATTCATTTATATACATTAAAAAATTGAGTATATGTTGCAAATTATTGTAGGTGTCAGAAGAAAAATTCAGTTTGTAACAGGATTTTTAGGATTTTGTAAACTTATATAGTTGTTAAGATTTTTTGTAACAGTGCTTCATCCACTCCTCAGTTTCATAATTCAGTGGTCGTTTAAGACCTAGGTTTATTAGAAATAAGTTTTATGGGCCATATAGATTTTTATATACTTTATTTGAACTTACCCCTATAATTTCTGAAAATATGACTGAAAATGCGGGTTGTAAAGCTCCATTGATAATTGCACAGATAGTTCCAGCTACAAAGTATGGCCACTCAGTTTTGTTCAAACTCATAATTTTCAGAAATGAAACTGGAGGTAATTCTTCATCCTAAAGAATGGTTAGGAAAAAAATATATATGTGCTTGGAGAAATATGGCAAAAAGAACAATTAATAGTTGATTTCCTACTCCCAGGATACATTCAGGAAAAACTGAAGTATATACTTTTTAATGACATATAATTAACTCATTAAACATTTATTTTTATAATCTTTATATTACAAAGAAAGAGCTGTTAAAACATATCTGTGATTCTTGTCATAACATTTTAGCTTAACCATGTAATTTTTATTGATCAATACTCTTGGTATTTTTTAGTTGTGACTGAACTATTAATTCCTAGCATATTCCTGTGTGTAATCCGTAACTAGACTAATTCCAGTAATTGTCCATTGAGCAATTTATAACAGATGGCAAAGTATTTGCTGCAGGTATGAACAAAATCCTCTGATATTCCAGATTTGTTGCAAGATATGTATGTTGGGGCAAATGTTTTGTTTCTGATCTAAAAATCAATGTTTAACCCATATATACTATGTCTGTATGCTATACGGATATATATATTTGTTTTATAGGAAAGTGATTTTCAAGAATAAATGTATCCTAGTTATATATTTTTAAAATCCCGTTTTATTTGTACATGTTCATGGTGAGATAACAAAAGTTAGGAAGTTAGGAATACTATCAATCAAAAGCTATTTAAAATTAGAAAAAATCTAATTTGTTTCACTAGAAGCTAGAAAATGCTTCTTTCTTCTTGTACCTTTCTAGAGCAGCAGCATGAATACACTTAGTTGGAAGAAACTAAAGTTCACTAAAAGCTCTGCAAAGATACTTACAGGTGAATTATTTTTCACATCAGCATCATCATTCTTTTCTCCTGTTTTTTTCATGCTTCTGCGAGTTGATCGTCTTCTCAGACCTTTCATTAAGGATTCTTCCTGTTCCAGTTCAGACTCACTTTTTTTAACACTGCCTGCATTCTCTCCTTTTTCCAGTGATGGATCTTCAGCTTCTATTGTCTGAAACAGGGAAAAACATAACACTGAGATTAATTATGGATATAGTACTTTGAACTTTCAAAATTATGAGGAAATCAAAGTAAAGGTAACCAAAACCACAACTGAGTGGAAAGAGATACGGGCAGAACAATGCATAATGCTATGAGCAGATATGAAAAATTGTACTGTAATTACATGGATCTCAATCTTCAGAGCTGGATTCATATATGAGTATCAAACCATTTGCACTCATCTCAGTATCTTTTTGAGAATTCTCAGGGGATACAGTTTATCCGTGAAGTGAGAAAAAATGACTCCTCTCCAGTGTAGAGCACTGTGAACAGTTCTTGACTTTAAATGTAATCGTTCAGAACGGTACAAGTTGAAAAGAGATTTTGACTGAAAAACATGAACAGTCTAGAAAAAAGCTTTTCTTTTGGTGGTAGTTTTGCCAGTGTCTTTGGCACAATGAACAAATGTCTACCCACTACTGAGGGTAATAATGGCAATTGGATTAAAATTTGCCTTCAGCTTGTATTCCTTTCTTTTTCCTATTTTCCTTCTTGCTTTTCATGCTAATAATAAAAATTACTTTTTTTTTTCTTTCTCTCCATTTTTTTTCTGATTCCTTAATTATTTTTTTTTTTGATGAAAGTTATATAAATTGTTTTTATTTTTTTTTTAATTTTACATTTCCTAATTTTTCCCTTTATCACATTTACCTGAATACAAAATTACGTTAAATCTAAGGTGACTAAATGCATTCTCATTTTATGAGAATAAATGTTTTAATTGGCCTAGTTCACCCTTTTCAGTCTGACACACTTAGATACCTCTTTCAGTTTCCTTAATGGGTGTGATGGTTATGCATTAAAACACCAGTGGTACAGAAGACTATGGCAAAGCTCAGGTATAACCTAATTATCACAACTGATATTGGTATGTATGAAAAGTAATTTTTATTCACTTATTAACTAATACATTTCTGATATTTGTTTGCTTTTTAATTTCCAATCTATTTGTTTCTGACTACCTAACTGTAAGCGTACATATTTTTCACTCATCATAACCTGGATTGCTTTTCTTCTATTCCTATTCCTAAACTTTTTGTTTTCTTGTTGTTTTTTTTTTTGTTTGTTTTTTAAAGAACCTCATTGTGAAGGATTATAACCAAATACCTTAAATATGCATGCTGTATTCCTCTGGTAATCAACTACTGTGCTCTAACTTTTATTACAAGTTAGTGATGTTAGCTGCCTAATAGGAGAATATAGAAAAATCTTTTAAATCACTATAGTAAAAATGTACTGTCCTGGGTTGAAATAGGTCTGCTATAAAATCTTGTGGTTTTCTCTGTCAAATATTTACTTGCACTTAACAAAATAGGCTGCAGAATTCCCGGTATTTCTGAGAGCATTCAATGGAACACAAAAAAGAAAATGAGGCAAAAGCAAGTCTGTAAAAAAGTACCTGCATGTTAACAAGTTTGTAGTAGATGCCCTTTCTTTCAATCAGTTTAAAATGATTCCCTTCTTCTGTGATAGTTCCATTTTCAAACACAGCTATGAGATCTGCATTTCGGACTGTCGACAGGCGATGAGCTACTACAATCGTGGTGCGTCCTTCCCTTGCCTAGAAATAACATTTTTCATGAATATTTCTAAGTATATTCAAAAATTGTTCAAGTTAGGGTCCCAAAAATTCTCAGTACAGAAAATATTTGCCAAAATCAAGTTTACCTTTTGTACTATAAGGGTCTCTATTTCTTGCAGCTCTTTCAATAAATGTCATATTCAGCTCCTCCTCATCTACTTTATTTCATAGCAATACTGACCACTTCCCAATCTTTGAGTGAGAAGAAATTATTTGCAAATTCAAGCAATTACCTTATACTTTTTCGGAGTCTCTATTTTTTGCAGCTCTTTAAACAAATGAGCAATACTGACCTTGTCAAGTGCTGCCTGCACAACTGATTCACTCTCAGTATCCAAAGCTGACGTTGCCTCATCAAGCAGAAGAATTTTGGGATTGCGAACCAGAGCTCGGGCAATTGCTATTCTTTGCTTCTGGCCTCCGCTCAGCTGCGCCCCTCTTTCTCCAACCACAGTTTCAAACTTCTACAAGACAACCAAACACATTTGCACAACAGTCAGTGGCACGGTCCTTTCACCACAGAAAGGCAGTGTAAAGAAATGGCACAACTGTGTTAGTAGCCCCTGTATGTCAAAACTAACATTTTTTTCAAAAGTTACAAGGAAGCTCTGCATAGCTCTGCATATTCACAGCTCTGGGAACAGCTTAATCTGCTAAGGAAAATCCCTTCTGAGGAACTCTTTGGTGTGAGTAGGTTGAAGGGAAATTATTTCAGCAGGACAGCAGCTTGCTCACCTTGGGTAGCTTCATGATGAAATCATAAGCGTTAGCTTCCTTGGTAGCTTTCTCAATTTCTTCCATGGTGACATCCTCTCGGCCATAGCGAATATTTTCTGCAATGGTAGTAGCAAACAGCACGGGCTCCTGATTCACCACACCAATAATCTCCCGCAGATATCTTACATTTAGGGTCTTAATATCCTGCCCATCAATGGTAATCTAAAGAAAGGAAGCGGACACAACCCATTTACTAAGCGTTCTGGTCAAGGACAGAACGAGGTCTCTCTCCCCAGGCTGGCACATGGCTTTTGACGGGAGACTTGACCATGTCATTTGAGCAATGGCAACAAGACCAGGAGCTGACTTTGAAGAACTGGGACACACAGAGCAGTCATCTGGCTTGAGGTGTCTTACCGTGCCTTCCTTGGGATCGTAAAATCTCTGGATGAGCTGAACAGTTGTACTTTTCCCACAGCCACTGCCACCAACCAGGGCTACTGTCTGGCCACAGTTGACCTTGAGATTCAAGCCTTTCAGTATCTGTATGTATAAGAAAGGTTGCCAAAAGTTTATATATATGTTAGGCTATATATATATATAAGATTATATAAATATATATATGTATATATATATATTTGTACTAGTCACCATAAAATATATCATTTCACAGCCGTGGAAGATATGTTTTGCCTTTCTTGGGACTTGTAGAAAGGATATATGTAGCTCTTTGGTGTAATTGCTATTTAATTTTATTTTTAAGAACATAACCAGTATTGGGCTGTGTAGTGGGGCTGGAGAACAGATACACATCATCCATGTGCAATGTTTACTTATTTTTACCCAGGTTTCTGCTTAACCTGCTCACCTGAGTAGTGTGAGTATACAATAATGGGGAAAAAAAAGGAATAAAGTATAAATAAAAACACTTTGTATAGACAACGTGTAAAGGAGTCTTTCACTACTTTATACAACTTACTTGGTTGGAATAAATATTGAAATGGAGAAAAGCATATTTATGCTAATTAGTGTTCTAGAAGGACTAAGCTACAATGAACTATGCAAACCTGAATGATAGCATCCACATCTGGGCTAAGTTTATTTCTCCATTCCGAATGTACAACCATGCATTGATGCATTCCAATAGTGCCCCAAATGTACTTCCCAATGCATTGCAGCCCTGTGTCCTCATCAGCATCTCTTTCTTCACAGATAGCTACTCTCAGCACTGCCACTGCCTCTTCACCCTTAGTACCAATCTGTGTGCTTCACAAGTGAAATATATCTCACTCTTCGGGGACAAGAGACACATAAAAATAACTTTACACTGATTTCTGTGATCAGAACTTTTTCCTATACCAAAATAATATCCACAATTGAATCCATTTAGACTATTTCTACCAACTTAAAGCAAACAGAGAAGAGAGAGTAAGGGCAGCAAATAAACCTGTCTAATGAGATAGGAAGTAACTTGCAGTCTTCTTCATGCCTGTCAGTTATTTTGCTGTACTTAATCCTGTTGCAAAGAAGAGTTAACTTTAACATCAGGTAGGTAAAATTTAGGCAGAAATGAACTCCTCTGAGTTATTTGACCTCTTAATTTTCCTTTTCTTTACTATAATTTATGCAATACTTTCTAACTGGTGTAGCCTTAGCTTCATATAATTATAGTGTCTGAAATGAGAGGGGAGAAATGTCTTTTTTCATATCATACCTGTATAAACTTAGAAAATAACCCACTGATATCAATAAATACCTTTTTATTCATATTTCTATATGAAGAAAAATCAACTACTTGATTAACTTTTCTGATAGAAGGAAAAGCCAAAGTCTTTTTTAAACATTTATGAGTAAAAATGGCTTATAAAGAAAACTATGTCTTTCCTTTTGGCCTATCAAAACTAAGATCCCTTTAGTTAGATCAGTGATTTTCCTTCACGGTAGGGAAGAAAATAATTATATAGTGCAAAGACACTCTTTATTAAAGTATTTTCAGAAATCATTCAAATCTGTTCGACCTTCACTGCATTAAGACTCCTGTTTTATGACAACATTTTACAAAAGCAAACTTTTTTTTTTTTTCTGTCTAGACAGAGAAATGCAAATTCTGATCTCCAGGTCACATATAACAAGTCCTTCCTGGATCTGCTTTATTCAGTTGATTGAGATATAGTTTTAACAGAGCTGCATTGCAGATATTTTGAAATCCACTCTCATTATTATTATGCATAAACACTTGGATTAGATGTATAAAGTAAGATTATGATAGCAATACATTTTGAAGTTTTATCACATAGTCACACTGACTATAGCTTTATTCAGAAAAGCACATTTAGCTAGGGTACAAATAATTCCAGATTAAATAGTTGTGATGACAAGGTAGTTGTACATGATTTAGAGAGTCAACCTGGAATTGTTACATTTTCAAGAAAATTTTATTTATGTGACTTTTTTTTTTTTTTTTCTCCACGTGGTTAACTGTAACAAATATCAAGTTCATTTACAATACCTGAACATCTGGTCTGGATGGGTAACTGAAGTGAACATTTTGGAACTCCAAGTTCCCTTTAATGTGGTCTGGTTTGTAGCCTGTCTCTGAATAACTATCAATTTGAGGTTCCTGTGTGAAATAAAATGTGCAGAGAAAAAAAATTTAAAAATTACTTCCTAATAATTTTTTTGTTTCATAAAGAAGTCTTAGAGTGCATCATTACTCTGTAGAGATATAATATAAATATAATAAATATAGATAGAAATTTATTTAGAGAGTGAGACTTCTGAAACATGTATGTTGCATGGTTTGCTGCCTCATTACTACATTTCTGATATGTTAATGCAAAATACTTTTATAATTTCTCTATTTAACATTTTGTGTGAATTTAATATATTGTCTTTAATAGTGTACCCACAGCTAGGTGTAATTTGAGATTCATTCCACTGCCTGATTAACCTGAACAGATCACTTCCAATGAACTGTTCAGACTCTGTTCATGTAGAGCTTTGCCTTTCTGCTGTAACCATTTTGTGAGAAAGAACTGATTCACTGACCATTAAGTAAAAATCATTAAGCAGAAACAGAGTGCTTAATTACTTCTGTTTGCATTATCATCAAGGGTAGGTCTAGAATTTGAAGTATGTACAAATAATCCAAAACATGTAATTCCATTTTATACAACTTCATTAGCTCATAAAATCACAGCATCCCTGATTTCAGACTCTTCTGTCCAATAAAGTATGTTACCAGGTTACCTGCTTGTGTTTTATAGATTTGCTGACATTCATGCTGCTGGTGGTGCCACTGCTAGCCTTTGACCCTATGCCCATATACCTGCATCAACTGTAATCACATCTCTATATGTCACTAGATGTGACCTTCATGGTAAAAACATTACAGGGTACCTCCAACACTAAGAGATCCAGTGATCCAATACTGTTATCTTTGAAGCAAGAAACAATAACTAAAAGACAAAGGGGGACTGACTAATAACTATACATTCTATCTGCTTTTATGAATATATTTATGCTTCTAAGAAAATAAATAAGCTTTTTAGTATTGCCAAAATTGGATAAAATTAGAAGTTAACTATTGCAGTAAATTACTAAATACACAGCAGCAGTAAAATTAGACTTTTTATTTATTAACAATTTAACAAATATATTCTCAATTATTTAAATATAGGAAAGTTCAATTTTCCACCTTTGTTGCACAGAATCTAATTTAAAAATATGTTGATTTTCCTTCCAGTCTTAAATAGGCCTCCAATATGTATACCAGGTTAAAATTTTACACTGCCATTGTTCTATGTTATTTTATCCACGTTGATATTGAAATATGTTTTCAAAACATCAGATAGATATTTGAATTACATCTTATTTTACTCAATCTTATTTACTTTTACTAATTTCATATCCATAAATATTACCTGCACTTTAAAAAGAATGGTTTCTGAGCAAGACCAAAGATACTCACATTGTCTATGATATTAAAGACTGTATAGGCTGCTCCTCTTGCATTAGCAAATGCCTCTATGCTTGGGGCAGTCTGTCCAATACTGAACGCTCCAATCAATACAGAGAAAAAGACCTGAAAGAAATGTTTATGGTGACATATGTCAGGTCCCATTTAAGCAGAGAATTATGTTTATTTATTTACGTTAGGTAACTTTGGGTCAGAGGTTCTGTGCCTGTTATGGAAGTTTAAGAAATCTAGAATTAAAGGAAAAATGAAAGGTTCTCTCTTAAACAGAGAATAAGATTAAGAAAAGGACTTCTTAAGAGCCAGCTGTATTCCTGCATGATGTGAATGCTGCAAACAACCTCATGAGGATGGAAAAGATGACTGAGAATGAAACCTGCAAATTCTATGAAAAAAAATGTATAATTACACTTGATGTCTCAGGATTTATTGTACTAATACATTCTTTGACAAAAGATATTCCAAAGATAATTCATTTTTATTTGAACACATGCATTAAACAAAAAACAAAACAAAACAAACAGAAAGAACAAACAAACAAACAAAAAAAAAAACAACCACCTGTTAACTGAAGCATTTACTTAGGACATTTTAAATTTCCTACATCTTGACAAAATAATAGATTCAGAAACCTTTTATAAATTATTTTAAGTTTTGGGGAAAGGTTCCATCAAACATTGAAATATTTCTATGGAGATTTTGATGGACATTTTTGATCAATTTTTTACATTTGCTCAAGAAGATTTAACAGTTGTGTGAAATTAGCTGCAAGTCCTTCTATTATACATACCTTTTACAAAACTGCTTTCTTCTTTATCAGATCTGTCAGTAATACATCACAAAAATGCTAATTCCAGTTTTAATCCCAGCCTCTACCACTTTTGTTTATATTTAACATTATGATGATCTGCTATACTTTTTTACTGAACAAATATATGGTAAAAGTGCAGCCCGTAGGATCTGCTCTTTTTAACTATACCACTTTTCATTCATATTACTTATTATATTGCAGTGCTATTTTCCAAGTGTTGTAACCTCTTATACCCTTGGATGCCCTCATGATACAGTGCAAGACTTGCAACACACACTCTAATTCATGTTATATAAACTCCAGTTTGATGAGTTGCAAAATAGATAACATTTAATTGCAAAGACTTTGAACGGAAAACAGTTACATACAAGGGCATGAGTAATTGTCTGAACCTGTCTAAGGTGTTCTGTATGCCTGCCTGCCCTTAAAAAAAAAAACAGGCCTCATACTGCAAAAGTTCAAAAAAGCCAGTATCACACATCAGAGACAATTTTTGCAAATCTGAGGGATTCATAAATAAAGAAAAATCAGGTAGCTTTAAAGAGATGTAAAAATACATATATGGTATCCTGACTGGTTTCATCATGGTTAAAGAAATATATTTTTACCATATTTTTTTGACATCTCATGTGAAAGTAGGATGGTTGACATATCAAGAGAAGAATTTAAGTTATGATGTATAAGCTACACTTTTCTTCCTCTGGTTAGGTAGTGACATATTTTCTAGTCACAAGTATATTTTCCTTCCCCTTGCTTTTTAAAAATATTGAAAAGAGATTCCTGGGTTGTATGGAGCAAAATACAAGAAAAGGATTGGTAAACTGATCTATTTAGAACACATAACTTTTTTTTTTTTTTTTAAAGTTTATTTCATTCTGCATCCTGAAAATATATTCAGTCCTGCAAATCTGAAAATAAATATCAGCTAGGAAGGGTACTGTACTTCAAGTTTTGACTGAACTTCTTCTATATCAGTATGAACTTATGGAAGTCATAAAAGATGTAGAAACAGATGAAAATAATCTACATTTTATTTGGCTTGATGTAGATTTTGAAAAACTATAGCAAAAAAAACATGTAGACATTTTTGATAATAAACTTTTTTGTTAAAAAGAAAAGAAGCTATTTTGCCAATTTGGCACACCATCCTGAATGAACCTAAGTAAGTTCAGAAAATACACTTCAGAGTATTATTTTTCAATATGATTGGGAGGTTACTGATAAATACTTACAGTGAGAACCTTGCCAATGGTGTAATCATCACTTAAGACCAAGGTAGTTCCATACCAGAAGGCCAGTGCATATGATGCATATATCAGTAAGAAAGCAGCACCCATAGAAATATTAGCTGTAATAGCCTTTTTTATTCCAATGCGTTTAGCATCTTCTAAATTTTTTTGATACCTGAAGAAAGGCAGAAGTTCAAGATACACTTAGATTTGTACCATGGCACACAGCACCAAAAACTATGGATGAACTAGTAAAAGAACATTACTTAGGTACTGCAAGATAATACAATATATAAACCTAAGAACATACAAAGGTAGGCCTGATTGTAAGGCATAGAGATAACTTAAGGTAATTTCCAAAAATGCCAACACCAGTTGAGCTGGCAGACAGAAAACAAAACAAACAAAAAAAAACCACAGTGTATCGTAATTCAGGAAAAGGCATACGAGTTCCTTAAAATAACCTGAGGTTGAGTGAACTTTGACTGTGAACCATTCGTGACAAGTTTTGAGATTATCTTTGTTAGCTTAAGATAAAAGACCAAGATATATCACAATAATTATGTTTTACAATATAGCGAAAAAAAAAAATATTGTTTAGCAGAACTCTCACAACTACTGAGTAATCAGATAACCAAAGATATCGTCATCTCTTCTCACAGCACAGCCTTTTCTGTCGAAAACTGCCACTTACTATTTGAAGTGGCAGTTTATGCACTTTCCAGAGTGGAGATGATATATCAACCTAAGTTGTCAATTTCTTAAAAAAAACAAAACACCCTAATTGCTATTTAACACATAATGGATCTTGTAAAAGTTAGTAACAGCCAATTTCCAGCCCCATTACCTAGAAATGTAACAAGCACAACGCGTACCTATTTGGGCAGACTTTCAGCAGTGAAGATGCAAGAAAATCTGAAACCATCTGAAGTGAGTACTTTAGAATCAGCTGATGAAAGCAAGAGTTGCTCTTACCTTTTAATTTCTTTTTCTTGTCCTCCAAAAGCTATTACAGTACGGATTGCGCCCAGAACTTCCTCTGCAACAGCTCCTGCTTTTGCATATGCAGCTTGCTCTTTGTCAGTGAATGCAGAGAGAACCTAACGCAGGATCAAATATTTGGACTTGAGAAAAACAGAATGAACTCAAGCACTTTATGATAAAAGCCATTGTGACTTTCTTACAACATGAAGACTTTTGGCTGTATTATGTATAGGTGCAGGAGTGTTTGATATTGAAATTCTTAATTATACAAAGTATTCAATCAAATAATTTAACATTACCCATTCTCAACATCTATGGGCTGAATTTTGCACTCTGCTTTCACCCAAGTGCAGGAGATTAGATGAACACTTACACTGAGCTGGTGGGCTCTCCTAAGGCCACCTCCTCTTCTCTGGCTGCCTTAACCAGAGGGCTCAAGACTTACATTAATTGGCCACAGTCTGTGAACACTCTCAGCTAGTACGTGGCACGTGCCTTTCTGCTCCTACCTC